>NC_138381.1:68088307-68157060 GCF_054177405.1 Leptonychotes weddellii
AACACAAAACAAAACTGCAGCTACGATGCCTCTCACTGGCTCTCCATCCCTGGGGGAAGGATATAATCCCCAGTATGTAAAATCTAGTCTTCTGGCTTTGGCCTGAGGATCACTGTGGGGAAGGCAAGTGGGCCATGGTTTGAGCACCGAGACTCTACTTATATTCACAAAGTAAAAGGAAAACCAGCAGTTCTCATTTAAAATATTTGTTAGATTCAGCTTACCTCCTTAGCACGTTTCCTGTTTTTAACGTAAAAGTCAAAACCACTGATTTAAGCTGCTCTTATGCTTGTGTTGTAGACTGTGTGTTTTCCCACCCTCCTCGAAATTCTAGCCTTGTAGTGCTCGCAGGGAGTGTGACCTTGTCACATGGTGTCTTCGGTCTCTGGCACAAGGCCAAACCAGAGTGGTTTCTTGGCAGTTAGTTGTTGAGTGGGTGGATGAACCAGTGAAAATAAAGCTGTAATATTCTTTGATTTTTGGCTTTTAGACTCAACTCCTAGACAAAGTCCAGAAAACTGAACCTCGGGCCCAGAACAGAATGCAGGCTGTCAATCTTGATGATGTAAACGTAGTAGTAAAAGACCCAAGGAGAGATGACGAGCTGAACTATTCCTCTATCAAGTGAGGAGTCAGAGATACTCTCTGTGGTGAATGGGGACAGAAATGCAACTGTAATGTAGCTTTTTAAAAAGACTTTATTTTGGGCGCCTGGGTGGCTCAGTTGGTTAAGCAACTGCCTTCGGCTCAGGTCATGATCCTGGAGTCCCGGGATCGAGTCCCGCATCGGGCTCCCTGCTCAGCAGGGAGTCTGCTTCTCCCTCTGGCCTTCCTCCCTCTCATGCTCTCTGTCTCTCATTCTCTCTCTCTCAAATAAATAAATAAAATCTTTAAAAAAAATTAAAAAAAATAAAAAATAAAAAGACTTTATTTTTATCTTATTTTCTTTTAAAATTGAGCAGAAGGTACAGAGGTTTTCCCATATATTCCCTGCCCCCACACGTGCAGAGCCCCCACACATGCATTGTCAGCATCCCCCACCAGAGGAGTGCACTTGTTACAATTGATGAACTACATTGACATGTCATTATCACCTCAAGTTCATGGTTTACATTAGGGGTCACTCTTGGTGATGCACATTCTATGGGTTTGGATGAATGTCTAACGACATGTATCTGTCATGACAGTATCATATGGAAGAGTTTCACTGTCCTAATAACACATTTTTTAAAGTTGCAGAATTAACCGGTGACAGAACTAAAGGTAATACTATTTTGGGGAGGATGGGGCTTGGAGGTTGGGAGTGTGTAAGGATGCCAAGCGGCCAGATCCCCGTTTTTCATAGCAGGAAGTCATTAAAGTCTTAAACATATAAGCTGAGAAATTGAAGTGCAACTTGAATAATTTGGAAATGTAGATCATTGGAAGAAATAATAGGCAAGTTGTTAGAAGTGGCAGCCTGGGGAATGCCTTCAGTAGTGAAAAGTGGGCTCAGAAGAGGGACTCCTACTCTTTGGTATTTTTTTTTTTTAACCAGTGTATGTTTTACATTATTTAAAAAAAAAATAGTTTGAGAACGCTATTCAGAAGCAATGAAAACACAGAGCCCCACTTTGTTCCTATGAAAACCAACAAGCACAACAAGCCCCTAATATCCATTCTCATTTCGAAGTCAAGACAAAATTAATTTAGAAAAGAAAATACAGCCGGGGAGCAGAGTTTAGCAACCTCAGGAAATTCAGGGAAATGTAATTGAGTAAGAATTATCTCCTTAATTACTTCTGACCAAATCAATAACAACGCTAGATGAGAAACCACGGTCGTCACCAACGAGTATCAAGTTACTGAGTAACGAATTGGGGTTCAGACTTGTTTGAAAGAGCAAAACACCTGCTTCTTATGGTCAACAAACATGGTTCCTGGGTGGAGGATGGGCAGAGGCAGGAGAGGACAGTGGCTGGCAGCCCGGGGTGGGCCACCTGCTTATTGCTTTCGGAGGGTGAAAGCCTGCACAGAGAGCCCCTCTCCAAAGAGTTGAAAGCATGGTTCATCTCCATGCTTTGCTGATGCTCACCAGGGGAGAAGCTAGTTAACCATGTAAGTGAGAAGGAGGTGAACCGAACACCCCAGAAGTAGTGAGTGGGAGAGCCTTTTTGTTTTCAGAGCACAAGATTCTGTGCGGGAACTATACAGATTTCTTTGAAACCATCTTGGATGTGCCTTTCTAGGGAGGTGGTGAGGACCCTTGTCCCAAAGGGGCCCTGCTGGGCACACCTTCTAGATCTTTCTGGGACATGGTTATTTGGCCTGGGTTAAAATTCTATCTAGAGCTGGAATCCAAGTGGGCACCATTTGCCTAACCTCATGCAGACCTACCTGTCTCCCTCAATATTGGGGTCTCTTGACAATTGTCTAGGGCCTTCTCACTTCCCTCTCACACTCTGTGCCTTACTCTTGGCTCCCCTGCTCCCTGGGACTTATCAGTGGGTCATCCCCACTGTCCAGGACACATTGGATATTCTTTTGTTCAAAAAAGACTTACCGAGTCCCTCTTAGGATTCCAGCTCCGTGCTAGGAAATACACATCCTTCCCAAAGCTCCCGCTCAGAGTCTTGTAGGGGGTGGGCAGACAGTTAAGCAGAGTACAGTACCATGGAGTATAGGCAGGGGTGGAAGTGGGCCTGGGGGGCTGTGGGCGCATGTGACCCACCCAGAGCAGGCAACAGTCAGAGATGAAGGAAGTGACTCCTATGGCCAAGTGGAGACTTGAAGGACTAGGGGGATCTAAAAGAATAACAAGGAGGATGCTGTTTCAGGCAGAGGAACAGCATGTGCGAAGATCTGGAGCTGATAGAGAACCTTCCTATTTAAGCATGGTGGCTGGGAGCCTACCCAGGCCCCTGGGATTGGAGATGGGACACTGATTTGCAGCTTGAGCTGATTAAAGCCCAAAGTTATACTCTTGGAGCCCTAGCTGGGGAAATCTGTGGACAGTTAGGGCTGCAGTAACCTCCTCCCAGGCACAGACCCAGCAATCACCTTCCCAGGGGAGCTGCCTCTCCCAACCTCTATCCATGTGGCTTCAAGGATGGGCACATGACATAGCCCTGGCCAGTGAAAATGTACTAGCAGCTCCCTGCCCACAGGGAGGGTTTGCCTCTTTTATGAATCTGAGACCTAGCGGTCTAACGGCTTTCAATCCCAGGATACTTGCCTCAGCTGTTAGGAAAGAGCTCTCTTTCCATAGAGATTGCTGAGCTAGGAGAACGTCAGCCTGGAGCTCTTGGTTGGTCATGTTGGTCACCATTTTGGTAAAGCCTACTTGAGAATGAAGCCAACATAGGAGAAAGAAGAAATAAGATAAAGATATTGTTGGAGCACCTGGACCTAACTATTCCTGAAGTGAGATTTACCTATGGACTTTTTGTTTACTTGAGACAATTAATTTTCTCTTTTGCTTAGGCCACTTTGAATTGAGTTTTCCTATCATTTGTAATCAAAAGGTCTTGACGATGATTTTGCTAGCATATTGTGACTAGTCTAGATGACCCCAAACTATACCCCAGGAGAGTTATACTGTTTCCTTGTGTCTAAACCAAAACCCATGCGAGAGCACTGATTCTATATAGCTTTTCTTTTTTTTTTTAAGATTTTATTTATTTGAGAGAGAGAGTATGTATGAGCAGGGGAAGGGGCAGAGGGACAGGCAGACTCCCCGCTGAGCGCCGAGTGGGGCTCGATCTCAGGACCCTGAAGCTGAAGTCAGACGCTTAACTGACTGAGCCACCCAGGTGCCCGGGAGAGCACTGATTTTAAAATCATCAGAGGAGGCGTCTGGGTGGCTCAGTCAGTTAAGCATCTGCCTTCCGCTCAGGTCACGATCCCAGAGACTCGGGATCAAACCCTCCATCAGGCTTCCTGCTCAGCGGGGAGTCTGCTTCTCCCTCTCCGTCTGCTTCTCCCCCCACTTGTGCTTTCTCTCTCCCTCCCTCTCCCTCTCAAATAAGTAAGTAAAATCTTTTAAAAAATAATAATAAAGTCATCAGAGATCATCAGAGTTGAGAGATTACCCAGCACAGCCCCCTCCATCACATGACAGATATACTAAAAATGGCCACCATTTATGGAATGCTTACTAAGTGTTACAAGGAGCCGTCCTAGGTGCTTTACATCTATTAACTCATTTCACTCTTGCAATACATTTTGTGGATAGGACTGTTTTTAACTCTATCTCACGGATTAGAAAATGGACTCACAGAGACATGGAGTAAACTTACAGACTTACATGACAAGTAAGGGGCAGAGGTAGAGTAGTTGAAATTCAAGCCGTAGCTTAGTTCCAGAGTGAGTACTCTCCCTGTTCCACAGACAGATGAGCAATCCAAGACCCAGAGAGGCTGAGAATTTTCCTAAGGCCACACAGTAAAGCAGCAGAGACCCGGGATAAGAATACACAGGGCCTTGCTTCCCAACAGGCCACCCAGCAGGTACAATGAATGGAAGGGCAGCTATGAGATTTGGAGTCACATAGACTGTCCAGAATCTTTGGCAAATGCAACAGCTCTTTGCGCTTCGGTTTTCTCGTGCACAGAGCCTACTTCATAGGGTTGTGATGGAAATTTAATGTGCTAATGTGTGTCAAGTTCTCAGGACGCAGCCAGGTTTATGGGATCTCTCAATAAATGCTAGTTGTTAATGTAATTGTTATAATTAATAAGCTGTGCTGTTAATGAAGGTGTAAAATGCAGGTGTCTGCCACATGACCACAGGCAAGTCGCTGAATTACAGTGGCTGTTGGTCCCATTGGTAAAGTAGGGTTATTATCTGCCCTTTGCTCATGACACGAGAGCATTACGAGGATTAATTAGAAGTTTTATAATGTGCTGTGCACTTTGATGCTCTATAAACAGAGAAATGTGATGGTTGAATATTTATATAATCCCCATTACTGAGGATCTTGAATTGCTTTACTGATGTTTTTAAAAAAAAAAAAAATTCCCATTTCCCAAAGGTGTATAAATCGGTCTGAGTTGAATAAAAGACTGGGCTTTTATTATCTGCCAACAGCTTAGAAACTCAGCAAGACTGGGCATCTGGGCACCAGTGGGCTGACTGCAGGGGTAAAGTCTCAGGAAGGGAGACGGAGATGCTGAGATTGTGGGGCTGTCTCTTCCTCTCAATTTGAGCTCCTTCAGGGCTAAGACTGAATCTTGTCCTCCAGTGGATCACAAGCACAGGGCATGACATGCAGCAAGCATGGGATGAACACTTGATGAAGGGAAGGATGGACAGATGGATGGATGTCATCCTTTACCTCTTGATGGTAAAAGAGTAGTTGGGTCTGGCCCCCAGACTATGGCCAAAGTAGAAGGGGAACCACATCAGGTATTGGACAGAAGGCCACTCAGGCAGCGTGACAAGTTGGAAAGACATTTGGCACCTCCCAGAACTGGTTTGCCAGCTGTGTGACCTTGGCCTTGGATTGAATTTCTCTTTCTCTTCATCCGAGAGTCATAGTTTAATGTCTGTTAGGAGGCTGAAGGCAAAAGGAAACTCCACCCACCCTTGCTTAAAATATAGGGAAATGCATTACTTCATGTACCAGGGAGTCCAGAGTAGGATTTGGGGTTGGCTTCGAGGTTCTGTCATGCGGTTGAGCTGCTCACAGGGTCAGCTCCCCATAGAATCAGCTTCATCCTCAGACATCTTCCCCTTATGTTTGTAAAATGGCTGCTGGTAGCAATCGGGGTCAAGGCTTCTTTCCCAAAAGCCCTGGTGAATCTTTCATGTCTCATTAGTCCAAATGGACTTGAGTTGGTCCATCATTTGAACTAATCACTGGCTAGGTGAATAAGATTGCCATGACTAGACCCATGCTGCTCAAACTGTGGTCCATGGGCCAGTATCATCAGCATCACTTGGGAGCTTATTATACCTGCAAATTCATGGGCTATATATAAGACCAGCTAAATCAGGACCTCTGGGGGTGGGGTCCAGGAATATTCTCCGTCAGGCTCTTCTGAGGATTCCTCTGCCTGCTACAGTCTGAGAACCCCCAGGGTTAGACGGTTCAGCCGGGATGGATGTTAGTGAGTCAGCTACAAAATGTGGATGATAGTGCCAACTTTAGAAGGTTGTTAGGAAAATAGAAATAACATATATGTAAAGGACTGGCACACAGTAGGTGCCTAATAACTTCCAGTTTCCTTCTCTTTCATTCTCTAGTGATGTCTAATATTTACTCTTCCCCATTAACATTTCTTTCTCCCCATCCCAAGGTGCCAAATGTCCCCATACTGCTCTGACCTGTGGAAACCAATCTGTAGACTAATTTATACTCAGGTGGGAGTGACATGAGCTATCACTGAGCCTAGTAGCATTTTCACCCTGAAAATGGAGTGCGGGGAGTAGGCAATGCTTAACCCAATGGTATGCTTGGAAAATGGTATAATTTCAGGTATGCACCAGGTTTAGTGTGTTGGGCTATGTTTTAGGGTGAGCCATGCTGGTCCCCCTTCAGATCACACTCCATGGGTAACTGGATACTTTGGCTACACCAGGGGAGACCAGTTGGCTGATCAGGATGCCCATTGGTAGCCATCATAGGCGAAAGCAGATGAGCACAGGAAGCTATGGGATGAGGGCGGGCTGAGGTCAGTCAGGGTGATGGTGTCAACCTCCTCCCTGTCCTTCCCCCTCTGTCTTTATAGAGCCCTGTTGGGGCATTTAGGGAAGAACATGGCCCCTCTTGATCTTTGCATCTGCAAGTTCCAGATTCCTTTTGAATAATAATAATAATAATAATAATAATAATAATAATTAGAAGGAAAAACCCTACAAGTATTAAAAAAAAACCCACACACCCAAGCAGACACCAGATATCTGGGCATGACAGGCTCTGTTGGCAGTTTTCTGATTCAACAGTTGGCTCTGCATGTCAGGCTCAAAGGAAAAAAAAAAAAAAGTTGGCCACTCGTTCGAAAGAACCTTACTCCAAATAAGCTGGAGCTGAAAAGGTCCCTTAATCCCCAGACGGGATTAAGGGCAAGGGAACAGATGGGAGGGCAAGGGAAATGTTGGCAGGGAGAAGGGGATTAATTAAGTCAGAGCCCCGGCCCCTCACTTGACAGGAGGGTACCCTTCTGGGTCCTATATGCATCTCCTGGGGAGCTCCCCCACAGACTGGGGTGGGGAGGGGTGACCCCAGGTTATCATCCAGGCTTCTAGAATGGGTTCTTTATCCCAAGCTAGGAACATGGAAACTCTTTCATTTGGACCAAGATAAATTGGGGCTACTTGATCAGATTTTCATACCCCACTTCCGTAATCCTGTATATTTTTCTCAATGGTGGGTTCTTTAAAAAAAAAAAAAGATTCTTTTTAGTTTAGAAAAAGTGCCTTAAGCATCATGTGGCCCTGGTTGCCAGTTCAGCTTTACCCCTGTGTGACCCTGGGCAAGTTATAACCTCACCGAGCACACATTTTCTCACCTGTCAAATGAGGACATTCATAATATGGCTTTTCTTTTCAGACACAATGTGAGATCACAGCTAATGAATTCAAGGCACCTCACATCGCACCTGGCAGTTAGTGTGTGCTTAATAACTGTTGGCTATTAAGACAATTATGAGCTCTGCCAATAAGTTCCTCAGCTCCTGAAGGCCTTACCTAAGCTAAACCTTACTAGACAAAGCCAGTATGCATTAAAAACAATCTTAAGAATGTAAAGGGATGCTTGAGACAGACTATCTGGTTATAAAATGCTGGTTCCACCACTTAATAGCATCTGCGACCACTTTCTTCAGTAAACAGAGAAAAAGTGGATGCTTTGATTCCTAAGATCCTTTCCAACAGGGCTCATTGGGCCATTACCTCCCCTTTCCCCTTGGGAAAAAGACCTGCATGAAAGTCCTCAGGGTGGCGATGGGCCCCTCTTCCACTTCCAGGCCCCATGCCCTCTCTGGAATTGGCTTCCTGCCTCCTTGGGGGGTCGGGGGGTTTCTCACTGACATTCTTGCCTCTTCACGATCTGTAGTGGGTTTCATAGTGTCCTCCCCCACTCCCACATCCAATTGCAACTTCAGAATGGGACGTTATTTGGAAATAGGGTTTTTGAAGATGTCAGTAGTGAAGATAAGGTCATATCCGATGAGGGTGGGCCCTGAATCTGATGACTGATGTCCTTATAAGAAAAGGAGGACCCAGAGGAGAGGCCATGTGAAGAAGGAGGCCGAGATTGGAGAGAAGCAGGTGCAAGCCCAGGGACCCCAAGGGTCAGACCAGCAAACCCCGGGAGCCAGCAGAGAGCTCACTCTCTCCAGAAGGAACCAACCCTGCTGATACTTTAATTGTGGCCTCCTGACCTCCTGAACTGTGAGAGAATAAGTCTCTGTTGTTTTAGGCCACCCAGTTAGTGGTAGTTGAGGCAATCCTAGGACACTAATATGCCATCTTTCTATAGCAAACCTTACTATCACTCTTTTCCTTGAAATCCTTCAATGGCTCCCCGTTGACCTCAAAGCAACATCCCAGTTCTTTGGGTTTTCTGCAGAGCCTTTCACGCCTGCATCTGCTGGCTATACCTCTCCCCCAAGTACCCCGTCCTCTGCTTAATCTCTAGATGCCTTTGAAACATGTACCCTCCTGGGAACACATTATGTCTCCTGCAAGGGATGCTCCTTCTTTCCTCTCCCACTCTGAAGACTTCTACTCATCCTCTGAGACTCGATTTAAATATCACCACCTCTGAGAACCCCCTTCTTCAGTTCTCCCTCTTCTGGCCAAATTAGGCATGCTTCTCTGTTCCCACTGCATATAGACAAGCCTCTCTCCTTGGAACACTGACCTCATGCACCAGAGCTGTTCGTGTGATGCATCTGCCCTGCTCCTGAGATCAGATGGTCTTGTCTTTGTAAGGGATCAATTAGTGTCTGTGGGTTGACCAAATGACTCTGTGGAATGTGTAATGCAAGAGGGAGGGGACTGATGTCATTTCATAGGAGCTCTAAGAACTGGAAGGGAGCAGAATATAAGCCAGGTTGAAAAGGACATGGAGGATCAAGATCATCAATCTTCCTAATCAGTCTCGGGGAGACCAGTTGCCCATGTTTTGTCACACACCATGCCTTGGTTACCCATGAGAATTACTGTTTTCTGTATAGCCAGGAGCCTGCCCACTCTGGGAGCAATTAGAAGGTGCAACTGTGCTTCTGGGGGATGCTTGGAAGCGGGCGGAAGCCTCTTCAGGCTCAGCAGGCACCAAGGAGCTGGGACCCGGAAGGGACTACCATGGGGTGGGGCGGCACTCAGCACATGGACCTTATCCCCTGCTTCCTCATGGCCGGCAGAAAGAACTAGAGCAGATGCACTTAGGAAGCTAAAGGAGAGGGCTGGAGAGCACAAGAGGCCAAGAGCACAGACTTTAATGTCAGGCACCGATTTCAAATCCTCAGTCTTCTACTTCCTGGTGGGGTCTCCTGGGACAGGTGCTTTATCCTCTCTGAGCCTCAGTGTTCTTACGCCTAAAATGGGGAAGTTGCTCATCATAATGCCTGCCTTGCAAGGTAAATATTACTTTGTGACCGGTAGAACTAGTGAGTGGATGCAGAGCGTCTGGCATGTAGCCAGCTGTTGGTAAATGGTAGCTGTCTTTTTCTTTTTGTCTAGCAAGAATATTATTAATTCGACAAATATTTTCTAGGGACCCATTAAAGGCTTGTCATTGTTCCCAGATCTTGGGACTCAAACATGTTTAAGCTCAAGATGCTTGGGGCTGTTAAACAGTCTTTGCCAGACCAAAGAAGGTGTGTGCGCTCGTTCTCTTCCTGAAGGTGCTTGTTAATGCCTGATGGCTCCATTGTAGCCCTGCTGGACCAGAAAAGGTCATCTGACCTTTTGTCATCCTGTTCACACCCCTGAGGGGAGTTCCATTAAATGAGTCCTTATTTCCTTGCCGGATTTCTTCACTGAAAATGTCACACAGATGCAGGAAGCTACAGTGTGGTATTTCCCTCCTCTTGAAACCTGCCCTGGTATGGACACAGGGACGACTTCTAAGGCTCTGTTCTCGAACACCAGAAGAAGATTCCTCTTGCAAAATTTTTCCCGGCGACTTGCACTCTGAGGGCGAGTTGATGAATCATGTTTGTCTGTGTTTGTCCAAGGTACCTTTCAAAAGTCGTTTATTGCCAGCTACATTTTAAAAATATAAACATTCTCCTTGTTTAATGCAGGTACAAATCTCCAGGATGTGCATTTTTGAGGCTATGGTGTAGGTGGGGACTCAGACAAAATAAATATTATTTAGGAGTCATGAACACAGAACAGGAAGCATTCAGGAGAGGGAGAACGACCACAGAAACTATAAAATGAGAAATAGGCTGTGGAACTCTTATGCTGTTATGGAATGCGTTTCCTCCCTGTCAAAGAAAAACTCAGACCATATTTCCTGCACTATGAGCCTCGTCTCTGAAATGGCCCAAATCTCATTTTAACGAATACACATGATTGAGTTTGTCTAACTAGAGGTTTAACAACCTGGAAAATGTATCGTGAGCACCTGGCAACTCTCAGAACTCTTAGATAGCACCTGCACCTCACAACACGAGGCCCTGGGGTGTGGGTTGTTCAACTTGGGCTTATTTAGGTGACAAAGTCCCGTGACTGGCAGAAACAAGCGTTTTGCACAAACGTGAGGTCCACATATTGCGATAACTGAGCACCATCAAATAGCATGACTGCAGCCGATGGCATGCTCTTGTTGACTCATTCATTCATCCATTCATCCATCCAATAAATATTTATTGAGCACCACTGTGTGTGAGGCTAGGGAGCTTGGTATTTGGAAGAACAATGATAATACCAGTAAAACTTAGTACTGAGTGCTTGCGTATGCCCTCTGTTGGACTAAGAACTTGGCATGGCTTCTTTTTACTAATTTCACCACGGTCTGACAAGGTAAATATTACTATTATCAACCACCATGTCGCAGTGGAGAAAACCAGCCAAGACAAATCAGCCTCGACTCCAGATTCCCAAGGAAGACTCTGATAGGACCAGCGTGGGTCAGGTGTCCACCTCTGTTCACGGATGAGGTGAAGAGGGGGCAACCGTGGTGCATCGTTCAAAGTTGGCTACCGTCCAGCAGAAGGCAGTTCTCAGAGGAGCATGGTCTCTGGGAGCAGCCACCGTCTTCCACGTATGTTGGTCTGCAGAGAGTGGATGTGGGGAAAGATGAAGAGACGATGTCCTAGGTTCTGGGACCATTCTTGGGAGGCTCCACTGCAGCTTCTGCCGTTGAATTACACAGGACATCCCTTGTCCTTGGATAGATTCTCCCTTTTTGATCAAACTTCTCTCAAGGGGTTTGTGTTACTTATGACCAAGAGGGCATGGGTAAGCTGCTCTTGAAATAACAGATCTGTGAGTATTTCCAAGGGCCTGCCCTGAATTCTGGCCTCTGCACTTTGCACTAGTGTGCCCTGGAGTGGAGCAAACCGGTGAGTGTGCAAGGAGGTGTCTTGAACACTTAGTGGTGCCAAGCATCCCATAGGCACACTGCAAGACCCTGCTGCAGAGGTTTCGAGAAGAAGCCACCGGAGGCCAAGCAATTTTCCAGGGTTCAGAAGGAAGAAAAGACACCAGACCTTCTATTATCCTAATGCAGAAAGGTACACATCAAAATCAACCTACACATCAAAATTGTCTTAGCTTTCTTCAGGGGCTATCAATAGTAATAGCACACTCTCATTCATTGACACTCGCTATGTGCCAGACCCTGCCCCACACACTTTACACGCACTATTCTATGTGACATCTACAACAGCCCTTTCAGGTAGGGATTATTACTGCTGTCACTGTACAGAGACAGAAACCGAGGCTCAGAATGGTTAAGTAACCTGCCCGAAGTCCCACAGCTATGATGTGTGGGAGTTGGCCTTCCAGTGCTAATCAGCGTGAGACTACAGTCCAAGCTCTAGCATTTATTTCTGTGCCTAACACACTGAACCATTGTCTGGCACCCCCCATGGTTCAATGGCTAGTGTCCAAGTTCTCAGAATATCTTTTATAAATCCTGAAGGCACCCCAAATGCAGAGGGCATTTAAGAGAAGATAGAATATAAAATGGTACAACCACTGTGGAAAACAGTATGGCCGTTCCTTAAAAAAAAAAAAAAATGAAAACTAGAATTAGCATTTGATCCTGCAACTCCATTTCTGGATATATACTCAAAAGAAACTTCTATACCCATGAAGCTTAGAGTCTGGTGGGAGAGGAATACGTTCAACAAACATCTACTTAGTTATTATGGTAAGTACCACAACAGAAAAGTCTGGTAAGCACAGCAAACACAGTGTTACGGGGCGGGGCGGGGGGGCCCGGACTGCTTAGTGACCCTTGAAAGGAGGATTAGGGGAGGCTTCTTTGGGGGAAGTGATGTCTAAACTAAGACTCAAATAACGACACAAGTGCATTTACTAAGGGAGTATTCTAGCAGCAGGAGTAGCTGGTGCAAATGTCTGGAGGTGGGAAGAGGCTGGGCACGTTTGAGACTACAGCCTTGTCCCCCAAATTTTGAGAGTGGTGTTATTGTAGCACTACAAGTAATGGGGGGACATTAGGAGGTCCTCCCCCCTCTCGGAGAAATGTTTGGTGACTGTTTATTCCATGTGTGCACATATGCGTAGTTACAGAGAAAACAGACGTTTCCCGGTGGAGAAAGTCCACTCTTTCACGTGGCCACTTGCTAGACAGGAGTCAGGGTCCAGGGAGAGAAATGCATCTTCATCTCTCCGTTTGCATTTTCCGTCGGTTTGCAAGTCCCCAACCACGAACGTAACATGTACCAACCTCCCCATACGAATGGCAGGCTCACTGTACGTGTGTGCATGCACGTGGGGGGTGTGTGTGTGTGTGCGTGCATGCGCACAGTACTTGTGGAAGTGAGGTGGCGGGGACTCTAACCCTCAAGATGCACGTGGACCTCAGACCCATCATTGTCTGCAACCCTCTGCCTTTTTCCATTCTGCCCATTCTTCTCCAAATCTGCCCAGGACATCCCAGCTTTATGAGCACAAGGGATGTATTTGGGAGGTGATCCCAGCGAACACCAGTAAGGGAGTGGAACAAGGAAAGGAAAGTCTGCTAATGAGCACGCGGGTTACCCACTGTGGGCGACCTGAGCTCATCCCGCTGGGACCCCAAGGGATGTATAGAGTGAGGGTCAGCAATTGCGTGGAAGGGACCACACAGTAAGTATTTTAGGCTTTGCAGGGCATAGAGTCCCTGTTGTGTATGTAGCTCTATCCTTGTAGCTTGAAAGCAGCCATAGACAGTATGTACAATGTATAAACAAGTGGGCATGGCTGTTTGCCAATAAAACCTTAGAGTAACAGGTGGTGGCTGGATTTAGCTGGCGAGCTGTGGTTTGTCCACTCTTGGTACAGAATGTGCCTCAGAATTGTTTCCTCTGAAGGCAGCCAGTCCAGGTCCTTATCCACCAACATTTGTCTGCCCTTGGTGGTGGGCTGCTCCTGAGGGCATTACCCTTCTGGACTGACTCAGACCATAGGCGGAGAACCGAGGATATGCATAAGCATGGGAAGAGCCAGGGAGACACCGGCAGAGCATGGACGCATCTGCTACAGTCCCTAACAGCCCTGTGAGGTCTGTTGTACACTGAGGACAGCAAGACTCAGAGAGATGGAATGATGGGGCTGAGGTCACACAGCTAGGGAGCGGTCATGATGAGCTGGTCCCTATGGCTGTTTGTGTATTTGTGGGACTCTGAAAGACAGACATTGTATGCAGTGTTTCCAAAATGTGTTGTAACATCTGGCAAGGCACTTTTGTTCTGAAGCATTCAGTTTAGAAAGCATATCACCATAACCTTTTCCACAAAATGCAATTTCTTCCTCTGTTTCCTGAGCTGTGGTAGAAACCCTTGAGAATCCAAGGAAGGACAGAGATAGATGATTTAAGTGTTCTTTACTCTTAACAACCCTTTAAAATTTCTCGATTATGTGTGTCCAGGATGTATATATCGAACTCAAACAAATCAATAGAAAGCACAGCAAACTATCCAATAGAAAGTAAGGCTAATGATACAAATAGGTAATTCTCAGAAGAGAAAATACAAATGAGCAATAAATATATAGATGATCATCCATCTCATTAGAAATCAAGTAAATGCAAGAAAACGAGATGCCCTCTTCGCCCATCTTATTGGCAAAAATTTAGACATCTTATTAAGAATAGGTGAATATGTGAAGAAACTGGTACTCGGGTGCTGTTGGTAGCCTCTAAACAGATACGTATTTTCTGGAAGGCATATGGTTGAATAAAACCCATTTTCTCCCCCATCTTCCTCCAAGAGCCAGAGGAGGAATCATGGCGGTCCATGCCAATCAGGGTGGTTGCATGGCCCTTGCCAAGGACTGGTGTATGTGTTAGCTGGCAGTTCAGTCCAGGCTGATAGGCCTGAGGAAAGTTGAAGATATTTCTGCAGTGTCATCTAGAACATCTCTAGCGATCATGTGACCCCTGGAGGGAGACATTCCCACCTTCTGAGGGTGGCAAAACAGAAGGATGTAAAGGAAGCCTCTGTGTCTGTGATGGTGGCATGGAGCCCTCAAATTAGCCATCTTTGGAACTGACCTACATTAGACTTCTCATAAATAAAGCCCTTGTTGCTTAGCCATGTGGCCCAGAGTGTCCTAATTGATATAACAGTCTATCCCATATAGAAATATGGGCTCATACATCCAAGGCAGCAACATACGAGTAATTGATTGTAGCACTACTTATAATAACCAGACGTGAGGAATCGCCTGAAGTGCCTCCATAGCAACCTAGTGAAATAAACGATGGTTTATTCAGCTGTTTATTAATCTACTGAATTCCAGTCAACCATTAGAAACAAAAAGGTAAGTTTCTATGCACTGATTGCACTGTGCAAAGATCCCCGAGAGTATTCTTAAGTTTTTAAAAGTCACAAAATAATACATGTCATAGAACCCCACTCCTGAAAAACGAAATTATCCTCAAAGTAAAATATGTGTGAAGATTCACATGCATACGTTTATATCTATAGAGAAAGGGTGTGGGAAGAGCCACGTCAGACACAAAAAGTATTTACCTGCAGAGACAGGAAATGGACGGGAAGTGATACTCAAAAGAGACTTCTGTTTTTGTGTGTAGATCAGTTGCCCTTTTGGCAACACAAACGGATTTCACTTATGACTTTTGCCATTAAAAAAAACATATAGAAAACATCCCATGTGCTCATTATGGAAAAATGGAGCAAATTCTAGAATGTACAGATGCAACTTTTGTTCAAACAATGCAAGCCAGAGATATTTTTTCTTCTTTTTTTTTTAACCACTATTTCAGGCTGGGAACAAAGGGAAACTTCTCTTCAGACCCTCAAATGTTTTTCTTGTGTGTAGTACCATTACTTGGGCAGAGTTCAGTGTTTTTAATCAAAAGCTACTTGTTGAGTAGGCATTGTCACTTTTCCTAGCCTGCATTAAACAAAGCTTTGTGGGAACTGGGTTTGGGAAACAGAAGAGGTGTATCATTGGGATTGAAGCATGTGTGTGTGTGTGTGTGTGTGTATGAGAGACAGACAGGAAAAGAGAAGAAGGGAGAGAGGGAAAGAGAGGAGGTGAATAAGGTGCTCTGTATATAAATCTGGAAAATTCTCCATTGAAAGATCTGTCCTGTTGTCCCCAGTTCCCAGCTCTTTTCTTTCAACTATTTAGCACCATCTGCATTTGACCTTCCGGAGGGGAAGGGCTTCCTGCAGGGCTCAGATGGTAATGACAGAGTTGTAGGCATGGACTGTGTGATAATTGCCTTCCAGTCGTCTCCTACATTTGCCTGGCTCTGATTTCTGGGCTGGGTACCATTAGTCCCAAAGCTCCTGTCATGCTGCCATTAAATCATTGTTTTCTCTGGAGGGAGAATACTGCACAGTCCTTAGGACCCAAGAATATTGCCACCTGGTCATTATGCCCAAGAGCCCCTGCGTGGCTGCTCTGAAGACTCACGCCTTTGTTTTGACAGCACAGCGTCTCCCGAGACTGAATAGCTCTGTTGTGTCTGGTATCGCCCCCACGCTTTGTCAGAGTAGAATTAACCTGGTTGAGGAAGCCCCCACCAGCGCTAATTTTAGAGAAGAGGTCTGGCAAATGGATGAAAAGAAGAATGTCAGAGGAAGTATTGTTCTGGAAATCGAAAAGGATGCTTCTCTGAGTGTAATACTTATTTTTTTTACCCCCCAGTGAGAGAGAAAAGCAACATTTTTCAGACAGGGTCCAGTTGTCATCTGAAATACATGGCTGAGGATGGGGAGTTTTGGGGTCCACTGAACACAGAAAGATGAGGTGGGAGGGACAGTCCTGGTGACCAATTTCCAGCAGCCAAGCTGCAGCTGAATAAAGAGGACGCCACCCTCCCACCCTTTGATCTTCCAGTGGTGCCTCCTCTTGGCTGAATCCAACTCGAAGCCTGAACACAAGGGAGCTCACTGAGGCGTACCATGGAGGTCATCCTCCCCAGACATGGAGCAGGGAGGAGAAGGGTGACAAGGGGACCAGGAGAGGCAGGTGGAATATTCCCAGCACCGTCACTGCCCTGATGGAGCTTATATTCTATTTGGCGGAGACGGATAATAAATAAGCCAAGGGCTCTCAAATATAATGTTGCCAGGATTTTCACGAATCCAAGCAGCACCTTTTTGCAAATTAGGAAAAGCCACCCTCTCTCCAAAGGTCGGCAGCCCTGTGCCAGAGCACGAGCTGAATGAATGCAGCTCGATATCAGCCCCCATTGGCCCTTTTGGGTGTAGGCCTTGTGTGGGACCCCTCCCACAAAACACCATATCCCTGACTGTGAAGTGGTCAGTTGTCTTACATAAAAAGATCAGAGGACAAGGGTAGAGAATACAAGGCAAAGGGTGACAGAGGGGTTTCCACCCATGTCTGACTTCTCATTGTTCCAGGGCCCTCTGCCTTCCTGTTGGCTCTGCAGCCACCGAGGACCACCACCCTGACCCCAGGATGAGCAACTGACCCACACAAGCACCTTTTCTAGAGCTTTAGGTCTGGTCCCACCGGTGACATGATACAAACATGGCTGATGAGGGGCCCCGAGGTGGTCCAAAGCAGTTGCTCACCTACAAGCAGCCCCCGCAAGCCCCACAGGCAAGCAGAAGCCAGGGCGGGTCCCCGGCTGAAGTTAAGTCACCGGTCGGAACTGCCCAGAGCTGGCAGGGGATGGCCCGGCTCTCTCCTCCCGGCTCCAGCTCCCTGAACTGTAATGAGCAATTTGTCTTTTGGCCTTGATCTGCTGTCAGCGGGGCTCACACCAACTCCGAGTATTAATTTCTTCTCGAGCTGTCTTACACTGCAGCCAACAGAGGGGCGAAAAATGAACTGGGGCTCTCTGGGCGCAGAAGCCCATTGCCCGGCTGCTTTTATTAGTGGGAAAGTCACAGTGAGAGGGAAGCAGCCCGAGCTGAGCTGCTTTCTTTTATTAAGAAGCAGAATCGGAAAAAAACAGCAGCTGCAGCAGACACGGGAGCCCTACTGAACAGCTTTCATTTTGTAGGCACTTTTGACATCTTTCTCCCTTTCTTTTCCATCGTCTAGGCACTGTTTTTGCTCAGTCTCTTTATAGGGGCCAGGCAGAGAAACCCATGGACACCCCAGATCTCGTCTGCCTACAGAACGCTCACCCCTCTCATGTCGTGCCCTCTTGATGGTTGTCTTTTTTTTTTTTTTTTTTAAGACTTGTTTTATTCAGGGATCTGTGGTTGGCAGATTCATCCAACTCAAGGTCGGGGTGGGGCGGGGTGGGAGATGGAATCCAATGGCAGGAAAGCTCAGCTACTTGCTCTGCCTCTTGGGCTCTTCAAAAAGGCACGAGTGCTCAAGACTGCTGATTTCTGCACATCTGCGTCTTTTCTTTCTCAGCTGTGGCAAAGTGCCCACGCTGGAGCTAATTGGACGTCATCTCTATCCTCTGGGGCCATCTGGAGCAGTTGTGAAGTCTAGGTTCTCAGGGAGGAGAATCTGATTGGTATGGCTGGTATCAGGTGGTTTTCTCGGGTCCAATCATCTGTGGCTCGGGGGGTGGGACTATGTCGTATGGCGATCTTCGCGCCTCAGAGACAGGGGAAGTGGGTGGAGCCAGGATGTCTTCTCTAGAACTTCCAGAACGCAGATCTGCCCACTCATGTCACTGCTTCCACATCTGTGGCCTTCGATAAGTCATGTCTCTAAGACCCAGCGTCTTTGTCTGGCACATGGTGGTATGAAGATTTGCCTCACAGTGTTTTGGGGGTGGGTTAAAGGGCTCAAGCGTGTCTCTGTGCGGGTTACCCTATCTGGCACAAGGTAGGTGCCCAGTAAATGTTACTTAGTGGTACGTGCTCCATCCTCTTTGCCCTCCTCCAACCTCAGCTGCTGTGCATGGACGACCACAATGCGATTTCATGTTACAGTCGGTATAACACCAAAACTGTCCCTCTAGGGACAGTTCCTGTACATTATGGCAATGGCCCACCTCCAGCACCTGCATCTCCTCCAATCTGCCTTCGGTCTTTCTCCAAAGCCCACAAATTTGAGTTAATACCTCAGGGGCAGCCCCCACCCAATGGAGGATGGAAACAAGTACACACCCCAGCCTCCCATTCTGAGGTGGTTTCCCAGAGGGCTTGCATGCCAGAGGCTCAATGATGCACCCTTTATTGGCTTGTCTTACTGTGCTCTCTCTCTTCCCACTCCCCCATTCCTGCTTCTCCCAAATAAACTCCTGCATGCAAATCCTTGTCTCAGGCTCTGCTTTTGTGGGAACCAAAATTAAATAGTAAGTCAGCTGGTTCGTTGACCTTGGAGAAGGGTC
The DNA here is from genome assembly GCF_054177405.1 of Leptonychotes weddellii. NCBI lineage: Eukaryota > Metazoa > Chordata > Mammalia > Carnivora > Phocidae > Leptonychotes > Leptonychotes weddellii. The sequence goes on from NC_138381.1 coordinate 68,107,215, forward strand.
AAGGGGGGGCCCCCACCCAGACTCACTCTTGCAAGTTGAGCCTCGAGAACATGGCAAATAGGCAGGCACAGAGTAGTTCCTCCATATGTAAAACTATTGGAGGAATGATTGGTTGACAGGAATGGAGAGTCAGTTCCCAAGGGTCTGGGCATTTTCGGCTGCCTCATAGAACAGGGGAGAAATTAAACTTCAATAGATATCAATAAGTATTGGAGGGTATCAGGGTGGGTGGGTGGGGGTAATCATAGCTCGATGGCCCAGTATTTCTGGAGAGGCATAAATATGATCACATCATTGTTGTTTAGAGTGCTTGCATGGCTTCCCCTCAAAGTCAAGATCAAGGCCGAAATTCCTCGTAAGAGACTTCAAAGACATCATAGCTGGTCTGAGTGTATGTTCCCATCTTCATCTCCCACTGCTCCCCTCATACCCTCTGCTCCTCCCTTCACTCACTCATTTGCTGCCACCTTATTGAAGGCCTGCTATGGGCCAGCCCCCTAGCGTGGGGCATCCGAGATCTCTTTGAGCTCCTCCTGCTTTCTCATGGCTCAGGGACCTCACAGACGTGCTTCCCCCTGCCAGGAACACTTTTCCCTCTGCCCCTGCACCAGTCAGGTGCCACCACAACACTATGTACACTCTGTCCCCTTCCTCTACCACACCTGTCACAGTGGTAGCTTGTTGGGATGTCCACAGAGGGCAGAAGGGATGCCCACCTCGCTTTCCTTGTACCCAAAACATGTCTGGCACACAGGACGGCACCAGGCGGTGTCTGTTGAATGGGAAAGTGTTGAAAAAAGGCTGGGAGAGACATCCTACCTCGTGGTGAAACGTGACAGACTGCGATTGAGCCCATTCACCAATTTTTTTTAAAAAAAATCTTAATGACTATTGGCAAGAGGCAAAGAATTATGATTAAAGCATCTGAACACTGGCTCTCCATTTGCTGAGGGGAAAGAGAAGTATGCATCTGCCCAGGTGAGGGTCAAGTAGAGTCTCTCTTCTCTCCCTCCCTCCCCCCTCCTACAGTCACCGGTGATAAATCTGGGACGATCCCACGAAGGTGCCAGATGCCTGCAGAGAGCCAGCCTGCTTGGTGTTCTCTTACTGCACGTTCTTCTGACTTTAGAAAACAAGACCTTTCCTTCAAGGGTCTCTGGTCCTAGCATAGGCATCTCCCCTTGTCACCTGCTTCTGCTTTCCACGGCAGGTCTGAGGCCAGAAATCCTTGTCATGAGCTAAAAGCACTGACTTGGGAGGCTCACAGGTCTGCCTAGGAGTCCAGGCTCGCCTGCTCACTGGCTGGGTGACCTTGGGTGACTTCAGGTCTTGGAGCTGCAGCTTCCTCATCTGTAGAATGGAGTAGTGACAGCAGAGGATCGCGGAGCTGTGGTGAGGTGCAGGGCAGAGAATGAAAGGATGAATGTGGGGCTCTCAGCGTGGTGCCCGGTGCACAGGAGGCCCCAATACGGAGCAGGTAACAGCCACCATTGAGTCTCAACATCAGGCCATCACATGGGGGCGCTGGTTCGCCAAAGGGCATAGAGAGGAAGCCAGTGAGTGTAATTCTAGAGCGATGATGCTTCAAAACCAATTATCCTGCCACTCTCGCTCAATTCCTCCTGGAGAGGCAAAGCCACTTTGATGGGAGAAATGTTGACACACCAAGGACAGAACTAGACCTTCAGGGACATTATGGCTGGGTTCACCAAGCCCCAAAAGTCCATGACAATGAATGGGGATTTTGAGCCTAAGACAAACCAAGAATGGAAATTAGAAAGCTTGGGGACTAAGGATTTTTGGTTCAATAGGAGACTAGTATAGGAAATACACTTAGTCTGAAAATGGTGGTGGTCTGGTGGAGAGGAAGAGACAAAGTAAACCTTTTTTTTTTTTTTTTACAGTAGACTCCATGCCCTGTGTGGGGCTTGAACTCAGGGCCCTGAGATTAAGAGTCACATGCTCTACTGACTGAGCCAGCCAGGCGCCCCAAGCCTTTTGATTTGAATGGCACATTTCACTGATTATGGTAACAGGAGGGATGCTTTGAGAAGTGGTGAGTTCCCTGTGGCTGGATATATTCAAGTGAAGCCTGCCTGACTTCGGGTACATCTATGTTCCCCACACTTGCAAACCATCTTCAGGAAATTCGTCACTTCTCAGTACCGCCTGTATTATCAATCTCTTCATAATTGTCTTTAAATTGGCTCATTTGAAAACACGGTACAAAGAAAACTTGATGCCACCACGGCAGGTAGAAAGCCATGTTGCAAATGGCAGGTAGCTATAAATGCAAATATGATAAAACAAAACAGTGTTTGCTGTCACAGCAAGGCTGGGTTTCCTGTAAGAGGCTCTGGGCTGGGGCCGGACCGCTCTTTGTTCACAGGGAGAGTTACAAGTGTTAGAGAGGCGTTAAAGACTGAACTAGCACCAAACTGAGACTCTCCTTTGCATAATAAAAACGGACAGGAGAGAATTGGAAAATGATTACCTCCTCCACAATGCGATTTCATGTTATAGTCGGTATAACACCAAAAAATCATCTCGCTGTCCCCTAGTGGTTGCCTTGTCTGCTTGTCAGGGAAACCTCTAGGAGAATTCCAGCACTAAACCTGAGACTTAGGTAAGAGATCTAAAATCCCTTCCAAGTTGGAGATTTTATGACCCCAGGATATACTTTCTTGATAGGAATTTCCCACCCAGTAAATTCTGGTAAATGTTGAACAACCTGCTCTTCAGGGGAGAAAACAACAACAGCATCCCTGATCTGTAGTGTTTGTCTATTCCAATGGTGTCAATACACCCACCATGGCTGATTTCAAGCTATCAACATGATATCACTGGTTGCAGAGCTAGGGAGACATGAGGACAGTGGACTCTTGGGAGACAGCATGGGCTGGCACCAGCATGGGACTGTCCCCACCCAACTGTGGTTGTCCTCTTAAGGATATAAAGTAAAACTGCACAAAAGAGATTTAGATCCAGTACTTGGAAATATCCAAAACACCTCTGAGACCCTTGACCATCTCCCAGAGCATGAGCGTGTGGGGGAATGGACTAAAAGATTCTTGCAGTGCCAGCTCCACACTCAGATTACATCTGTGCCCATTTCAGGGACGTACCTTGTTGCCTGCATCCCCAGGCAGACAATTCAGGAACCACCAGAGCTGGGCTTGACTTTGTCCATTTTCTGCACATCTGTATTTAATTCACATCTGCATTTCACTGCAGTAGATCCTCAACTGTTCCCTGCAAGGTGTTCAGACTCCTGCCTGCTTAACTGTGAAGCCACGACACGGGGATTATTGCCCACTCCAGTAGCTTCTCTGGGTCATTCACACCCATTGCCACCTTTCAAGGTCTAGCATCTCCCACATGTCAATTCCCATCTGCATCTAGAATTTAGATGCAGGTGAATTATTGTGCATTAATACGCAATTAAATCTTCACCTGATCTGTTTGCACGTTTCACTGCAAATACTTTCAGGGAAGAACCATGTCTAAATAACATCTCACTGAGGGCCCACTCTGGGCCACGCATTCTATGATTATTAGAGTCTCTTTCACAGAATGACAGCAAGGATTAAATAAGACGCTAACCCACTTCTGCTGCGCTGTGCCATGCTTTCTCTTTATTCCTGTGCCCTAACAAAGCCCAGAACGGTGCCATGGGTCCTCCGGGCCACCCATCAACACTCACGGAGGGCAGTGGGGCTGCCAAGAACTCCAGATGCAAGCCCTGGCCATTCTTCAGTCCAGTCTGGCCCTCGAAGTACCTGCTGCGAGGCCACAAAGCATTGGAGTGTCCTCCACCTGGAAAATCATGTTCTGTATCTCATCACTTAAGCTTAATTGTGAGTGGCTTGGAGGACACCCCACATGGGACGATTTTACACAGGGCTATTATGTTGGCATATGTGTTTCATGATCTGTGGCCATCCTCAGCAACAGCTATTTTTAACTTCCTAACAAAGATTTGGCATGAGCCCCTGTCATGGCTTTTTTCCCCTCCCCTCCCCTCCCCCCACTTCATTATCAGAATTGGTCACTGCCTGGTAAGACCTCACCAGGCCGAACTGGGGGTTTCCACGATGAGCGAAGACCAGTGGGATGAAGCTGGTCATCTGACGACCATGCCCCCTGATCCCAAACTGCCAGGACGCGTTGGCTGGGCTGAGCACCAACTGTTATCAACATCTTAGGTTAGTGGCTCGCCATCATGTGCAGAGGGAGGATTCGGTCAGTGGGTCTGGCTCTCTGCACACATCCCACAGTCCCGCTGCCGGGGTCTTGACAATCCCACGATGTTATCTAGGCTTGTGTCTTGAGGAGTTTGGCAAAAGAAAGCAATTTCGGGCGCCTGGGTGGCTCAGTTGGTTAAGCGACTGCCTTCGGCTCAGGTCATGATCCTGGAGTCCCTGGATCGAGTCCCGCATCGGGCTCCCTGCTCAGCAAGGAGCCTGCTTCTCCCCCTGACCCTCCCCCCTCTCATGTGCTCTCTCTCTCATTCTGTCTCAAATAAAGAAAATCTTTAAAAAAAAAAAGAAAAGAAAGCAATTTCAGCAATGCACTTGCCACTTGTTGGGAGGGAGATCAAATTTCTGTTGTGTCCTGGAAGGTAGGTGCATTGGTTGTCAAGAGCGTGGACGGACCTGGGTTCAAATCCCATCTCTGACACTCATCTCTGACAGTTACAACCTTTCTGAGCCTCAGTCTGTGCGTCAGTAAAATGGGATCAATAACACCACCCCTCACAGGGGTGTTGTAAAGGTTAAGTGAGGTACTTAGCACCATGCCTAGCATCCGGTCAGCACTTCTTTATAATTCTTGGCAAAGCATTTACGAGCCTGTGTTCACAGAGTTAGTTACGTGTGGAAGAGAAAAGGTTTAAAGGTAAAATGGAAAGACTTTGGAACTGAATTGTCCTGGGCTTGATTTCAAGTTTGCCCTTTTACTAGTTGTGCATAAAAGCGGGGGGACTGAGGAAGGAATCCCTACATAGTTAACAACACCTACTTCTGGGGTAAGAACCGGCTTGGCATGCTAATCAAAGCTTTCGGCCTTATTCGTAATATTGTAATTGTTTACAAGGTTAATGTGTTTATGGTATTATTTGTGCGTGTAAACACTGAGAATAAAAAAAACAGAACTGGTTATTTGAGTTTCCTCGATTTTTGTGGGCCACAGAGAGGAGGCTTTATGAGGGTTGGGATATACTCCCTATTCAACTTCTCTGTCTCTTGTGACTTGAGTTGGAATCTGGAGGATATAGCTCCCATCCACATAATCTGGTGGCAGCCTGCTAATACTCTCTCACCCAAGGTCCTTACAGCCACAGATCAGCTCCTCCCATATTCTGATATGGGGAAGTGACCTCCACTCCCAGTTACTGACACCCCAATATCTACAGTGGGGCCCCAATGTTGGGAATATATAGGACAAATGGCTTAAAGGATAGGAATCTACGTGAGCATACAGAATGAGCGGAACAGAGCCAACATCCCGAGATGCTCCTGCCTTGCACTTAGGTCAACCCCTGAGTCATTTAAAAGCCAAGCAATGGAGCTGAGGACACTCACTGCCTGGCCAGCCTTAGCCAGCAACAGAGCACCATGAGAGTCCTAGGGCCTGGCCATTGCTGCCCCATGTGCGCTCCGCCAATAGGCAGTCTTTGTTCTGGAACTCTCCATGGGACTGGCCAAGACTCTCTTGGAGCTGCACTGCAGTTTGACGCTCTTCCTACCCCTTCTCAATACCCCTTCTCCTACCTACTCTTCTTTCCCGGGTGTCAGATCTCATCCCAGTCTGAATGCTTTCCCTGCTCAATCCTGTTCCCTCCCCTCTTGGACTATCACATGCATTCCCCCCAACATTATCTCTTGCTCTTCTAACTCTGTCTTGGTACTTGTTTTCCAAAGGACCCGAATTGACATGAGTACCTATGTTCCTCTGGCCACAGTGAGCCAACTTCTTCCTTCTGGTTAATTGGACACCTGCGCGTGTTTGCGGAAAGGCAGCACGGGAGGAAGCAGGTGGTGGAGGAAGAGTCTTGTGGTGTGAGGCAGTTTGCAAAACCCCAATCATCGGCTCAGAGAGGGATTCCTCCACCGCGGCTCGGGTGGAGCGGGCTGAGCTACGCGAGGGGTGGCAGCAAGTGGGTTCCTCTGAATGCGGCCACGCTTTCTTAGTTATTAATGAAGTACAGAGAGGAAACGTCCAACACACGAAACTGCACGGGAGAGTGGATGTGCGGGTCCCCTTCCAACACAGTCCCATTTCCTGGTATAATGTGACCTTTCCGTCTGATTACCAGTCTGCTCTTTTCACCAAAGGAAAGCCAGGAGAAGAGATATTTTTAGGGGACAATAGTCAAGTTAATTAGGCGGCGCTACATTTGTCGGGCTTTACATTAAGAGCTCCGGGGGGAGGGGCTGGACGTGGCAGGAAGGAGCCGTGGACTTGATTCATTTTGGAAACGGGCTCCGGGGCCTTCGGGGAAGGCTCCCACATTAGATTTTGCGTGCACCAGAAATACATGAAATTTTAATGACATCAGAGCCACTTCCGTCTCCACAGCCTCGCGCTGTCCATTTTGCTGAAAACTGTCATTGTTGTGTGCAGGGAGCCATTCAGGGTGAGGAAGGACATTGTTCCCCCACTCGCTGACCCCACACCCCGTCATGGACTGATGCAATCAAACACCGCCTTCGGGTGAGCTACCCATGGCGAGCCAATGTGGGGCCTCGTGCCCATGTTTCATCTGCACCAGCACATTCTGTGATGTGGCCCAGGAAAGACAGCCAACAGAGTCTTTCCAGGGAAATTACTGGAAGTCAGGTGAGGACAAAAAAGTGTTGTGCTGGCTTGTGAAGGTGACTTGCTGTGAGCTGACTGTGTCTCCTTCCCAACTCGGCCATCCGGGTGGTGCAGAATCGGCCACAGTGGGGTATTTATACCACGGAAATTGGCAAACACTACAAACCTAGGGTTTTTATTTGTTGTTTTTCTAGAGAACATCATTGGGGCAAACATTTCTTTCTGTAGAGACCCATTCCTGAGAGGCATTTTCCCTAGACCCTATCATTTGTAGCATTTCTCATCATACTCTTTCTTTCCCAACTGTAATTATCTGTGTGTTTACTATTTCTATAATGTTTTTTTTCCTGTTTTTACCGATCACTACCTCTGACATTGGGCTAGTTACTTAATCTCTCTGTGCCTCAGTATTTTTTTAAGGAGGCTCCATGCCCAGCGTGGAGCCCTATGCAGGGCTTGAACTCATGACCCTGAGATCAAGACCTGATCTGAAATCAAGAGTTGGGCACTTAACTGACTGAGCTCCCCAGCAGCCCCATATATGTTTAACATTTTAATACATTTAGTCTTTACAATAACCCAGTGACATAGATATTATGATCCACGTGAGCAAGGGGAAAGCCTCAAGATTCCAAGTAACTGGATGAGAGGCTCACAGGCAGAGGTGGGATTGGAACCCAGGGCTTTTGGAATGTCAAAGCCCGTGTGTCTAAACCTCCACACTGAACTCCCTCTGCAGCATATGCCTTCTCACTGGGGCAAGCCCACTCCCTACCAGGCAGCCTTGGGCAAGCCCTGGTGTTCTGCCAGGAGCAGGAAAAAAAAGATGAAGTTCTCATTTCCTTCAAAGAAACCTTTCTCGCCTCAAAGAGAGAGTGAGAAAGGAATCGGTTTAAGTTCATTTGGAATTCGGAGTTCATTATCCACGTACTTAAAGCCTGTCAAGATGGCAAATGAAATGTGAAAAATGTAGTCAATCACCCACATGTTTGGTCTCTGCGATGTCAGAACTGGTATACTTCAGAAACATCTGGATGGCTGGAAAGGGGGCCAAGCCAAGCTTCTCTTAATGAGAACTTGGGGAAATGAATGGGGACCCTCCTCCATTTTACAGATGAGGGAACCCCCCCCCACCAGAGGGGAAATACCTTGCCTAAGGTAACACGGAGTTTTGGTGGCAGCGTTGGGGGGGTATAAACTCTAACTGATACGGTTTCAGACCCATCACACTGTTCAGTGTGGGATGGAATTGTTTGGCATGGTGCCAGGCACACAGTCCCACACAAATAGGCATGTAGTAAGTGGTGTGGGTAGAAAGTTCTCATGCAAGTGCCTTAACTCTGACAAGCAAGGCTGGTCTGATGAAAATCCCCATCTGCAGGGGAGGGAGTGAGGCTCAGAGAGGTTGAGTACCTTGCTTAGGGTCACAAAGCTGCTGGTGGGGTGGACTGGGATTGGTGCCTCTGCGTAAGCACCAGGATAAGGACCGGGATTATGTATGGGGTGTGGATTATGTGCTAGGCATTTCATGACTGGAAAGGAATTGGAACACTCCTAGTTGGCATCGGGGAGTTAATATTGCTCTGGGGCTGGGACATGACCTGCATTTCAGGACTTAGGAAAGACTATACCATCTGTTCAGTAGCTTAAACCTAACATTTCCTCCTCTGCCTGATCCCACGTTTTCCAGAATCCAGACTTTCTCCTGTAATCACCATAATCTATTGTGGTATCCACGCACCGCTTTTACTAGTCATATTTGTCTTTACGTTAACATTGAACAACAACAACAAAAAACCCTTAAGTGTCTACTTTAGTTTTCTCGTAAGCAATAACATCCGTGATGCTATGCCTTTCAAGTGCTTGTTAGAGTTCTCCTGATGCATCATCAAAATTAACACATAATTATTAAGATTAAAATCATCTTGCTTACCGCTGGTGGCTTGCATAGCAACCTCTGGGCAAGCATGGCCTGGGTGTTGTGTGAAATCTATGTCATGCCCGCTGACAAGGTAGGTGGCCTGCCCAAGCACCAAGATGTTTCTTAGCGTGGAGGTTCTTTGGTGGGTGCTGAAGACAGAAGCACTTTCAAGAAGAAGGTGAGGAGCAAGGCTCCCTTGTGGGGCGTTCTTCATGGTCAATCAGACCTCTAAGATTTTGCCAGATGATGGTCTTGGTCTTGATTTTGTTGCCCTGGGACCTCAGAGTCCACAGCTGTGGGAGGATGGCTCTCAGCTGCCATGCTTCTTGTGCATCAACTCTAAAGCTCACAGTCCATTGTAAGATTCACGTTATACCCCCACTTTCCAGACGAGGACTCAGAGGCAAAGTGGCAAAGCTGGCAAGCAGGAAGGGGGGCCCAGGGTCAAGCCTGGCTCAGCCTAACTTCAAACCCCCCCCCTTTTTTTTTTAAGCTTTATTTATTTATTTGAGGTGGGGAGGGGCAGAAGGACTGGGAGAGAGTCTTTTAAGCAGACTCTGTGCCGAGCACAGAGCCCAATGCAGGGCTCGATCTCATGACCCTGAGATCATGACCTGAGCTGAAACCAAGAGTCAGACGCTCAACCGTGCCATCCAGGCGCCCCAAAACCAGGACTCTTAAATATGCTAGCCGTCATGCTGGTCCTTGTCCTGATGTCCTCTCCCATCTGAGATCAGCAGATTTGGGAGGGTCTCTGGCTGGGACCGTCACAGGGAAATCAGAAATGCCTGTCAATAGTGGGTGTAGGCTGTTACTGTTGGTACTTCCGACGGAGAGATGGGGTTCCCGACCAGGTTCTGCAGAAGGGAGAGGGAGCTTTCCAAGGCAGTGTTTTCCTCGAGGTCTGGAGGACAGCCTACTCCTGAAGAAATGAACAACCTCTGGGGTAAGAAAGCATAGCTGCTTGCAGAACTGGGTGGATACTGGGCTTTGTTTGAGAAAATCTGAACAGCAACTTAGGGCACAGCTTCTGAGATTCTGACAGTGGGAAAACCGAAGCTCTGACAAGTAGTGTCTTGACCAAGATTTTACTGCACGTTAAGTGGTAGATCTGGGATTCTAACACAGTTCTTTTTTTTTTTTTTTTTAAGATTTTAATTATTTATTTGGGAGAGAGCATGAGCAGGGGGAGGGGCAGAGGGAGAGGGAGAAGCAGACTTCCTGCTGAGCGGGGAGCCCAACGTGGGGCTCGATCCCAGGACCCTGGGATCATGACCTGAGCCGAAGGCAGATGCTTAACTGACTGAGCCACCCAGGCGCCCCTAACCCAGTTCTGACTATAAAGGCAGTTGTATTTCCTGACACACAGGTCAGAGTCATTCGTTCATTTCACAACTATTTATTAAGCCATTGCTCTGTCCGAGGCCTTGGGAATGTTTGAGATTGGGGCGCTGGAGACAAACACCTTGAATTTTCGGGATTTAAGTCCCTCACCCCCAGCCCCCACTGGACGCAGACATCACTTGGGGCTCTTGCATTCTTTGTTGATTATCTCAATTACCTATTTGCTGGTGTAGACACGACCTCACGATCTCGCTCTCTTATAGAAGGAATCAATTCCCCAGTGATGGTTGCTTAATGAAGAAATATGAGGCTGTTTCAAGATACCGAATCAAGTAGGGAGATCGAAAGCCCCCAACAGCTGAGGCATCTAGGTCCTAGGGCTCAAGCTGATTACCAACCTGCTCACATATTTTCAACCAAACAGCTGGAGCACAAGGGTTTTTGATGAATACCCCCACCACTTCCAGGCCTCCATTCTTACCCACCCAGCATATGCATTTCAGCCTTTAAGTCCTAGGCCAGTGGGGGGATGGCAGAGACGAAGCCGACTTGGGCAGGAAGGAGCAGAATGCTTCACCCGTGCGACCCCTTCAAATAGATTTCACACCCTCAAGTGCAGGTGTAAAGAGACGTGTTGAAAAGAAGCTTCTCTCACCCATCCAACTGTGATGTGTGTTTGGGATTGTTGCCTTGTAAATGAGGTACCCCTGCGAGGTACTTCTTTTCTCAACCCAACATGATGTCCTGGATCCGTTCCCAAGCCTAAGTGAGCACGGCAATTCATTATTATGACAACTTAAGCCACAGTCCCAGACACGGACAGCAGAACCAGTGTGCCAACTGCCTGACATTGGCAACTTTGCCAAGAGCTTAACAACAATGCATGATTGTGTTTGATATGCTTTCCTTAATTCATTATGGATACTGTGGGTTGGAGGAACGGAACTTTGAAAATGGATGGTGGTGTTTGGAATTGGCTGAGTGCGGGGATGGGGCTGGGACTGAACCAGACGTCGGGCAGGTTTGGATAGGTCGAGTGACCACTGTTTCTGACCGGGTCTCAAGGCTGGGTCTGGCCAGGACTTCCCTAGTGTTTGAAAGAGAGATATGTGTCCTCATCTGCAAGCCTAGTTGCTCATTTTTATTTCCTGCCTAGCCTTGGGGTGGGGGGGGCATTTAAATGTAAAATCGTTGCTTTTAGGAAGTGGATTAAGAAACAAAAGTGTGGATAACAGAGGCACTTACTGATTCCTTTGGCAGGCCTCTGGACCCCCATTTAATCACATTCATTCATTTGACAATCATTAACTGGCAGCTACTCTATGCCAGGCCCTGTGCTGGGTGCCAGGGTGATGGCCGACAGCGGTAATTAACACTCGGGGAGGATTACTTAACTTGCCAGACGCTGCTTCAACACATGACCCATTTATCCTCAGAACAAACCCTCAGGGCAAGTATTAGTATTGTCCTCATGTTAAGGATGGGGATGCTAAGGCTCAGAGAGGTGAAGTAACTGGCTCATGGTTGCACAGCCACTGAGGCGTATTCTTAAAACATCACTGATTCTCAGGCAAGAGTGATTCCTGGGGACCTAACATTAGCTTTCAATAATTTGTCTGGCTTTAAACTCCTGCTGCTCTCTGAATCCCCACCCGCTCTGCAGATTTGAGAAACGCAATGTGATGCAAGTGGTTTTTTTTAACCCAGTGCAACTGGAAAGCGTCTCCCTCCCCCTGAGGAATGCAATTTGTCAGGGCTCTGCTTGCAATCTTCACCCCTTTCTGGACTTCAAGAAAGACTGGTCGGAGATAAGCCTCGGAGCTTTGTGCATTGTAAATCTTTTTAAAACTACATGGCAAGCATCTTCCTCTCCAAATAAGTGACTTCACCAGCCTGGATTCATCGTCCGTTCCCCCAGCAGAGGCAAGGAAGGCCCCATATAAGGTCACAACGCCTGCGTTGTTTGCATCTCCTTGTACAAACCTGCCCGCCTGGCTTTTATCTCCCCCCCCCCCCCCCCCCGCCGCATCCCTAGTTCTGCAGCCCCGAGTTCTAGCAGCTGAGACATCACCATGTGCTCTGGTGTGAGATTTTCCTTTGCATGGGTTCCTCCTCTGTCGCCCAAGAGAACGGGTTTTGTCTTTCCTCCCCTTTTCTTCCTCCTCCAGAGGTATTAATTAGGAAAAGCAAGAAAGAAGAAGAAAGAGGGAAAAGAACCGCAAAGGGAGCAGGGTGACACCAGTGGAGGAGGAGAACTAATTAGCGCCTATTAAATTTGGGGTATTAAAAATAAAATGGCGAGTAAGTGGAGGTTAGCCTGAACCAAGGAGCAGCGGCGCAACCCTGGCCACGTTAATTAAGCTCGGGGAGTCTCCATGGAAACCCAAGTTGGGCACATTTATGAACCTGCGTTAATTATATGGAAATCTCTGCACTGGAAAACAGTGTTCCAAAAGGGCAGGAGATGTGCTCCAGACGCCCTGATGTATTCCTGCAAGTCACGGCTTTGGTGGCTGCTACTGCAAACCCAATTTCTGGTGGTTTCTCCCGTGGTTGCAAACTCTTAAGCTCAGAAGTCTGTAATTGTTTGCTGGTGGGCAAGGAGTGATGCTCTATGCACCGCCCCCCCACTCCCCTCCGCCGCCCCGGCCACCCCAGCCTGTCTCCTGCACTCCCCCCGGACACCCTCATGATCCAGCAGCCTAAGGGTTAAGGGCTGGTCCAGAGTCCTTGCTATGCTGATTGCTAAACATTTTCCTATCAGTTAACCACCATCCTCCGCTATTACTAGACAGGAAAAGGGAGGCTCAGGCAACTCGCCGGAGGCTGCACGGCTATGGAGTGGCAGATCTGGCATTTGAACCCAAGCAGTCTTGCTTCAAAGCTTCTTCTTCCTACTTTTCCTGTTCCTCTTCCTCCCCTGTTCCTCCTCTTCCCCCATTTCTTCTTCTTCAACAGCTTTACTGAGATATCATTCATGCACCATCCAATTCACCCACTCGCAGTGTACCTTTCCATGGGTTTAGGATTAATGTACAGATCTGTGCAACCATCATGACAGTCCATTTTAGAACATTTTCATCCGCTCAAAAAGAAACTCTAGCTATCACTCCATTATCCTGCCGGTCCCCCTAGCCCCTGGAAACCACGGACATATTTTCTGTCTCTGTAGATTTTCCTTTCCTGGAATTTCATATGAATGGATCATGTGCTGAGTCCTTTTGTGTCCGGCTTCTCTCACTCAGGATCACGGCTCCAAGGCTCATCCATATTGTTGCACGTATCAGTACTTCGAGTAATATTCCACCATATGGATACACCACGTCTTGTTTATCCACCCGCCAGCTGATGGACATTTGGGCGGAGCTCAAGTGTTGACCTATACGTCCATATAAGCTTAGTGAAGGTCACCGTGAGGGGCAACCCTGGGACTCAGATCCGGGTCTGCCTCCTGAGCTCCCACACATAAACACTAACATGGAGCACTCGTTCCATATTACTGAGGAAAGATGTGAAGCTCCTATACGTCAAATGCAGAGTAGGGGGCTACTCAGGGAATGCAAGATGCAGGATCACCGTGTGGGGAAGGAAAGCCATGAGCGGCCACAGAGGAATGAGGGGAAGGCTTCACTCGTCTTTCTGGAGAGGTGTAAGGCTGTTGTGTAGAAGGGTGAGGGATGGAATCAATTCAGAGGGTGGGAATGTGGGCCCAAGTGACCTCGGAGAAGCCTCTTAACCTCTCTGTGCCTCAGTTTCTTCTTCTGTAAAATGAGGGGATGATAACAGTACCTACTCTTTCAGGTCCTATGGAAGCTAAATGAGTTAATCTTTGTGAAAGTAGTTAGGACAGTGCCTGGCACATAGGGAGTACAATAGAAGTGTTTGCTATTACTTCTTCTTTTTTTTTTTTTCTTTTTAAAGATTTTATTTATTTATTTGACAGAGAGAGACAGCCAGAGAGAGAACACAAGCAGGGTAAGTGGGAGAGAGAGAAGCACCTTCCCGCTGAGCAGGGAGCCTGATGCGGGGCTCCATCCCAGGACCCTGGGATCATGACCTGAGCCGAAGGCAGACACTCAACGACTGAGCCACCCAGGTGCCCCATATTACTTCTATTCTTACCTAGGAGACGCCTTCTGGGGTGGCTCACCTTGATCCTACTGGGACACAGGGGTGGGTCCCTAAAGGCTGTATTTCTTGTGAGAAACAAACACAAGGCCCGCTGGCCTTGCTCTGGACCTCAGTTTTCCTATCCATCAAATCAGGAGAATGGGCACATGTGTTCTGGGAATTTAAGATTCTCTCTGACTGCTTGCATTTCCTCATGGAGCATCACCTCCATCCCCAGAGCACAATTTCTCTGTCTACATGGGAGTGGGGTTTCTCAGGCCTTCTAGCAGGGACTGTCTGTTATCCTGTACCCCACCCATGCCCTCTTTCCCCTATGGATCCAGGATAAAGCAAAGGTTTTAAATCAAGGGCTTTGGTGAAAGGCAGAAGGGGCTGCTGGCTCAGTACCCTCAACCAAGTCACCGAGCATCTTTATCCTCAGTTTTCTTCTCTCTAAAATGGGGGTAATAAGATCCTCTCCCTTCTATGATTGTTTGGGGATGAAATGAATAAGTGCATGCGAAGCACCTCTGTGCAGTCTGCATGTAGCCGTTAAGCTGTCCGTGCATCTTAACTATTACTATTACTGGGAGGCCGGGATGCCAGGTGGAAGGCACAGGCCTTTTACGCATTGCAATCTTGGCCCCAGTGCCCTTCCCTTGTTAAGCAGACTGCAATTTGTGAGTTTACTGGAGAGAGACCGTCTCTGATCTCCATCGGTTGTTAGGCACCCGCCTGTGTGTTTCCCATCAAAGTCAGCCTCCGCTGGTATTCTAATCACATCCCCCAGTTAATACCACACATTTCTATGTGAAAAGGGAGACAAATTACATGGCAGACACCACCAAATATGAAAGCTCCCAGCGATGCTTTCATTGTTCAGGCAGTGTTCTCTGCTCGCCGCTTCTGGGAATATAAATTAATTGGCAGTACTCTTTATCTCACTTTGATTAACTGATAGATCTCTCTGCCCTTCAGTTTGTAAACACCTCTTGGTCTTTCTCTGATCCCACTTTCTTCTAGCTCTTGCCTCTGACCACAAAACACACACACACCCCCTACCACCACCACAACACCAAAGTCTACACTTACATAATGTGACATTGTGGGGCAGAATGGATAGGATTTGATAAACGTGGCCGTGATGTCTATTTTTATTTTTAAGCAATTAAGTAAATACAAATGAGGAAATATGCTAAGGCTTTTTTTCTTAGATATTTATTCACTTAGATATTTTTGTTTTTTTGTGGGTTTTTTCATGTTCATTGATCTTTCTCCAATGTATTCCTGTCTTTCCATCTCCCCTGCACTCAGTATAACTAGGGTTGGCCTCAAGTAAGGAGTGAAGCATGGGTGCTGGAGGCAGACAGAGCTGGATTCGAATCCTGGCTTACCACTAATGGTGTCCCCTGGGACAAGTTAGCTCATTTCCCTGAACCTCAGCCTCTGGTAAAATGGAGCTTAAATACATCCCACAGTTGTTTTGAGGATTAGATGAAATAATATTTTTTTAAAAAAATGTCTACCACAGTGTCTCTGTCACTATGTAGATGTTCAGTGATGCACTAATTCCATCTGCCTTCCATGTCCGCTGAGTTTTTTTTTACACCCCAGACCCTGCCTCATACTTCACTGTGTTCCCTCCCTGCCATCCTTGGTTCTCATCTCAAATGCTTCTCCAGGGTGTTCTTGCTGTTTGCTCCATGGCAGCCTGGGTTTGCCTTTCTGCAACACACATCGTGCCTGTGATTACTTGTCCAACACAGATCTGACCTCGAGGCTGAAGCTTCCACAAGGGCCAGGACTGTGCTCTGGTCACTAGGATGTGCATCAGTTATGAAATGCACTAACAAATTACTTACAGTATTTTGGATTTTAAAAAAGGAAGAAAAACTGGAACCAACTCAAATGTCCATCAGTAAGAGAATGGATAAACTCTTGATACATTCACACAATGGAATACAACTCACCAATAACAAGGAGCAAGCTACTGGTATATCCAAGAATGGGGATGAGTCTTGGACATGTTGAATGAAAAAAAGCCAGAGACAGAAGAGTATGTGTTATAGGATTCAGCTTATAGGAAATATGAGAGCAGGCCAGAGTCATCTACGGTGATAGAAAGTAGATCAGTGGCTGCCTGGGGCTGGGGTGGGAGGAAGGGATTGACTCCAGAGGGGCAGGAGGGAACTTTTTCAGATGATGGAAGTGCTCTCTTTTTAATCGGGGCAGTGAGTGGTTATGTGGGTGCATACATTTGTCAAATCTCATTGAACTGTAGACTTAAAATGTTTGCATTTTATTGTATGTAAATTATACTCCAAAAAGTTGATTAAAAAATAAACGAGTGAAACAAAAGCACAAACAATTAAAGAAGGGAAAAAAAGAAGGAAGGAAAAAATGAACCAACAAACAAAAAACCAGGTGAAGGAAGAAGGGCAGCAAGCTTGAATTCTCCCCAGTAAGAGGCTGACTGTTGATGCAGCAGTTAGTGAAAACCCACTGTTCTCATTGTAACAAGAAGATAAAAAGATAAATGACAAAAATAATATTTTCAAAGACACTGAAAAGCCATGGAAATAAGAGTAGATGGACTAAAATTCCAGAGAGAGAAGGGTCCTTTCCAGAAATTATAAAAGCCATCAGACAATGGAATAACATCTCAAGAGCACTAAAAAGCAAAACAAAAATCTTGCCTACCTCTAGTTCTGTAGCCAATAAAAATATCCTTCAAAAATGACAGCAAAATAAAAACATTACAGACACACAAAAGCTGAGGGGATTTGTCACCAGCAATCCTGAACCACCAGAAATACTAACGCAAGTCTCCTAGCTGAGGAAATTGTTTCCAAATGGAACTAGAGAACAGAGTCTCTTCACATTGATAGAAAATTGACTGTTTAAAGCAATATTAATAACTATGTCTTATGGCTTTATTTAAATATAGATAAAAAGCAATAACTGTAATAAAAAAGCATTGATAAATCTGACTTCATTAACAACTACTGCTCATCAGTGGGCACCATGAAAGGAATAAGAAGAGCCTGGATGAATATATACATACATGTGGCAAAAGACTCCTATCTAGGGTATATAAAGAATTCCTACAAATCAATAATAAAAAGACAACCCAATTGAAAAAAGAAACAGAAGACTCAGATACTTCACAAAAGAGGAATCCACATGGCCAATCAACATAGGAAAAGATACTCAACATCATTACTCATCAAGGAAATGCAAATTAATGTCACAATCAGCTCTCCCTACCCATCTACCAGAATGGCTAAAATTAAAAAGGCTGTTTTGATGAGGATGGAGAGCAACTGGAACTCTCATACATGGTTGACACTTTGGAATGTTGGTGATTTCTGATAAAACTAAGCATACCCCTATTCTGTGACCCACCAATTCCTAAAACAATTGTGCCTATGTATGTTCACACAAAAAAACATAAAAGTATGTCCCAAGCAGCTTTATTCATAATAGTCCCAAACTGGAACCACCCTGTATGTCCATCAATGGGACAGTGTATAAATAAATTATATGCAAACAATGCAACACTCCCCACCAATAAAAAAGAATGAACTGTTGATAAATTGTACAGATGTAATGGTAGCAAAAGAAGTCAGATGTAAGAGAGAACATGCTCTATGATTTCATTATATGAAGTCCAAGAATGAGCAAAACCAATCTCTGGTGAAAGAAGTTAGAAGAGCCATTACTTCTGAGCGAGGGCAGTATGGATAAGGAAAGACTTGAGAGAATCTTCTGGGATGATGGGCATGTTTCCTATCTTGATTGAGGTGGTGGTTACACAGGTATATAGATATGTAAAATTTAATTGACTTCTGAGGTGCAACTTAAGATTTAAATAGTTTACTCCATGTAATTTATACCTCAACAAATAAAATAATAAAATACACCCCCTTTTCCCCTTCTCATACTTCCTACAGTCAACCTCGAAGTCTTTTTTTTTTTTTTTAAGTGAGCTCTAGACCTAATGTGGGGCTTAAACTCATGACTCCAAGATCAAGAGTTGCTTGCTCTACCAACTGAGGCAGCCAGGCACCCAACCTCCGAGTCTTTCTTAAATAAAGACAAACATATATATATGTCTACAGATGGGTAGATAGATAGATTACAGACATAGCTATATAGAAATTTGAATAAATATGAGATTATAATTATGGCCACTGTTCATATATGTTTTCCCAGGGCAATCTCCAATTATGTGTGTTGTCCCAATGTAATTAATTATATCACCTCCTTTCACCCTGTTAAGTGTTCAGTTTGGACAAGAAATCACATGGTCACACTCATTAGAATGTACATATAGCAATCACCTTCCCCCCCACCAAACTATATCCGTAATGGCCATCTTTCCATGTCTATATGTATGGATCTACTTTATTTATTTTAGTAGCTGCATACTATTCCATAGTATGCATGCACATGACATTATTTGACTCTCCTATTGATGGAGATTTTAGGTTGTTTCCAGTTTTAAAAATAATATTGATGCTGTTGGAGTAGATATTTTCTGTTTTTGCCTTTTCAGCGTTTGGGTTGCCTTCTTTGGATCAAAGCATCTGGATTTTCTTCTCAAGAATTTACCCTTCCCCCACCCTCAGTGTGGGTGTGGGTGACCCCAGTTCTGTCGACTCCAGGGGTGGGCAATATCCAAGTGGATAACTCAGGGATGGGACTCTTGATGATTCATTTGGGAAAGAGATGTTTCTTTTTTCCTAATGTTACTAAACCAGAAGAATTTCAGCCTGGAGCTGTTGATGGCCATTTTGACACACAATGGAGAGCTTTTACATTAGAATAAAATCAGCAGGGATGGAAATGGGGAGAGTGAATATAGGTAGGCAGATTCCTGATGACTTTATCTACGCTGGATCCTGCTACAACAGAAGCCAAATGCCCCAGAGTTTTCCTGTAATGTGAGTCTCTAACACCTCCTCACCTTTTTGTTTGCTTGTGCAAGTTTGAGGAGGATTTTGTCATTGGCAACTAAAAGATTTCTGACAAAATATAACTATGATAAGCATCCTTCCGTGTGTGTGTGTATACACTCAAGAACATATACGTGTATATATATATTCAACAATATATGTATATTTTGAATATATACACTTATATATTCTTGAGAACAGTACTTACAGGAACATTATTTTTTTATTTACATTCAATTAGCCAACGTATAGAAGATCACTAGTTTCAGATGTAGAGTTCAGTAATTCATCAGTTGCTTATAACACCCGGTGCTCATCACATCACATGCCCTCCTTAATGTCCATCACCCAGTTACCGCATCCCCCCATCTATCTC
The DNA here is from genome assembly GCF_054177405.1 of Leptonychotes weddellii. Classification (NCBI taxonomy): domain Eukaryota; kingdom Metazoa; phylum Chordata; class Mammalia; order Carnivora; family Phocidae; genus Leptonychotes; species Leptonychotes weddellii. The sequence continues at coordinate 68,126,743 of NC_138381.1, forward strand.
CCTTCCAGCAACCCTCAGTTTCTTTCTCATAGTTAAGAGTCTTTCATGGTTTGTCTCCCTCTCTGATTTCTTCCCATTCTCTTTTTCCCTCCCACCTGCTATGATCCTCTGCACTGTTTCTTATATTCCTCATATGAGTGAAACCATATGATAATTGTCTTTCTCTGATGGACTTATTTCACTCAGCATAATACTATAGGAACATTATTGTATGATCAGTACCAAAAGTGAAATGACTGCATAAAGAATCTTAATGTATTGGAAACTATGCTCCAAACACGTACAGATTTCTACCCCCACCAGCACTGTTCGAAAGTGCCAGTTTCCCCACACCTGGCAGTGGATTTTAGATGTATGTGACAATGAAAAAGTGAGCAAGAGACTTGACAGGCACTTCACAGAAGATTATATCCAAATGGCCAATAAACCTACGAAAAGATGTGAACCTCATTTGGCACTCGGGAAACGCAAATTAAAACCACAAGGTATTACCACTAAACACCCACTCAAATAACTAAAAAAAGACTGACTTCCAGTTATAAAATAACTAAGTCACAGGGATGAAAAGTACAGCATAGGGAATACAGCCAACAACATTGTAACGATGTTGTATGGAGACAGACGGTGACTACACTCACCGCGGTGAGCCCTGAGTGATGTACAGAATTGTCGAATCACTGTGTTGTACACCTGAAACTAATATAACTATACTTCAATTAAAAAAAAAAAGGGGGTGCCTGGGTGGCTCAGTCGGTGAAGTGTCCAACTTTTAATCTCAGCTCAGGTCTTGATCTCAGGGTCGTGAGTTTAAGCCCCGTGTTGGGCTCCGCGCTGGCATGGAGCCTGCTTGGAAAAAAAAAGACACCAAGATTGTTGAGGATGTGGCATAGCTGGAACTCTAAAACACTGCTGATGTGAGGGTAAATGGCTACGGCTACTGTAGATGCCTGCGCGGTGGTATCCTCTAAAGTTGAACAGATACGCATACCCTGTGGCCAGCAATTCCCCCCATGTGCACATACCTAACGGAAGTCTGCATATTTTTTCATTGTAAGACATGTACAAAGGTCAGCATTTTTGTAATAGTTGCATCCCCTTTTACCTCCTCCAAAAAGCAACACAACCCAAAAGTCCTTCAACAGGTAAATGGATAAATAAATTGTGGTAATTCAGAGAGTAGATACTATACAGCAATGAGAACGGACATCTGACAATTACACATGAAAACGTAAGTGAATCTCATAAACATAATGTACAAATGAAGCCAGATCCAAAAGAGTATATACTGTATGATTCCATTTCAATGATGTTTAAAAAACAGCCAAACCAGGGGTGCCTGGGTGGCCCAGTTGGTTAAGCGTTGCCTTCGGCTCAGGTCATGATCCCAGGATCCTGGGATCGAGCCCCGCTCCGGCTCCCTGCTCACTGGGGAGTCTGCTTGGCCCTCTCCCTTTGCCCCTCCCCAACTTGTGCTCTCTCTCGAATAAATAAATAAAATCTTAAAAAAAAATAAAAAACAGGCAAACCGTATGATGGTGATCAAAATCAGGATGGTGATTATCACTGGGGAGAAGGGGCTTGTGTCTGGGGGGTAGCTTGCAGGGGTTTCTGGGGCTTTGGTAATACTCTACACCTTGACTTTGGTGAAGAAGTTGAATAGATTTTTTTCACTGTGTAAAATTTCATCAAGCTGTACACTTATATTTGCATGTTTTTCCCTATGTATGTTATACTTCAATAAAAAAAGTGTTTTTTGTTTTTTTTTTAAAAAGCATTTGGGTGAGAATAAAATGATTTGGAAAAAATCTAATAGTGGGAAAAGACTTCAGAACACACAGGTGAATACTAGAAACTCTGAAAATCAGTCCTGACACAAGATAGTACGATGATGAGAAGCCAATTCTTCAGGCCTTTGTTACAAACCCAAAGTGAAGCATCTGATATATCTCTCATTGCATTGCCAGGAATTTAATCTCTGGACAGACACAGGAATAAAGTGAAAAATGGACCGGGAAGCAACAAAGGAGAAAAACGCTGAGAAAGCTGACCACAGCGTATGTATCTGGGGCTTGGTGTTGTATTGTGATGGAAGAGAATTCCAGTCACATTCTGCACTAGACTTGAGAGAGAGATATTCTAAAAAAAAAAATCTCATGAAATGGTTGATATAAACTCATGGCCGAAGGCTCTAGAAAGAAACATGCGTTAGATGGGTGGGGACTCTGGAAAATGAAATTTTGAATGAAATGAATCAAATGGAGAAGAATGAATGAATGAATGAATGAATGTGAGTGAAATGCAAGGAATAAGTAAGCAAAGTTCCGATAACAAAGGAAGGGGGCAGCATTTAAGGAAACCTAGTCTTCTATAAAAGCACCAGTGGGCTGAGATAGTCAAAGAAATTTCTCCGAAGATGGCAGGAAGGGCATGTTCCCACAAGTGAACAGGCTTCTAGAATATTGCCAGAAAACCTAAAGGCAAGAATGAGTGGAAGCTTAAAAAAATATGTACCAAGAGCAATACATTTCCAATAGGATTTGTATTGTTCAGAGCAAGTACATGTACAAGGAGATAATAGGTCCACTCTTTGGGGAAGATCTTGAAATAATTTAGTCAACAAATATTTATTGTCTTCCTGGAGGCTGGCAGATAATAGATGTGCTGTAAATAGTTGTTGAATGAATCCGTGAATTCAAAGAGCATTAATGGAAGTCCCTGCTTCAGTGACCCTCTCTGTTGGTGGTGACACAAGACCCATGAGCAGGTGTGTGATAGGAATTATGACTATGGAACCCCGCAGAGTTGGCGGGGAGGAGACAAGGGAAAGAGCGAGAGAAAGCTTTTGGAAGAGAAGCAGCTCCTACTTTGTCTTGTTGTAATAAGCCCTGAATATCTGTCTGGACCCCATCAGCATTTTTATCAACAAGTAGGAAGAACATATAGATCAGACTGCATCTAAGTACTGCACTCACCTCTGGTCAGCTCTCTCTGAGACGAGGATACTCTGGTTACCTAAGTTATAAGGATCCTAACAGTAGGAACCGCCTTTATCCCCATTTTGCCAATAAGGAAACTGAGGCTTGGAGCAGGAGGCGATTTGCTAGGGTCCTACAGCCGGGAAGTAGCAGAGCAGGGCTCATCCTGTGTCAGGCCGACTCCGGAGCCCACGATATTAGCATCCCATGCTCCTGCTTTGGGTAGACAGCTGGAGAGATGCCCTTCAAGGTTTCTCTAGGACTCTGTGGTTCCAGGTAGTGGCTCCTCATCTTCAGCATTTCTCAGAACTGGGGAATCTGTGGGTCTGGGTTGTTCTGCTTCCTGAACCTACGGAAGGAATTCTTCGGCTTGGGTTCGGTTGGCCTGCAGTCTGCCTCGACGTGAAAACAAGGACGCGTCTACAGCAACAGCATGCCGGTGAATCCGCGCTTTCCACACGACCGTACCATTTCGGCCTTGAACCTGCTGGGCCTTTGTGGCGTCTATTCGTTTTTAAGAATTCATTTGGGGCCAATAATATGCTTTGTTGTGATCCGGGCTTTGTAAAATGCAGGAGTTAGCTGCAATGACATCGCGTGGTCTGTATTAATGAGTTGTAACTGGATATCAAGCTCATTATCACAACAAACCCCCCCCCTCCCCGTTTGCCTGAAGCCCTGTGCTGTGTGTCTAGCTGGAAAGAAAGCTCCTTTTTCTTTATGAAAGCAGAAAAGCCAAGCTTCAGAAAATGTTGATTTATGCGGAAAGAGCCCTCCACACCCTTGAACGACACAGTATGAATTGTGGTCCCGTCATTTACAGCTGGAGACACCCTCATACTCTTCTGCTTTTGGTGTAAAACATTACCTGGGCCACCCTGTTATCAATCTTACCCAACGATCTATTTACCTAAAGTACACAATTACAGAAGAGGCTCCATTACAATCCAGGGCAGATGAAAGAGCATTAATGAAACCGTGAGTCTGTGGGATTGGGTGGCTTAGCAATTGGTCTGAAATGCCGCCTGCCCCTGGTGTCCACGTGGCCAGGCTGTCTGGGGCTTTCTTTTTTGTCTTTTTAAACACGTGAAATTGTTACAAGAATTAACAAAGCTAAAAGGAAGCATAGGAAGAGCTAACAAATATTGTTTAAGCATTAGGATACAAAGGCGAGAGAGGGAGGGAGGAGGAGTTGGGGAGAGAGAGAACAGAGAGAGAGAGACGCACAGCTTCCAAACTTGCGGTGAAATACAAACTGCTTTCTGGGGAGTGGCAGGTTTTGATTTTCCCCGAATTGGGGCTGGCTGCTTCAGGGGGCTGTCTGACCTCTGACCAACCTCCCCGCCCCTTCATTAAGGGCCCTACCCTTGCATTAAATTCCGGTCCTTTAGGTGCCAGAAGTAGCTGTCATCCTTCACAGGCAGACCAGGAACAATAGAGTCTGGCTTCCTTTCAAGTCAATTTGCAGTAGGACCATGTTCTAATATCAAAAAGGAAGAAAAAGGACACTTTGTTTTGTGAGTAACCACGAGACGGCTGCATTTGATGTGACTTCTGTGGACAGTGTGACACTCTCCCCCAGGGTGCTCCTGTAACTTCTGATGAGCTCAGAAAGGCTTTGGTGACAAGAAGGTGGAGGCTGTAGCAGGGTGGTCTGGAACTGAATCTGGAGGCTTGAGGGTGAAGCCGGGTCCCCATCCCAGCGAATAGGAACAGCTCTGGGCATGCGGCGGAGAGGACAAAACAGGACTTTGGAGCCAGGCCGGCCTGGGTTTGAGTCTTGACTTCTCTATCACCCAAGTCACCTTTTGGGGGTCTGAGCCTCGTTTTTCTTACCTGTAAAATGGAGGTGGTAACACCTCCCTCACGGGGTTGTTGAAAGGCCTCAAGGTAACACTTGTAAATCACCTGGCGCTTCGTGAACGCTCAGTAGGTGGCAGGATAGCAGGATGGACTAACAGGTAGGATGGTAGAGACTGAGGAGCTAAGATGCCAGAGGCATCACAATCCAAACGAAAGGAAAGACCACCTTGAAGGAATCTTCGAGGTAGCTGTAGGAGAATGGGTCCCTGGATCCTTATCCACTTTGAGAACATAAAAACAGAGAGTGAAAAGGGAGACAGGGATTTCTGGAGGGATTTCTTCCACAACACCTGTTGGAATGCTTTGAATCCGGGTCCCAAGGGGAGGAGGATGCTTCATCCTTCACTTCAAACAGAATGACAGAGAGGCTTTGGTGGACTGCTCAAGAGTTTAAAGTGTGATCCCAGCAGCTGGGGGGCTGCTGAGCTGGTCCCTGACCCTCTCCTGGCAAATCCAGAGGGCAGAGGCAGGCTACGGGGTGCTCCTGGGGCTGGTGCTGGGTTAGGAAGTGGTGCTTATCTTTGACAGTGTGTCAAGCATGCATAAAACCTGGGCACCAGATGGGAGACCCCAGGCAGGAATATTAACCTGGGGTTTTGCCCATAGTAGCTCCCACCCGAAGCCCCGGAGACTCCAAAGTCAGGAGTCTGGGTGGAGCAGACTACTGGTAAACCAGAATCTGAGGGACATGTGTCTGATAGACAATGTGTAGAGAGCTGGAATCATTTGGAAGCCTGCAATAGAGAACTTCCAAAGGGCCAACAGAAGTGCCTACAGGAGAAAAGAGCCAGGTTTAGACATCTGCAAGGCCCTACAAGAATACAGACCTCTTATGGCAGTACCAGTGAGAACTTTCCTGTGCTCCCTATTTTCCCTTCCAGCCAACACAGAAAGCTAAGGGGAGCAGGGGCATCTCTGTGGGTAAAGGAAAGGGCATGCCCCACACTGCCTTCCCTCGTGGCAGGTGGCCTGCAGGGAGCCATCCTAAGCTGTCCTTAATAGGTAGGAGAGGAAGCACACTCTTCTCCTTGAACGAAAGTTGAAGTGTTGCTTAATATATTAATACCTAGAATCAATGCTTTTAATTTCTGAATCGTGACAGTGTCTTGTGACTTGGAGAGACCGCGAGGCTGGCTACCACCCAAGGGCAAGCAGAAAAGGCACTGGATACATCGTCTTCATGTCAGGGCTGGAGAAAAGCTTCCCCTGCTGAAAACTGTTCAAGGGAGCAGGGGAGGCAAAAAAAAAAAATCTTGTTTTGATTAGATCCCAGGCTTCATTCAATGGACAGGTTGCTTTTGTAATGCTGGTATTATAAAAGATGGGGTGGAGGCTTCGTGAGGTTTTGGGCAGTGGGCTGGAAAGAAATGAGAGTCCTGTGCAATGCTTGTCAGCTGCTGACTTCAGGGACTTCTGGGGTGACTGGAGTATCCTTGAAACACTCCCCTGAACTTTGACCTTGGCCAGTGAGGACAAGCTAGAAGTGAATAGCCTATGAGATGCAGTCAGTATTTCTTCTACTTCCCCCAAGCCCCTCCAAGTAGGTGGTTTTCCTTCTTTATGTTCTTCATTTGAGAGTGGGGGCATATTTGCCCTCGACCCATGCGCCCCTGTAAATGGTCAGGCTTAACTTCGCAAAGTAATACATAATGGTTAAGAATGGGGACTTTGCAGTCTGACCCAACTTGGGTTCAAATGGCAGACGGGCCATTAACTAGCTGTGGGACTCTGGTCAAGTTATTTAACTTCTCTCAGCCTCAGTTTGCTCACCAGCAAAATGGGTAAACAGGGCCCACCTCTTAGCACTGTTGAGTAAATGGAATTGGATAATTCACATAAGAACTTGGCATGGCACGTGGCACGTAGGAAGTACTCAACCAATAATATCAGTTATTTTTAGTATCATCATCACAACTATATAATGTGCCACTTATTTAATTTTAAAACATCATGTCATTTTTAGCCCCATAAGGATACAAAAGCATACTTCATTTTGCTCTCCCCAGGACAACCTTGAAAAAATGATGATTCATGAGGATATAGATTTCTTTCTTTTTTCTTTGACAGAAAAACACAAAAAACCAAAAAAACCCAAACTGGCATTATACCAAAAAATTGGCATTACACACAACAGAACATGGGGGCAGTTGGGATGTACATAAAGCACCAAAAGGTGATGGTCTTCATCATAAATCAATCTCGGTCATCATTCTGGACCCAGGCTTTATGGACATTGTCTTGAATCTTCACAAGATTTAACCACATTTGAGAAAATGCAGCAGCAGAGAGGTGAAGCAGATAGCCTAAGGTCACAGAGCAGGCAAACAGCAGCAGAACCAGGACTCAAAAGCCTGGATGATTCGTGGTCCCGGTTCTAAGGCAGTCATGCTAAGACGTGAGTTTGTCTGGTCGGCCAAGGAAACTCAAAAATTGCCCTTTACTGAGATAATTTAAATCACAAACCCTGGAGCTACAGAAAAGGGGGACAAGGAGGGTGATTTGTTGGTTTGAGGCAGGGAGGGAAAAGGTGAGGAGAGCTAGTTAAGGCTACAGAAGCATCTGGGCTGCCTACGATAGTTCCCATGGACCCTGAAGAGAATGCTCCCCATGTCCGCCATTCTTCCATTCCATTTCCATCCCTACGAGGATGCCAGATTCATAGCTCAAATTCCTTGGTAGCTGTCAACAAACTTGGCTTCCTGAGTTTTGAAAGGCCTCTTTTAAAAGGTCTAAAAATATCAAAGAAGCAATTTGATTAGCAGAGGATGGGATCAGCTAATAAGCAATAACAACACAGGCAAGTTATGTGCTAATTGCCTTTTGGGCATTTTCTTCAAGGGCTCTCGGAAATGCAACATTTTCATCCTGTTACTCTTTTGGCTGCCTTTTCCTGAATGCATAAAAATGATCAGAATGAGAGTCATTGTCTTTGGAAATGTCAGTATTTAAATGTTTTAATGCTTGATATTTGGGAGCCCATGGCTTTGATCCCTAAGCGGGAATATGAAAAGATAGCATTTAATGAGCACTTACTACATAGGAAAGGGGCTTACTCATAGCCAGGGGCTTTTCTGTGCATCATCCCATTGATGCTTCCAACCCTACAAAACAGGGATTTTTATAATTTCCATATGCGAGACAGGGAAACTGAGGCACTGGAGCATAACTTGTCCAAGGTCACACAGATAGCAAACACTAGGATGGTATCCATGTTTATGGAGCACCTCAGCACATACTGGGGATTACCTGTGAATAAAACATTTGTGGGCCTGGTCCAGATGGATTTACAGTTACCTGAGGGATGTACCTGGTACCTGGGATTATCCTTGATCCTGAGAACAGATGCTAAAGAATGTTGAACTTCTACCCATTGCCAGGCATTGCACTAGTTTCTAGGGATAGAATTGTGAGCTAGGCACGGTCCATTCCCTCAAAAAGCTCCAAATCTAGTGGTAGGGTTGAACAAATAAACAGGCAATTATGATGCAGAGTATTTTTTTGGTAGAAAACAAAAAATTCAGTGGGTCAGAGCTTGGATTCAGACTGAATCCATTGAACTAGATACTTGCCCAAATGATTCAACCCAATTAAGCTGCTTACGATTATCAACAGCTCAGCCACATACACACCAGAACCTCATTCCTCATTAGCTGGGCCTGTTTTCCATTCTATCTAGCAGGTCTTGGCAGCATATTGACCCAGGATCAAAATATGCCTTTCTTAGAAATGTGACTTTAATTAGAAGTGGCTTATAAATTTTCATTGAAATGAGCATTATTTAGAAAGATGAGTCTGAGCTACATTCAGGGTTCCCCCCACTCTGTCCTTAGCCGTGTTTCTCTTCCAGAAAAGCTCACTAGCATATTTTAGCAAGAGCTCAAGAAAATACAAATGTCCTTGTCTGGGGTCGCAGGCATAGTCCCATTCTTGTTTGCATTGCCTCCAGCTAAAACTGGCACTTTCCTTTCTCCTGCCAGGTATTTCTGAATATACGCTTTAAAAATCGAACCGACAGATGCCCCTTTTGGAGAGATACTTGTCTACTTACTGCCCGTTGTTACTGCAGTCAACAGGCTTATCTTAAAGGCACAGGGTCTGGCCAGTGAATCAGTCCTGGGTTCAAATCCTACCTCCACCACCTACTTATCTGGGCGTCTCGGGGGAAGTTACAAAACCTCTCCACACCTCAGTTTCTTTATCTCTGCAAATAGGGGTAATTACTGCACCTGCCCATGGCATGAGGGGTTATTTTAATAGTGTAAGCAAAGTGCCTGATGCACAACAGATGCTCAGTAAGTTAAGGCCATTATTTGCTCTCTAGAGTCACATGGTGAGGAGGGAACCCCAAAACTGTGAGGTTCGATTTCTTGGTTCTGCAGATGAACATGAAGAAACCAGAGAGGCTAAGTGATTTGACTAGGTAGCGGGAGAGCTGGGATTGGAAGCCGGCCATACCCGTCCCACCACTGTCCAGAGCTCTGGAAACATCTTGCCATGGAAACCCAGAGGAACAAGGGCAGGGGATGTTTCAGGAGGAGGAAGAAGACAGAGAGCACGACATATTCAAAAACCACCTTGGCTTCCGAGTAGGGGCGAAGTAATGAGAGATGAGGCAGGCAAAGTTGGCAAGGACAGAGCCTTTTAAACCTCGTTAAAGATATTAATCTTCATTTTGAGGGCAATGGAGGGCCATTTAATTGTCCTATTCAGGGGAATGACAATATCCTACTTGCATTGGAAGAGAACGGGTTGGAAGGTCAAATTGAAGGTAATGAGGCCCAGTTAGGGGGCCTGGAAACAGACAGTGGTAGCCTGGACCAGAGAGCGACCTTGGGGAAGGAGGCAGGGTCGGGCAGAACACCTGCCCTGAGGCAGCTGGTTGGAGCTAAGGGTTGATGGGGAGGGAGGGGTCAAAGAGGAAGTTTGGGTTTCTGCCAGAACAATTGGGTGCACAAGGGCATCATTTACTGTAAGAGGAAAAGTCTCACCATCAGATAAGCATTCAACTGGGGAAGGTGTTGAGGACTGTAGGAGTCCTCCACCACCGTGGTTCTCTACCCAGGTTCTCTACTTGTCCCCTAGGGGACACTCGTCAAGATCTGAACACAGGCTTGATTGACACAGGCTTGATTGTCGCAACTTGGGGAGGGGGCTGCTACTCATGTCTAATGGACAGAGGCCAGGGATGCTGCTCAACATTCTCCAAAGCCCAGGACAGCTTATTGGCCCCAAATGTTAATAGTGCCAAGATCGAGAAACCCTACTTTGCCGAAATTCAAAGCCTTGAAAGAAATAACACACTGGACCTTTCTGATTATTGAAAGCTTTAATGAGAACCCATGGAGCGAAATCCTCTCTAACTTGACAACCCCCTGGGATGGAAACTTGGGTAACTTTGTGTATGAAGAGGGATAGTGTGGAACGGTTTATCTACTGGAGCTCTGTGGGGCAGCATTTTGTCAGACAGGGTTCCAGGAAAGAAAGAACGTGCTCCCTGGAGGAGCATGGTAGTCCTCTGCCCTGCCCCTTCCCCTATTAGAAAGTAAATGCTAGCTTTGGTTCAGTGTCTCGTACCACCTCAACCTCCATCTAGCCAATGTTGAGGATTCAGACCTGAAGCCTTCACTGTGCATGTCTTCCCATGATAGAACTTATTTTTACCTCCAAGCTCCTATATGGTTGTTTTTTTAAGTTTGTTTTTTTTTAATTATTTATTCATTTGAGACACACAGAGAGAGAGCATGAGCAGGGGGAGAGGCAGAGGGAGAAGCAGGCTCCCTGCTGAGCCAGGAGCCCAACGTGGGGCCCCATCCCAGGACCCTGGGATCACAACCTGAGCCAAAGGCAGACGCCTAACCAATCTGAGCCACCCACCCGTCCCTACTTTTCTTTTTGGTACTTCTTATTTGCTGTCTTGATTCATGGATATTTATGAATTTGTTCTCCCAATGGAATTGTGGGTTCCTTGAGAGAAGAACCCCCGCCAAAAAATCTGTCATGATAGGTGTTAAACATATACCGTAGAAGGTGACTCTGCCCTTGTCCCAGGCCACTATGGGGCATTATTCCCTGTCTTTTCTACCACTGAGCTACAGTCCACCATGGACCCTTTGAAGCCCCAACAATGCTGAACCCATCCCAGAAACCATCCCAGCAGTATAATCTTCTCATTTTGTGAAACCCAGAAACCCCGAGGCATTTCCAGGTTTGCAAGCCGGTCGCCAGACATAGCTAGTTTTTGAGTTATTAAATAAAACTACCGATTGCATAAATTCCAATTTAGGCAGAAAGGCATTCGATCAAAATTGAGCCCTGCAAGAAATTTTCTCAGTAGAGTTTGAACACAGGAATTTAGAAGGGAAAAATGCCACCATCTCATGATAGAAGGTATCCCATTACCAACCATTATGATTTTGAAGTTAGCTGCTGTCAGAAAGATCTTCAAGAAAAATATGTTGGTTTATTCAGTCCAAGAAAGGTTTAATTGGCTTCTGTCAGATTTTCTGCAAGTGCTTACTTGCCACTGAACCCCACATAGATTCTGCAGCTTCTAAATTTCACAGCTCACAGCTGAGTATTTGGAGGCTGTGGGATTGCTGAAAGGGGGTCGAGGACAGGGCTCATTCCACAGTCATGCAGAGGCTTGTCTAACCCGAGTTTCTTCAAGCACCCCCTGCAACGGTGGAACTAGATGGGGGCTCATAGGAATAAAGATGGCGCACATTCCACTGTCTCAGCTCTCTCTCTTCCTGTTATCCCTCTCTATTTTTTTTCAGTTTCCAGAAGGGTGTCTCATGTGATTGCCTTTTTTCACTTCTGTATCCCCAACACTAGCATCATGGTTGGCATATACAAATATTCGTTAAAGGACTGAATGCTTCCATTGAGGGCCTCTACCCTTCCCCTGGCCCCAGAGCCCCCCAGTCACCGGGTTGCTTGGGACACCCAGTATCTGAGTTTTTGGGAAATCATTTGTGATTCACAGTCACTGCTGATTACTCCATCTAATACCTATCTCCCATACTTTCGTCTCTCCTTTGCCCTTGCTTTCCACACTCATGCTAGATACACACTATCCCAGGTGTTCTTGCAGTTAGAAAAGGCAGGCAACACTATTCTGGCAAATGAAACATAAGAGTAAATAGCAAAGTTCCTGGAAGGCCTTCATAAAAGGGACAAACATAGCTCACACTCTCCACTTTCTCCTCCCTGTGCTGGGATATGAATATGATGCCTGGAGCTGGGGCAGCCATTCTATGACCATGAGGGGAAAAGACCTGTCCGTTCCTACACTGGTGAGCTTCTGAACCAATACCATCAGGCATTCACCTCCAGATTTCTTGTATGAGGAAAATAAATTCATATTTGTTTATGTCACTGCTTTTCGGTTTTTCTCTTACTTGTAACCAAAAATGATCCTAATTGATACATAGAGTTTTCCTTTTTTTCTCATTTCCTTCTGGTTCTTCATGGGATTCAAACATGAATGATGGGACTGGCCCGAGAGAGTTAAATCCAAGAAACTCAGAATAGGGGCACCCCCTTTTTTACAACTAGGGTTTTTAACTGGGTTAAGCATTTGTTACCCAAATGAACTTTCTCCTGCAGGGCACCCCACCCTTCATGCACATCTACTCTCAGGCCAGTTCTAAAAAAATATCCTTCGACCCACTTCTTCCCTTCTGCCCTTAAGCCGGGACTTGGCCTCACTGTGGGACTTTGCAGTTAACACACAGCCTCCTCCAGACTTCATATCTGGGCTGACACGTCTTCAAAGTGGTGAGTGACACTCCTGTCCAGTCTGAGAACGAGGAGCACTGGTAATGATTACCGCCATCACTTACGGGGGTGGGGGGGTGGTTAACTGTGTCCCAATATTGTGCTCAGTATTTCACATGTGTGATTTTATTGAATCCTTCCAAAACATCGATGCAGTAGACCCGATTATAATTCGACCCATTTCACAGAACGTCCTACTAGAGACTGTCAAAGAGGGGATTTGAACCCACCTTTGTTTGACCTCAAAGGCAGAGCTCCTCCCTAGTCACTGAGCTTATATCACATCTGTTAGATTCTTTGATGTGTTTCTTCTACCGCGCCCACCCCCCGCCCCCCATGGGGAGCAGCTGCCTCTTTGCAGCCCAGACAAAGAGCTTGCTTCATTTGGTCCAGCATAAAGAAAGTGCCTATCGCTCTTCACATGTCAGAAGGTAATGAACGTACACCTTCCCCACAATTTATCATGGAGGGGAGCTCACTATCACATGGACCTGCAATTAGACACAGCAAGATTCACCAAGGCAGGCATTACCAGCCCAAAGCATCAGGGCAGAAAGAAAAACAACAAAACAAAGCAACTTGAATTCTGCAATCATCTCATGCAGTTGACAATGGAGCCAGAAGAATCCCTTGGAGAGAGAAAAGGACTGGTTGCTATTTCCCTGGCCTAAGTCATGAGTCGTATAAAAATGAAGGTGCGTGCAGCCTTTGGGATTCTTCAGAATTGAATCTCAAGTGGTCCGGAGAGTTTTTATTCTTTCTTTCTTTTTTTTTCCCCAGCGTAATCAGTGATTCAGGGCAGGGGGCGTGGTCTCTGTGATTAGAGGCCAGAGAAATCAACCAGCGCTGAGGCCACTTCCAACAAAGACGGGCGATGACTCACCACTTACCTCTTCAGGCCACAATTTCTCCTATCTGGACAAGAAGGAAAATCATTTCATGTTTGCGGCTAGGAATGACTTATGCTGAGACTCCAGGTTTCTCTTGTTGGGGGATCGCTTTCCAAAATACCTTCGTTCTCCTTTTCTGATTCCAGGCAGCCCAACTGGGTGTATAACTGGGCTGGACTCCTGAGACCTTCTCTGGGCATTTCTGTTCTCATATAGGGGTAGGGGGCAGGCACAGGGGTGGAGGCTGGAGGGCGGGGTGGGGGGCAGAGATGCTCAGGCCAAGGTCTTCTCTATGCCTGGGATTCTGCTTAATTTGCCCCCTTCTCCCCTCTTGGCAGAGAACTAGACCTGGGACCTCTTCCAGCCTCAGTCTACCCAGGTGCTAAAGGGGTTAATAAGAACACCTCTATCACAGAGCCGATAGAGAATTAAACAAAGCCATATTGGCTAACAGTTAATAGTATTTACTCTGAGCCAGGCTCTGTTCTAAGAGCTTTACCCATATCAGCTCATCTAATCCCCACAACACCCTACGACAGGGGAGCACTTTTAGCTGTTTCATCTATTCTAAGATGCACGTTTTCTTTCCACATTTAGCATCTCTGAAACTGGGGCATATCTTGTAATTGAAAGTAGGTTATAGTTTAATCAGTAGAGTTTTCTTTCTTAGTGGCGCAAAAAGATTATGACGCATCTTGAAATGGAAGATGTCTTAAATTAGATAAAATGCGATGTGCCCGTTATCACAGATGTGGAAACTGAGGCTCAGGTAACTCATTTGCTCAAGGCCACACAACCTGGTAAGTGGCAAAGTTGGGGTTTGAACTCACGTTGTTTGCTGAAGAATCTTTTTAACACTAAGCTAGGATATGAACAGAGCGCCAAGTATGAATCCTGGCTGTCTCAGGATCTGCCCAAATTAGGGTTGCTTCTTTTCTCTCTGGGTGTTTAATGACAGCATGGTAGAAACTTCAGGCACCGAGAGACAGAGCGTGTCTAAAGGATTCCACAGCTTTATAGTTTTTGCCAAATGCCATTTCTGCATTTCCATTCTAGAACATGGAGGTGGTGTGTGCTAAGTGCCTCTCTTTTTTTAGCCCCTTTCAAGGGAGAAAATGTGTTCCTGGTAATCTGTACACGCCCTGATCCCCTCCCTTCCCCATGGCTAATCCCATTAGTCTTCTCTTTTGCTTCCTTGGGAAACAAAGGGAAAAGGAACTCCCTCAAAGATTAGGGAGCCCAACATGGGAGGGGGTGCTGCAAGGTTTCCTCAACAAAAGACACTCCAGCAGAGGATTTGCGTCTTATTCATGTTTTTAAAAACTACATGAAGACTGTGCAAGGCAGGATGCCACCGGAACATTAGTTACCATGTAGCACCTTCCAACCTGTAAGAAGGAAAATGCCTAGCTTCAGAGGGCTTCAGGATCCTTTCGGGGTTGGGGGGGTTCCCCCACGTGTCATTACACTAGGGCATGGGAGACCCGTAGTCGGTGGTATTACCATGCAGCCCAGTGTGGCCTCACCCTTCTCCTCTGAGAAACCAGCTCCTTCCTCAAGCACTCCTCAGTGGATGCTTACCAGGCTGCCTGGCATTTGTCATCCTCTATGTGGCACCCCTCTGCCCCCCAATAAACCTGAAAGCGATTTGAAGCCGATGACCACACTTACACCTTCTTTTTCTATCCCCCTGTGGTGCATGCTAACCTCTCTCTCACTGCTTGATTAGCATGGGGAGGCAGGGAGTGCTTCAACCCTGGAGACAGATCCAAGTTCAAATCTGTTCCCTGCTGGCCAGTGTCCTTGGATAAGGGATCTGTTCTCCCTGGTTCTCCATGTTGCCATCCCTCTTGTGAGGAGGTAACAGCTCACCTTGAAGTGTTGCAGATGGTTCTGAAAGATCTAGCTCAGAATCCGGCAGGTGGTAAATACTCCAGACGTGCCAACTGTTCCCACTGTTATTAACATTGCTGCAATTATTATTGGTTTGATTTGGTTTGACACAAGAAGTTGATCCTAATCTGTACACATTTTCTTGTGGTTTGTCACTTTCTAGTTAGCTTCGTTTAGGTTAACCAATGCTTTACAGTAGCCCTAAGAAGTTGCAATTTCTAAAAGCATGCTAATTCAGCTGTGAGCCTGTGACACCCTAGGGTCTTCATTATTTCCTTGAAAGTGGGGCAGGGGCAGTGGGATTTCAAGGAAGCTTTTGTGCCTGAAGTCTTAGTTTATCCAACAGTTCCCTGGAAACCGCCTTCCCTTTTCTTGACCTTCCTGAGTTCCACCAACCCTCTTCCCAAGAAAGACATGACCATTCCAACCTCTGTACCTTCCTCTACTTTCTTCATCTCTCTATCCCAAGATGGAAAACTCTATTGCATTTACTTGGGTACATGGGTTCTTCCCTCCACAAATCTGACACACACACACACACACACACACACACACACACACACACACGCAGACAAGTTAGCTGTCCTTCTCTGAATTCTCACAATACCCAACGATGCTTTTTACTCAGCATTATAATTACCTATTTCTTATCCTTCACTTCCCATCCCAAACATATACACTATAGATCATGAAATATTTAAGATCAAGTCCCATTCGTTACAAGAGCAAGTGTTTAGCAGTAACAGGGGTTCCATAAATGTTTGCTAAATGGATGAAATAACAATGTAACTAAATTCTAGGGAGTGTTCGCTATGTGTCAAGAGAAGGCGCAATGAGATTCCGCCTTTGACAGATGGTAACACAGAAGCAGAGACATTCTGCAAATTGCCCAAGGACATAGGGCTGCTAAGGAGCAGATCCAGGGTTCAAACCCAGGCTGTTTGGGTCCACTGCCCAAGCTCTCACACTCCCCTCGGCTTCCTAAAAGCCCACTTCGCTCCTCATTCTCTCCCCACATTGCTGAAGAAGTTCAGTCCCAGAGGGGACTGCTCCAGATGGAACTCACTTCTGTGTAGCATTTTG
The DNA here is from genome assembly GCF_054177405.1 of Leptonychotes weddellii. Lineage (NCBI taxonomy): Eukaryota > Metazoa > Chordata > Mammalia > Carnivora > Phocidae > Leptonychotes > Leptonychotes weddellii. The sequence continues at coordinate 68,143,226 of NC_138381.1, forward strand.
AGATGAAAGGAGATACATACAGACTGCATCTTGCAGAGTGAGCTCACTAAGATTGCTGAACAATGAGGGGTGCTTACAGATGTGTTAATTCTTAGAAGGGAGAAGCTCAGAAACACTTTGGACTACCAGGGAACCAGGGGTGAATTTTAAGCTCTCCTTTGGGCACCGATTTCTCCCCAGGCCCTCCTTTCTGGGGCGGGACTCTGAGCCATAAGATACGCCACAGTGGGCTGGGGTTGCCTGTGACTCTCCTTCCCACTGTTCTCCTACCTTGGCCAATCAGTGGTGACATAACAGTGTGCAGTGTGCGGATACAATAACAAAGACACACTTAACAAAGACAGAACGGGCCTACCCACTTATGACTGATGTGGGAAACAAAGGCAGAAGAAAAATTATTAAATCTCCTTACTACCTACAGCCCATTGACAAGTCCTTGAAACAGGGAGTGACATTCCTCTAGGGATTCAACTGCCTCAATGTTAATACTTTGCTAAGGGCAAAAGGCAGTCCTAGCCTGACCACCTCTCCCCCCACCCCCCAGGATCCTGTAAGTCTACTTTAACGTGTAAGAATTCCTTTGGAAACTTCCTTTATCTCTAAACCCTCCAAGTTACGTGTTGGCAGTCATCCCCCAAGCATATGGCCCACCGATATACATCTGAAGGGTCTCATGACTAAGGTTTTATTAGACGGTAATAAATGACCTTTTCCCAACAATAGCTAGCCCCCTCAAGGTCCTGGAAACCTTGCTTGCAAAATTCCTTAGAGACTTCCGCTATCTCTCACCCCCTCCTAACTTGAAAGTATATAACGGGCCACTCCCATGGTCCTATCCCTGTGCTTTAATAAAACCACCTTTTTGCACCAAAGACGTCTCAAGAATTTCTTGGCCGTCAGCTTCGAACCCTAATAACATCTTTCCTACATCAGTGATCATTTGAAAACAGAAACACTTGACTGTGGTCATGAAGTACATATTAATGATTTTTCTCTGTTTTTTAAAATCAACAACAGAATTTTATGTCATACATACACACTATCAAGTGTTAGCATCCTGCTAACCAACTTCCATAGCTTCCTTAGTCCTAACACTGTTTCTGCCTAATTGATGTTCCTGGTCTCATTTGCAGACACGAGGAAATAAAGGCTCAGGGGTGCTAAGCAACCTGTCTTTTATCAATAGTTGGCGAGCAGCAGAGTCAAGGCTTCACAACCGAAAGTTTGACTCTGCAATCTTTCCATAAGAGAGGGGATGTGCCCGTATCTCGAGCCCAGTGGATCTCCAAAAATAATTTCTGCAATGGCAAGCCTACAATTCATCTTAATTTTTTTCTGATGTTCTACAGTGTCACTGCTGATTTATTCTATCATTTTGGAATTACTGGCTAATAGGATGGCCCAGCTCAGTGTTCTGCCTGGCGTTCTCATTCTTTACGAGAAACGAACCATTGATAGCAACAGGGATGTGTCTCGACAATTTAATTACACCAGGACTCCTCTCTTCCCCTGTCCCTTGTTGGCCTGAAGGCTAATTTCTATTTCACTTGGTCTTGAAAACATGCTTGGTTTCGGCGGAGAGGGGAGACCTACCTGTGTTTGATGCTCTGAGACATAAAAGGGCCAGAGGGCCCCCGAGTTGGGGACACTCTGCATCTTCTTGGTGGCTGGTATCTTGGTCATCTTGGAAATCCCTCGGGCATAGCCTGGGCCCCTCAAAGAGGGGTTCTTCCAGAATCTTCTACTTCAGCAGCCACTGGTGTGAGAGGCTCCAGCAATTTTTTCCTGATTCCCAAAGCCAATTACACAGGCTCCAAAGAGGCTTCTGACTCAGGAGTAAGGAAAGCAAATCATCTGGGTTTCCCACTAACAGAATAAGGAAGTCCAGAGGGGGTGGAATTAGGCAAGCCCGGAATTACTCAGTTTTTAGAAAGTTAACAAACTTTCACGAGCTTTCCCCTCTTTGGAAGGGGATATCTTTCTGTACTACAAACGAAAATAAAATACGAACAACAACAACAAAAAAGACTCCACTGACAAAATCTGAAGGGGGCCCACAGAGGGGCCACCAGCCAGCCCCCTTCCCTAAGGTGGCCCAGGCGTGAGGCTCAGGTTTCCACTGCTAGGTAGAGAAAGCCAGCTAACTGCCAGGCAGTGGTCAACTCAGTTGCCTGGCAACGAGACGCAGTGGAGGGCTTCCTCATTGGCTGGGATTGGTGGGGGCGGAGTCGCGAACTCTACTGAGCAGCTGGGATGGTGGCTGGGAGCTGGGACTAACCAGGGAGCCACATTCTCCAAACTCCGATTTCTCCTCTTAGACCTGAGGACCTTTTCTTTCCACCTAACTACAAGCAACTCCTTCTTTCCAAACTCTGCCCTGTCCTGCCACTAACCCACTAGTGATTTCTTGTGCCTTAGGTTGGGTAGCTAAATGTGTGCCTTTAGCCCCACAATTACTTTAACTTGAGATGCCTATTTCTCTCCTGTTTCCACCTGACAAACTCCTATGCATACTTCAAAGCCCCCCCCATACATGTATACATTTAATGAGTATTTAGAATGTGCTAGACATTGCTCTGAGTATTTTACATATATTGACTCACTCCCCATAGCACATCTTTAAGGAAAGTATTTTATTACCCTATTTAACAGACTAGGAAACTGAGGCACAGAGAAATTGAATCACATGCTTTAGGTTACACAGGAAGCTCCTGAGTTGGGATTCAAAACCGGACCTGTTTGGGGTTCCTGGGTAGCTCAGTTGGTTGAGCGCTGGACTTTTGATTTCCGCTCAGATCGTGATCTTGGGGTGGTGGGATTGAGCCCCATGTGGAGCCCCACACACTCTGCGCTCACCGCTCAGCAGGGAGTCTGCTTGAGATTCTCTCTCTCCCTCTGCCCCTACCCCCTGCGCTCACTCTCTCTCTCCAAAATAAATAAATAAATCTTAAAAAAAAAAAGCCTTGGGGTGCCTGGGTGGCGTCTGCCCTCAGCTCAAGTTGTGATCCTGGGGTCCTGGGATCGAGTCCCGCATCGGGCTCCCTGCTCCTCAGGAAGCCTGCCCCCCTCTCTCTCTCTGTCTCTCAAGAATAAATAAAAATCTTAAAAAAAAAAAAAAAAGCCAGACCTGTTTGAGTCTAAAACCCAAGTTCTTAACCATTTAGCTTCATGACCCAGCATAAGATGCCTAACTTTGCTGAGCCTTGGCTTCCATATCTTTAGAAAGGGGGAAATAAGTTTTCCACAGGTTGTCAAGGATTAAAACAGATAATATATGTAAAGGCTGAGCACATAAAGAATCCTAGTGGCAACTATTATTATTTCCTGACATCTCATCCCCAGAATTACTCATTTTTACATGCAGTGTTCATTTCACAGCTGATATTAATACTCATACTTATTGATCATTCGTTCCATGCCAGGTGCTCTACTAAGCACTTTCCATACATTAATTTATTTAATTCTTCCAATAACCCTATGGGGTAGGTTCTCAGCTTGTGGAAGATAGACTGCACATGTTCCAATTTGCATCCTTTATCCTTGGCATTATTTCACATGGAATCAATCTGATTCATGTTTTATCTCTAAACCTTGAGCTGCTGAGGATTATGATGTCATCTTGGCCATGCGATGACCTCAGTTTCTCTTTAGAAGGCATCCGCTGCAAGATGGCCCTCCATCAAATACAAAATGCCCTGCCACACAGCTCCAGACGCTGATGCTTGGAAGTCATAACTTTTTTCACCATAGTCTGAAGACTCAGTCTGACCTTCCCTTTCACAGGAAGTTTTGGTCCTCCTGTTTCCTTTGTGGGCAGCATTAAGCAATCAGCAAGTGCTTTCAGAAAGATGCAGATAAACTGAGCTGTGTTCAGTAGATGGGGCTGGGGATGAGTTGGGATGAGAAAGCGAGACAGGATGGAAAATATTCAGCTCTGAACAGAAAGACAAAGGGCTGTCTTCATACAGCTTTGAGGGGCAGGCTTGGTGAAGAAGGACTCCGCTAGCTCTGTATGCGTCCAGAGAATAGGAAGAGGGTTTAGGCTCCATATAAGGAAATACACAGCAGAGTACCATTTAAAAGGCATAAGCTCCGGGCACCTGGGTGGCTCAGTCAGTTGAGTCATGAGATCCATGATCTCTGGGTCATAGGATTGAGTCCTGCATCGGGCTCTGTGCTCAGGGCGGAGACTGCTCCAGATTCTCTCTCTCTCTCTCCCCCTCTGCCCCTCCCTCTGCTCACTCGCTCTCTCTCTAAAATAAATAGATAAAATATTTATAAATAAATAAATAAATAAAAGGCATAAGCTCTGGGGCCAGACTGACTTGGCTGCTGAGCAGCCTCAGTGATAATCTTATAGGACTATGAGCGCCAACAGATAATCCATGTGAAGCACCAGGCCTAGAAAAAAGGAAGAGCTCAGTAAATGTCAGCTCTTATTTCTTTTGTTATTAACGCCCACCTGTCAGAGCCATGTAACATTTCCAAGTAGAAAAGGCTCTGAAATTGAAAGGACATGTGTTGAATCTTGGCTCTGCCATTTATTGGTAATGAGATCCTGGTCAAGGGATTTTACTTCTCCAAGTCTCAATTTCACCACATATGTAAATAGTGATGGTCATGCCCTCCTTATACAGGTGGGAGCACTAAGTGAAATAATGAATGTATAGAACCTAGTACCCAGTAAGGGCTCGAGGTATGCTATTTCCCTTTTCTGTTTAAGAAGGGGTATGTTCCATAGGGAGAGAATGAGCTCCCCAGCACTAGAGGTATTCAACCAAATAAGGTCACATTCTATGGTACTGGGGGTTATGAAGCTCACGCAGTGTTGGATAGATGTCGCCTTGTTTCCCTCAAATATTTAAAGTATCCTTATCCTCTCTTGTGAATTTTCTGTGGCACCCTGGGGTGCCTCGGTGCCTAGTTTGGGAACCATAGGGCCATAAGCCTGTGTTCTCTTTGAACTGAGCAGCCTGGACGTGCAAGAAGTTAACACCCACAGGGGTAGATGGAAAGTAATGACGGGCAGGAGTTTGTGGTTAATACCTCACCTGCTGGCCCCGTGGGTAGGACATCTCTGGAGTGTGCTCTGTAATCCCCCAGAGGTCTCCTTCAGGATTGACTTGCTGATAGCAGTTGCCTGTTCATGGATGACCCAGCATTGGCTTCCTCATTTTCCCTGTTTCGCTTCCCCACCCCCTTGAGGTACTGCTTGGATGGCCCCCCCCAAGGAAACCCCTTCTATCCAAACTCTTGTTCTGGGTCTGCTTCTGGAGAACCTGACATAGGTCAGTGTTGACTGGAATAACCAGGGAGGTCAGGCCCTCCCCCTCATCTAGTTACGTGGACTTGCTACCTTCCTTGATCACCTGGCCCCAAGTCACTTTCTTGCTGTTGTTCTCATTGGTATCCCGATGAGTTTCTTTATATATTCTCCACATCCCTGACGTACCGAGAGGCCAACATGTTTTCAGATATGCAAATGCATCTCCCAACAGTGAAATATTTGACAACTAAGATATGAAGTGATTGTTTAATTCTTAATTCCTGGTTGATTTATGCAAAATATGAACTGAAAGACGCGGAGCGACAGGCACTCTCTCCTCCCAATTTGCCAAAAAGAAAGGCATCTGAAGGGATTAAAAATAGACGTTATCAAGTAGAAGAAAAATTGTGGAATGTGTTGGACGCCAGCTGGGGTAGTTGAAATGAAATCTCAGAATCTGCTAAACACTTGAATTTCGGCAAGGAGTACATATGTTTGGCATTAAAAACCTATTGGAAAAGTCATCGTTTTCTGAATATCTTTAATATACTCTTCTGTGTTGCAGCTAGCACCCAGAGAACTCCTTCTGGGTGTTTCTACTGAAATGCTAGCACTGGATTTACAAATGATGGGGCCCAAGGCAAAAGGAAAACTTGGGGCTCCCCTGACACCTGGTAGCTGGCAATCTTATCGATGAATTGCTGCCAGGATGAAATACCACTGGCTAATGTGTATTTGCACCATCTCTGAGGATTCCGGTACTTCGTTAGATTAAAGAAGAGTTCCTGCTGGCTGCATGGACCCTTGGGAGGTCTGTGATCCCAGAGCCCATTCCTGCCTTATCCTCCAAACTGCACCCCGAGAAGGGTGGATCTCTGTAAATGAGAAGAAGAAAATGCAATGCTTATGATCCTCTCCCTCCTCTTTCTTTCTCTGTTTTGGTATACCAGGCGCAGTCATGGGGGAGGTAGTGTGGTCTCCAAGGAATATTCCTAGTGAATTCCCCCGCACTGGTTTCTAGGATGTGGCCCAAGCTTCCTCCATGAATAATGCTCTCCATTTGGACACGTTTCATCTCACAGCAACCTGGGCTGTGGGGCGAGTGGGAATTAGGGAATTCTTAGTCCCATTTTACAAAGGTAGAAATCAAAGCTTGTGGGAGTTAGCACCTTGTTAGTGGTGGAGGTTGCCTGAGACTAACCCAGGTTTGATGACTGACTCAGCGACTGACTTCAGCATTCTGTCACACAGTCTGGATGCTCTTTCATTTACAGAGCGGTATGTGTGTGTTCAGTTCAGCAGAACGACCTGGGGTCATAGCTGCAAGCCCTGCCAAGACAACTGGGATTTCCCAAGCCACCTGGAAGACTTAACTCTCTAGCCCTTGGGGGAAGCCTTGTTTTATTTAACATCCACAGAAGACTTCTCCAACCCCCATCCTGGGTAGGAAAACACTCCCCTGCTTGGGTATTCCCATGGATTTTCAAGTCACCTACAATTTCCTGTTCACTACGTGCTTCCTACCTGTATGGATAGAATTGTGTCCCCCCTCAAAAGGTGGGTTCAGGTCCTAAACCTCAGTGCCTGTAAATGTGACCTTATTTGGAATAAGAGTCTTTGCGGGTATAATCAAGGTATGGTGAGGTCCTACTGGATTAGGGTGGGCCCTAATCCCCTGGCTGGCGTCCTTAGACGTGGAAGGAAATTTGAAGGTAGAGACAGAAGACACACAAGGCAAACGCCATGTGACAACGATTGTGGGGATGCTTCTGCATGCCAAGGAACAGCATGGATTGCCAGCAACACCCAGAAGCTAGGAGAGAGGCAAGGAAGGGTCCTCCCCTAAGCGCCTTTGGAGGAAGCATGTCCTTGCCACTGCCTTGATTCTGGACTTCTGGCTCCAGAACTTCGAGAGAATCAGTTTCTGTTGTTTTAATCCATTCATTTTGTGATAATTTGTTCCGGCAGCCCCACAAAACAAGTACATCACACATCTTCCTTTGGTTTCACTTCCCTCCTCACCCCAATTTATTTATGCCCTTAAAAGTGTGAATTTCCCAGGTCTAGGGATAGCAGGATGGCACTGAGGGTTTAGGATAATAGAGGGAGGCTCAGCAGAGCTCTGCAGAGTTAGTGACTTAAAATTAAATATTAGGCATCGCTGAATTTTCAATTAAATAAAAACAAAGTTCCCAGATGATTCTAACACACAGGTAGGGGGTAGGAACCCCTGCCACACATCCTGTTTGTAAGCTGCTGTTTTACATGAGATATAAACATTCATTTAAGCCAAGCAGAACTGAGTTTAAATCCTGATTTTCAATCCTGTATGTTAGCTTGGGTGACCCTGGGCAAGTTTCTTAACTTATATAAGCTTCTATTTCCTTATGATGAAAAATAAAAACCAAATCACTGAATTTATAGGGCCCTTAGAAGGTTAAATGACATAATTACCTATTTTTTTGCCTCTATTTTTCTGTCATCTACACATAATAGATACAAAACGTATGTTAATACATATGCTAGGTAAGAAACATAACACATAATAGGTACAAAATAAATCCTGGCTACCATAATTAGCTCTTTGTCCTCTTGAAAAACTGAATTAACTTCCTTCCTTCCTTCCTCCCTCCCTCCCTCCTCCTCCCTCCCTTCCTTCCTCACTCTCCTCCACTTCCCTCTCTCCTTCCCTCCTTCCCTCCTTTCTTCCTTCTAGTTAGAATCCACTGATGGATAAAGGGCTAGCATCCAAGATCTATTAAGAACTTATCAAACTCAAAACCCAAAAAACAAATAATCCAATCAAGAAATGGGCAGAAGACACGAACAGACATTTCTCCAAAGAAGATATACAAATGGCCAAAAGACACATGAAAAAAGCCTCCACATTACTTGGCATCAAGGAAATACAAATCAAAACCACAATGAGATATCACATCACACCAGTCAGAATGGCTAAAATGAACAAGTCAGGAAACGACAGATGTCAGCGAGGATGTGGAGAAAGGGGAACCCTCCTACATTGTTGGTGGGAATGCAAGCTGGTGCAGCCACTCTGGAAAACAGTATGCAGGTTCCTCAAAAAGTTAAAAATAGAGCTACCCTACGATCCAGCAGTTGCACTACTGGGTATTTACCCCAAAGATACAAATGTAGTGATCCGAAGGGGCACTTGCACCCCAATGTTCATAGCAGCAATGTCCGCAATAGCCAAACTGTGGAAAGAGCTAACATGTCCATTGACAGATGAATGGATAAAGAAGATATGGTATGTATATATACTATGGAATATTACTCAGCCATCAAAAGGATGAATACTTACCATTTACATCGACATGGATGGAACTGGAGAGTATTATGCTGAGTGAAATAAGTCAATCAGAGGAAGACAATTATATGGTTTCACTCATATGTGGAATATAAGCAAGTGCAGAGGATCATAGGGGAAGGGAGGGAAAACTGAATGGGAAATCATCAGAGAGGGAGAAAAACCATGAGAGACGCAGAACTCTAGGAAACAAACTGAGGGTTGCTGGAGGGGAGGTGGGTGGGGGGATGGGGTAACTGGGCGATGGGCATTAAGGAGGGCACGTGATATGATGAGCACTGGATGTTATATGCAACTGATAAATTATTGAATACTACCTCTGAAACTAATGATGTACTATATGTTTGCTAATGGAATTTAAATTAAAAAAAATAATCCACTGATGGTCTATACTGTAAGAGTGACAGTAAACAGGAAAAGGACCTTCCTATGCAAAGACTAAAAATCAGCTTTAAATCAACTCAATCTCTGACTCGATTAAGGGTGGTCTTCCCTTTCCTAACTGCTAGCAATCAAAAGTATCCCTCTCTGAAGAGTGATATTATTCAAAGCCTCAAATTATTTACATAATTTTTTTCATAGAAGAGAGCTGTCCTGTGGGAGGAGCTATGGCCTTCTGAAGAGGGAAACGGTCAACTGCAGCAGCTTGGCAGGGAGGGGGCAGAGGGATGAATACCCAAAGCTCACTCTCCTCTTGCCTGCATATCTGTTGCAGGTACCTCTGATCTATAATTGGCCCCCCAACGGCGGGGCCCAACTGGATGCCACAGGGCAAAGGAGCCCATTGATGAGTCCATACAGGTCAGCCTCCTAAAGCACAGAACATGGTCGTGAGGCGTGGAGAATGGGTGGTGTAGAAGCTGTGCAAAGAGAAAACATCCAGCACAATCTTCAAGATTAGGCGAAGTTCAAAAAACAAGAGAGAGGAAGACAAAGTATATCATAGGCTGACTTTTAGGAGAGAGAAAGAGGAGAGAGGTCAGGGCCCAGCAGGACAGGATGGCAGAGTCAGGGGGATATGAGGCAGGATTATTTACCATGTGGCCATTTACACAAATATGGGTGTAGGGGACACAGGACAAAGTGCAGTGATCGAGGGCTAGAGTCCATGAAGCTGTGACCATCTCTGTGGGATCAGGGGAGGGTTTGAAGGAGAGAGATCTTGTAGAGAAGGAGGCGTTGGGAGGAGTGGTGATCTGGGGTTGAGAGACACAGTCTGAAGCAAACTCACGGGAAGGATGCCCCAAACACACCCCACTCCTTTCCTCTGATCTCCTGCCAGTGTTCCCATTGGCTCAACCCACCCAGAAGCCAGAAGGCGCAGGAGCCCGTTGGGGCCAAACAGGTGGAAAGTGGATCTGGGGCTGGGGTGGCCGGGGCCAAGCAGGTGTATAGCATAGAGCCTAAATTCCTTTACACGGGATGGCCTTCTGTCGTATTTGAATTTTTCCCTAACCCACATGCCCGCATCACTTTAAAGACACACAAATACAAGTAACTGTCAGTTCCTTTCCCCGTTTTGCACCCAGAAGCGAAAAACTATTAACCCCTGAAAAGAAGAGGCAAGAACCAATGGCTTCTCATTCCAGGCACAAAGCTTGGGCACAACAGCTTCTTCCCTGGAACCCAGAGCGCTGAGCATTCTAGATGAGGCTGCTCAATTGATTGTTACCAAGACGAGGTGGAAATGTCTATATTTGTGTTTCTCTGATCCCAAATGCATCTCTTCCCCAGGCTGCATTTCCCCCTGTTCTTCTGAAAAGTGACAGGTAAGAATTTCGTCTACCACTGTTGTTCCCTTTACCCCTCTCCCTCCTTGCTCTCCTCCCTCCCTCCCATGTTTTTCCCCTGTAATTTCCTTTTATGGCTTATAGTTCTGAACTCACAATTCAACTAACCATTTGGGAGGCAATTTTCCCACTCTTACCTTCTTTTGGGTGTCATTGTTTAGACAGTCTGGATGGGGTGGCCCAATTTTTCAATTTCCTGACAATATCTTCCTTGAAGAGACTCTCTCTGCCTCCCCTCTTTGGTTTTGTCCTCTGCTGCCATCTGCATCCTGGTCAAGGACAGTCTCAGAAGTACACAACTGTGTCTTGTCTGCCAGTCCCCGGACTTCTGGCACTTGGGTAGAAACTGTCTCTCTTTCTCGTAGCTTCAGTGACACTTCCTTCTCAATAAAATATGCTCTTTCAAACAGGTGTTGAGGAATATGACATTTGGAATGAATAATAGCTGCATTTGAACATACACCTTCATCAGACAGTAGCTGAAAGAAGAAAGGGAACTCACTGATGTGGAAAATCCATTCAAATGATTTGCATATCTTCCCACCCCGCCCCCCGCCCCCCCCCGCCTCCACTCGGCCCTACCCCTTTACTATGTTCTGATTTTCCCAGTTTTGTCTGCAAACTTCTTTCTCCCAGTGAAGAATCCTGAAATTAAGACTGACCCTTTCCCTCTTACTTTTACAGTAACACCTGTCTGTGCTGGGAACATTTAAAACAAAGAGTTAAGCAAAAACAGACAAACAAACAAAACCACTGTTAATATTTGGGTATATTTCTCTTCCAGATAGTCTTCTTGGAAGGTTTTTAGGAGTATACTTACCTTTCAAAATAAAAATAGGCTTTAAGAAATTTTTAAATTTACTGTAGGAATAAATTAAATTTACTATAGAAGTAACCTTTTTAAAAACAAGATTTAAAAGGTATACACCGGAAAATGAAAAAACACCATAATCCCCCCCTCCCCAATCTAGGGATAATAATTTAGTCTTTTGGTAGACATAATTCTGTGTATTTTCAGGTATATCCACATCTTCATCTATATCTTGTCTCTTCTGTTGTTTTCTTTGACAACAATTAGATCACAGTACATATACTAATTTTTTTTAACTAACATCTTTCACCGTCAGCAAGTACTGATTTTCTTTTTTTTGAAAAAGCTTTTATTTATTTATTTGACAGAGAGACAGCAAGAGCAGGAACACAAGCAGGGGGAGTGGGAGAGGGAGAAGCAGGCTTCCCGCTGAGCAGGGAGCCCGATGCGGGGCTCGATCCCAAGACCCCGGGATCATGACCTGAGCCGAAGGCAGACGCTTAACGGCTGAGCCACCCAAGCGCCCTTACAAGTACTGATTTTCACCATTAGCTTTCATACTTTTTGTACCACGGTTAGAAATACATTTGAAACTATGATCTAGTTCAGTGTGTGTCCAGCACCTCTCAATTTCTAATTGAAATAAAAGTTTCATGAACCACTACTCACCTCTATTATGTATGATGTACTCTGGTTGTTTTCCTATTTTATTCTTTTTCATTTAAAAAAAAAATCCTGGTTATGACCCAGTAAATTGATTTCAAGACCCACTAATGGGTTCTGACTTACGTTTTGAAAAACATTGTCCTAGGCCACAATTTTAATGGCTTTATTGTATTTTGAACTGCAGAGTTTTTTAAGTTGCATGGAATCGAGAGGAAGTCTTGTCCAGCCTCTTCACTGAATAGGCAGGGGACTGAAAATTTTATTTTCTCAATAGCTGGTACAAGAATTCCCCTCAGGGAGGGAATTTTCTTTGTTTAGGGGAATACTTTTATAACCGCTTGTGGGGGGGGGGGAAGGGTGTTGCAGTGGGAGTAGCTATGCAAAGAATAAACAGGAATTTGGAATGGAGATCATTGAGCCTTGTGGCAGAGGTTCTTAGCAAAACAAAGAACTTCTAGAAACAAGACTATCTGATATTGAATTTATATTATTTGCATTGCTATGCTGTAAATTCATCTACCCTCTCAAGTTTTCAGTAAGGTTTAATATCAGGTGTCTTTGGGAGCAAGTGATAGATAAAAGATCAGATTGGATTAAGAAAAAATAAGCCAGGAGTGTTTATTTGCTTATGAATTGAATACACCAGGCATGGCTGGGTCCAGGGCCTTAAATAATGTTATTGACACTTGGTGTCTTTTTTTTTTCTTTTTAAGATTTTATTTATTTATTTGACAGAGAGAGAGCACAAGCAGGGGGAGGGGCAGAGGGAGAAGCAGGCCCCCCGCAGAGCAGGGAGCCCAACTAGGGACTCAATCCCAGGACCCTGGGATCATGACCTGAGCTGAAGGCAGCCACTTAACCATCTGAGCCACCCAGGTGCCCCAACACTTTGTGTCTTTTTATATCTCTTTTCTTTTTTAGTTCTGTGAAAATTAAGAAAAGGAAAAGAAAAGGAAACCTCCTTTAGAATGGAGTTGGGAGACCAGCAGGGGGAGCTCTCACGCCTGACCATGCCTTGTCAATAGCCGACCTAAAGTGGAGAGAGGGGGGAAAAAAAAAAAAAAAAAAAAAATAAAGTGGAGAGAGGGACCTTGCAGGTGGGTAGGAAAGTGGTAGAGTGGTGAAAGGCTTCTTCCTCCCCCAGCAATAGCCCAGCCAATGAGAGACTGTCACAACTCAGCCAATGAGAAGCCACTATACTTCAAAACTCCCAGTTTACTCCAATGGACTTTTTGTTTATAACAGCCTTCCCAACTCCCACTGTCCTCTATAAAAGAGGGTTCCTCCCTTTTGTTCTGTGGACTTGCCTACGCTTTTGCAGTAGCTTGCTTGTCCTGTATTGTAATCCTCTCCTATTCCTCAATAAATGCATTTTTTTGCTGCTAAATTAACTGACAGTTTTATTTTTTAGGCCAACTGTTCATTCTCAGGTATTGATTCCTAGTTTTTTTTTTGTGGTGGTTTTTTTTGTTGTTGTTTTTTTCAGAACATGCCCTCTTTAATACCCATCACCAGGCTAACCCATCCTCTCACCCCCCTCCCCTCTAAAACCCTCAGTTTGTTTTTCAGAGTCCATCGTCTTTCGTGGTTCGTCTCCCCCTCCGATTCCCCCCCTTCATTCTTCCTCTCCTGCTACCTTCTTCTTCTTCTTCTTCTTTTTTTTAACATATATTGTATTATTTGTTTCAGAGGTACAGATCTGTGATTCAACAGTCTTGCACAATTCAGAGCGCTCACCATAGCACATACCCTCCCCAATGTCTATCACCCAGCCACCCCATCCCTCCCACCCCCCACTCCAGCAACGCTCAGTTTGTTTCCTGAGATTAAGAACTCCTTATATCAGTGAGGTCATATGATACATGTCTTTCTCTGTTTGACTTATTTTGCTCAGTATAACACCCTCCAGTTCCATCCACTTCGTGCAAATGGCAAGATCTCATTCCTTTTGATGGCTGCATAATATTCCATTGT
>NC_138381.1:68157560-68186975 GCF_054177405.1 Leptonychotes weddellii
GAGGGTGGCCTTTTTCTCTCGTAAGACCTTCAACTGATTGGGTAAGGCCCACCCACATCATGGAGGATTAATTTGCTTTACTTAAAGTCTACTGGTTTGTTTGGTTTTTTTTAAGATTTTATTTATTTGACAGTGAGAGAGGGAAAACAAGCGGGGGGAGTGGGAGAGGGAGAAGCAGGCTTCCCGCGAAGCAGAGAGCCGATGTGGGGCTCGATCCCAGAACCCTGGGATCATGACCCGAGCTGAAGGCAGACGCTTAACGACCGAGCCACCCAGGCGCCCTAAGTCTACTGGTTTAAATGTTAATTTCATCTAAGAAACACCTTCGTGGCAACATGGAGACTAGTGTTTGACCAAACACCTGGGTACTGTGGCCTAGCCAAGTTGGCACATAAAAATAACCATCAGCGGCTGTTTGCCATGCAGCAATAGATAACCAAAACAGCCTGTGCCAGCCTCCTGCTGTGTGCTGTGACTTTCCAAGTAGGTGATAATATGCCACATTGTCCAGTTTTATTTGATCAAACTTTCCAACCTCCTTCCCTCCCCCACCCCGTTTTGCATTATGTGTGCGTTTTTTTTTTTTAAAGATTTTATTTATTTATTTGACAGAGAGAGACACAGCGAGAGAAGGAACACAAGCAGGGGGAGTGGGAGAGGGAGAAGCAGGCTCCCCACAGAGCAGGGAGCCCGATGCGGGACTCGATCCCAGGACCCTGGGATCATGACCTGAGCCGAAGGCAGTCGCTTAACCAACTGAGCCACCCAGGCGCCCTATGTGTGTGTTTTTTAACAGAGATCTTTGGGTATGGTGTTCTGCAGAACACCCCTTAACAAGTTTGAGTGTAGCACTTAAGAGCAGAATCAGGTTCAATTCTTGACTGAGTTTCTAGCTGTGTGACCTTGATAAATTATTTAACCTCTCTGAGCCTCAGTATCTTCATCCATAAAGTGAGATAATCATACTGGGCTCACTGCTGTTGTGAGGAGTAAATTAAATGAGCCTTGGAAAGGGCTCAGACCAGCAGCTGGACACACAGTTTTTTATTCATTCATTCATTCATTCATTCATTCATTCACCTGCAGGACCCAGATTTTACAAGTCTATGGTGCTCCTCTTCCTTTTAAGTCCTTCATTGTGATGCTCAAGCTCTCATCCTACTCCATTTCTAGAAGCTTCTCTCCCTTCCAGTTTCTCTTTCTTCCTTTCTATTTTCCCTTCTATTTTCTTTTTATTTTCCTGTGTAAAATCAGATTTCTCCCCCCATCCCTGGGGGACACGTGCATGTTTCACAAATTCATCTTGTTTGTCACTCCAGCCGCCGCTGCTCTCTGGACCACTGCTTCACATTTCCCACGAGGCACTGCTCTCTCTGCTTCAGCTCCCTTCCTTCTGCCTCCGCTACTGCCTCCCTGCCCGGCCCACCTCCCCTCCAGCGCAGGATGGACCCTGCTGCCCAGGGTGGCAGCAAGAATAGGCTGCAACTTTTATGCTGACTTGACTGGATTGGTCCAGGATCGAATGTTCCACGATCGAATGTTCCACGTATCTACCGGAGGTAACATGCTCAGAGCTGTGGACGTGTACAGAGCTCCCCCTACCCTGAGAGTACCTGCAGCGCTCGTGGCATTGCCTGCCCAGGAGTCCTCGCTGCCTGCTGCCCAGCCTAAGACCCACCTGTCTGCTTCCTCGTTGCCTGACCTGGTTCCAGGATGTCTGTCAGTGGGAATTTCCACTCCTTGAAGGGGGCCCCACCATCAGGTAGATGATGGGCCCTATAGCTCTCTGCTGGACACTTTTAATACTGTTATTGTACCTTTTCTCCTAGACTGAGGTTAAGAGACCTGAGAGGTCAGGATGACATTCCCACACTCTAGCCCATGTGCACCTGCAGCACGCTGCTCCTACTATGCTCTTGAAAGGAATTTCCCCACGGTCCACTTTTCTCCTCCCATCGGATGGTTAGAGATGAATTTGTCCAAGGCAGTAGCCATAGCCTCATCTGGAATGTGGCGAGTCCAAATTAAGACATGTTGTAAATATGAAATGTACACAAGTTTCAAAGACAGTGCTAAAAAATGGGATGCCAAAATATCTCAACAGTTTTTATATTGCTTACATGCCAAAAGACAATATTTTTTTGTATATTAAGTGAAAGAAAATCTCTTACCAAAATTAATTTCACCAATTTCCCTCTTTTAAAAATGGCTCCTAGAAAAATCTAAAAGTGCATTATGTAACTAGTGTAATTTGTACAGGATAACCTGGTTGCAGAAGGTACTCAGAGCAGAACCTGGGGCATACTCAACAGTTTCCAGATGGATAAGCCTCTGAATAATAAAACTAGGTAAGGAAGCTCCGGAGATCTGAGGTCACTTTCCTAATCTCATCCTGGCCCCAGGGGCTTTGTCCTCACCCTCTCAAGCATCTCCATACCTGGAATGCTCTCCCCTCCTCTCTGCCTTCTGCCTTCATATGGCTCATCCCTTTCTCTTTTCTTCTAGAGTTAGCCCCTCCCACTTTCATCTCCTCTGAGAGATATTTCCCGACACCCGAACTCCTGCTAAAGATGTCATCTTGCTAGGGACGCCTGGGTGGCTCAGTTGGTTGAGTCAGTCACCACTGACTCTTGGTTGTGATCTTGGGGTTGTGGGATCAGTCCCCACATTGGGCTCCCGCTGAGCACTGAGTCCCCTTGAGATTCTTTCTCCCACTCCCTCTGCCCCTCCCCCCACTGCTCCTGTGCATGCGTGCTCGCTCTAAATAAATAAATAAAATCTTTAAGGGAAAAAAAGATGTCATTCTGCTAAGAATGACATCCCCAAAGTGCCCACCCAACCCTGCTATTCTCTTCACAACAGTTCCTACTGAAATTCTCTTGCTTATTGTTTATCATGTTTTCCCAGCTAAAGTATCAGTTCCATGAGTACAAGGGTCTTGTTTATCCTGCATCTTCTCATGCTTCAGCACAGTTTAGACTTCCAAAAAAAAATTTTTTTTGATGAATGAATGAATGAAGAACATGAATTCTTACTGTTCACGTTTGAAGCTTTGTGTGAATTTACAACTTAATCTCTTCCTTCTTACTCGGGGACTTTAGTAAAGTGTACAGACGTGTCTTGGTGAGTGGATTCTTTTTCTGGGGGGCAGGTATGGAAAAGGGCTGAGTTTCCATCAGAATCAATGCTGTATTGAGCAGAGAAAACCCACCTGGAAATCGGTACCCCAAAGGAAGAGTGACCATGGTGCCATAAGCCCCAGAAATGTGCAAGAATCTGGGTGGAGCTTAGGAGTCTCTTAGGGACCGAAAAAAAAACCCCACCACAAAACAAAAAACAAAAAACAGAAACTTAATGTCTCCCACTTTTGGAAGCTAGAAATTCAAGATTAAGGTGTCGTAGGATTGGTTTCTTCTGAGGGCTGTGGGGGAGAATCCATCCCACGCTTCTCTCCTTGGCTTATAGATGGTTATCTTCACATTCACATGGCATTCTCCCTGTACGTGTGTCTGCGTTCAAATTTCTCCATCTTATAAGGATACCTGTCAAATTGGATTAGGGCCCATCCTCATGACCTCATTTTAATGTGTTACCTCTGTCTCCAAATAAGGTCATATTCTGAGGTACTGGAGGTTAGGAGGACGTCAAAATATAAACTGGGGAGGAGGGAGAGAACACAATTCAACCTATAACAGATGCTGAAGGACCACTTGCAAGCCGTCCCTGGAAGACTGGGTGTTTTATAGCCCCTATCCCACCGAACACTCTGATGGTCATCCACTGTTCTCACCTGCCCAGCATCCATCTCCCCTCTTCTGGGTAGAGCACCCAGATTTTTCTTTGGGGATTCACCCACCTGACATTCTCGGTCTGTCTGCTGCTTCTTTTTTTTTTTTTTTTAATTTATTTATTTGAGAGAGAGAGAATGAGAGAGAGCGAGCACATGAAAGGAGGAGGGTCAGAGGGAGAAGCAGACTCCCCCCTGAGCAGGGAGCCCCATGCGGGACTCGATCCCAGGACTCCAGGATCATGAGCCACCCAGGCGCCCCGGTCTGTCTGCTTCTAACAGAATTGGCCTTATCCCCCAGAGACAGCATTGGGCCTGTGACCCAGATCTAGCCAATCAGTGTATTTCTTCCTTCGGTCACAGTGATTGGCGCAAGTGTGGGCACGTGACCCAAACTGAGCCAATGGCGTTTAATTCTAGGAGCTGATAGGCTGGAAGCTTGAGCGTCCTGGGGACCTTCTTTCCCATGAGAAGGAAGATACGGAGGAAAACAGGTAAGAGGTGTCCGAAGACACTGAGCCCAGTGACATGCTTGAGGCCGTTGAATTGGGCTGTGCCTGAACTCGGCTTTATGGTCGACTTTTCAGTTACAGGAGATAATGCATTCCCTTTTTGGCTTCATGCCATTTCAATGTGAGGTTAAATGATTCCTGACCAAAAGCCAATGTAACATTGCCTCCGCCCTGCTCCTGTTTGTGTACCCTGGTCATACCAGGTAGCCTGCAATAGGAAAATTTCACCAGGAAAAGAGAATTGCTTTCAGGCTTCCTGCGTTGTCTGAAAAGAGCCTGGTTTAAAGCCCCAGCGGAGACACTTAGGATTAGCCAATGAGAGCAAGGAGCCAGGGTGGTGAATGTGTGCCAACAAATAACTCAAGCGGGCGAAACTCTTGGGGTTTTATAATTATGTGAAAAAACCCGAGATTTCTGTAAGGCAGGGGGTCAGCAAATTAAAATTCTCCCAGGAGCTAAGGGCTTCTGAATGCTTGTTTCTGATAATCTTGTTTATATCCTGGGGTAAATAAATCTGTCTTTTGTTCTGTGTTATTCAACTCTCAGCATTGTTTGTAATTAAAGGGGTGGAGGGTGGAAACATGAGTGAGTTCTTTAATTGGCTCTGTTCTGGGTGACACGGAGTAAGGGGGGAAAAAAAGGCCCTTGTGGGCAGGAGTTGGGGGTGGCCTGATCTGCCCTGGGAAATGGTGATCAAACTCTGGGCAGCTGGTGATCAAGTGGCAAAGGGGTGGAAATCCATCGTCATTAGTGTGATCGATGAGCACAGGCTGAGCCTCTGCCGGTTTGTGCCAGGATTCTTCTGAGACAGAAAGAACCTGAGTGAAGGTCTGGTTTCAGAAGTCACCCCCATGCCAAGAGGTAGAATATTACTCCAGGTGGACTTATTACTCACCCTCTACTTTCCTTCAACCATGTCCTGGGGGTTGGAAGGGATGACAGGACAATCCTAGTAAATGGTCAGATAAGCCCCACTTATGACATGATAGAAAGGGGTTAATGAGCACAAATAGTCATAACAGATACAACAGCTAACGTGTGTTGTGCACTTTCTGTGTGTCAGACATGATGTTGAGAGCAATACATACGTGGTTTTTTTTTTTTCTTTTGATGATTTCTTTTAATGCTCCCAAGAATTCTATGCTATTGGCACAACCATCTGTATTTTTTGGGTGAAGACACTGAGACACAGAGAGAGGTTAAATAACTTGCTAGGGGTCACCCAGAGGGTGAAGCTGGCATTCATCTTCAAGTCAACCCGACTACAAAGCTCTGCTTACGTTGACCGCATTACCTCATGCCTTCAGGGAGCTCTGCTCTGTGCTTCTATAGCTTTATTTTAAAACTCTTTAACCAAGTCTCATCCTCTCTCTGAGTCTCAGAGTCTTACCTGTAAAATGGGGATAAGAACACTTTTAGGTAGCAGGGTGCTTGGATGCAAACAGCAGACACAGACATGGGTTAATTTAAGCAAAAGTGGAATGTTCTGGAAAGATACGGCAGAGTTCTCAGAGCTCTGATCTCTTTTGGTTTTGTGGAGGAAACAGGTCAAGCTTCCACCAAGAATCACCCCGTGGAGGTTTTTTCTCCAACAGAAAGGGTGTTCAGAGGCTAAGTAGCCAAAATAACCCCACCCCACCCTGACTTTCTATTAGGGCTGCACGGGATGGATGTCTCTAGCATCAGGCATGACACACAGTAAATGCCCAGTGAATGGTAATTATTATTATTCTTACTAACGATAATACCCAGGAAGAAGCAGCTCAGTCTGTCTCCATGTCTGCTGTATCAATTCTGAGCCACCTGTCCTGTGGGATGATTTAGATGTCCTTTATGAACAGAGATGTAAACCAAGCTAACATATCCTCGAGACAGAAGGATGCTGGCATGTCTTTAGATTGGTCACTAAAGCGTGTCCTAAATTGGGAAAAAATCAAAACAGATTGCATCTAATTTCTCACTGTTCCAAGCAAGAAATTACCTTTTTAAGGGAAACACCATGACTTCCAAGCTGTTTGCAAACAGTTTTTGTGAAGTGTCTTGTCTGGGGCTTGGCTTGGTTTTCTTGGTTAGATTATCCCCGTGGGGATAGCTGGGTTTGCAGAGAGAAGAGGCACAAAGAATCCACTTATCTCACTTCTTCCTCATGCTATTAGGAGCCTGGTGAGCCCCACGCACCCCCCCACAGTAGCTGAGTGAGTTACCACATGGAAAGCGTGGGCTTCGGAGCCAGAGACCCGGGTTTGAATCCTAGCTCTACTGTTTCCTGTTATATAGCCTTGGGCAAGTCACTTTACCTCTGTGGCTTTCCATTTTCTCATCTTAAAAATGAGGTAATCATGATTCACTTCCTAGAGCTTGCCGTGGCCTGAAGTAACTGTTGTTTTCATCCAAAGCTGCTGCTTTGATATCTTTGCATAAATTAGAAAAAAAGGCATCCTTTCTTCTAGCAGATGTAGCTGGGGCCAGGGTACGTGGCTGGCTGAGCAGAGTACAGGCAGGATTTTATTTCCTACTTAGCCCCTCAGCTGCTTCTCAATCTCCCCCCTGCTCGTGCTCTCTATCACTCTCTCTCTCTCTCTCTGAAAATAAATAAAATCTTTAAAAATTTTTAGAGAGAGAGAGAGCACAAGCAGGGGGAGTGGCAGGCAGAGGGAGAAGCAGGTTCCCCGGCTGAGAAAGGAGCCCAATGTGGGACACCATCCCAGGACCCTGCGATCATGACCTGAGTCAAAGGCAGACGCTTAACCGACTGAGACACCCAGGCATCCCCTTATTAAGCTTTTTAAGCCTTTCTCCTATGAATAGACACAGACCCCTGGCCAAAAGGATGAGAATATAACCCAATTCTGGCCAAATCATCTAACCAGAAACAGTGATTGGTCCAAGGGATAGGCATGTGACCCAGGCAGTCTAATCAGAGTTTTTTCCTGGGACCAATATACACATGTTGGGAGAAAGTAGCATTTTATATCCACTGGGGACATGCCAGCCATGTTCCTCTTCAGATGGACTAGGCCTGTCTATAGTAGGAGGAAATGTGATCAACAGGTAAAGACAAACAGAAGTAAAAATGAGAGAGGAAGTTTCTGGAGCCTGTTGCTGAGGCTGTTTCCTGAAACTCTTCCTGTGATTCTAAGCACACACTTGGTTCTCCTCTTAGTTACATGAGCCCAAACGATTCTACTTTAGCTTAAGCTACCGTGAGTTGGTTGTCTGACACTTGGAGCCAAGACTGTCCTAATAATTGAGGAGTTGTTATAAGAGGTATATATGGAAAGAACCCTAGCTCCCAGTGGCACTCCATAAATAATAGTTGTTCTTATTGTCACACCAAACCACGTGGAATTCCCACCACTGTGCTTCTTTGGAGTGAACAGGGAAAAAAAATGCTTTATTAGATTGGGGATGTCAGACATTGTCACCAGTCCTTGATCTCCTGCCCATGACAGACATCGGTAACTCATTAGTGGAAAACATGAATTGATAAGGCTGTGGTGTTTTTTGGTTGTTGTTGATGATTTTGTTTTGTTTTGTTTTTTGCTTTGCTCGGAAATGGTCTCTGAGTCCTACTAACAGGTGCTATAGGCATCCTCTGCTAATCATTTGGAAATGAAATAGGAGATGAAACCAAACATTTTGATTTTAGGCAATTTGTGACAAAATCCATTGCAATTCATTTTTTAAGCCTCTAACCTGTGGAAGCATGCCAATGGAGGTGAGAAAATGTTGCTTTAAATTAATGCCAGAAAGTAAGGGACTCAGAATAACACCACAGAAGCCTAAATGGCTAATGAAGTTTGGCAGAAGGGTTTTGTGAACATGTGTAGGGCATCTGGGTCAACAGGCAAGCAAATTCCCAAAGACAGAAGAAAAGATTAGCTCGGCTCCCCCACTGTGTCCGAGGTAAATAAATCTCACTTCCCTGTGGTGTTTTGGGGATGAGGGAGGGGTTCCTGGTGAATTTTCCAGCCAGAGGAAGGCCTCCTGGTGGAATAGAAAAAGAACCGAATAAATTTGAACAAAACAAAACACTCCAGATTTTTCTGCCTAGCTAGAGAAGTCCAAGATCTGTCACTGACCGCTGAGTCTAGGGGAGCCAAAGGAGTCAAATTTGATACTAGATAAGGTAGATAGATATTTTATTTCACACACAGCTTACTTTCTAATGTGCTTCCCCTGTAGTGAGATGCAGAGTTTTGATTGGGTGCTTATTAAGGGTTTATTTTTCACCATATTGGTTCCTGGAGAAACACTTGCTTATGTAGAATAAACCCACAGACAAAATAACCCCCCAATAAGCCCTTAATAACTGCTTTCAATTATTGATCACTTATTGTATGCGGGGGTGTGTTTTTTTCCCACAAGTTATCTTTAATCCTTACAACAAACTTGACGAAGCAGCATTTTTACCTCATCTTACAGATGGAGAAACTGAGATTCAGAGCAGTTACTTCGTAGACAAGTCAGCATTTAAAGGCAAGTCTTTCTCACACCGATGTTCTTGGTATTTCTGCCATCATGTGCCACAGAGCTTATATTTTTTCTTTAAAAAAATTACAGAAGTAACAAAAACAGTGTTGTATGTACATAAAGTAAAAAAAAAATAGAAAGCCCCCCCCCGACCCCCCATTAACTAGCCCTTCCCATCCCTATTTCCCAGAGGTAACCTATAGTACCAGTTGGGTGTATGTCTTTCAAGATCTTAGATAATGCCACAAATAA
The DNA here is from genome assembly GCF_054177405.1 of Leptonychotes weddellii. Lineage (NCBI taxonomy): Eukaryota > Metazoa > Chordata > Mammalia > Carnivora > Phocidae > Leptonychotes > Leptonychotes weddellii. The sequence continues at coordinate 68,166,585 of NC_138381.1, forward strand.
TACATGTTATTATAAGAAAGTCAGAAAATGCAGATAAGCAGAAAGCAAGATAAGGTGCCATAACTCAGAGATAACCGGGGAGAACATGCTGATGTATTTCCTTCCTGTGCTCTGTGTGTGTGTGTGTGTGTGTGTGTGTGTTTTCAGAAGACACATTCATTGCCTGCCTGTCATATGACCAGCCCTGTGGGAAAAACAGATTAAGACCCCTCCCTGGCCTCTGGGTCCCACAGTCTTAGTGGTAACAGAAGAGTTGCCGCCTTTTCTTTGCCATTCCAAGGACTTCTGTCTTCGTTTTTTCTGTGGGGCAGTATGATGGGTTGGGAGACCCTTAAGAGGGGTGGAGTGTGGACAGTGTGCCCCTTTCCTGCGGATGAGGGCCCATGTGAAGTCCTCACATTTCCTGTCTGATACAGTTCCCATTCTACAGATGAGGGGACTGAGGCTGCAGGAGGTGAAGTTGCTTTTCCCAAGGTCACACAGTTGTGGTGTGGTTGCCCCTGCCTCTCAGCCCTCACGTGCTACAGCCCTCCTAGGAGTGGTCAGTCCTTGTCCACAGAGAAGTGGGGTGAGTCCGTGACGGCAGGGCTGTGGGGGGGCTGGTGTCACCGGGAAGGTCGGAACACAGCCTTTAGAACTGGGTAGATCTGGATTTGAATCAGCCACTTCCAATCTGTGTGTCCTTGGGCAAGTGATTTCACTTCTCTGAGCCTCAGGACGTCTGTTAAATGGGGATCATTATTATCCTACTTGCCTCGTAGGGTCATTGTGACAGTAAAATGGGCTGGTGTCAGGGAAGTGAGCCTATAAAATGCTCAGCACAAAGCAAATTGCTCGATAAGTGTTACCGATTGTTGTTACTCTGAGTGCTTCCAGGAAGCCTTTGATTCAAGGACAGTTAGGTCTCTCCGGTGGGATGAGGGGACACCCCCTCCCTGCCAGGGGCTGTGGCTCTCCTTTTGTTTCTGATTGCCTTCGGGCACAGGCTGCTGGCACCACTGTTCCAGGCACTTTGGAAAAAAACAAAACCTTCTGTTTCTCCAGAACCCTTCATCTGAAATCCTCCCTGTTCTCTGCTTTCCTGATACTAATCTGTCTGGTGCCTGACATGGGGCCTGACACTCAGTAAATAATTGTTGAAGATTGAATAAAAGATGGAAGCATGAAAGGCCTGGCAGATAGAGTCAGTTGGGGAATGTTGACTAATTCACTTCTCCGGGCTTGATGACCATCTCTGTATAATGAGGACAATAACTACCCACCTCCCTGGATTATTGGGAGAGTTGTGCGATGCCATATATAATGTGTGGGGCCCAGCAATTGTAGCTGCAATTTCTCTCACCTCTCCTTTGCCCTTTCTTGGGGACTTCCCACACCAGAAATGCACACTTTTCTACATGGGGGTCACTTGGTTGAGTTGCACAAGGGGTAAGCACTCTTTCCTGTTCTGATCACTCCCTGATGCTTAGGGGAGAACATTTGGGCATTTCACCTGGCAGCCAGCAGCTTCACCTTCAAGGTCCTGTCCCGTTTCCTTTTAGCTTTGTCCCTAACCACTCCCGCCCACCTGTGGCCTGGCCTTCCACTCCCCTAAAGCACTCTGCCTCCCCCTTCCATGTTCTTTTTATACATTAGAACTCTGAAATGGTTCAACAGTGTGAAAATTAATAAAAGGAAACCTCTTTAAAATGGAGTCGGGAGGCCAAGAGGGGAAAGGCTCATGCCCTATCACTTATGGTCAATTGCAAACCCAACAGGAAGAGAGACACTTTGTAAGTCATACTATATTACCCCCGCGGGAGGAAAAGTTATCCCCGCCCCCAGCAACAGCTCAGCCAATGAGAAGCCACTACACTTCAAACTCCCAGTTTCTTCCAATGGCCTTTTTGTTTACAACAGCCTTCCCAATTCGCCCGCCCCCCCCCCCCCCCCCAATAAAAGAGACTTTCTCTCCTTTGTTCTGGGCGCTTGCCTATGGTTGTAGGCATAGCTTGCTTGTCCTGTAGCTTGCTTGGGTCAGCTTCCTCATCTGAAACGTGAAGAAAAAAATACCTACCTCCCAGTTTGGAGGAAACATAACCATATTTAATATACTGATTCCAGTGACAGGCCCCCAGCATATTAGTAGCTGTCATCATCATCATTATTATTTTCTGTGGACATCCTCTCATTTCCTCACAGTTCTGTTCAGACCATTCCGGTTCTCTTACAGAATTTAGTGCAAAAATGGCTGGATCATTCATCCTGAATTGCGATTCTCTTGCCATTCCTGAATAAACCCATTTCTGCTGGTAAAATAACTGACAGTTTTATTTTTAAGTTTAACAACAGCAAAAACTAAATAGGCCCTGGCAGTCACACCAGATGGGATATTTGTTCAGAATTCACAAGTGTCCTAGTTGATCAGTTTTGCTGAACAGAGCAAATTGGATCCAATTCAGCCTGGACATAATGTTGGCCAACAGCCATAAGGGACTAGAACCATGGATTTCCTCCACTGACGCAGCAGGGGGTCTATGGAAACAACAGTGTGACCAACCCGAGTTCTCTAGTCACTCATCCATCTGCAGAGCAACCCTATGAGAGAGGATGGTATCACTGGTTCCATTTCACAGATGGAACAACTGAGGCTCAGATAAACTAAGCAGAAAACTGACTTGGAGAAAATTGGCTTGAAACAAAAGATGCATCTATTCTCTTTGACATGTGGGAAGTGTGTAAAATGTTGGGTTTGCCCCATTGGGAACTGGGATGCTAAATCTGATTTTAGCTCTAAAGCTCAAGTGTCACGCAAGATTACTTTCCCTCAGGACCAACTGGAGGCAGAATTAGAACATGAGGAGACTGCAGAAGGGATCTTCTTATCTGATAATGAAAAAGTATTTTCAGCTCCGACAATGTCTAGGGATTTTTACCAAAAATGGAAAGCATCTTGAGTAGATGAATGATCCAGCCATTTTTGCACTAAATTCTGTAAGAGAACCGGAATTGTCTGAACAGAACTGTGAGGAAATGAGAGGATGTCCATAGAAAATAATGATGATGATGACACCTACTATTTTGCTGGGGGCCTGTCACTGGAATCAGTATATTAAATATGGTTATGTCTTCTCCAAACTGGGAGGTAGGTATTTTTTTCTTCACGTTTCAGATGAGGAAGCTGACCCTCAGAGAGGTGAAGTGACCTACCTGAGGTCACACAGATGGTCAATGGCAGAGCTAGGATTCAAACCATGATTTGTGCGAATTTAAAGCCCACTCGGGGCACCTGGGTCGCTCAGTCGTTGGACGTCTGCCTTCGGCTCAGGTCATGATCCCAGGGTCCTGGGATTGAGCCCCGCATCCGGCTCCCTGCTCTGTGGGAAGCCTGCTTCTCCCTCTCCCACTCCTCCTGCTTGTGTTCCCTCTCTCGCTGTGTCTCTCTCTGTCAAATAAATAAAATCTTAAAAATAAATAAATAAATAAATAAATAAATAAATAAATAAATAAATAAAAATAAAGCCCATTCTCTTCCTATATCCAGCCCTGGGCTAGGTCCCTGGGATTCCTATGTGAGAGCAGATTCCGAAGTGAAGTAAACATTGCTAAGAGAGTCCTTCAAAATAGGGTTGGGAGGATGTGGAGGAAGCCGGTCCTCTGAACTCTCCTGTTTCAATTCTTGGAATACCAGAACTCTTGACTTTTGTCAATTGCATCTTGTCAGTTGCATCTCCACCACCTCCTAAGACACATCTTTCTACTTAGGACTGAAATAGAGATAATGTAGCATCTATTAATTAAATGGCCAATTGTTAGGTAGATGGTCAGTTTAACCCTGTCAGTACTAATCATAATTCTTTCAAAGAAACCTTGTGGCTTTTGCCTTTATAAGCCTTCACTCCCCACTCCCAAGGTCTGTCACCTCTGCCCGGGATCTGAGCTCAGGGTAAGCAGTTTGCTGTGCTCTGAGGCAGCTGTAGGCTGCAGACCCTCCTGGCTCCTACCCCCACCGCCCTCTCCAGTCCATCCTGAGGTTTAGCTTCCGGAAGAATAATGAGCAAGTCTCCTTCTACAGTTGCTGTCCAGTGGGAACAAGCAAGATGCCCTCCCAAGAACCAGCATCATGAGCACAGCAAGCATAGCCTTCCTAGGCCTGATGCCCCACAGCAGTGGCGGGGTGCGGGGGCCCCTCATGTTCTGCTTGGTGACCCAGACCCTGTTCTTTGTCACTCATTTTCTCCCACTGGGCCAGGAGCTGGTACAGCCCAGGGCTGATCAGCAAGTTCTAACATGCTGGGAGTTAACTCAGACAGTCCGAAAATTCTCGTTTAAACTTCACCTGAACAACCGGCTCATAATGACAAGAGCGGCTATTTATTGATACATTTTAGATGCTTCCCATATACAACACCTGTTGGATGCTTTCTCTAAATAATCTGTGTATTGAAAGAGCAGGACTTATGGGGTACAGTCATCGAGCTACTTCTGTTTCTCCCCCAGTTGTGCAATCACAGGACTGACCCTCTCTCTCTCTGTGAATGAATGTCGGACAGACTCTTTAGCTCATCTGCTTATTTGTGGGTTATAAAAACATCTTTGGCAGTTCAGTGATCCCTATGTCCAGTCTGGTGCAAGGGTCGAACCCCTGGGTTTTGGGGCGCCTGGGTGGCTCAGTCGTTAAGCGTCTGCCTTCAGCTCAGGTCATGGTCCCAGGGTCCTGGGATCGAGCCCCACATCGGGCTCTCTGCTCAGCAGGAAGCCTGCTTCTCCCTCTCCCACTCCCTCTGCTTATGTTCCCTCTCTCCTGTCTCTGTCAAAAAAAACCAAAAACAAAAAACAAACCCCTGGGTTTCATTTGCTCAGGCTTGCTGCCAGCAGAAGCTGCAATGGGAAAGGGACCATTCAGCTTCTTGAGTTGCTGTTAAGGGGGTGGTAATTCTGCCCTCCAACCCGACCCAAGCCAGGCCGCCCTGCCTCTCTGAGGTGGGCGAGGGTGCAAGGGGGGATAAGAGGAGAAGGTTGCTCGTGACTGGACTACTATGAGCTGGGCTCTGCAGGCTAGTGCTCTCTCCTGGGCTGCTTGCATGAACTCTGAACCTCTGTCTCCACTGGCACCAAAACAACAAAACCTTTGTGGGAATTAGAAAAAAGATCTGCCCTGCCTTCAGATGCAGCCTCTGGGTGCTCAGTTTGGCTCATGGATGCTGTCTTTTGCAAGTTAGGAAAAGCCTTCTCCTTCTCTAGGTTTTTGCAAGCCCACATCGGTGTGCATACCCTGAGAGCGGAGCGTGGCTGGATTTCTGCAACAAGCACCCTCTTGAGCCAGCCCCTTTTTCAGTGCACTGAGTGTGCATCCGTCTGCGGGGACCCTGGGCGCACATCTCTCACCTGTGGTTGTCTGGCATTAGAAATGTTCTGACTGTCCAGTAATGATGTCCCTCTGGCTTTGGTTGTTCGAGGTCTGTCTCCATGGGCTGGGGGCTCATCATTCCTCTAGAGGGCCTTATTAGGCAAAGCATCTTTCAGATATCCCTGGGTCAGCACTCTCGCTCTCTCTCTCTCTGCTTCTCCTTTCCCAAGGAAAACACTTTGGTGGGAGAGCAGCTGCTTGTCAGACTGCAGCCTTCTTCTGCAGCTTCTTCTTTGCATCTCTTAGATTTCTCAGGCACAAGTCAGATTCCAGCCCATAGGGACTCCAGTCTTCAGAGGATGCAGCTCATGTTCCCATGTGTTCCCCTCTAAGCTCCTTCCACTAGGCTGCCGGTGAGGGGGGCACAGCTCTTCCTGCCCCTGTGGGGTTGGGGAGAGAACAGTGACGCTCCATCCACTCTCTCTAAAGAAATCATCCTTCCCATTCCCTACTCTCCTCGAATTTGGTGAAAGGCTAAGAGTCACGAAATAGTTTGCCAGTCCTGTTGGGGGTCTTGTACCTGTCTTTGGAACATGGGAACACTTGGTACGTTTCACTCTTGGCTTGCTTAGGGGACCCAGTCCAAACTGGGACAATGTGTCCCCCACCAGCAGAAGTTGTCAGTACCCCTTCAGGACTCCCCACATCAGAGCAGAAAGGCCAACTTCCCTCTGCTAGTATCCGCATCTGTGTGCCTGGGGCTTTCTCTGAAGATGAGGAAGGCAGGCCTGCCCACTCCCAAGGCAGACCAAAAGTGCTAGGCAGTGAACAGCCCCCAGGAGCAGCCCTCAGCGAATGACTGATGGGAGTCAGTGTCTAAAATTCCCAGATCTCTCACTAAGCTAATACCGAGACCTGTGTTCTGTGTGGTTTCCCAGAGTCGCCCATGGGATGAGTTCTGGAGCCCACAGTGGTCGCTGGCTTGATCACAAATCCTTACTTGGCTTCTTTCTCTCCCTGCCTCATTCTCCCACTTCCCCTCCATCATCTCCCAAATAAACTGCTTGCACTCAAATCCTTATAATCCTTATCTAAAGGTTCCTTTCTGGTGGAACCCAAACCAAGACAAAGTCCTGTTACACATGACACCTCCAATATCACTTAGCACAACCCTGAGCCTCTCCGAGTCTTGCAAGATAAATGTCTTCTTTTCTCCATCGAGGAGGCAGAAGATCCTAGGGGTGACGTGGTTTAACTGTCAAACATGGTAGGATTGGTATTCAATCTCCAATCCGTATTTCTCCAAAAATCTGCTCTTTCTCCCATACCGCTCTGCTCCCAGCAGCTATCAGCTGTTCCCTCCAGCCAGTAAAACACGGTCCTTTAAGTGGCCTCTAGCCTCAGAGTAGATTCAATCTAGCATGCTTTTAATGTTCACAATCTTGGTTCTGAACCATGTGCCCAAATGGCACTCTTCACTCCCCACTTCATCCTGCTCTTAATCTTCCCAACTTCTAGTCTTAACTTGCTGCTGGGTGCTGTCCTCCTGGTCCTTGTCTGTGGTCCACCATCAAGCCCCATTGCTTAGACTCATCTTGAGCTTTTCCCCGTGGACTGAGTCCTGAGACTCCTGGCTGTGGCACTGTCCATTATGGATGCTGTTCTGGTTGGTTCGTATCATGGCTGTCCCCGTATGTCCTCTCTCCTGTATGCCCTACCAGTCCGTAGCCTTAGCTGGAGCAAAATGAATCGTCATCCATTGCTCAGAATGAGAAAGCACATCCAGAACATCGGGCATACACACTTGCTGAGCAAACCTGAGTGCTTTTCAAGAGAAGTTGGGTACCACTGCTGGGAATCGCCTAAGTGGGAAGATTTTAATTGTTCCCAGGCTCGTCGCATCCACCTAATTTCCTCTAACGAGCACACACAAAGCAACGAGGAGAGGTGCAGGATTGGATGGCAATTCAATGCCTCATAATGCCAGATGAATTGTGGTGCCTGCTCCACAGTATTGCATTTGCCGATGTCTGGGAGACAGTCTCCATGGATGCTAATTCAATTATGCTGAAACACAGAAGGAAATTGTCAGCTCACTTGCTGCCACACTGCCAAGCTGCACCTAGCCCCTGTCCCCGGTGCTGTTTTCCTGCTGATTGAGCAGCAGACGGCCCTTGAAGTCTGAGAATGACCGGGGGCTGTGTCCTACTTGCTATGATTACTTGGTTCTTCAGGCAAACATCCCATCTTAGTCCTCCAAATAGAGGGGGAAAACATAGTGGGTTTTTTTGTTGTTGTTCGTCTTTCCCTTGCTTCCTTTCTCTCATGAAACACCTCTTGTTATTTATCCATCCGTTCATTTAACAACAACGAAAACATGTGACTTTAAAAGAAAATATATTACCCAACCAGTCAATCTTGACTGAGCACCAACTATGTGATAAGCACTATCCCAAACACCGAGAGCACAGCAGGTAACAAAATGGGCAAAAATCCATGTCTTCAGCAGTTTATTATTCCCTCTCACCTTCTAAGGAGGTAAGATTCTTTTCACTCTCAAGGCCTTCTTTGCTTTCTGGGATCCAGAGAACGAATGGGTGAATGGGTCAAAAGAGACAGGGGGGGCAAGTTAATTATAGGAGAAAAGGCTGCATCAAAAGAGAAGAGCATGAACTATGGTTTGGTTAGGTTGGAGAGTTTAGGAAATTGACAAAGGAGAAGAATTTGGTGGAGTGAACTGTGGGAACAGCAATGGGGAGAAGAAAGTGGATTTCAAGTTTTGCCTTGTTTTCTGGAGACAATGCCTCTGGGCTCTGTGGTATTTTTTGAGAGACTTCAGCAAATGCAGTTTTCAAATTATGGGGTTTTTTCTTTTAAATAAAAAGAAGGGTGCCTGGCTGGCTCAGTTAGGGGAGAGTGAGACTCTTGATCTCGGGGTTGTAAGTTCGAGCCCCATGTTGGGTGTGGAGATTACTTAAATAAATAAAACCTGAAAAAAAAAATAAAATGAAACAATCAATCAACAAGTACTTATTGAGTACCTACCATGTTCCAGGTATGACAGATGCAGTCTTTGCCTAATTGGGCTTACGGTTTTGAGGGAAAGACAGACAAGCACGTGATGGGTACACCAGAGGGGGTGACACTTCATTTGGAAAGACAGATAAGGCTTCATCAAGCAAATTCGATTTATGCTGAACCCTGAAGGAATTGGAGTTTGTCAGGCAAAGAGAGGGGCTGGGGTGTATGGATGGTTTCAGACCCAAGTAACCACTTCTGAGAAAGCTTCATGGGGTGGAAGACTACCATTCACTTGACCATAGGTGCCCCATCGAAAGAAACAATGCTGGGAACTCCTCCAGATTCTTCCCAACACCCAGCTTCCAGAAAGCAAAGAAAATGGAATGTTCTCAGGTAAATTTCTATAGTGGGGACATGAATCTGTTTCACTGCCCCTCTGTGGCTGATGGGGCTGGGGCAGGGGAGTTAAACTGCTCCTCAGACCGGTTGTCTGACTGTCAGAACGGGGGTTTCTTTGCATGAGGTTCTGTGTTATGGTGACTTCAGGGCTGAAGCAGGCTAGCCAGGCTTTGTATGGGTTACATTTATTAGGCACCTACGATGTACCCAGTTCTGTGCTGAGTACTAGGAAACAAAAGTGAGGAGCAGATATGGTCCAGTTCCTGCCAACGTCAGGTAGAAAGGCTTTCACAAGGAAGAGGGATGGTCAAGTAACAAGGCATTGACAATATCTTCATGTCCTAGGAGCTATGGCAGTTTGAAAGCCTGCTCCCAGAGTCCCCTGGGGAGGCTGGACGGACTCGAGTTGGGGGCATCAGCTGTCTCAAGAACGGTGTGACTTGAGGCAAGGTCGTTCTCCTGTGTCTGCATTTTCTCACACGTGAACGTGAGGGTTAGAACGCCCAGCTTGAAGGACTCCAGTGAGCATTCGAGATAACCTGTGTGTCGCCATCCCGATGAGCAAGCAGCACGTGATAAGGTGCCAGAAAGGAGGTGGCCTTCTTTTCCTCCGTGTCCCTGGATGAGGCCATGGTGAGCTAGGCTTTCTCGGCCGCTGGGTAAAATCTCGAGCAACCTCCATCCCTTCACTGGTTCTTCCTGTATGATAAAACACCTTGCAGTCATCTCCACTCCCAGAATAGTTCTGTCTCTGTAATTAAAATGCCCACTCTTAAGTCATGGTTAAAAAATTTGCGTCGAAGCTTTTCCCCACACAAACCAACTGTAAAAAAGACATTTCTGAAATTGGAAAAACTTGGAGAAATTTGAGCACTGACTGAATTCGTAGATGAAATTAGGGGACTCTTGTTAATGGTGTAATGGTAAATGTGGTATGTGGAGTTTGGTGTTAAATTCCTAAAGATGACATAAGGTGATGTCTGAGATTTGCTTTTCAACAACTGGGGGCAGTGGGGCAATGGGTTGGAGTGTAAGTGAAACAAGAATGACTGCTTTTATTATTTTATCTTATTATTTCCCTTACTTTTGTAAATGGTTGAAAACTTCCACAAAAAAATGTTTTAAAAATGTTAAAGCATCTCCACAAAGCAACCACATATGATTGGCAGGTTGTACAGCACCTAAGACTAGTGGCTTTGGTTCATATCGTGGACATTGTGGATCTGTGTATTTATTATGACAGACTTTTGACCAATAACAGTGGTGTGGAGTGCTAATAAAATCAGTATATGTGGTAGCTGACTTCTGTGATGACCCCCGCAGTTATCTCCCTCAAGGTATTTACACCCTGTGTGACCTTCTACCTTTGGGGCTGGACCTAGTGACCTGCTTCTAACTAACAGAATACAGTCGAAGTCATGGGATGTCACTTCTGAGATTAGATTATAAAAGACTGACTTCTGGGGCACCTGGGTGGCCCAGTAGTTTAAGCGCCTGTCTTCAGTTCAGGTCATGATCTCAGGGTCCTGGGATCGAGCCCCACATCAGGCTCCCTACTCAGCGAGGAATCTGCTTCTCCCTCTTCCTCTCTCTCTGCCCCTAACCCCGTGCACATTCTTTCTCTCTCAAATAAATAAATACAATCTTAAAAAAAGAAGACTGATTTCCATCTGGCTGGCACTCTCCTCTTTGCTTTTTTTCTTTCTTATTCTAATGAAGCAAGCTTCCATGTTGAATTTTCCTATGGAGAGGCCCACACGGCAAAGAATGAAGAGTGCCTTTGGCCAACAGCCCTCCAACAACCATGCAAATGAGCTGGGAAGTGGATCCTTCCCTAGTTAAGCCTTCAGATGAGATCACAGCCCAGCTGATACCTTGACGGCAACCTGGTGAGAGATCCTGAGCCAGAGGATCCAGCTAAACCGTGACTTAGACTCCTGATCCATAGAGACCATGAAGTCATAAATGATGTTTTAAACCACCAACTTTTGGAAAAATTTGTTATACAGTAATAAGTAGCTATTACAATATATTAGGACAAATTTCAGGTACATGGAAGTAAAGCTTCTTGCAGGGGGCGCCTTTTTCCAGTTCAAAGGCGTAGTGTTAGTGTGGGTTAGTAGTAGTTCTGCTTTGTCCCTTTCTCAACTCAGACATTGGAGAAGGAGGTTGGATTCCCTAAGTCCCTCCCTCCTCCCTGCTTCCTAGCCAAGGGCCTGAGGGAGCAGAGGGGCAATTGGTGAGGGTGGGAAAGGGCTTCTGTGGCTAGTACCGTCTGTCATAATTTGGTGTTGGTACAGTCTGCTTGGCAGGTATTTAAACTTCCTCTGGGTTTGGCAGGTGTTCAAAACTGAGTCTATTCCTCCAGGTGCATTGTGGATTTTGGGGGGCCCCCTCTAGTGCCTTCTGCATGGCACAGTCCCCTGACAGGGTAGAGATTTTTAGTTTCCTCCCGTCCTTGCCAGCTCCCATGCCAGGTGGGAGACATTAGTGCCCCTCTCTGCTGCTTTTGGGCAGGATACTTTTTTTTTTTTAATTCTTCTCTTCCATTTATTTATTTTTAATTTTATTATGTTATGTTAATCACCATACATTACATCATTAGTGTTTGATGTAGTGTTCCATGATTCATTGAGTATAACACCCAGTGCTCCATACAATACGTGCCCTCCTTAATACCCATCACCAGGCTAACCTATCCCCCCACCCTCTCCCCTCTAGAACCCTCAGTCTGTTTCTCAGAGTCCATAGTCTCTCATGGTTCGTCTCCCCCTCCGAATTCCGCCCCCCTTCATTTTTCCCTTCCTACTATCTTCTTTTTTTAACATATAATGTATTATTTGTTTCAGAGGTACAGGTCTGTGATTCATCATTCTTACACAATTCACAGCGCTCACCATAGCACATAACGTCCCCAGTGTCCATCACCCAGCCACCCCATCCTTCCCACCCCCTACCACTCCAGCAACCCTCAGTTTGTTTGCTGAGGTTAAGAATTCCTCATATCAGTGAGATCATATGATACATTTCTTTCTCTGATTGACTTATTTCGCTCAGCATAATACCCTCCAGTTCCATCCACGTCGTTGCAAATGGCAAGGCAGGATATAAGATGGCTTGATCCCAGCAGATACCTTTATCCAGTTGACTCCTGGGAAACTCATGCATCCTTGGCACCTGCTTCCACTGCTACCCCCTCTCTCCTTCTTAAGTGGGACTGAGCCTCACTTCTCACTGGACTACTCCCTTCAAAAATTCTCTCCCTGGTTTTCAACTCAACCTTTTTATGCCTTGGAGGTGGGTGTTGGACCAAGGGTTACAAAACTATTTTCGTCTAGAATCTTTGCAAGGCCAGCATCTTGCTCTGAAATGTCAGGTGTTTGAACGTTTCATTTTACTCTTGGCTTCAGGTGAAGCCAAGACCCAAAGCATCCCATTTTTTTTTTTTTAAGATTTTATTTATTTATTTGAGAGAGAGAGAATGAGAGACAGAGAGCATGAGAGGGAGGAGGGTCAGAGGGAGAAGCAGACTCCCTGCTGAGCTGGGAGCCCGATGCGGGACTCGATCCCGGGACTCCAGGATCATGACCTGAGCCGAAGGCAGTCGCTCAACCAACTGAGCCACCCAGGCGCCCCCAAAGCATCCCATTTTAACATCCTCTTATGCACAGAAAACAGGCCCAGAGTTGCTGTTCAATGATGGTGGTTGTTATTTTGTATCTTCTTGTGGGAATTTGACTGCACCGATGGACCCAATCAATGTTCTTCCTGTATCCACACTCTGCCCTGTGACTTTGTAGTCCCTCCCTTCAAGGGATGGGCTCTGTTTCCCAAACCTTAAATTTCATTTACGCTTGTTACTGCTTTGACCAACAGAACACAGCAGAAGTGTCATTATACATTTCCTATGCTTGGGATCAAGAGCCCCTGCATAATGTTGGCTTTTCTCTTGGAACCCTTCTGCTCCCCTGTCAAGAAACCTGTGGGTAGGATGAGAGATTGTGTGGAGAAATACCGAGCCAGCCCAGTTGTCTTCAACAAGTGAGACAGCCCAACCAAGATCAGCAAAGCCACGTAGCCGACCACAGGGACGTGGGTGAACTCCACTGTATTCAGCTCAAGATGATTGGAAATGCCCACTTGACCCACTGACATGCGGTTACAAATTTTTATGCTGTGCCACTGAGGTTTTGTGGTTCTTTGTTATGTGGCATTATGGTGGCAGGAGATAGCTGATGCAATTGTACAGGGAGAGCTAATGAGGGAGTTGTGTTCGAGAAGGGCCCTCTCAAGTACCAGGTGACAAAGCTGACTGCCGGCTGGACCTCGTCATCTGTGTACCTCTCTCCCAGAGGAAGAGTGTTTTCCTTCCTTAGATACTCAGCTTCGGCCCAGATAGATTCCTCCTGGGCTTGTCAAAACCTTCCAGAACACAGTACTGCAAACAGGGCTTCCTTTGGCAGCTTGTTAGGATAATTGAAATGTGGGTGGAAGCTCATTAAGCTCCACTTCATCAACATTCTTCCTTCCAGGCCCGGGGAAGCTGTGAGTTCTGTCACATCCCATTAGCACCGTGTCTGGGTGGTTTCTACACCTTTCCAGGCAAATCAAACACACGGGGTCCACATTCAAGGGAAAAATGCATTTATTCCCGCAGAGAGGGGTGTGTTTATGGAAATTTAAAGATGGATACATCTGGCTGGGCTCGATGATGAGAAAGAGAGTGAGAATACCTAAAAAAAAAATGCTTGGGAGGGGTAAGGAATGCACTTTGCTATTGTATGTATTAAAAAGCTGCCATCTGAAGTCTTCTCTGGACATCCCCAAGTCCCCTTCTAGTCTCATCTCCTGCTGGCCCCCTACAAAACCCTATTTTATGGAAAGGATTTTAGAACCAAAAATATGTTTGCTCACATCCTGACTGGGCTCCTTCAGTAACAGTAACAGTGATGTTAACTTTTCCTGAGTATATTTTCTTTGCCAGGCTCTGTGCTTAGAGTTTTATACAAATAATCTCATTTAATCCTGGACAGGAAGCTCCCTGAGGTCAGAGATGATGCCCATTTTGTTCCCTCCAGTATATATCAAGCATGTAACACAATTCTTGACATTAGATGTCCAGTACACGTTTAGCAAACAAATGAATGAAGGACAGTCTTGTGGGCTAGCAGTAATTACCCCTGTCTCTAAAAGACAAAGAGATGGAGGATCCAGAACTAACCCAAGCTCCCGTAACTAGTAAAAGAGGTGGGAGAGGCCTAAGGCAGGAAGGCTATATTTTCCAGGGTTGCTTTCCTGACAATGACATGAAGCAGAGAGGATAAACACGTCAGAAATTACCTGGTACACAATAAGAGCACAAAGGTTAGGTTTCTGATGTTTGTTGTTTGTTTATTTTTGTATCTTTGTTTTCTATGAAAGTGGATGTGAAGAGAGGGGTGGTAGAGACCCAGAGGGGGCCTTGTGGCTCCACAGAACCAACACAACCTGGGTTCAAATCTTGACCCCCACTGCATAATGACCACATCATTTGGTTGAAGCCATGTAAAATTCAGGTAGTCCAGTGTCCTGCATGATATTCCTGAAGCTGTGACGAGAACTCCCAGGAACATGGGGGCATGAAATTCAACACACTCATCATTAAATGCTTCCCACCAACAAACACCATATGCTCGCGCAAATCAATCAACAATTAGTTTTTTTAAAAAAAATGTAACAACATGAAACCTGCATTATACAATTGTTTTCAAGATGCAATTAAGATAATGCTCAACAATGCCTAGCACCTGGTAAGTGCTTAATAATAATAGCAAATAATAAGTAATGCTTACTGAGCACATACCATATGCCAGGGCTTTAAACGCATCATCTCGTTTAATGTTCTTATCAAATCGATGAGGTAGATACTGTTAATTGTCCCATTTTAGAGTTGAGCAAACGGAGGGACAAAGAGGTCAAATAACTTGTCCAAGGTTAAACATCTAGTAAGAGGGCTAGTTTGTCTTTGGACTGGACACATTCTCTGGAGGAGGCGTGGGAGGGCAGAGCCCAGAGTCACTCAGAGCTGGCACCAAACCCCAGTCTTTTGTAAGCCTGAGCTTGGGTGGTTTCTGGCTTGAGGAGTCTCTGGCATTCCCGGCATTTGTAAGAAGCTACTGTTGTGGTCCACTGATTAGGAGGGGTCTGAACCCCCTTGAAAGGGATACTATAATGATCTTCACTGCAGAGGAAATGTTACTTCACCAGCATTATCCTTAAAGGGGCATTGTGTTCTAGCAACTGCAAGAAGAAAATCTCCGAGGAGGATTATTTCAAATAACTGTGCTCTGATCAATTAAATCTGGGATTGGCTAGGTTTCATCACACTAGTCAACCCTGTTCTGTTGGCTATAACTGGTTGGAAATCCTTATTTGAGAAGGATTTCGGCAAAGATTAATGTGTTTGATTAGTAATGCCTGCTGTGGGCAAGGGCAGGAGGATATAGGTATGTATGCCATATATTACTGACCCTGCATCATTTATATGCCTTGAAAGGGTACCCTAGGAGGGCAATCACACTTCCCTTTGTCAGAGTTTCAAGGGGTGTACGTCGTGGGTGCAATTACATATTTACACAAAGAAGTGCCGCTGTGTCATCTGAGTAGTCATTTTATGAGTTTTATTCAGACTTGTCATTGAAGCTCCATGACATGACCAAGTCTTTCTCTAGATCTTTTTCTTTTATTCTCATATTGGGTAGAAATTATTTCCAGTATCTAGAAAAGGAAACAAAGTTTCAGAGAGGTGAATGAGCTTGCTCAAAGCTGCACAGCACCAAGGACAGTTTTTGTTTTTTTTAATATTTTATTTATTTGTCAGAAAGAGAGCGAGCACAAGCAAGGGGAGCGGCAGGCAGAGGGAGAAGCAGGCTCCCCGCTGAGCAAGGAGCCCAATGTGGGACTCGATCCCAGAACCCTGGGATCACGACCTGAGCCGAAGGCAGACGCTTAACTGACTGAGCGACCCAGGCGCCCCACCAAGTGCAGTTTTGACACCCAAGCAGGGAACTGATAAGTTATACGTTGATTGATCAGCTAGTAAGTGGCAAAACCATTTAGGCTGTAGGTTTTAGGCTTTGAGACTCATGCTTATTCTTTGGCATGACAGATGCCTCTGATGGGGGCCTAGGGCTGTGCTCAGATGTCATGGTAAACACAGAAATAAGTAGCAAACTCGATGCTTAAGGAACTGCACAGTCTTACAATCTCTCTCTCCTCCCTTCCAACCCTCAGAGACAATTCCAAATCTTCTGGAAAGAGAAAGAAAGGGTCACTGCATTTTATTTGGCTACAAAGCACTAAATGGCAAATTGCCTTTCCATTTTAAATTGCTGGCACCATCAGATTCACTATGAATACAAGTGCATCTTCTGGGGATAATAGCCATTTTTGTGCTGCTAATCTAGAAAAAGGAAATACGACTCAGAGAGCAGGCTGATGATAAGTTGGGTAACAGTCCCGAGGCTGATGTGGTCTGGAGAAAACCATGAGTCTCTCTAGGCCTGTTTTCTCCATCAGAAATTATATTCCATCTGTGTCTTGGTAACCACAGCAGGGAAGAATGAAGAAAACCTAATAAGGAGTCTCCCAGCAAACTTGAAGTTTCTGTGCCAAAACATAATAATGAGAACTCTGCACGAGAAAGTCCCTTTGTGTTAGCAATACGTCCTCTCAATTTGTTCAGTGCCCAAAGCTCTTTCAAAGACCTGCTTCTCACGTGATCGTCCCAATGAACCTGCAGGTTGGTGAGATGGTGGGCGGAGGGGCCCAGAGTCATGCAGGCCCAAAGGGGGGCAGAGCCAAGTCTCCAGCACACAGCAAGCTGGGGGCTCGGTTGCAGCAGTGCATTACTGAGAAGGAAAGCTTGGGTTAGGAGCCCCTCCCAATAAAGTGAATGTTTGTTGAATGAATGCAAGCACTTGAGTAAGATGGTGGGTGAATGAGCCCTTGGAAGCCTTTCTGGGGGCAATTTTGCTGAGCCTTTGCGACGCCTTAAAAATATAAATTCCCTCTGGCACCATTCATTCCCCTTCTTAAGAATTTATCCCAAGGAAATAATCAGATAAGATGAAGATGTGATATGCAGACATATATCAATATTATCTATAGGAGCTGGAAAAGGGCATATGACCTAAATATCCAGCTGTAGGACATTGGTTTAAATAAATGAATCGATAAATATATAATTGATGACATGCCTGTGTTCTGGGCTTTAAAACTGTGATGAATATCTTCTTTTTTGATGAACAGAAGTAAGAGCGTGTATGGTGGCTTAGCTATAGTGATATTGCAGCTTTAAAAGAGCAGAAAGAATGTAAAGTTAAATGTCCAACAACAAGGTTCTAGGTGTGCAGACACACTGGAATACTACAGAGTTTTTTTAAAGTAATGGTGCACATGGATATTTATGGACATGAAGAGAGGTTGACAATATAGAAGTTAGGTGGACGATTCAGGGCAAAGAGTAGGTACAGTATGATCTCTTTCTTACACTCTATATATCTGTAAGGGTATATGTGAAAGTGTTAATAGGGGTTATCTTTGGATGATAGTGGTACACTTTAAAGCAATAATAGTTAAAGGTGCTTATGATATGATAATAATTCTCATCATCATGCTCTGACTATGAGCTCTATGTGTGCGGCCTTGTGAAGCTCACAGAACTGACCTATTCTGAACACAGCACAGGTATTCCTGCATGAAGGGGATAAGGACCCCAAGCACGGGGCTGGCCTAGAAGGATGAGGCAGAAGGGACAGGGAGGTGCCGAACTTTAACACACACCCACTCTGTGCCAGGCATGACATCACCATCATCATTGATCATTTGATGATCATACATCAGTGATGATCATACATCTTCACATTGAATTTTGCACTGATTATTCAGAGTAAATTTTACCTCCCACTCACCTCTGTAAAAATTGAAGCTCAGAGAGGTTGAATAACTTCTCCAAGATCACCCAGCTTGCAAATAGAGCCTGCCTGGCTCCAGAATACACTTACTCTCCACCTTGCTCTATTGCTCAGAATAGTTACTTCTCCTGAGCAACAAGGCCATGGCCAAACCCACTGACCAGCAGAGGCCGTAAGAGTTTTGTAGGGCCTGTTTCTCATTAAGTTCAGTCTTGCTGTACAGTGAAGAGGAGGAAGAGTCTGGTGTGAGATCTCAGCATGCTCGTGCCGAGCCCAGCTTCTATCCTCTGGGACAGGGGTACATTAGCAGCTCTCCAGTCCTTGTCTTTGACTTTGCAAATGGACCCACGGCAGTCACACCAACTTTGCATAACTGTGAAAATGGACCTTACCTCTCCGCCTCATTGCGTCCCCTTGGAGTAATCACTTTACCTCTTGAAGCCTCCATCTCTTTACCTATAAAGTGGAGTTATAATGCTCGTCTTTATAGGGGTTTTCACGAGTTCAGAAATAATATTTGCAAAACACCTGGCACAGAGTAGGCGACATGATTTACATTTTGTTCTTTCACTCATCCTAAAACTATAGGGGTGATAAAACTTGGAATATACACCTTCGTGAAACTAGCAACATAGGCTAGGCGGATATGCATGCATTTTGGAGCCCCAAGGAGAAGACTCCAAATCTTCTTTGCCAAATTGAAGTCAGTTCCACCTTAAAATTTCCCTCTGCGAACGTTTGCAAAGATGGTATTTAATTGATCATAACATCCTCAGACTCTCAGGCAGGCTCTTTCCTCCTCTTGCTCATCACTGCTGATTACTTGAGATATTTTATGTAAACAGAAAATGGTTCCTGCATAATTAGACCCATCCACCCTCCCGCTTCCCCCCCACCCCCACCCCCGTTTGCTCTGCTTCTAGCTTCCTGGGGCTGCCCAGCCACCTCTGAGGCTCATCAGTTGAAGGTCTATAGGAGCTGCTGAGCTCTGAGGATCCCAAGAGACACTCACTGGAGGGCCTGTCACCTGGGGCCACGGAGGCTGCTAATAAAGAGGCAGAACTCTGCACCCTCTGTTTCTCCCTCTTGGTTCCGTCCGGAGCAGTCACCATGCCATTGCTTCCTGGGCTCACATGCCACCTGTTGCACCCATCAGGAGAGACTGTCTTTTCAAACATAGCTGTCCTGTGTCCCCCTCCTCTGACTTTCTGTGAGGTGACTGCAAAGGGTTCATCTGAAATGAACGGATCTCTGTTTGTGGATTCCATCTAGGTGGTGCGTTCTTTCCATAGTAGCTTCCTTGGGTGTACACAATATTAGAATTCCTTGTTTCCATCTTGGTCTCCCTGGCCCCCACCACCCTGCTAGACTGTTCCGTAGACCTCATGGTGTCACTGAGGACAGGGAGTAGACTATACTGTCTCCTTCCTCTCCAGGGCTTGGTACAATTCTGGGGATTACTAGGTGCTCCGTTTGGGGACTTGCAGGAATTCGGTCGAGAACGTGTGGTCCACAGAGGTAAGTGAGGTTGGATTGTTGAAAGATTTGGGCTTCATCTTGAAGCTCCTGAGGAGTTTTTCTGTTTTTTTGTTTTTGTTTTTGTTTGTTTTTAGAGAGGGAGGTGTGGGGAAAGGGCAGGGAGACGGAGAGACGGAATCTTAAGCAGGCTCAGTCAGACACTGGGCTTGGATACACTTAACTCACTGAGCCACTGAGATGCCCCTTAAAGGCCCTGAGGAGTTTTAGGGGGGAGGGGTGGATACCCAAACTTGTATTTTAGGAAGATGGCGCTGGCTGCCGGGTGGAGAGTGGACAAATGGAGACACGAGGACAAGGAGGTTGTTACAGTGATCCCAGAGACTGGATGGGGCGGTGGTCCAGGTGCAAGCGTCTCCTCTAAGCTTGGCAGCCTCTTGTGCTTATTCCAGGCAGATGCTGTTGGGATCCACCTGTGTCCCCTAGACTTACCCCTTAGACTGTGCAGTTTCTGTGCGCTCTGATGACTTCCTGGGTCTTTCAGCCTCAGGGTGTCCTCTGGCTATGGCAGTGTGCTGGGTATCCCTCAGAGGAGGCAGGAAAAGGCAGAGGAGAGATACCTCAAGCCGTGAGGAACAGGAAGAGATGGACAAATACCCCAGCTCCCATGCCCCTCAGTGAGACAGTTGGCAGCATATTGTGCCCTGCCTCCTAGAAGTCCCCAGCAGGACCGAGCCCCGGCAGCCCACAGTAGGAACCAGCTCTTTCATGCGCTCCATATTGGCTGTCTTCCCTTCGCTGTCTCCCGTCCCCCCCCGCCTTTCTCATTGCACCTCCTGGGATCACTCCCAAATCAACTCCTTGTACCCACATTCTCATCTCAGGGTCTCTTTTTAGAAGAACCCGAAATAAGACAATGGTATTTTATAAGGAATGGGTAAATATCGATATGCATTCATTCATTCATTCATTCAGTCACGCTTTACTGTGGTACCTATATTTTTTTTTTTCTGTTCTTTTTTTTTTTTATTCTTATGTTAATCCCCATACATTACATCATTAGTTCTAGATGAAGTGTTCCATGATTCATTGTTTGTGCATAACACCCAGTGCTCCATGCAGAACGTGCCCTCCTCAATACCCACCACCAGGCCAACCCATCCTCCCACCCCCCTCCCCTCTAGAACCCCCAGCCTGTTTTTCAGAGTCCAT
>NC_138381.1:68187475-68451834 GCF_054177405.1 Leptonychotes weddellii
CTTCAGTAGGATGCTCTTTAGCCTCCATGTATTTGAGTTCTTTCCGACTTTCCTCTTGTGATTGAGTTCTAGTTTCAAAGCATTGTGGTCTGAAAATAGGCAGGGAATGATCCCAATCTTTTGGTACCGGTTGAGACCTGATTTATGTGTGGTACCTATATTTTAACATCTGTGATTCCTCTAAGAAGAGTACATAGCTCTCTGGGACCCTAAGACCTTCTTGAACTTTCTCAGGTACAGCATCTCATCATTAACGCCATTGTCGTGAACAGACCCCAAATGCCAGGATGAGGCCCGGAAATGCCCCTGGTTTTAAATTTCGAAAGTCAAGATGCACAGGATTTGGAGGAAATAAATACCCACTCCAGGAGGCCCCGTGGAGAAGCCAGGGGAGAGCAGGAGTGAGGACCTGCTGGAGGTGCCACCCTGTATGCTTCCTTTGCTTGGGAGGATGTAGGTGAATGATCTAAAGGGAGTGAACTTTATGGGGAGTTGATACTACTTCCCTTTCTTTCTTAGAAAGTATCCTAGCCTTAAAAAAAAAAATGACTTCAGTTGCCCCAATGTTAGTGGCAAAGGGATGCTCTGTAGTTCAAGTTTATTGGGGAAATTTGTAGGGCTTGGCTAAGAAAATGTCAGCCAGCCAGCCAGAGTAACCCGTGGTTCAAGGAGGGATGATTTTGCTCCCAGGGGACATTTGGCAATGTCTGGGGACATTTTTTTGAGGTCAGAACCAGAATGGAGGCGCTGTTGGCATCTAGCAGGCAGAGGCCAGGGACGCTGCTAATGCACAGGACAGGCTCCAAAACAAAGGATTATCCAGTACCAAATGTCAATAGTGAGAAATCCGACTTTAGAGAAACCTCTGCATCTCAGCCTCTAGTTTTCCATACAGGCCTGGGGAGGGAAGGACCCTCACAGCGACCAAAGCTTATTGTAAAAGGAAATGTGATACCATGGCCATAAATTAAAAACAAAAAACAAAAAACAGAGTCACCTGTCATGATTAGAAGGTAATTGCAATATGAATCCAATGAAAGTCATCAAATATTTGAACACTCGGGAGCTGAGCAGGCTGGGAATCAGAGAGCCTTGGGAGAGTCCCGTTGCCATTCTGGGCTTCCATTTGCTCAGCTATAAAATGGGGTTTGGCCAGAATAGTGTTTCCTGAAAAGTGGTAAGGAGAAAACATGTTATGCAGAGGAGAGAATTTGCAGTTATACACAGAGGCAGTATTAAATAACAATGAATTGCTTGAAATTAATCCCTTTTTTCAATTTCCTTTCATCCCATCTAAACACAACAAGGGAAAAAATCTCCGCTTTGGTGCTCACGTTTCTTTAGCATCTTTCAGACACTTGCTAATTTCTCCTTTCATGAAAGACAGAGGAGTAGGACTTTGGTCAAGTTACAATACTCAGAATTTATTAACATTCTATAATTTCATTGTATTTATTTTATGCTTACCTTTATTCATGTAAAGTGGTGCTCGTTTTCCATTTATAGAGGTTTATAGAAGTTTCCTTTTCAGATACATTTATTTAAGTTCTATGAGCAAATCAATTTAAAAATAGTAATATAAAAATGAATAGATGGTATGCAAAAATGGAAAAGATTATAAAATTAGCAGATTTTGTCATCCAAGGAAGTCAGGCTGTCCTTCTAGGGATAACCTTAAAATTGCTCTATTTTTTAATTTCAAAGTTAATAATTTGCAAATAAAATGCAAACACCTGTGCTTTAAATATTATCTTAAAATTGCATAGGACTCTTGAAGTGAGCCAGATGCTATCCCTGAATGCTTTTAGCTATATTAGCCACTCATCCCTCACTGGACTCAGTCACAGTCTTTTTTGTGGGGAGTATTTTTTTCTATACCTAACACCGTATTTGGCACCAGTAGATGCTTAATAGGTGCCTGTTAGGAAAAATGAATGCAACTCAGAAATCGAAAAGGAAGCTTTTGGTTACTAAGGACAGAAAATTCACCTCAATCTGGTTTAACAAAAAAAGAGAAGTGTTCAGGAGTAAGGTGGGCTGTGGCATGTTTTGGTCCAGAGGTTCAGGATGTGATCTGAACTATGACTTCATTTCTCCATAATTTTCTCAGATCTGCCATCCTTTGTGTCCTTGTCCTCAGAAAGGCTTGCCTCATTACAGCAAAATTAGCGGTTGCAGAACCAGATCTCATACCTACACAACAGAAATCCAGGGGAAGAGAGCATCTTTCCCCCAGTATTCCAAGGAAATGTTTTGAGATTCATTCCAATTGGCCAGTTGGACCATTTTGGGTCACATATCAACCCTGGAATCAATTTCTGAGGCCAGAGGGATGGAATTCACTGATTGGCTTCTCTTAGGTCACATATCCCATGCCTATAGCCAGGAATGGTGTCATCCTCCCCAGAGAATTAAGAGCTGTTGGAAAGAAGTGGGAGGAAGAGACGGATGCTGGGACAGCCTGGCCACATGATGGATGTTCACTCCATCTGTGAATGGCAGAATA
Source organism: Leptonychotes weddellii (assembly GCF_054177405.1). NCBI lineage: Eukaryota > Metazoa > Chordata > Mammalia > Carnivora > Phocidae > Leptonychotes > Leptonychotes weddellii. The sequence continues at coordinate 68,189,982 of NC_138381.1, forward strand.
CACCGATAGAGAGTACCCTGGTTCATGAACTGTTTGTTATTTGCCATGACAAGATAAACACAGAAATCAAGGGTAAGCATTTAGAAACTTAGAGAGCAATTTAACATTTTTACAGCATCCAAATGTGTGATAGTAGAGTCATCTTATTGAACAGAGTATAGACTGCAAGTGGTTTTTTTTAAAGATTTTATTTATTTATTTGACAGAGAGAGAATGAGAGACAGAGAGCACATGAGAGTGGGGAGGGTCAGAGGGAGAAGCAGACTCCCTGCCGAGCAGGGAGCCCGATGCGGGACTTGATCCAGGGACTCCAGGATCATGACCTGAGCCGAAGGCAGTCGCTTAACCAACTGAGCCACCCAGGCGCCCCTAGACCGCAAGTTTTGGCTTACGAAGGATTAGGAAAACTAATTAACCTTTCAGGATAACCTGAGAAGCATTGGTTTAGAAACTGTGCCTTGTGGGTTGACCACCTCTGTTAGCAGGTTGCAAAGTCTGAGCTGAAATTCCTAAGACTCATGTAATACTAATGGGTGTAGGACATTGGGAAATTTGGGGTTGAATGAGCCTGATGCCGAGATGTTATGAGCATTCTGACTCATCTGGAGCTGTTTCCAGACACCAATAGGTAGTGTGGGTCACAAGATGCCAAAGACCTATAGGAAGAAAACATCAAGGAATTGAGAATGATTGGGAATGAAGTCTGGATTTTCAGGCTAGCTCCCTTTGTCTCTTCTGACAATGTCCTGACTACTTATTATGGGTTGCTATAGTGATAGGAGAGGTAAAGGGGATTGTGCAAGGTGGAATTGCAGATTAAGCTTGACAAAACTTGGTTTAACTTTCCTCGTGGGAGTTTAGATTTAAACATCTTGTCACCTGCTGCCATGATACCATAGGCTTTCCTGAGGACAGTAAAGCTCCCAAAAGTTCTGCTAGCAGGGTTTCCTTTGTCCTCATTCCTCAAAGAGCAAGACCTGGTAAGGACAGGTCTTGGTTCTGCTAAAACGAATTATTTCCTTGGGGCTAATATTCCAAAGAATGTTCCTTGGGTTGAGCCCAAAGCCATTGGTGGGGTTGACCCACCATTATAGAAGGAGACAAAGAGCTACTTCTGAAACCAAGGGTAACTGGAGAATGACAATCCCCACAATCTTGAGTTCCAGCCAGAGAGATTCCTCCCATGTGCAAAGGCAACGTGTCAAAAAGGGCTTCCCCTTTCCAGATGAAGTGATCTGATGTCAGGTATTTCCTTGAAAATCCTCTGGAGAGTGGACTATAGATGAAACAAAGTTGGCCAGCTATGATGGATACATGGGATTTTTGATATTCTTCTTTTATGTATCTTTGAAATTTCCATAATAAAAAGTTAGAAAAGTTAGAAAATCTAACTTTTCACTAATATAAACAATACAGGAATTAATATTAGTCACTCAGCAAGTAATTGTTGAGAATCAACTATGCACCAGGCCCTTTGGTGCTGATTGGATGATACCCCCATACTGCCAACACACACACCCAGAAGATGGGACCGATTCCTATCTGGTCACCTTTTATAAAGTCCACTGGTTGAAAAATCCTGTGAACAAGAAAAAATTCCAATTGGCTTTCTAGTTTTTTTTAACTGATAAATACGTTACATGACATTACATGTCAGGACATATAATGATTGGCCAACATTTCAGAAAAATCTCTAACATGAATCATACAAAGTTAACACACAGAAATCAGAACAGAGGTGACAGAGGAACAGAAAACTAAAGTAAAGCGAAAAGAAAAGAAATACATAATATCCTTTTTGAGTTCAGGGAAGCTATTACATCCATGAAACAAGAAAAGGATACTATCAAAAGGGACAGTAAGAATTAAGAATGAGTTATTAAAATAATTTAAAAGAACATGGATGTCTTGTGATAAATCACTGAGGGTACATCTTTGTTTTGTGCACTTTTCAATATGTATATTATATTTTACAACTTGAAAAGATTAAAAATAGGATAAAACAAATTATACTGCTAAAAAAAAAAAATCAATACAGAGGGTGTGAGGAAAAGTTGAAAAAATCTACCATAAGGTGGACCAAAAGATGGAGAGTTGGAAATTAGAAAGGAATAAGTAGGGACATCAGAGATTTGGTGTAAGAGGTTCAAAAGGTAAACAAAAGAAGTTCTAGAAAGAGAATATTTTAAAAACGGAGGGAGTAAAATCATTAAATAAACAGTACAAGAAAATGCCCAAGAGCCACAGGATATGAGATTTCAGATTAAGAGGATCTTTTGAGTGATCTACATCAGGAAAGGGAAAATATATCCGCTCTAAGGCATACCACCGTGCTGTTTTAAAACAGAAGGAATAAAAGGAATATCATAAAAGCATCCAGAGGGGAAAAAAATTAAAGTACAGGTTACATGAAAGAATCTGAATGGCATCAGTCAGCTAACAGTAATATTGGAAGATGGAAATAAATGCATCAGTGCCTTAAAATATTATATATATACAAATATATATATAATGGGTGTCATCATGACATAAGAGAATTAAATTCTCATTGTTCATAATAGAACTATAATAGTGCTTACAATTGATAACCCAATAAATAGCAGTATTGGTATGTTACTTAAAATATGGAGATAAGTACCAGAAAAGACAGCCCAGAGTATTGAAGGTCCTTGCCTTGCTGGAGCGGGACACGGGAGAGATGGTGTATGAGGAAGTATAGGGAACCTCTGAAAGTTTGTCATCAATTTTATAATAAAACCGGAGTTTATGTACATGCATTATTTTTGTTAAAGTAAAAATCTGTTTAATTTTTAAATATCCCCTCTAGCTGCTGTGGGGACCACGGGTTGCGGGGAGGGAAATAGAGGCAGGGCAACCAACCATCATCCAACCACTTGAACCATCCCTTTGAGTCTTTCGCTTTGCCAATAAAAACATATAATTGCTTTAGTTGTTGTTGTTATTGTTATTGTACTTTGTGGCTTTGTCACTCAACCAGGAGGTGAATTTGTTCATCTGCTTTATGAACGGGCTTGGTCCTTTGCTGCCTTGGTCAAATCTGGGATCCTGCCATTACTGAGTTTTCTTCCCTGTTACTTTTCCCTTGCATTCAGCAAAGATCCCTGCAGTGTGAACAGAAGGAATTGAAATTCCAGTCGTGTCTCTCCTCAGTTCGGTCTGATTTTCAGAAATTGCAGTAAATCAGTGGCACTGAAAATTGGCCTATTTTTTTTTTCTGGGGGTGTTGGTTTGGCTTGATGAGAAAGCAAAAACAAATGGAGTTTATAAATGTAACTAATCAGGAAGTTAAAGAGAGGTTAAATCTAATGGATTAATCAAGTTTTTCTGGGAAGTGGGAAGGAAAGGTGGGAGGGCGGGGGGAAGAGAACGATGGGGCAGGGTTTTGTCCAGACTGATTGAATAAGCCCTTCACTGGATTCAGCTCTTTGAGTGTCTTGGGTTTCTCTCTCTCTCTCTCTCTGTCCATCCTTTCTTATTGGAGAATGGAGAGGCACCCAATGGTAGTGGTCTGGCGTGCTGAGTGCAGAGAACAGGGTACCACCTGCTAGGAGACTCAGCTCTGATTTCTGATTCTGCTGCTTACCAGTTGTGTGACCTTAGAGATATCCCGCCACTTTTTGAGCTCGTATTACACTTACTGTAAAATGGGGTGAGTAGTGTCATTTTCCAACATTGTCAGGCTTGTAAAGGCCAAGAGAGGTAATTCAGTAGAATGTGAGAGCTGGAGATGGAGGAGGGGGGCCGGCCAACACTCACAAGGGTCTTGGGCAGGGACGAGCATGTCCCGGGTCTAGAGAGCAAAGGGGTAAGTGGTATGAGAGGGAACCAGTGGTTGGAGCTGGAAAATGACAAATCAGTGTAGATGACATGAAGGATTTCACCCTTGAGAGCTGGGAGAAGACCATGAACTACTTCGAGGATGGCAAGGAAGTTTGAGGCCATCAGATTTGTTTTGAGATGATTCGTTCCACATGTCCTTTCTATCCTAGTGGTTCTCAAATCTTTAGCTCCAGTTCAAGCCTTTTCCCTCAGTTTCATGCTTGTGTTTCCAGCTATCATACAGCTCTCATGGTTATTCCCCAGGCACTGAAACTCAGCATGTCCCAAACCGAACTCTTTATTTTCCTCCCCAAATCGGACTCTTCTCCATCCCCCTCCACCTCCCGGTGTCTCTTTGTCAGTGGAACCTGTGGCAGAAACCGCTAGTTGCCTCCCAATACCCATTCTCCCTTCTTCCTTAGTAACAGAATCTTGAGCAATATGCCTAGCAACTCACTAATTACTACATTTCTCTGCCTCCCCCACAGGTAGGTGTGGCCACATGATTCTATTCTATGGTGAAGGACAAGTGGAAATTCTGCTTCCAGGAAAGCTCTTTAAGCGGGCTCTGTTTTGCACTTCCACTTGTTCTTCTTCATATACTCTGAAACACAGGTGTGATGGCTGGAGCTCCTGCAGCCATTTTGGACCCTGAGGATAGAACTAATGTGATAGGATGGTGGAACAGGTAGAAAGAACCAAGTTCTCTAAATATTGCAGAGCTGCCCAAAAGCCTTGGACTGTCTATCCCCAGATGTCTTTCACCTGACAAAGATTCTTCTTTCTTAGTTAAGCCACTATAATTTTGGGTTTTCTGTGACTTGCAGCTGAACCTGATCCTAAGTGATAGCCAGAACCCTGGGATTTCTTCCCTACATCTAATCTTATACCAGGTCCTAACTTTTGGCTCTTTCCCCAATCCATCCCCTTTTCTTCTTGTCTGAGCCACATCATATCTTACCAGGATGACTGTGACAGCTTCTTCACTGATTCCCTGTTTTAACCTCTCCTCACCGACACCCATGCCCAGAGAATTTCCATTTTTTTAATTTTTTATTTTATTTTATTTATTTTTTAAAGATTTTATTTATTTATTTGACAGAGAGAGAGAGCAGGAACACAAGCAGGGGGAGTGGGAGAGGGAGAAGCAGGCTTCCCGCCGAGCAGGGAGCCCAATGCGGGGCTCGATCCCAAGACCCTGGGATCATGACCTGAGCCGAAGGCAGACGCTTAACGACTGAGCCACCCAGGTGCCCCGAATTTCCATTTTTTTTAAAGTAATCTTTCTAAAACCCAAATATGACTTCTTGGGAGTCATGGAATTATGGACACTTAATATAGAGAGCTTAAAGTGCCCTTAGAGGTCATTTACTCTAGATTTCTTACTTGTTGGTTTGGCTTGATGAAAAAGGAAGAGCAAATCAAGTTTTCCATGTGCCTTCTGCAATAAAATATACACTATTCCATATATAAAGAGTAGAAGAGCATTCCTCTGGAGAAGACCCAGAATTTTCAGCAGCTTCTCACAGATGTTCACCAAAAGTTAAAAATCTCCAGTAAGTCTAACTGCCTTATTTTGTAGGTGGGGACACTGAGGTCTACAGAGGTTAAGTGACATATCCAAGGTCACAGAGAGATTCAGTGGCAGAGCTGGAACACAGCCTTATGCTCTCTTCTTCAGACAAGCCTGCCAGTTGGCAGTCAGTGTAGATGTGGGGTCTTCATATTTCTCTCCTCGAGGATTGGGTGTCCATTTTCACGAAGAATACTCAGATTGGACTCACATCAGTAAGGGCTGGGTTGTAGTTAGTACCCATGAATAGAAGAAGTCTCAAAGAGTTATTAATTACATACATTTCTGTTTACAGGAGAATAATACTGTTAGTCCCATTAAGCACCATTATCGATGTGTGATCTAATAATTTCAACATAATGAAGCTAATATATTTCAGAAGAATGGGAGGAAATATTCCACAACTGCTGCAAATTGGATTATTCTGGGCGAAGAAGTCCTTGAGGCAGTGACAACAACTGTTCTGATTTTTGTCACATCTAATTGGTACAGTGCTTTACAGTTTACAGACCATTTTCACATGCCTTATTATCCTATTTTGTTCTTCCAGAAATTTGGGGAGGGAGTAAGGCAGAGAAAACAGTGCTCTAGTTGCGAATATTGTGGTTGCAAGCAACAGAAAATTCAACCTATACTAGCTTAAGGAAGAAAGAAATCGGGGAGGGGGCTGGGAAGACTGTTGGCTCACATAACTGAAGTGCCCTGGGATATTCTGATTCAAGAATGGTTTGATCCAGAGCTTCATGCTGTCATTAAGGCTCTGGCTTTGTTTCTGGATCGTTCTCTCTGCTGCCTCGTTGGCTTCTTTCTCAGGTTGATTCATTGCGGCCTCCAATTCTTATATCCTCACATGGCAATGCCCCAAAGAGACACAGATGAGGTCTACTGACGTCTCCTGTAGGGCAGAGCACTTCTCTATCCCCAAAACCTCAGAAAACCTGTCCCCATGTCTTATTGGTCAGAGGCCTATCCTTGAACCAATCACAGTGGAAGACAGATAATATGCACTCATTGGCTTAAGCCAATCACAGCTCACCATAGAGCAGAGGGTGGGATCAATCCCACTGACAACAGCGAAACTGAAGATAGCGCGGGTGGAGTGACTCACAAAAAATGTGAATGTTCTGGTGGAAAAGGGAGAAGTGGTCTGGAGAAATAACCCAAAGTATCCACTACACAGTAGCTCAGAGAAGTTAAGAGGTACATCCAAAGTCACACAGACTCCGGCTTTTGGGACTAAAATATAATTTCAGGGCTTCTGTCTCAAATCTAATGCTATAAATGCCAGGCTTCTCTCTAGAAACCTGGAGAATTATCCAACCACCCTTCATACTTAATCTACTAGCTCTGTTCTTTAAAAAACACTGGAAAACTCCTGCCCATCGTTCTGAGCCAGGAACTTCCTGTCCATGCCCGTTCAATACAGACAGCCCAAACTTCAGATAATAAAGGAAATGATCGTGTACTTGGCATTATCTTGAGTGCGTAGGAATCCCAGTGTTGTTACAGGAAATAGCTGTATGGAAGCAAGTTTCAGCTATTTTGTTCGAGGCCCTGCACACACCCTTCTAAGTCAAGCTGACTCAGTTTAGGGTGCCCAAGTGAATTCTTGTGTCACAAATCAAATCACTGTGACTACCACTTCCCCACCCTGGCCACGCTGCCTTTTCCAGGATTCCATTTCATTTCCATAAAAATCGTTTCTGCCTCCAGCGCCTGGAACTGGCTAACAATACATCTAGCTGCCTATGAGGTAGGTCATATTAGCATTTCTATTTTATAAACAAGGGCACTCTGACCCAGAGAGCTAAAGTAGCCCCTCCAAAGTCACTGCATTAAGCAAAACCCAGTTTTTCCCTGCTGTGTGTTTCCTTTACTACTCACACAGAACAACACTTCACCTCAGACACTTGGGGTCACCAAACATGTGGAGGGTTTCCCCCACACCAAGCCGTTCTCCACGACACCGGCTGGGTGTCCTGTGATTTAACCCAATTCTGACATGATCTACCTGGAGATAGTATCAGATCCCACAGGTTAAGGGCTCAGTCCCCCAAGACTGCCCCCCACCCCACTTCAGATGCCAGCTGTAAATAGTAGGTCCCCAGGTTACCCGCAACTTCTGTCAGACTTGGCTACAGATCAAAGGTTCCCATGACCCCCTCCTCAGGTTCTATTAATTTGCTGGAGTGGCTCACAGAACTTGGGGACTTATGTTTACAGCTTGTTAAGAGGATATGATAAAGGATACCAATAACAGTCAGATGAACAGGTACACAGGGTGAGGTCTGGGAGGATCCTAAACACAGGAGCTTCTGTTCCTGTGGGGTTGAGGTGCGTCACCCCAGTCAGTATGTGATGTGTTCGCCAACCTGGAAGCTCCCCAAACCCCTTGCTATTGGGATTTTTATGGAGGCTGCTTCTCATTGTCATGATTAATCATTAACTCCATTTCCTAGATCCTCTCCCTTTGCTAGACAATGGGAGGTTGGGGTCAAAAATTCTAAGCCTCTAATCATGGCTTGATCTTTCTGGGGACCAGCCCCCAGCCAGGAGCCCATCCAGAGTCATCTTATTAGAGCAAAAGATGTTCCTCATGCTCTTAGCACTTAAAAAATTACAAGGGTTTTAGGATCCTTGTGTCAGGAACCAGGGGCAGTGGCCAATATATATATTTTCTATGATCTCATAGCCACGCAACTACTGGATGTTGAAGGTGGGATTTAAGTTCACGTGCGTGGCTCTCACATGCCCTGCTCACCAGGTGCCCAGGGCAGGGACGTGTCTTGGTCTCATGTGGAAGCACACATAGACAGTTGATTGCACAATTCTTTCCTGCCCGGCTTTGACATCAGAACTCCCTTTCCTGTTGCCCATCACTCATATCCAGGAATAAAAACTGCTTGAAAGGCTTGTCCAACAATGCAGCCTTAACAGGCCACCTGCTCAGGACACAGAAAGTACAGGCAGGGAACACCTGCCCTGGAAATACTGGAGCTTCTGTTGACTGAAACGTGCGAACAGAAAAGCTGTCCTTGGGTCCAGGGACATTCTGAGCTGAGACTGGTGTTATCAGCCATATCCTGCAGAGCTGGAAGTGGGAGAACCCGGGTGGTGAGATGCATCTCCCAGGCCAACTGGGACCCTCTTGGTCATAGTGACAGTCAGTCACTGACAAATATTGTTCCGTGAAGGGTTTGGAGGAGCCCGGGGTGTTCTGCCAAATGGGTAATTGGATTCCCATTGAACGGAGTAGCGATGGCTTGGCTCACCCCACTTTGAGCCAAGGGTGGTGGTCACTGGCTAAACCATGCAGAAAAGTCAAACCTGCAAGGCATTTTTACCCCTGTGTGTGTGTGTGTGTGTGTGTGTGCACTGAATCATATCATGGAAAGACTGCTCATTTCATGTAAGAATTTCTCACAAGATTCTCCAAAACCTTGATTATCCCCTGGGGTACTTTGAATAGAATTTCGGTTACAAAATCAATTTGGGTTGAGTCACCTACAGACTGTCAATAGTATGCATACTGGGTGGACTTCCCCCTTCTGTCCCTCGTCTTTCCTCTCCCTGTCTCACTTCCTCCCTTCCTTTTATTTAACAAACTTTAGTTGAGCATCAGTTGTGGGCCAGATACTGTGCTGGGTGTTAGGCAGTTGGAGATAAAGAAGACAGTCTTCACTGGATGGGGATGGGTGGGCATCTACAGCCATGGTTTTCAAGCAGGACTGATCCCCCACCCCCCACACTGGGGAAAGTCCGGAGGCCTCTTTGGCCCTCCCAACTGGGGAGGGGGCGCTACTGACCTCTAGTGGGTGGAGGCCAGGGATGCTGCTCACCATCCTGCAATGCCCAGGACAGTCCCCCACACGAACAATCATCTGGCCTAAAATGTCAGTGGTGCTGAAGTTGAGAAATTGGATCTACGATCCAGAAGAAAGAATTGGACTGCATCGTGTTCAGCCCTGGCTCTGACTGTTGCTGGCAGAAGGCCTTGAGCGAGTCCCTTGACTTCTTTGAGTCTGTTTCCCATCTGTCAGAAGGGATGAAAATGGAATGACTGAAGGGAGTTTGGGTATGAATCATGCCCTTTGTTACCTAGTGCCCAAGAAACAATAGCCACTTGGCTTCTCTAAGCCCAGGCTTTCATGGACTAAAAGCTACCAGTGGGCCCTGGTGAAAGTGAACTCTCCAGATATCATTTATTCCAAGACGATGCCCAAGGGACTGCCATGCTCTTTTCCCTTCCTGGCCTCACTGCAACCTGTAGTTATACACGGATTTGTATACCTCATGGTTTAATGCCCCTGCCTTCCGGTAGACCATAAACTCTATGAGAGCAGGGACTGTGTCTCTGTTCTTCCTTCCTGTATTCACAGCACCCAGCAGCGACTGGCCATAGGGTATGTATTCAGTAATGGAGCCAGACTGCCTCAGTTGAAATCCTGGCTTCTCCATTCATTAGCTGTGTGACCTTGGGCAAGTTATTGAACCTTTCTGTGCCTTATTTTCCTCCTCTGTAAAGTGGGACTAGTATCTCCCACCAAGGGTGTGGAGAGGGTTAAATAAGCAACTATTAACCAGTCGAGGGCCTCGCACCTGGTTAGTGCTTATGAGGGTTCATGATGACCACCATTACTTAGTGATTGTCCTAAATGTTAAGTAATAACGCTGCTCTGTTCCGCTATATGGCGACACAGCGCACAGGCACAGGCCTGCCTCTGCCTTCGGGGAGCATTTGTTTTTGTGAATCATTTGGAGAAAGATCTGAGTTTGTAGAGAGGCCGGCAGCTCACCTAAGCAGAAAAGTAGAAGCCAAAGTGATTTCTTGCTGGAGGCTCACAGGGGCCCCCTGGGTCACCAAACAGCCTTTCTCTCTCGCCTGGAAGAAATGAAAATTGATTTGAAGCTTGTCCCATCTGAAAAGGTCTGTTGGTAGCCAGCACTGGTGCATATTGTCAAGGATGCTTTGGGTTTCTGGCCCAGGGAGGAAGGGATTCACGACGATTCGCTTTCCCAGGGAGCGAGACCGACCCAGCGGAGACACAGAATGAGGTCCCAGGGGCCTGCTGGGCTGGCTGCCTCCCTGAGGAGCAGCAAGAGAGGAAAATTGAAGGGCTGCTAGGAACTAATAAACGAGGAGAGGAGACCCATTGAGAACAAGTTCAGGGGCTGAGGGGGGCTGGGAATACTGTGCAGAGAGGATAGGATCAGAGATGGCCCAGGACAGTGGGACAACAACAACAACATTGATAATAATACTTCCCACTGAGTGCCTACCATGTGCCCACATTCACACCCCTGATGACCCTATGAGGCCACCTAGCCCGCGTGTGTCAGGCCTCATCGCCCCGTGGATGATAAAATAAGTCACACTTTCTGTATTCATTCATACATCCTTTATACATCCAACAAACGTTTACTGGGCACCCAGCATATGGCAGGCACTGTTCTAGGTACTGGGGACCTAGCTGAAGAGCAGACAGACCAGAAGTCCACACTCTGCATTCTTGAAGGCTATGGGTTCACGGATGCTCACAAGTAAGTCCATCTGCTTTATCAGACGAGGAGTGCTGGAAGAAAGAGAAAGCCTGTGATGGGGGTGGCCACGGTGGGGGTAGGATGAGCTTGCATTGTGAAGAAGTGTGGTCAGGAAAAGCCTCCCTTGGAAAGGTGACAGTTGAGCAAAGACCTGAAAAAGGCAATTATTTGGGTTTCTGTGGCAATTCCAATATTTGTGGTTGGCGGCTTCCCCACACCACCACATGACTCTCAGACACCAGGAGCGTATCTGAGAATTCAACTTAATTCTGACACTGTCTACCAGGGGTAGCATCAGATCCCACAGGCTAAAGGTTCAGTCCTACGAGACTACAAGGAAGAGATGCATAGGGCAAGGTATTGGGGAGAAGGTGTGGAGTTTCCATGCTCTTTCCAGGCATGCTACTCTCCCCAAATCTCCATGTGTTCCCCAACCCGGAAGTTCTCTGAACCCTCTCCTTTTGGATTTTTACAGAGGCCTCCCTACATAAGCACGATTGATCCATGTGTTGGCCATTGGCGATTGATTGATTCAAACTTCAGCCCCTCTCTGCTTGCGGGAGGTCATGGGTGGGACTGAATTTTCTAACCCTTTAATCACATGGTTGGTTCTCCTGGCAACCAGCCTCCATCCTTAGGTGGGGGGAGAGATGCAAAAGCCACTTCATTAACGTAACAAAAGCGCCTGTATCACTCTCATTACTTAGGAAATTCCAAGGGTTTTAGGAGCTCTGTGCTAGAAATGATGGAAGAGCAAATATATATTTCTTATTATAAATTACAATATCACAGGCAAAAGGTGAGCCATGTGCAAATTTTGGAGAAGAGAAGAATAGCAGGTGCAAAGGCCCTGTGGTATGTCTGAAGACTAGAAAGGAGCATAGTGAATGAGGGGGAGAGTAATGGTAGGTGGGAGCAGAAAAGGCACAGGTGTTGGATCATGTGGGCCTCATGGCCATTGTAAAGACTCTGGTTTTTATTCTGAATGAAATGATCCACTGCAGAATCTGGAGCTGAGAAGTCATTCTATCTGACTTAGGTTTTAACAGATTTCTGTTTGTTTTAGGTTTTAACAGATCCTGTTAATACTAACAGCCAAGGTTCACTGAGCACTTGCCGTATTCCGGGAACCATGCTAAGGGCTTTAGGAATCATTACCTCAGTAAATCCTCAAAAACAAAGTGAAATACAAAGCCCAGATGGTAAGTGCTATTATTATTTTCTATTATTATTACCATTTTATAGAAGATGAAATTTACTTAACTCAGAAAAGTTGAGTAAATAAAGTCCAAAGTCACAGAGGTCCTAGACGGGGGAGGCTGAACCCAGGTTTGCGGGCCCTCCCTTTTGTTATACTGACGGGATGCTGACCTTGGAGTCAACTAGGTTTATGTCAGAGCTCCAGCCCATCTTTTTTTTTTTTTTTAAGATTTTATTTATTTATTTGACAGAGAGAGACACAGTGAGAGAGGGAACACAAGCAGGGGGAGTGGGAGAGGGAGAAGCAGGCTTCCCGCAGAGCAGGGAGCCCAATGTGGGGCTCGATCCCAGGACTCTGGGATCATGACCTGAGCCGAAGGCAGATGCGTAACGACTGAGCCACCCAGGCGCCCCTCCAGCCCTTCTTTTACTCACTGTGTGACCTTCAGCAAGTCATTTACCCTTTCTGAGCCATATTCTCTCATCTGTGGAATAAGAGTCATAAGACATCTCGAGCTGGTGAGAGACGGAAGAAGAAAATATAGAAGGTGGCTGGCATTGTGTCTGTCAACAGTGGCCACTCCAAAATACTAGATCCTTCTCAACACTTAACAAAAATTGATTGAGAGAAGGAAGATTTCCCCTTCCCAGCATGCAGAGGGTTAACTTAGAACCTCAGGCTGTTAGCATTTCTCTAATCTTGGCACTAATTATGTACAGAAATCATTTGCTTCTGCCACGTATAATGAAAACGATTGTACAGAAATGGAATTTATCATGCTATGTGTTATGAGAGGTTTAGTTTTAAAAAAAAAAACACTACCTCCATTTCCCCCACTTTTCTTCATTTCCCCCTCTCCTTGCCAGATAATCAAATACAAAAGTTATATTAACCTCCCAACCACTTCAATTAAAATGCTCATCCAAAATTTGAAAACAATTAAAAAACCCATTATCTCAGATTTAACGTTCTCTGATTCCGTGTCTATTTTCTGCCACAGCATAAACAGCAGGTAACATCACAGTAGGTGCCTTCTAGAAAGCAATGTCTCATTCTCTGCCAGTCGATCCCGCGGCTGCTCTCCCGGCACAGACCTTATTAAAAACCCACACGCCCTGGTGTACTTTGTCATGTCCAAATGCATCAAAATAATTGATTGTTTTAATGAGCCCTCCATCTGTCTTATCTTCTTCTGTCTTTCCCTTCCCGGTAGTGGGTTTCAGAGAGAAGAAAGGATAGGCTCCACTCTTGGGAGGCCATGGACGCAAAGACCGGAGGGTCTCTGACTTGGATCTGCCCCCCTCAAGGGGTTCCGCATTCTCTGATGAAATTAGAAATGTTTTCCCATAGAAGACCTCGCCAGGAAGTGTGTTAGGGACTGTGTAGTGGCTGCAAAGAATACAAGAGCCATCATCGACCGAGCTTGAAAGAAACAAGACTCTTCAATCACCCCTTGTGACTTAAGTTTGGGTCAACAAACATGGATTGAGTGCCTGCTGTATACCAAGACACCGTGCCAGACAGTGGAGATATGGTGTCCAAGATCTGGTAGAATCAGTCAAAATACTCCTTGGATCAGACACATTCATACACTACTGGTGGGAATATAAATTTTTGCAACCTTCCTGGAGTGCAATGTAACAATGTCTATCAAAAGATTTAAGAGATATGCATGCCCGTTCACCCAGCAATTAGCCTTCTAATCATTTATGATAAGACGATAATCACTTACGTGTTTGAAGATTTAGCTACAGCTGTGTTCTTTGCAACGTTATTTGTAAAAGCAAAGGAAAAAAAAACCTTGAAAAACCTAATTGTCAATGACAAGGAATTACATAAATTAATGATGGCATATCCTTCGAATAAAATCATTTAAAAGCATATTTGAGGGGCGCCTGGGTGGCTCAGTTGGTTGGGCGACTGCCTTCGGCTCAGGTCATGATCCTGGAGTCCCGGGATCGAGTCCCACATTGGGCTCCCTGCTCGGCAGGGAGTCTGCTTCTCCCTCTGACCCTCCTCCCTCTCACGCTCTCTGTCTCTCATTCTCTCTCTCGCAAATAAATAAAAAATTTAAAAAAAAAAAGCATATTTGAGAAGAGTATGTATTGAATGGCAAAAAGTCTATGATATATTGTTAAGTGAAAGAAACCAAATAGGATAGTAGATAGTATGATCTCAGTTTTATGGGGGGGAAAATATATATATATATATATATATATATATAGCACCACTCTGAGGAGATGAGAATGAGGATGAGGGTTATTTTTACGTTCTTTTCTGAGCTTTTTTTTTCTGTTCAGAAAAGAAAAAGTTATTTCCAAAAGGGATACGTGTGAATTGCAGCCAGAAATGGAATGGAAACATTCGGGAACTGAAGGCGCTTTAGGAACTAGCTGGGTTCTCTTTGGGCAAGGCTTCTTTTCTCTGGGTTCCTTCCGCTTACCCACCGTGCTGCTTCCTCAAAGCCTCTTCCTGCTCCTGGTCCATCAAAGCCTCCCTCGCCAGAGATCCACCCCACTACTTCAGTGCCAACGTCGGACTGTTTCGGTCTCTGGATATACCTTAGTCCGCACTTCCGGGAGAGAGACTGTGAGTGGCCAGGCTCATCTCTTTCTCACCAGGCTGTGGTCTGTGTCATCAGCAGTCTATAGAGTCAGGGGGAGTGGGTCTAATCAGGTGTGGTCCAATCAGCAGTGGGCCAAGATCAAGGTTGCCCGGGGCCATCTCTTAATCAGGGCACGGGGAGAGGCATTTCCCTTTCTGAGGCTCTGTGGCTGGGCAGTCAGGATGATAGACGTCCTCGGCACAACGGTGCAATCAAAGAATTTGAATAATTCAGAGCTCTCGTATCCACAGGGGACCAGATCCTGTGTCTCTGTACTCTGCTTTGATCAAATAAATTAAATCATTGTTGATCCTGATGATCTTGGGACTGACATCATAGCTCACACAGTTTGGGGGGGAGGGGGTGTCATGCAAGACAAAGAAACAAAAGGCACTCAGATCAGAACGGAAGAAGCAAGCGATCTTCATTTGTAGACAACGGGATCATCTATGTAGAAAATCCTATGGAATCTACAAAAAAGCTACTATACTAGTAAGTGAGTTTAGCAATGAATTATTAATAACAACAAAGAATTATCTGGCCCAACATGTCAATAGTATGAAGGTAGAGAAACTCTGTTCTAGAAGAATACATAAGAGGGAACTTTTGTGACCTTGGTTTAAGCAAAACATTCTTAGGCATAACATCAAAAGCACAATCTATAAAAAAAAACCAAATGAACAAATTAGACTTCATCAAAATTAAAATCTTATGCTCTTAGTCTGATGGGGCTGCTATAACAAAATATTACAGACTGGGTGGCTTATAAACAACAGAAATTTATTTCTCACAGTTTTGGAGGCTGGAGGTCCAAGATCAAGGTGCCAACAGATTCAGTGTCTGGTGAAGACCCACTTCCTGGGTCATAGACTATAATTTCTCGTTGTGTCTTCCCATCGTGAGAGGGGAAAGGGAGCTCTCTGGGCTCTCTTATATAAGGGCACAAATCCCATTCAGCAGGGCTCTGTCCTCCTGACTTCATCACCTCCCAAAGGCCCCACATTCTAATACCATCACCTTGGTGCTTAGGATTTCAACGTATGAATTTTAAGGGGACATAAAAGTTCAGTTCATTGTACATTCTTCGAAGGCACTGTTACAAGAATGAAAAGACAAGCCACAGACTGGAAGACAATATTTGCAAATCATGTATCTGATAAAGGCTTTGTACCCAGAATATATAAAGAATGCTCAAAACTCCATAATAAGGAAACAAATATTCCAATTAAAAAATGGACAAACTATTTGAACAGACAACTCACCACAGAAGCTATGGGGATGGCAAAGAAGCACAGCAAAATATGCTCAACATCATTTGTCATTAGGAGAAAGCAAACTGAAAAACCCTGAGATACCATTACACAACTATTAGAATGACTAAAATCCCAAAGACCGACCCTACCAAGCACTGACAAGGAGTGAAGGAATTGTACTCTTATATGCTGCCTTTGCGATGGAATATTGCACAACTATTTTGGAAATCAGTTGGGCAGTCTTAAAAAAATAAATTATACCTAGTCTACTATTCAGCTATTGTACTCCTAGGTATCTACCTGAAAGAAATGAAAGCATATGTCCATATAAAGACTTACAAATAACGCTTGTAGCAACCTTATTTGTAAGAGCCCTAAACTGGAACCAACCCAAGTGTCCATCAATAGGTGAATGGATAAACATACTGAGATATCCACATGATGGTATACTATTTAACAGTAGAAAAGAATGAAGTGTTGATACACACAACAGAGATGAATCTCAAAATAATTGTGCTGAGTGGGAGAAGTGAGACCAAAAAAAAAGGTATATACTGTGTGATTCTTTATATAAAATTCAGGAAATGTAAAGCTTATCTTTAGTGACAGAAAGCAGATCGGTGATTGCCCAAGGCAAGGGAGGTGGGGGAAGGATTAGGAGAGGTGGAAAGAAATTTGGGGGGTGATGGATAATGTTCTTATCTTTTTTTTTTTTTAATTTATCTGAGAGAGAGAATGGGAGACAGAGAGCATGAGAGGGGGAGGATCAGAGGGAGAAGCAGACTCCCTGCTGAGCAGGGAGCCCGATGCGGGACTCGGTCCCGGGACTCCAGGATCATGACCTGAGCCGAAGGCAGTTGCTTAACCAACTGAGCCACCCAGGCGCCCCGGTAATGTTCTTATCTTGATTGTGGTAATGATTTCACTGGTGTATACATACATTAAAATCTCAAATTGTACTCTTTAAATCTTTGCTGGTTACTGCCTATTATACCTCAATAGAGCCCTTAAATTAAAAAAAGAAAAAATGTGAATACACAGACTTGAAAAAATTGAACAGTCAAGGGAGTAATTCTGGCTCCAAGAGTGTCTGGGAAAAAAAAGACAAAGAGCTCACACGATACCGTCTTTGTGTAATTTCCCTTTCTCTGGTTGTGTGGCCTCTCCCAGAGGGGCCTTCCTCATGTGGCCAAAGGGGCTGCCACAACTCCTGGACTTTTTCCTTCTACATTCAGATCCAGAGAAAAGAAATCGGCGTGTTTTCCCCAGCGGTCTTCCTGAAACTCTGAAACTCACTTTAATTGGACCGGCTTAGGTCACATGCCTGTGAACACGCCAACCTTGCAGCCAGGGGACTGCGATGCTCAGAATGTCTCAGATCCGAGTCCTGTGAAGCGAGAGCAGAAAGGGGACGGATTTTTCTGCAGCAGTTTAGGACTGTGGTCGCAAGAAGGACAATGCAGACTGTGGTGATCGACCTCTGGCTGCAGGAAGCATGATGGATCGGGGACCTCAGTGGCTGTGCTCGGAAACCTAGCGCCTTGTTGGTGCGGAGGTCATATTTCCCTGGGGCTGCTCCCAGCCAGCCCCGAGTGCAGAATGAATACTGAGGCAGGCCCATTCCCTGGAGACACAGGTGCCTTTGGCTCAAGGACTCCCCAGGGACCCCGCTGAATGGCTTTGCATTGTAGTGTGAGATCTTCCCACACACCCTTCTTTCTTTCCTCCTCTCTACACTTCACTTGGCATCTGACCTGCATCAAGGTGATGGCTCTCCCAGCCTCTCCTGGCCTTTCTGGCCTCCCCCTCCACTTCCCCTAATAAATCTCTTGCATGTTTAACCCCATTTTAGCATCTGCTTTTTTGGAAGACCCGGATTAACACAGGTGCCAGGGAAGCAACTAACAAGTCTCTACCTTTATTTATTTTTTTTTTAATTTTTCAAGATTTTATTTATTTGACAGGAGAGAGAGAGAGCACAAGCAGGGGGAGTGGCAGAGGGAGAGGGAGAAGCAGACTGCCCACTGAACAGGGAGCCCGATGCGGGGCTCAATCCCAGGACCCTGGGATCATGACCTGAGCTGAAGGCAGAAGCTTAACTGACTGAGCCACCCCAACAAATCTCTACCTTTAATCAAAAGTTCTAGAGTTTGCTTGGTAAGTTCTTCCCCCATATCTTATTTGACTTGTGGCTTTGCTTACAGAAACTGCTGGGGACACAAAAGCCTTGAAGTTGATATAACAATATTGACTTCTTGGCTGATAACCCTGCCTTCTATTTGCCAAGCACTCAATGATTTACAAAGCCCTTTATGGTACATAGCTTCATCTGAGCTTTACAAAAATGCAGTGAGGCAGGTGGAATTATTTGATGTTAGTCATAGGAGACTGATACTCTGAGAGGTCAAAATGAATTGTTTATAAAGTCCCATAGATTTATGTCACCGCTGTGCCTAAAAAATTTTCAATGACTCCTCGTTGCCTTCAAAACAAACACCAAGCTATTAATGTGATGCAAAACTGCCCTGTGCTTTGGCAGTAGACATACTGAGCTATGTTCAGTGTTCCAAGAAGGGCACCTGGCCTTTGCACATGCTGTTCCGTCTTCCTGAAATTCCTTTCCGTACCCTCTTCTGGTATCAACTAACTCTCTTCCTATAAGAAGATACTCTTTAAGACTGGATCATGTGTTCCTTTGGGTTCCCCAGCACCCTGTACTTATCCATTTCATAGCACTCGGCAAAATACATTGTAACATATACTGTAACATATACTGTAATTGACACTAAGTAGGACTGATTATCATCTGTCGCCAGAGGAAGAAACAGAATTAGGGAAGTGGAGTGTATTAGTCAGAGTTCTCCAGAAAAACAACCAGAAGGAGATAAGCAGATAGATAACATAAGGAATTGGCTTGCACAATTATGAAGGCTGAGAAGTCCCAGGATCTGCAGTTGGCAAGCTGGGGACCCAGGAGAGCCCATGTGTCATTCCAGTCTGAGTCCGAAGGCCCCAGAACCAGGAGAGCCAGTGATACATTTCTAGCCCAAAAGCCGCTAGGCTTGAGATCTGAGAAAAGCTGCTGTTTCCATCCAAATTCAAAGGCTGGAAAAAGACTAACATCCCAGCTCAAGCAGTCAGGCAGGGAGAAGTTTCCTCTAATGCACAGACTTTTCTTCTGTTCAGGTCTTCAGTGAGGCCCACCCACCCTGGGGAGGGCGATCTACTTAACTGAGTCTACTGATTCAAATGTTCATCTCCTCCAGAAACACCTGCACAGACACACCTGGAATAATGTCTGGCAAAAAGTCTGTGCACCCAGTGGCCCAGTCAAATAGACCCATAAAAGGAAACATCACACAGAGGAATTACACAAGGTTGCATGACAGTCGGTGACAGGGCTGGAGCACAGAGGCTGTCTCCAAGCCTCGTTTTATGCGGACATGTTACTGTCCCTTTGGACAAGACAGCCACGGGCTGGTGATACCTGTATGATCCATCTGGAGTTCCTGGATTTCTTACGTACTAGGTGCCAGGCTGTATGCTTGGCATTTTACTTACATCCCCATGACCTTGGACTGTCATTGTCTCCAGTTGCATGGATATTTGTTGAGTGAACACATCCCGTTTGCCACTTATTAGGGGATTCAAACCCCGGACCATCTGACTCTACAACCAGTGCTTCTGACTGTTGCATCGTCCTTCTGGAAAAGGAGGGCTTGTTTTCCCAATCCCTGATTTCTTACCTCCCAGGCACATGTCCTCCTGGGGCTTGACTTTGTCTCTCCCCGCCAGCTGCAGGCTGGGGAGGGCCCATGAGCAGATGCAGGAACTTGAAATCATAGCTGCCCTGGAGCAGGCCGAGCAACGAGGCATCATCCCTTTGCCAGAGCAGATTTCCCCGGAGCTCCATGGTGCCGCTGAACAGACGCTGGGGGCAGGAGCCTGGCCATGCACCTTGCAGGTCAGCTCACATGCGCTCTGGCCCTTTCCACCCCAGATTCCCGAGATGCACGGGGGTGCTGGGTCTGCCATGCCAAGCGGTAGCTCTGTTGAGGGGATTTGTATTTTTCTTTTCCTTTCTCTTTTCAAATCTCAGCAGTAGCTGCTCCTCCATCCATGGCGGGTTCTGAGTGTCTCAGAGAGGCATCAGTATTGACAGAAGAGGCCCCACCGCCCAGCAGGGGATGCAGTTTCAGCAGATATGCTGAGCAAGCTCATTAGGATGGTGTCTCGGCACCCTTTGGCAGCCCCAATTACTTGGCTCTGAGCAACATGAATATGGATCAGTGAGAGGAATGGGATCATGTGGATTAGGGTGTTGTTTTTTTCTTTTCTTTTCTCTTTTTTAAACACAGAGACAGTATAGAGTAGGATTTTAAGGTCAGTACTTTTGCAGTCAGAGAGACCTGGCTTCCAATTCCATCTCTGCCCTTTACTACCCATGTGACCTTGGGAAAGGGCATTTGCCACTCTGAACCTCAGTTTCCTTATCTGTAAAATGATCCTCATGATAATGAATAATGCAAAGGCGTATTGTTAGGATCACATGACTTGATGCATTTAGCACAGGGCCTGAGCGTTCAATAAATGTAGCAGTTCCTAGTGCTCTATCTGGAAGCGGTCACATCCAGAGCAGCTGGTTTCTTTCCTACGGGTGAGGAAACCTTTTCCAAGAGTCTCCCTGCAGATTTTCCCTTATGGTTCATTGGCCAGAATTGGGTTATATGCTCACTCCTGGGCCAGTCACTTGCTAGAGGAATAGAACTTCTATTGTTGGCCTCGACCAGTGCTTGTTAGACAAAATTAGGTCACACCACCACTCCTGATTGGCATCCAGTTGAAGGTTGCCAAGCATGGCAAGAAGCAGGAAAATAACTTATAATGAGGAGAAAAATTAGTCAATTGAAATGGACGCAGAACAGACACATGTTAGAATTAGCTAAGAAGGACCTTAAAACCGGCATTCTAACTGTATTCCATGAGTCTCAGATGTTAGGTAGAAATACAGAAGACATAAAAAAAAAAAGTCCCAAACTGACCTTTCAGGGATGAAAACTCCCATGTGTGAGATGAAAAATATGCCAAACGCAATTAACCACAGATGAGATGTTGCAGAAGAAAAGATTAGCGAAGTTGAAGACTCGGCAATAGAAATTATCCAAAGTGGAACCCACAGAAGGAAAAGAATTTTAAAAAAATGAACAGAGCATCAGTGAGCTGTTGGACAACTCAAACAGCCCAAGATATGTTTAATTGGAGTCCTTGAGGGAAAGAAGAGAAATACAGGACGAAAGATGTGAAGAAAGAATGGCCAAACAGTTGCTATATTAGATGGAAAGCTTCGGCATCAAGTGTATCCTGGTTCAATGCCCCTCAGCACCCGTGTGAGCCTGGGTACATTAGTCACCTGTTCTGAGCTTTGTGGTGAGTCCAGCTTCATCGAGTAACCTCCCTCACAGGGCCACTGTGAGGCCCACAGGAGATGCAGTTCATGGAGCACTTGCCACAGAGTCTGGAACGTGGTGAGCCCCTGATAATGCTCTGCTGTGACTTCTATTACAGCCTTTTCCAGCTCTGGTCTTCTGGGGTTCACAGAGATTCCAGTGTTGACCCTTTGACGGATTGATTGATTGATTGATCGATTCATTCATTCATTTAATTTTTTTAGAGAGAGAGAGTATGCATGTGCACACTTGTGAGTAGGGGCGTGGGGAAGGGGGGCAGAGGGAGAGGGAGAAAGAGAGAATCCCAAGCAGGCTGCACACCCAGCACGGAGCCCGACATGGGGCTTGATCTCGCGACCCCGAGATCATGACCTGAGCTGAAATCAAGAGTTGGCCACTTAACTGGCTGAGTCACCCAGGTACCCCAACCCTTTGGTTCATTTAATAATAACTGACATTTATTGGGTGCTTATGATAGCTCAGGTTCTGTGCTAACTGCTTTATTTGTATTAACTTATGAAGTACTTAATACCAAACTCTGAGGAATGTATATTTTTACACCCAGCTCCATTTTATGGATGAGAAAACGGAGGCCCACAGGGTTAAGCAGCTTGCCTGAGGCCACAGCTGGTGAAGACAGTCAGCTCTGTTAACTCCTCAGAGGCTCTGATCATATCTTGGCCAACCTCTTTATTTTATAGTTCATGAAACTGAGGCCCAGAGAGGCTGAGGGGTCTTACCAGAGGCTGCACAGCAAGTCTGTGGGAGGGCCAGGGCTAGAATCCAATGCCTAGCCTAGAGCTGGTTTCATTCCCCTCCAGGACCTCTCTAATAGGCTATGATTCCCAAGGCTTCTTAGTCAATGTATTTGTCAATATCTGCAACCAATTTCCTGGGTTCAGCCTGGTGCTCAGCACAAAACCTCCTTCCTTTCCTTCACTCTTTATCTTCCAGTACAGGTGAGCAGCTCACTTAAGTCCTCTCCTCTCCCCCCAGCTTCCAGGAGGCTTGATGGAATAATTCATGCAAACATCTTACTTTCAGGGCCATTTGCATTCAAAAGCACTGCTGGGAGTGAACAATGCTTAACCTAAAGTAATGAGTTTCCGGTGGGCAGGATTGGAGGTTTTGTGATGGGCATAGAATCTCACCAGCACCCCTAAATCACACTAATCATTTCTTCTCTCTTGCTTTATTCATTCAATTTTTTGGTTATCTTTCTGGGCACTTCCAAGGGCCAGGGATTTTACTTGGTATTGGGAAAACAAAAGTAAAGATGGGTAGGGCATTGTCCCTGCCTTTGGGGAAGGCAGAGAAAGGAACAGATGACTACAATTGGGATGATCACTGTTATGACCCAGGGTGGAATGCCTGTCTCACTACTTGGGCCCATCAGGGCAGGCTTCCTGGAGGAAGGGACCTGAGTTGAGTTTTGGAGGATTAATACAATGTCACCTCTTCCCACCAGAGAGAGCTCCATGAGAGTAGAGGCTAGCAGTCAGAACAATGCCCAGCATTGCAGGTGCTCAATAAGTATTTGTTGAATGAATGCCTAGAAAAATAAAGATCTGGGAAGGGATTCCAGGCAGAAGGAACAGCATGTGCAAAGGCATGAGAATGCAAAGGACACAACACATTTGGGAATGGCAGGAAACTCATGGTGGCTTTCACACAGGGTACGTGGAGGGGATGGATGAGTCAAGGCTGTGAATCAGAATAGGAAGGTCCTTGAACCAGAGGCTGAGTTTGGACCTGAGTCTAGAGTTTGAAGCAGGGCAGTAACATGATCAGCTTTGTGCTACAGAAGGAGCATCCTGTTTATTGTGTGAACAAGAAAATGGGGATGAGGGAAAGATGGGAGTGTGGGGCTGGAGGCCCAGAGCAGCATCTGTTCTCGGAGTTTGCACAAGGACCCCTAGCAAGAAAGCCAAGCTTGACTGGGGGGGCACCGAATGGGGTGGCTATTGAGACTTGAGGGAGACTTCGTCCCAGCTACACCTTCCCCGGCGTCCTGGTGTGGTCATGCGGAAAGCCCATTACTATCCCACCAGGAGAAGCTTCCCCTTGTTAAAATTCTGGACCACGGTGTCTTGTATTAAAGCTGATATTAAGCTATAAAATGTAATATGTTATGACACCATAAAATGCAGTGTAATTGCTATAAAACCATAAAATGTAATGTAACAGACACAGTGTCTATTACACTGCCTCACAGTCTAAAAGAGTTAGCTTCCACTCTCCTTTTAGACAAACAAACAATTCCTATTCGTGACTACCTCTGGAGAAAGGTATAGGAAAATCAACCCAGATGAGCATGAATTGTAATGTGCACGTCAAGGGAGGGGGCAGCGTGGTGTGCAGCAAAATCCTGAGACTTTCAGTTAAACAGCGCCTAGCCTCCAACTCCGTCCAGTGATGTCTAGCTCAGGATCCCCAAAAGCAGAGCGGAAGATGGGAATTCAGACTAGATTTCTCTTGAAATCACATTTGCTTAGCTCCTTCCTCTGCCCTGATCTGCTTCTTTCACTCTCCTTCTCCTGTAAAGTGACTAGTGGGCTCTCATCTCCCCCACACCAGCCAGGCAGTGGTCTCAGAATCTCCCCCGCAAAAGGGACACAAGCTTCCAGCATCTCTGAGCAAGGCTTGCAGGTGTGAGATGTTGGCAGCCAACATTGGCAGTGGTTGGTGATGGGTGCCCCGGTAACGGGGCGGGGGGGGCAGGAGGGTGGCACCAAGAGCACAAACAAGCTTACAAATTTGTTGCACTGTCCATTTGGCTGAAAGACTTTCCTCTCTAAGCCTGAATTTTTCTCTGTGTAAAATGAGGCTAGTACTACCGTATTGTAAGGGGCTGTGCAAATCAAATGAGATCCTAAGGAGTCCTGTCTAGTTCCAGGCCTGTACAAAGCACCTTCATATGCAGGTATCCTTACATAAATATATCCACATACATGTAGTGTCACACACATGTACTCAGGATCACATAACGCACATACTATGGGAAACACCACCCCATAGGTGTTTATAGAAGGAAGTATGCAAATAGAAATGAATACATATTTAAATATGCATATAGAAGCAATATCAGGTACATAATAAAGCTGTCCTAACAAAAAGGGTGTCTTTTTTTTTTTTTAAGATTTTATTTATTTATTTGAGAGAGAGAGACAGAGAGAGCACAAGCAGGGGGAGGGGCAGAGGCAGAGGAAGAGGGACAAGCAGGCTCCCCACTCACCGGGGAGTCGGACGTGGGGCTCCATCCCAGGACCCTGAGATCATGACCTGAGCCAAAGGCAGACGCTTAACCTGCTAAACCACCCAGGCGCCCCACAAAGGAGGTGTCTTGATAAAATAACTCAAGGCAGAGGAAGAGAGAAGGACTCCTCTGGATTGCTATGCTAAGAGGGATCCAGTGTGGCTACACCAGAGGCTCAATTACCTTGTATCGGCTCCATCCTGAAGCCAAGCTAGGAGAAGCCATCTTCATGGTGGGGGGTGGGGGGGCATTGGTATTTGCGATAGATGGGAGGCGCCTCTGTTGGTGTGTGGTGAGGGGATGGGCAGAGTACTAACATCATCAGCCTACAGGCCTGAGAGAGAGAGCTCCAAAGAGGTGATGGGGAGATCCAAGAGTCTGCAGTGAAGATCCCATGGCCATTCGGAAGTGGGGGAATGATTTAAATAGAAGTGAACAGCCACCCCATCTCCCCACCCTTCGGGGACCCTGTTCAGGTACAAACGCTTGACTGAAGCATAATGAAAAGGACTGTTCTGTGTGTTTGTTTGGATTCAGGGTATATGCATGATTAGCTCATGGGAAGGTGTTCGATCATGTAGTATATATATCCCTCCCCTTCCGCTCTTAGTAGTGCAATATGCTGGTGCCTGTTGCATCATTTAGGATTTCCATGCGGCTGCGAGAAACAGAGACACAAAAATATTGGCTAGCACACGTTGAAAGATTAGCCCCTTTCACAGAAAAGAAGCCCAGAGGGGGAACAGTCCAAACCTGAAGTTCTCCAGGGGCCAGAAAGTAATGTAAACATCTAAAGGGGGCGGTGGTTACCCAGCTTCACCCAGTTGCTTCTAGGAGGCACCACATGCTCTCAATGTTGCCTGATCTTTTGAGCTTTTAAAAGGAGCTTAAATCCTGGATTTGGTATGTGTCATCTGACTCCTAAATGTTAACAACTAATTAAAAATTTTGAAAGCACCAAGGACCTAGTAACACCCAGAAGTGTGACATATTTAATCCAGGGCTGCCAGTCTGTGATGGCTAATCTAGTCAGAACGATATAGAAATTCTTGTGTGTGCATACATCACTATGTGAATACATCAATATTGTGAAAGAGTCCGGAGCTTTCTTACTGAGCTATTCTCAAGCCGTGGGTGCGTGCGCTCTGAGCCCTGGGGATTCAGCAGTGAACGATTGCATTCCCCTCAAAGTTGAGAACTGGAGTCTTGTCCCCAGAGAGGTTCCAGGCTCTGCAGCAGGTTGGAAAAGCAGACCCATGATGAGTGGTCAAAGGGCTTTATTATAGAGCTAGACAGTTGGTGGGGCTGCTCATGTAAATCCATTACCCCTGCATCGGATGCTGAGCCTGAAGTCAACAGGGCTGCCAGTCAGAACATATGAACATGAAATGGGAGACAGCAAGAGCAAAAGAGAACTCATGAAGATGGGCTGGAACCCCCATCTATCTTTCTCTGGGACCCACGTATGGCTCTTGGTGCCTCCAGACTTCAGGGATGCTGTGACCTATAGGAGGACCACATAGCTGCACCCAATCCTGGCCTGGCATTTGGAAAAGTAGAAGAGAAGATCCGGCAGGAGATGGAGGGGCCATAGGCTTGTCTGCTGCCCCCAAGCCCCCAACAAGATGGGCCACCTGATCCATGACCTGGGCGGAAGTTGTGATAGCACCTGAACTTACATTGACCCTCCGACCATAAACGCAGCCGGCTTGCGCTTCATGTTGTTAAGGTTCATGAAAAAAAAAAAATTAAAACCAATCAATTACACAGTAATTACTAAAAGCTTACTGTGCAGTCACCAAAAAGACAGTTTGCAAACCCGGGACACTCAAACCAAAACTTGGAATGAGGTTCAGAGATACATTTTTACCACACAGCTTATATGGTGTGTAGGCGGTGAGTGTTCGTTCTATACTGTGACCAGGGACAATATTTGAATGTTCTTAAATGAAAAGGAATTGGTTAGTGGTGATCTCCTATCAATCTGGGGGAAATATTTAAGTTTTGCTTCTGATTTTCGGGGGCATAAGCTAGCAGTGACCCAGGTCAAGCTAACCCCACTTGTTTTGCAAAATAAGCTGAATTAAGCTATGCTGGTGTGACTAACTGCTTTGGTCTGCTCAAGGAATTCTCAAGTGTGGTCTCTGTCTGTGTTTGACTTTAACAACGTCCACCTTTCGAAGCTCACCCAAATTTCTCTTGTGGCCAACTGGAACGCAGAACCCTACAGGGGAGGTGATTCAGGGAAAAGGTTTGCACTTAACCAAGAAGACACCATACAAAACCACTGCAGACAGGGAAGACAGGGTAACAAACGAAGTGGCAATACTGTGAGAGTTCTGGAAGGGGAAGGGAGAGGGCCTGGGGGCGCTCACCCTACAGAGAGCTGAGGAGTGATGGGGAGGTAGGAGTCAGCCAGGGGAAATGCGTGCAGTGGAAGCAATTAGTGTGTGGAGGAGGGAGGAAAAGAGGGAGGGAGAGGAGGGAGGAAGAGAGAGAAGGGAGGAAGAGAGATAGGAAGGGAGGAGGGAAGGAGGAAGAGGGGGAGAAGAAGAGTAAGAGACAAAGGGAGAAAGAAGAACAGAGACAATGAAAGAAAGAAGTGTAGAGAGAGAGAGAGATTGGAGAGAATTAAGGAATTTACGAAGTGCATGTATTTAGAACATAGAATGGAAGAAGAATGGTATGAAATGGGCTGGAGAAATAAGCCCGGACCAATAACACAGAAACATACACACAGAGATCAACACGTGTGTCTATGTGAAAATATAACGTACACATAGATGTGTGCAAGTCAGCCAGTTAACACATAGTATGCATCCACATCTGTCCATAAGGAGACACAGAAAGATACATATAATTCCCCACTGCTTCCCCTCCTTTCCCCTCACATCCCCAGGAGCAGTGGGGTTAATTCTGGTCAGGTCCTGGCCCTGTTTCTGTCATTGACTTTGCCTGTGGAGGGGTGGTGTGGACACACAGGGGACTGTAGCCATCGCCCGAGTAGTTCGCCCTGTTAGACATCTCTTTTTGTTCTGGAGGTAAAGATGGCCCTTCTGACATGATAGCAAAGTCTGACTGCCAAACCGGGGCTTGGCTTCTGATTCATTTTGCAACTCACTTTACAGTGTTATTAATGAATATAACAGACCATAAAAGCAGGGAGGAAATGAGAGAACAGCATGTCCCCACTGTGAATTTTGGTGAGACGCTCAAAGTGTGTCAGTGTTGTTGGGAGCTGGGGTTTGAAAGCAGAAAGGAACAGAATGGACAAACCCAGGGTCTTCCCTCACACCTTAGCTGTCTATGTCCCCGTGAGTACCTGAGTATGTGTACATGAGAAAGAACCATGTGGATGCATCTCTACAGGTGCCCGTTGTGGGCATATTTGTATCTGAGTATCTGGGAGAGGGAATCTAAAACCCCAGGAGCAAACCCTAAGGTTTCTAAGAAAATACATTTTCTTCTGCACCGCCAGCCCCCCTCCCTTCTGCTTACAGAGGGAAGGAAAACATGATTTCAAAATTTCTGCTAATGCTTAGTGTCAAGATGGAGACCCTGGGTTAGGTGCATCTTTCTTTTCTGAGGATGCACCACCAAGAATTTTGAATAATGCCACAGACGGTCCTGGAGTTGTCACTGATGGAGATCAGGAAAAATATTCATTTGCTTCACAAAATAGAATAAAATTTTGCAGATGTCCCCTGGCACAGGGAAGTTGGAGAAGGATGCAGATCCGGGGAGTGAGAAGGCATAAACAGAAAAGGTATCAGGCAGGGAACTAGGGGGAAGGACAGTCTGTGAGACTTTAAGGAGCTTTAAGAATGGAAATGTTGAGTGTTAACATTTTAGGTTGTTTCCTGTTTCACACTGTGCTGTAATTCACTCCTGATATCACTAAACCTTCCATAAAAGTCTGAGTATTAGTTGAGGTAAAGATTAAGCTGCTGTAACAAAGAATCCCCAAATGCTGTGGATTAAAGAAGACAGAAGTTTCTTATTCGTGAAGCTGTCCTGAGGTGAGTGGTAACTGGAACGTTAGGCTTTGCTCCACACCCTCGCGCAGGGAACCAGCTTCCTTCCCTAGCATTGTCCTTATCTGCATGGTTCAGCTGCATCTGAGCACATCCCTAGGCCTTTGTATAAAAGGGAAGGAAGAAAAAGAACATGGTGCACAATTTTCTTTTAAGCAAATGGGGCGATGCTAAACACATCACTTTTGCTCATGTTCCATTGGTTAAAACTTAGTCACATGGGCCATCTTGTGCCCAGAGGAGGTTGGGAAATGTAGTCCTCAGCTGAGCAGCCACATGCTCAGCTATTGCTATGGAAGAAAGGGAGAATGGAATTTGTTAGAAAACTGACAATAAACTGAGTCTTACCTGGGTTATTGTCATAGTCTCCCACCTGCACTCTGGCTCTCTTCAGTCTATTCTGAAAGCAATAGCCACAAGTCCCGGCAAAACATGTTATTCTCTGCTCAAAAATCTCCAGTGGCCTCCCATATGCTCTGAGTAAAAGCCAAAGTCCTTGGAATTGCTTACTAAGCCCTATATGATTCCCAACCCTCACCCACTTCTAACCTCATCTCCTATCACTCCCTCCAGCCAGACCACCCTCTGTCTTCGTCAAAAATGCTAGGCATGCTCCTACCTCAGGGCCTTTGCACTTGCCAAACTATCTGCCTGAAACACTCCTCCCCAAGATATCCATGTGACTCATCCCCTTACTTCCTTAAGTCTTCACTCAAATGCCACCTTCTCATCAGTCAGGCCTTCCCTGACTGACCCCACTCCATTTAAAAATGACAACTCTTCCTGATTCTCTTTAACTCCCTTCCTCTGATTTTTCTCCATAGTACTTACCATCAGAGCACATGCGTCATATATTATAAATGTGTGCATGTGTTTGTGGTCTGTGTATGATTTATTTGATTGTCCTCACCATCAGAATATAAGCCCCAGAGGGCAGGGATTTTGTTGGATTCACATGTTCATGCCTTCAGGTTATATTAGATTGGGGTGAAGAGGCTGGATCTTTATGCTCTTACAATGACCAGTCTCTATACTAGCTGTTTTGGAAAGGGAATGAGACATCGGGCAAGATGCTCAGGAAATGAGCCTGAAGGGGTATTTGATCAGTGCAGGATAGTGTCCCCTATTGGAGTCATTCTGTGGATCAGAGGGGGAAGGAGTCAGTGTAGAAGCAGAGAGATAAGCTAGAAACACCTGGTGGGGAATGACTCTCCAGGCTGGGGGTGGTGGGAGTCCCTAGTGACAAAAGGTACAGAGGTGGGACCTCACAGGGGATCTTCACAGATTGTGAAGAGCTACTGTTCCTCTCCAGTAATAATGAGAGATGCTTGCAAATGAGGGCTGGGGCTTTGCTGTTAGTTGGAAACAAGATGCCCCACCCGGGAAATGAATCTCCCTGTCCCCACACCTCGGGGCTGGCTCTTTAAGATCCAAAGGACAAAGCAAACCAACATAAGCGTTCTTGGCAAACCATGTGCCCCAAAGCCAGTCCCCAGTTTTCTGACAAGCTGTGTCACAGGACTGATGGAGTGATTACATTTGGTGCTGAACAGACTCAGGTCCTAAATAATGTCTCTGTAAGAGACCTGCTGTCTGAGATGCCAACTGCATCTGCCCTGTATTTCATTAGGGCTCCCAAGGCAAAACAGAGCCCAGGAAGTGGGGAGAGGTCACGGTCTGAGCACTTTGCATTCTGCAAGAGTTCTTTGCAGTTCGGTAAAAAGCTCATTGCATGGAGCTTCCAAAACCAAACTTCCGGGGAGGAACAGTGACTCACAGTGTGACTTTGAGCAAGACATTTCCTTCTTAGGCTTCAGTCACCCCATACACAAACCAGTGGGGAAAGGGGGACATTCATTGGTCCCTAATGGCTCTTGAATATTCATAACGTTTTCCTTTTAGGGAAGGGCTTGTGATGTGCTGAGCTCTTTATAAGGGTTATCTCATTTAATCCTTACAAGAATCCTATGACGTCAGCATTACTATGAGAGGAAACCGAGGCTCAGAGAGGTTAAGTAACTTGTTCAGCTGTTAACAAGTAACAGCTACTTAGTGTCGGGTCTGGATTTGAAAGCCAGCAATGGAGCTTACAGTCTAAATCCCTCTGTTTTAGTTTCGTTAACAATAATCTTAAGGGTTCAGACTATTTTTAACCTTACAGTCTAGGGGAAGATGATTTATCCAAGGTCACCTATAGTTAGGTTTGCAACTTCCAAATGTCAGTCTGAGGCTCGGCTCTGGGCTGTCTTGCCCTTGGGCTGGAATTGTGTGTAGGACTCTGTAGAATGTACTTTGATTGGTATTGCCCAAGAGGACCAGAGTTTGGGGCAGATGTGTTGGGGAGGTCTGGACTTGACCTTGATGAGACTTTTCAACAGTTATGACAAATCTTATCCTGGCAAAAAGCCAGATCTCATCCTGCCTCGAGCTTCTTAAATTCTCTGAGCTGAAGCCTAAGGAGACAGCCAGGTCTGTTCTTGCTTCCTCCTCAAACAGCTGGTACAGCAGGCAGTAGGCAGGACGTCCCCCAGGCCCTGCCACCTACTGCAGGGAAGAAAACTAACCCAAGAAGCCGCATGGTCGCCTGTGAACCTGGTTGAAGTTCTGTGTTGGTCAGGGTTCAGGGAGAAGAGCACTCGTACTTTCTGGGGGTGGTGGAAATAGGTACCTTTCTGGAGGAAAATTTTGGCCACTTGCATTGAAACTCTTAAAAATGTGCATTCCCTTGTTGAAGATGCTCTCATTAAATATATAAATACATTCGCAAGGAAACAAGACTGCAAGTTTAACCACGGAACAGTGGACAGTGGTTGTTTCCGGGTGGTGGGTTTTTAAGGATATATATTTCAAAATTAATAGACAATTTTTTGAGCAATTTTAGATTTGCTGAAAAATCGAGCAGGAAGCACAGTTTTCAGTACCCCTCCCCCACAGCTTCCTTTATTACTAACCCCACCTTGCATCGGTCTGGTGCATTTGTTACTACTGAAGAGCCAGTATTTGTATATTATTAGTAAGTGAAGTCCACAGTTTACTTAGGGTTCCCTCTTGATGTGCATTCTATGGGTTGGACATAGCATAGTGACATGTATCTGCGATTATGGTGTCATACAGGATAGTTTCACTGCCCTAAAAATCCCCTATTCTCCACCTGCTCATCCTTCCCTTCCTCCCTCCCTCCCCCCAAACCCCTGGCAACCACTGATCTTTTTACTGTCTCCATAGTTTTGTCTTTCCCAGAATGACATACAGTTTTAATCATACAGTATGATGCCTTTTCAGGTTGGCTTCTTTACAATATACATTTAAGGTTCCTCCTTGTCTTTTCATGGCTGGATAGTTCATTTCTTTTTAGCAATGAGTAATGTTCCATTGTCTGGATGGACCACAGTTTGTTTACCAATTCACCTGTTAAAGGACATCTTGGTTGCTTCCAAGTTTTGGCAATAGTGAATAAAGCTGCTGTAAACATTCAAGTGTAGGGTTTTTTTGTTTTTCTTTTTTTGTAGAGATGAGTTTTCAGCTCATTTGAGTAAATATCAAGGAGCGCAATTGCTGGATTGTATGGTAAGAGTATGTTTAGAAACCCCTAGGACTGTCTTCCAACGTGGTTGTACCATTTTGCATTTTCACCAGCAATGAATAAGCGTTCCTATGGCTCCACATCCTCACCAGCATTTGGTGTTGTCCATGTTCTGGGTTTTAGCCATCCTAATAGGTATGTAATGGTATCTACTTATTGCTTTAACTTTCAGTCCTCCAATAAACTATGATGTTGAGCATTTTTCATATACTTAGATCCCATCTGTGTATCTTCTTTGGTGGGGTGTCTATTCAGATCTTTTGTCCATTTTTTATTTGGGTTGTTTGCTTTCATACTGTTGAGCTTTAAAAGCTCTTTGTATATTCTGGATACCAGCCCTTTACCAGATAGGTGCCTCACAAAGATTTTATCCCTTCTGTGGTGTATCTTCTCATTCTCTTAACAATGTCCTTCACAGAGTAGAAATTTGTAATTTTAATGGAGTCCAACTTAGCAATTTATTTCTTTTGTAGATTATGCTTTTTATATTGAATCTCAAATGCCATCGCCAACCCAAGTTCATCTAGATTTTCTCCTCTTATCTTCCAGGAGTTTTATAATTCTGCATTTTACAGTTAGGTCTATGATACATTTTGAGTGAATTTTTGTTAAAGGGATATTATCTATGTTTGGAATCTTGTGGGTTGTTCTTTTTTTCTTTTTTTCCTGTATGTGGATGTCCAGTTGTTCCAGCACCATTTGCTGAAAAGACTGGCCTTTCTCCATTGAATTGCTTTTGCTCCTTTGTCAAAGATCAGTTGACTCTATTTGTGTGAGTCTATTTCTGGCTCTCTATTCTGTTGCATTGATCTTTTGTCTATTCTTTCACCAATACCACACTGTCTTGATCATAGTTGCTTTATAGTAAGTCTTGGTGTCAGGTAATGTCTGTCCTCCAACTTCGACCTTCTCTGTCAATATTGTGTTCACTATTCTGGGTCTCTTGCCTCTCCATATAAACTTTAGAATCAGTTTCTCAATAACCACAAAATAGCTTGCTGGGATTTTGATTGGGTTGCTGGGATTTTGAATGGGAATACTTTTCTTTTCTTTTGCTTATTCTGTATTTTCTAATATCTCTACAAAAGTATGATGATCCAGAGCATGGCCTTCAGAGCCTTCAAATCTGGGTTTGGATTCTAGTTCTGGTATTTATTAATTTAACAGATTTTGTGTGTGTGTGTGTGTGATGTTGGCTATGAACTAGGTATTGTTTGAAGCACTTTACAAAGATGAACACAACCAATCCCTGTTACAACTTTATGAGATTGGCTTATGGAAGTAGGGTCTCCATTTTACAAGTAAGGAAACTGAGACACGGAAAGGTTGGTTTAGCAGGGAGAAGTGTAGTGAGGATGTGTAGCAGACAGCTTTAAGATGGCCTCCTTTGATCAGTGATGCCACCTCCTGGTGTTCCTATCCTGTGTAATTCCTTCCCCTTGAGTGTGGGTAGGATCCATGACTTGCTGCTAACCAATGGAATATGGCAAAGGTGATTATGTTGCATAAGATCATAACGTC
Source organism: Leptonychotes weddellii (assembly GCF_054177405.1). Lineage (NCBI taxonomy): Eukaryota > Metazoa > Chordata > Mammalia > Carnivora > Phocidae > Leptonychotes > Leptonychotes weddellii. The sequence continues at coordinate 68,223,836 of NC_138381.1, forward strand.
CGGGGCGCCTGGGTGGCTCAGTTGTTAAGCTTCTGCCTTCGGCTCAGGTCATGATGCTGGGATCCTGGGATCGAGCCCCGCATCGGGCTGCCTGCTCCACAGGAAGCCTGCTTCTCCCTCTCCCACTCTCCCTGCTTGTGTTCCCTCTCTCGCTGTATCTCTCTCTGTCAAATAAATAAATAAAATGTTTAAAAAAAAAAAAAGATCATAACGTCCATCCCATTAGCGTACTCTGTCCCTTGCTGGCTTTGAAGAGGCAAGTTGCCATGCTGTAGAGGCTTCTATGATGAAAATAGCAAGAAACTGAGGCTATCGGTGGGACAAGCCTTGGGGAACTGAATATTGCCAACAAGCCTATGGGTTTGAAAGCAGGTCATTTACAACACTCAGGTCAGACCCCAGCCCTGGTCAACATCTTGATTGCAGCCTTATGAGAGACTCCGAAGCACAGTCTAGATAAGCCATTCTCAGACTCTGAGCCACTGTGATGTAATAAGTGTGTATTGTGTTAAGCCTCCAGGTTTGTGGTTATTTACTTTGCAGCAATAGAAAACTACTACAGGACAGAAACCAGTCATCCTCACTCCAAATCCCATTCACTCCACCTTTTTCACCTTGTTGCCTCCCTCCTTCCCAGCCGCGGGGCTTTGGGCAAGTTACTCAATCTGCCAAAGTCTCAGTTTCTTCATGTGGGCAATGAGAATAATAAAGATCCCAAATTCATAAGGTTGCTATGGGGGATGAAGAAGAAAAATCAGAGATCTTGGCAAAATGGTGGCCCTTCAATGAACGTTATCCTGCTGTTGAACCTCACAGCATCTGGAAAGGCACACAGGTATAAAAAGAACACAATCATATGTGAGGAGGCTGGTCTCGAACAAATGGGGAGTCCAGAGATTGAGGCAAAAATGGCTTTTCCATTCTATTCCTTTGAGTTCCTCTAGAATCCCACTCAGCTGTGTCTTTCCTCTGTGGCTTTTGTTCATCTTCTCTCCCCTTGCTCACATTCTTTTGCTCACATTCCCTTCCACCTCCTCCTCTCCTCCTGTGTCCCAGCCCTATCCTGAATCAGCAGAAAAGGTGACAATCTCAAAATTCAAAAATTTAAAATTGCCCTTGAAAATCCCTTAGGAGCCATCATATTACAGAGCTACATGCTGTCTCTCACTAAATCTTCCTCCAAAATTGGAGTTGATGACTGTTTATTGGGTTTCTGTTAGGAAACATGTTGAGCTACATCTATCTATCTATCTATCTATCTATCTATCTATCTACCTATGATCTATTTATCTAAGTAGGTATATTATTTGTATCTATGTATCTTTAAACTCTAGAATCACTCTCAGTGTGGCAAAGATGTCTTCACCCTGAGAGCTAAGTGAGAAATGACACCAACTGGGAATTTGATAAATTCACATTTCCCATCTCATGCCTATTCTGGGGCAGACGCTTAATGAATGGAATAAGGGAGCATTATTATCAGCACACTTGTGTTGATATTTCTCTTTTTATCTTAACTTTTGAGGCTCCCACTAGTCGTATTTCATCAGTTCTAATTCTAAGCACACTATCAGTTCTAAGCACACTTTTTCTAATTTTAACCTCTCTGAAAAGGAGATGCATTTTCCAGTCTGTTGTCAGTCAGCCAGCAGGCAGGTACGAAATTCCTCGAGTCCAAGGAAACTTGGTCATAGCCGTTCATATTGTCGTCACTTCCGCCCAATTATGCACACTGCCGGTCCTTCACGGGTTGATTTTAATTGCTGTTTAAAATGTCTTCAAAAAGATTACACTACGATATGGTTTGGCATTGAAGTGGAAAGTTTCCGTGTCCACAGAAAGGCCCCCAAGCAGGACAGTGGGGTGGAGTTTTCATATTAGTGAAGCAAATGCTTGTCTTTGGGGGAATGACTCCAGGTTTATATTTTTTGCAAAATAACAAGCAAATTTTACTGAACACCTAAAAAGTAAGAGACTAGTCGGTGAGGATGGATGGCATTTTGTCACCGAGATTTGTGCAGAAGGATTCCTTGTCACATACCAAGCCAGGCAACAGGAGGCAAGAGAAATTGCCAAATCCCTCAGAAAAGATGAAGGGAATTTTAAATGAGGCATGGTGTGACCAATTAAGGTGTTAAAAGGACTATAAAGGCAGCGGGTGGTAACTCAATTACAAAAGTTTATTTAAAAAATTTCTTAATTTTATGAAAAATAATGGTATATTAAGATCAATGATGGGGGTGCCTGGCTGGCTCAGTTGGAAGAGCATGAGACTCTTGATCTCTGGGTTGTGAGGTTGAGCCCCACCTGGGGTGCAGAAATTACTAAAAAAAATAAAAAATATAAAAAAATGAAAAGATCAATGATGGATTTAATGAAAGACGGTTGAATTCAAGTTAGTTAAATTTCCGTGATGCAATTCCAATTTCATGATCAATGAACTCTCGTGGTATAACATTGAAGTGTTATTGTATTTTTAAAAAACCTCTGAACTATTCCCTCTGTCTTTCTGAAAATGTCTCCCAACAAGAGGTAGGAAAGGGGGAAAAGGGACCCCTTTATTCTGAAATCTATATGCATGTGTTTTATGGACATGCAACAATAACAAGCAAAGCTGTGTATCTCCATGAATCCAGAAATGCGGATCCTAGGAATTTATCCCGAGAAAGAAAGCATGAGTGAGTGCAACTGTCTAGTTGCCGGGATGCTTCCCTCAGCTTTGTTTATAAGAATAAAAAATTAGAAATAATTTACGCGTGCATCAATAGGAGTGAACTTGAATTATAAGACATCCATTTAATGGAATTGTAGAGTAGGCAGACGTTAAAAACGTCTGTAAAAAAAATAAATAAAAAAAGAGGATACAAGCCAAGCTTGATACCATTTTTGTAAAATAGTAATCATCATAGTAGTAGTGATAAGGTCTCTATATTCAATATATGAATGTTCACGAGAAAGAAACACATGAAATATAATAGTAGTTGCCTCCTGGGACGCCTGGGTGGCTCAGTTGGTTAAGCATCTGCCTCTGCTCAGGTCATGATATCTCCCGGGTCCTGGGATGGAGCCCCACGTTGGGCTCCCTGCTCAGTGGGGAGCCTGCTTCTCTCTCTCTCCCTCTCTCCTCCCCCCAACTTGGGCTCTCTCTCTCTCAAATAAATAAAATCATTAAAAAAAAGTAGTTGCCTCCTTCTGGGAAAGGGGGGAATGTGAGTGATTTTTATTTTCGTCTGAGTTTCTGATTCTCTTTCAAAAAATATTTTCATATAGTTAAAAATAATAAGGAGAGGGGGAAAAAGGAATTGATGTAGATCCTAGGAGAGAAATGAAGACGAGCCACCTGCGTAGGCTTCCTCTGTGATGTCTCTTTAGACGTCCATAGGCTCCTATTCCAGTAATGACTTTGCTGAAAAAAAAAATCCTAATTATACCACTAATAAAAGCATTTCAGTGGCAAATATGTTTAGTTTCGTAAACCAAGACCACAGTAGTGGAAGCCTCCAGTGTGTGTTTGCATTTGGGTGGGAAGTCAGGGAGGGCTATGCCAAGTTTGTAAATACTCCCTGCTTGGGCAAACATTTCTTTCGTTTTTCCTCTCCATATCCTGTAGGAGGGAGGAAGCTTTTGTTTTGGCCACCAGCAATTTCTTTCTCAGAGGGTTTGTGTAGAAGAATGCAACAGGGAGGTGGTGATTGCTGGAATTGGCTCTCATAGGGACTGAAGGTTTGTGTCCCCCACTCCCCCCCTCCCAACATTCATATGTTGGAGCTCTCCTCCGGGGTGGCTGTGTTTGCAGATGGGGTTTCTAAGGAAGTAATAATACTTAAATGAGGTTATAAGGGTGGGGCCCTGATCTGATAGGATTGGTGTCCTTATAAGCTCACTGTGTGTGTGTGTGTGTGTGTGTGTGTGCGTGCGCGCGCCTACGTGTGCGTGCGCGCGCCTACGAGCGCGTGCTCATGCATGCATGTACATGCACTGAGGAAGGGTCCCTGAGGGCACAGTGAGAATGCAGCTCTCTGCAAGCCCAGAAGGTGGGTCTCACCAGACATCAAATCAGCAGCACCTTGATGTTGGACTTCCTAGTCTCCAAAACTGAGCACCAGATTTCCACTGTTTAAACCACTTAGTCTATGGAATTCTAGGTAACTCTGTTCTGGCTGCCTCTCGCTGAGACACTGAGGATCTGTCCTGGTCTGAAGGCAGAGACCATCATTCCTGATCAATACCCAAGATGTTTGGACCCTCATCCCCCTTTTCACCTTGATTCTTTTTTTATTTGAGAGAGAGCGAGAGATAGAGAGCCTGTGGGAGCATGAGCAGGGGACAGGAGTGGGGAGGGACAGAGCGAGAGGAAGCAGACTCCCCACTGAGCGGGAAGCCCCATTCGGGGCTTGATCTCAGGCTGAGATCGTGACCTGAGCCAAAACCAAGAGTCGGACTCTTAACCAACTGTGTCCCCCAGGCACCCCTCACGTAGATTCTTTACTTGAGTCTCCCTCTTCATGCCAAGAGCTTCATGCCAAGAGCAAAACAAGGCAGCAGTGAGAATGTTAACACTGGTCTCTTCACCCAGGGTGTCATCCCCTTCCTGCCTCCTGCCCCCAGCCCACACAAGTCTCTCCCTGCTCTTGCCTCATGACCATCATAAGGTGTGTGAGCCTGTATCATTCAATGGGCCCTTAAGTTGGTCTGTTCCCTACCAGGAAGTGTGTCTTGTTCCTCATTTTATCCCCCGCACCTAGAAAAGTCTGTCAGATAGGAAGCACTCATTAAATATCATTAAATATCTGTTGTAGAATAAATGAATGAAGATGAATGAGCAACATAGGAGTGCCTGGACCATAAAAATCCCAGATTCTTGGACCTTTTGAAATAATCTAATTCAGCAGTTCCCAAAGCTCTGGTTTCTGGATCCCTTGACACACTTAAAAATTACGGAGGACCCCAAAGAGAGTGTGTGTGTGATTAGACCTATCAGTAGTTACCATATTAGAAATTAAAGCTAACACATTTTTAAAATATTTATTTAGAAATTCATTTAAAAATAATAATAGGCCCATGAGATGCTCAAAGATGTTATGTCAGTTGCCCAAGATCACACAGCGGGCCAGTAGCAGAAACCGGGATTCAAACCCAGAGTTAGGTGTTTGAGTTTTGGCTTAGTTCATTATCCACATTCCTGGAGCAAAGCTAAATGCTTCTGAGTTGAAAAAAAATGAAGAGGATAGGCTTCTCTCAAAATGCGGGCTTCCCTTAGAGCCCAAAGAGGGTGGGAGTACCCCAGAGGGTCAAGGACAGAGCTGGAGGGTCAGGACTGGCCAAAGTTGGTTGTGAATCTTGGTGGACTTCCCTCAGACCTTATAAAAGATGCTCCGAGGCCAATCCACCAAAAATCAAATCCATGATATGTAGTTCTCTGAAAAATCAAGTTGCTAATGACCAATTGCTCAAATTAGTCAAATTTTCCAAACCTCATTTAAGGAAAAGTCCCATCAATTATAGTTAATGAATATCAATATACTCCTCCTGAATATAGTCAATGACTACATTCTTCTACATGTGGTATTTTAATATGTTCCTTGGTAATACTCTATGAATTTATACTTCTTGAATATCTTACCCTCAAATTTATTCAAGATATTTTAATTATATTCGAGACTCTAAGATATTCAAGAATATATTCTTCATTAAAAGATAGTCATAAGAAAACTAAACAGCTCCCATGATATTTAGCTTTAGACAAATTGAGCTGGAAATGCTGCTGAGAATATGAAATGCTGCTGAGAATATATTCAAGACCAATTTATTAAGAGGACCATATTCATAGTCATTGAAAATCATCAAGAAAGCTAGTCAAGGCAGGTTTGGCAAATATAGCAAACCGGTGAGTTGGGGGTCAGTCTGTTAGCATGTGCTGGTCCGAGGTCTCTTGTGCCCATCTGGGGCCATGCATCTCTCGATTCCATGGGAGACTTGGGAGGGACAAGTCCTATTACAAGACTATGAGTTGTTTTTTTTTTAATTATTATATTATGTTAATCACCATACATTACATCATTAGTTTTTGATGTAGTATTCCATGATTCATTGTGCATAACACCCAGTGCTCCATGCAGAACGTGCCCTCCTTAATACCCACCACCAGGCTAACCCATTCCCCCACCCCCAAGACTATGAGTTGTATCTGGACCCTCAGAGGATAAGAAATCATTATGTCCCCAAACACCACCTTGACCCTTTGGTCACTTCTGTGAGAGGGGAAAAATGTAGAAGAGAAAAAGAGAGAGAGAGGGGCTCATTTTGGCTGCAACATACTGCCAAGGACTTTGTGGGCTTTATTTCTCTTAATCAACCCAAGGTTATGAAAATTATCCCTTTTACTAATGAGGACATTGAGCCTCAGACATGGGAAGACTTGCCCAACATTATCTAGTTATTCAGGGGCAAAGTGGGGATGTGAACTCCAGCAGACTGGGGATGTGAACTCAGGCTGAGTGGAGATGTGAACTCAGGCTGAGTGGGATGTAAACTCAGGTGGAATGAGGGTTTGGACTGAGACAATGGGATTTCAGAACTTGAGGTCTGGGCCATTGGACCGTACATTCTCCCACAAAGACGAAAGGGAATCCGTGAACAGAAAAACAAAGGTCTGGAGGCCTGGGGCTTTGCAGTGAAGGAATCTGGGAGCCATAAGGGGATTTGGTGGCATCATGTCCATCTGGATGTTAGAGCAAGCAGGAGAAGGAATTATGAGTCACATGGACAGGCTCCCTTTCTTTCTCTTTGCCATGTAGAAATGAAAATGATAGAAATTCTGATGATCTATTTATTTATTTGTCCCATAGACACTTAGAGCTCAGATCCAGCTATATTTATGTTCCTGAAACATAAAAAAAGCTAAACACAAAGAACTGTGGTCAGAGCAATGTTAACCACTGGCTTAGAAGCTCGCTTGGCTTCCAGCAGCAACTTTATAGAAATTTTCCAAAATACTCACTTTGTTCTTTCCAGGGGGAAAAAGCCCTTTTATTTTTGTTCTTTATTATCCAAGTAAGACATACATTGCATGTATATTGCTGATAAACAAACAAACAAGATACATATAAGCTAAAATAATAAAAATCACCAATAAATCTTCACTCCCCTACTCCAAAAAATCATTGTTAATAATGGATATATTTTTTCCCCAGGGCTGTTTTTATGCAATTTTCAAATGGGATCATATTGCACATGTTATTTCATAACCCGATTCCCTTAATGTATTATGATCTTATTCATAAAAGCAACTTCACATCATTTTTATTAATTGCAGATTTCTGCTTGTTGATGATCTATTCCCCATCCCCAAAGAGGTGAGAGATGGGGAAACACTTCGGGCCTGCCTGGGGTGTTGATTTGCAGGGTCAGGGACCCTCAGAGGGGACATAAGAGGACTTTAGTGGGTGGGTCTTTAAGGAGGGGCCACCTGCAGTCTCTCCTTGGCTAGTCAGGGCTCAGGAGACTGCTGATAGGGAAAATCTGGGGAGCCCTTAGAATAATATTCCGCCAGCGTCATGAGGCTGTGAGCAGGTGCCCTCACCTTCTTAGGTTCCTCTGTCAAATGGGGCTGCTTTGAGAATTGTATGTAGTAAACCCGTTGGGTTCCCACACAGCGCCTACTCCTTTTCCCTCTGAGCTCCGTGGATCTAACACAAGACACTTCCATTGACACTGGAGGGTCTGCAAGCCCCTCCCAAGGACAATGGAATTGAGTAGCGTTTATTCCAAGACAATAACGTTTGTCAGGGCACAGCAGAATTTGGCAGGACAGCGTGACTGGCGCCTCTGAATGTTGGGAACTTGGCTCTGAGGCCCCTGTGCCCTGGGCCTCAGCATCCTTTCTCTCCCCACGGGGTGGGGGTGGGGCTGGCTTTCCCACCCCCAGGTCCTCCTCTTCCACTTCCTGCTTAGTGTCCTTTCACAGTTCCCAACTGTGTCTTTTTGCAGAGACCCAGCACCGAGAGAAGAAGCTTGATGCTGTGGATGATGGGAAGTTGGTGAAGCCCTTGGGTGGTGACCTGGTGCTGGACCGCCTTTTCCTAGACGTCATTTAACATCTGAGAATAATTGCAGAGAATAGACATCCTCCAAGTAGTCACTTTCCTATGCAAAAGAGACTCCGCAACAATAACTTACTTCTAGCCAGTTAGTGAGATAACATAAACCTAAAAAACTCACCCCAGTGCCCATAGAAAGCACGTCATATGTGCTATTACTATGCTTATGACCCCTTGGAAAGTCATAGAAAAGCATGAGGATCCTGCATCTGGGCACTGGTGGGGAGTCTGAGACAAACACCGTTCCTGCAAAGAGACCCTCTCCCGCCTCCCGCCGCCCCTGCCCTGGAACTAGCCCCAGGCAGGCTGCATGCTGGGGAGTATTTTCATACCCCCTCCCCGCCTGAAGACAGCCAGGGTGTCACCAGGCAGATAAATGTGCTCATCCTCTCCCGCTGAAATTGCCACGTCCGGCGTGGAGCGTCGATGATTTATTTACCAGTGACAGCTCTGCTCTGGGGTGGAAGTGCCCTGGTTTGCTGAGTGGTTCATTCATTTGTCTTTGTTGGCAGTGCAAGCCCGTGGGATCCCCATCTCGGCTCCCACCAATGCCTTATTTCTTCCGTATCTTGCTGCTCACACTGAACGGGGTAGGCATGAGGGGCTCGTGGTGTGCTTGCCTTCTCACCCGCAGAAGCACCCTTTTGGGTATGCTTTGGGTGGGGTGGTCCCAGGGGATGATGCTGGAGGTGGAGGGAGGCCTTATGTGGAATCAGAGAAACCACATCTTACAATCATGGACCTTTTTTTTTTTTAAAGATTTTATTTATTTATTTGAGAGAGAGAGAAAGAAAGAGAGAGCACATGAGAGGGGGGAGGGTCAGAGGGAGAAGCAGACTCCCTGCTGAGCAGGGAGCCCGATGCGGGACTCGATCCAGGGACTCCAGGATCATGACCTGAGCCGAAGGCAGTCGCCCAACCAACTGAGCCATCCAGGCGCCCTCAATCATGGACCTTTTTAAGATGCCACAGGAATCAGATTGCTCTGGGCTCAAATGCTGTCTCTGCTGTTTATTAGTTGTGTGGCCTCAAGCGAATGGCCTGACCTCTCTGATCCTTGAGTTCCTCATCTGTTATGAGGGAATAATAACACCCATTTCCCCGCTGTCTGGTGAGGATAGAATACTTAAAGCACCTGACACGTAGTAAAGTGAGGCTGACATATGTAGGAAGTTCTTAATAAAAGGCAGCAATTATTCCTATCTTTATCCTCATTATTATTCCCCCGGGCTCAGAACAGATCCCTGGAGAAGGAGGGAGTGTTCCCTTCAGGCTTTTGAGATACCAGAGCTGGAAGCAACTTAGAGGAAAAGCCAGACAGCTGGGTTGAAGCTCTGACTTCCTACACTTTCTCTGTGTGAGATCTTGAGGCCAGGTACTCTGAGCCTCTGTGTTCCCACCTGTCAAATGGAAAGTAGCTGGCTTCAAGGGCATTCTGTGAAGATCGATTTTCTTCTCCCCTCGTTACTCGAAAAATGCTTTACGATTTACAAAGGGTCCTGATCCTCATTATCTGATGCGTATACTCATCAGGGACACTCCAGTCCCTGATTCATGAATAGGGAAACAGGGGCTAAGGAAATGCAGCAACTGGTCTCAACTCATATTCATTCATTTAACAAATATTTATGGAGTGCCTACTGCACACCAGCTGCTGTTTTAGGTGCTTCGGATAGATTGATGAATAAGACAGGCAAAAAATATCCCTGTCCTCACAGAGCTTACATTCTAGGGTACAACACAGATAACAAACAATGGAAATAATAAATACAGAAATTATATAGCATGTTAGAAAGTGATAAGTCTTATGGGAAAAATAGATCGCGACAAGGAGGCTCAGGAATGATGGATGAAGGGGGAAGCCTGCAGTTTTAAAGAGGGTGTTCAGGATGAGCCTCATTGAGAAGGTGACAGCTGAGCAAACGTTTGAAGGAGATGAGAGTGTCAGCCACACAGATGGAGGAAGAGCCTCCCAGGCAGAGACAATTGCATGTGCAAAGGACCTGAGGTGGCAGGCTGTGTGCCTGAGGTGTTCACGAACAGAAAGGGGTACAGTGGGGAAAGTGGGAAGGGATGAGGTTGAAGGGCCACAGAGGGAATGCAGTGTGTGTACGGAGAGAATCCTTTAGGGCTTTGTAGCCATAATCAGGACAATAGCTTTTACTCTGAATGAATTAAGGAGTTATAGGAGGGTTTGAGTAAAGCCAAGCCATGGTCTGAGTAATATTTTCCCAGGATCACTCTGGCTGTTGTGGCTGAATTGACTGTGAGGTATCCATCTGCAGATGGATGTATAAACAAAATGTGGTCTATCCATACAGGAAGATATTATCCAGCCATAAAAAGGAAAGATGTTCAAACACCTGCTACGACATGGACAAACCTTAAGGACATGACGCTTAGCAAGAGAAGTCAGATACAAAAGGACAAATACTGTATGAGTCCACTTTTATGAGCTGTATAGAGTAAACACATTCACAGAGATGGAAAGTAGGTTAGAGATTCCCAGGGCCCGGGGGAGGGAGGAATGGGGAGTTTTGTGCTTAATGCCTACAGAGTTCCGTTTGCAGTCATGAAAAGGTTTTGGAAATAGCAGCGACGGTTGCACAAATTGTGCATGTCATCAATGCCACCAAATCGTGCACTTGCAAACAAAGGGTTAAATGGTAAATTCTATTATATATGCTATTTACTGCCATGAACATGGTTTTTTTTTTTTTTTAAAGATTTTATTTATTTGCGAGAGAGACAATGAGAGACAGAGAGAGACAGAGAGCATGAGAGGGAGGAGGGTCAGAGGGAGAAGCAGACTCCCTGCCGAGCAGGGAGCCCGATGCGGGACTCGATCCAGGGACTCCAGGATCATGACCTGAGCCGAAGGCAGACGCTTAACAACTGAGCCACCCAGGCGCCCCATGCCATGAACATAGTTTTTAAAAATTGACTGTGGGGACAAGGGTGGAAGTGGCCTCAGCTGTAACATCCGTGGGCTCAGATCAAGGTGGAGGCAGAAGAGGCGAGAGGTGCTCAGATGCCGGCTACACTTGGGAGTTACGAATTTCCTGACAAGCTGTGGAGCCAGTGGTTCCCAGAGCCATGTTGGAACCTGGGTCTCTGGAACCTTCCCGAGAACCCCAGGATCATACAACGAGCGTTTTTTGCTCACTGCAGGTCACACCCTTCCAGCCACCCAAGGCTTCCTGGTTCTGGTGGCCCGGCTAGGACCGGGTCTTGGAGTCCTCTGGTCCTTCGGGGCACATGGTGGTAGCTACGCAGAGTGGAGGCTCTGGGCTGGAGCCCTTGGGGACGTCAGCGCCCCCCAACCACCTCCCCATCCTGGGCTGGCACCACCTGTCCTGCCCTGGAGGCTCAGCGCCGAGTTGGCAGGTCCCCTCTGTTTGTTGCATCCCTCTGGTCGTCTAGGAGATGAGCTCCAAGGTCATGAGCCCAGATCAGGAACTGGGTGGAGTAAGGTGGAGCAGATGAGTTCATGAGCAACACTGTTGCTGTTTGCACGGGGGACCTTAGTAACTGGCCAGACAGAGTTTGGCCCAAATCTTGCTCCTCCTGAATTCGAGCACCATGGACAGGGGATCCTGGGGGACTGAGCGTGGGTTATGGGCTCTGACCGTCCTGGGTTCAGGTTCCAGCTCTGCTCTCCTACTTCCTGTGTCACTTTGGGCAGATTGCTTCCCTTCTCTGATTCCCCGTTTCCTCCCATTGGGATATTACCCACAGCCGGGACTTCTAAGGGTTAAGTGGTAAGCAGATGAATGAATGTTGGAAAGTGACCACAGCTAGACAAATAGGGCTCATATGACAGAAGATGCCTGAGTATGGACAATGCCTGGTGACCGGCTGACAAGGAGGGGTATATACTGACTCCACGTTCTAAAGTGGCAGAGAAAAGGAGGGAGCAGTTTGCAAGAAGAGAGACTGAATTCTTTTTTGCACATGTGGAGCTTGAGAAGCCCCTGCATGGAGATGCCCAGGAGGCATTTGCATGCAGCTCAGGATTGCTGATCTGGGCCAGAGAGAGGGATTGGGGGTGCTAGCTTAGACAAGACGGCTAGTGGAGCTTTGGGATGTGTGTGATGATCCCAGGGAGATGCATGGGGAGCTTAGGACAGGGTTCCCAGCACCACTGCATTCATGGGATGGTTCCAGGAGACAGAGGATCAAAGGAAGAGGTGGGAAGACTTGCCCGGGGTCCCAGAAGGAGTCATTCGTTGAGCTGGACTGGATGTCCAGGTGTCACCTTACAGGTGGCAGGGGAGACGTCACTTGGCCCACCATCTGTCCCTCTCCTTCTCTCTGTCCTTCTCCCTCTCTCGCTATAATAGCAGCTGGTGTTTGTCATTTTCAAGGGAAAGAAATAGACTTTACCTAATTTATGGGAAAAGGATGTGGTATAGCTCATATAATTGAGAGGAAAGCTAAGCACTGGACCCCCAGGAAGGACAGGAATGGGGCCGCTCCAGGGATCTAGAAAGTAAGAAAAATGAACATCTCTTCAGGGTACTGTCACCGGGATGAATCAACTCAGCTACTTTCCATCCCTGAGGCTCTGCAGAAGTTTCAAATTCCCACGAGGGAGGCCCTGATGGCTGTAGCTTGGGACAGGGCCCTCTGATGGAAAAGCCCCACGAAGCCGCACATAATGGTGAGGATACCCCAAAGACATATGCAGGGGCTGAGACGAAAGAGACCCGGATGCTGCCAGGGAGAAGCCATAGGTACGCACCCCTGGGACCTGCACAGGGCTCTCCGGGGCTCTCCAGGGCTTCCGAGATGGGGCTCAAAGGGCATCCCCGGAGGAGGCGAGGCTTGAGCACAGATGATGTGATTGGGCAACCTGATTCATTCATTCATTCATCACTACCCACTTATGCCTGGCAGGATCCCAAAGGGATGTGACAGAAGGTGGGACAGGATAGCTTTAACGAGAGGAGGAAGAGCAAAGTAAGACCTTAGCCATTCAGATTAGTAATTAGGGACAGGGCGGGGTGGTTAGGGGAGGGTGTCCACACGGCCTGTCTTTTTATATGCCAGGAATTGTTTTAAGTATTTTACATATCTTAACTCATTTATTCCTCACAGCAGCTCTGCAAAGCATTCCCTCCTCACCCCTATGTTGTTGCCCGAGAGCCTGAGGCACAGAGAAGTTAAGACGTTTGCCCAGGGTCACCCAGCTAGTAAATGATGGAACAGAATTCAAAGCAGGGCAGCCCTGCTCCGCAATGTGTGCATGATTGTTTCACTCTACCACCCTGCAAATGCCCTGTGGTAGGAGAGGAAGGGAAATCTGCGTCAGGTGATCTATTCCATCAAAGTGTCTCTTAGGAGAATCAAATCCTAGATTTAACCACTCGGTTTCCTTTTTTTTTTTTTTTTTTTTTTGGTCTCAAAGGCAATACATTCTTTATGCAGAATATTTGGAAAACCCAGAAATGCACAAAGAAAAAAAAAAACTCGGAACACCCACCTTCTTTAGAAAAATAACAACTTTAATGCAAATTTATAACAACGGAACAACCGAAATGCAGCTGCAATTTTATATTTCTTTTAAATGGGTGATCACACATACTGATTACGTGAGGCCAGCTTTTCTCTTGTACTGCTTCTGTGACATTAAATCATCTTCAGGAGCATGACAGTTAACGGCTGCATACTCTTTTCCCATTGTACGGAAGCACCATCCTTTGTCCGGCGAACCCCATACAGTCGAGCCATTTTGTCATTTCCAATTCTGTGTGAGTATAAATGCAGCAGATGCTGGCAGCAGTCTGCTCAGATTTAACCATCTGTGCACACCTCCCCTGGCTTCTGGGTGGGTTTGTATCTGTGACTCTTCTTTGCAGAACCACCCGGGGGCTCCTAGAACCACTTTGCCCACAGGATCAGAGAGCTTGATGCCTGCATCGCCCCCCCTTCCATCCCTAGGGCAGACCTTAGCCAGTGGGTGTCGGCATGGAAGAATGAAAGCCCAGATCCCTTGACAAGGTTGGAACACCTTCTGATCCGCTCTCCGTTCCTTTACGGGGCTGTTGACCCATAGCCTGTAGAGGAAGTGATGTAGTGCCATTTTCAAGGCCAGATCACAAAAGACATGACAGACGTGCCTCCGTCTTAACGCTGTTTCTGGGATCCCTTGCTCCAAGGGAAGCTAGCTGCCATGTCACGAGGACATTCAACCAGCCCCCTGGAAAGGCCCGCGGGGTGAGGGCCAGCGGTGTCCATCCCACAGCCATGAGAGTGAGCTCGGAAGCAGACCCTCCAGCCCCGGTCAAACCTCCAGATGACCATACCCCCGTACCCCTGGCTGACATCTTGACGCCATGTAATGAGACACTCAGACCGGAACCACTCCGCTGAACTCAGGTGAATTCCTGAAACTTCCAAACTGTCCAGTGGTATGTGTGGTTTTAGGTCAGTGCGTGTTAGGGTTCATTTGTGATGCAACTAGGGCTCCCAGTGACGCCTTCCCTTTGCGGGGTCACGATGCACGTTGGCAGACTAAAGAAGGACGTTTAAGTGGGTCTACCCTGGCACGTTCCAAAATTACTTGACCACAGAACCCACCCCCGCTCCCTTTTCTTCTTATGGAACTCCCTTTGGGAGCTGCCAAACTAGTGTGAAATCTTGGACATCCCCAGAGAGTCTCAATTTCTGTCACTTCCGCAAAGACATGATCTGTCCTCCAAACTGTGTCTGGGCCGGCTCAGCTCTGAGGGTCTTGCGGGCGCGTGTGTGCACACAAGCATGCCCAGCTCTTGGCGGTGAGCTCTGTCATCCTATCTGCTGTGGATCTTATAAGCTGTCACAGTTAGAACCAGAACAAGCCAGTTTGTCACGCAGCTCAGACAGAGCACAAACAGGTGTAGGGAGAATGAAACCGTCCCGTGATAGCGGGTCAGGAGGCATCGTTTCCAAGACAGCTGGCCTCGGCTCTCCTCTGCTCCCCCTGCTTTCCTGAGCTGCTGAGGTGGGGTCTTCTGCAGTTTCCAAACTTTCTGCTCCTCTTCCCAGCCACCCCTCTGGGGGACATTCAGGGTGGCAATGAATGAGTCCTACTTTAGAGATGAAGAAACAGAGGATTAAGGGCTCTGGTTTTTTGTTTTTTGTTTTTCCTAAGTCACACATCTACTTGAACCCATGCATTATTCCCTTTGCCAGAAACAATCCTTCCCACCCCACCTGCTCCCTGGCTTAGTGACACAGTGGGCCGGCACCAGTCTGCCTGAGTTTAAAACTGTCTTAGTGACTCCGCCACTTCCCAGCTGTGGGACCTTGGGAACATTTCTGGATCACTGCAGTTTGGCTACAGGTTAAATGGAACAAGGGCTGTGAAGAGCAGAGACAATAAACATTGGATAACACTATTAGTATTAATACTAGTCCTTCGGGTTTCAACTTGGACACCACTCAGGGCCTATCTGCCCTCTGGGCTCCTCCAGGGGAGCCCCTGTCCCCCTGCCCAGCCCTCCGGTGGTTCCTAACCCTGGCTGCAAATGAGAATCCCCTGGGGAGCTTTTAAAAAATAGCCCTGCCCAGGCTCCACCCCAGACCAATAACATCAGAATTTCCCGAAGTATTTCTATAATTTTTTTTTTAAGATTTTATTTATTTTTCTGAGAGAGAGAGAGAGCACAAGCAGGGGGAGTGGCAGAGGGAGAGGGGGAAGAAGAGTCCCCACTGAGCAGGGAGCCCAATGCAGGGCTCGATCCCAGGACTGTGGGATCATGACCTGAACTGAAGGCAGATGCTTAACCAACTGAGCCACCCAGGCATCCCATCTTGAAGTATTTCTAGAGCATGAGCTTACCCTTACCCTTCCCTCGGGCCAGTGAGGGGTGCTGGAGGCTGGGTATCTGGGCTCCAGCCTAGGAGAGAATCCCCACACCTCCATTGGGCGCCTGATGGGGAAGAGCGTGAACCCAGCCAAGCAGCATTGCCCACCTTGCGTCTGTCCCCAGTTTCCAAGTCTTCCAGGGAGGGTAATGCTATAGTCCACTGTCAGCGGGTTCTTGGCCCCCTCCCTCCCTCCCTGTTCTCTTAAAAAGAAAAAAAAATGAACCCTGTCCACGGTTTTGCAGGTGATGACAATAGCTGATATTCTGAGCACTTGCCATGCCCTAGGGACTGTGAGGACAGCTGAGGGGCTACAACCAGCCTCCTCTTTCATTAAAAATGGCATAATTCAGATTTCAAAGTTGTTTTTTCCTGGGGTACAATAACAGGTTCCTTCTTGGGCCGGGGGTGGGCCTGGCCACTAAGATTACGGAGATGTGGTGTCTCGTTACCTCTAGACCTCTGATAATGGAAAGCGAAATCCCTTCAGTGCCCCTAATTTCTTTTTTTTTTTAAGTACATTTTTTTAAAAAGATTTATTTATTTATTTATTTGAGAGAGCGAGAATGAGAGAGAGAGTATATGAGAGGGGGGAGGGTTAGAGGGAGAAGCAGGCTCCTCGCCGAGCAGGGAGCCCGATGTGGGACTCGATCCAGGGACTCCAGGATCATGACCTGAGCCGAAGGCAGTCGCTTAACCAACTGAGCCACCCAGGCACCCCCAGTGCCCCTAATTTCTGCCAGTCGGAGACACTGGGGACTGGGAGGCAGGTGCTGGGAAAGTGTCCATAGCACGTGCAGACTCCAGACTGTCCAGTGGCTCAGTAACCCACCGTGGGTCCCTGGAAGACCCTGGACTCAGTTGTTCAGGAGGGGCTGGATTTTCTGGAGGGACCCTCCACTCCTTACTTATTTTGGACTGTATTAGCACCAATGGGTTGAGCACTTCACACACACACACACACACACACACACACACACACACATGTTCATCCTCATCTTAGCCCCGCATCGCCATCACCCAATTTTGTGGATAAAGAAATGAACACTTGCAGAGGTCAAGTGACAAGGTCACATAGGTCACACGCAGTGGTGAGCAGCAGAGCTGGGGTCAGAACTCAGATTCCTGCTGGCCCCACTGCTTCCTGATCTCAGAGCCCATGCTCAGTCCTGCCCTGGGACCTGCTATTTTCTTCTTGCCCGCGACCCCACTACACCCACGAGGGCAGATTCCCCACGTCTGTCTTCTTCTCCAGGGTCTAGTGCAGTAACTGATACAGAGTAGGCTGGGCAGGGCGGGATGATATTCCAAACCTTTAACAACAGGTAGGGCCGGGGCCCTGACTATTCAGAATGGCCACGGGTCCAAAGGCACCCCCTTATTCCCAGGGGGACTGGCAGGGCAGGGGAGGTATCTATGTTTTGGAATGTAGGTTTTATTATTATTCAGTTATGGCTGGGCCGAAAGATGAGGAGAGATGACTGCCACTGAAAAAAATAGCCTGTTATACTTACAGATCCCAAGAAGAGAGGGCTCGCCACGTTGTGGGGGGGGGCCACGTTGTGGGGGGCCACGTTGCAGGGGGCCACGTGGAGAAGCACGAGAAGCAGTTAAGAGGCAAAGGGAATAGGCAGAAATGTAAGCAGGAGCTTTGACTGTGGTTTCTGCAGGAAGGAACAGGTGAGGCAGGTTAGGCAGGTTTAGGATTGGCTGGATTGAATAATTTCAGCCAGTTTTGGGGCACAGGGGCTGTCTCCCAGCGTCTGGCACCTGACCTTGGATGATCAGGGCAGGTGGATAGTGGCTCAGAGAGTTAAGAATGTGATGAAGAAGGTGGTTGGAGTGTGGTCTCTGGATTGGTTGCTTTTCCTATGAAAAGTGTGCCTGCAGGTGAGTCCTTTACTATGTCTAGGAATTAGCCAAGCTTGGGAGGGGCGGTCCCTCCAGGGCCAGTAAGCCCCCACGTGATCAAAACATCAGACTAAAAAGACATGCTTAATATAGGCAAGGACAATAGGGTCACCTTGGAGGCTCAGGCGGTGTTGTATTTATCAAGTGATAAATACTGAAGTATTTCAATATTTGGACACCTGGCACCAACGTACCTGGGCATACAGTTGAATGGGGGCCGAGCCTGAAGAAAGGCACTCAAGTAAATATACCTTGCGCTGCTCGACTGGGGGGCTGGGCCTACAGTCTCCCCCCTCCCCATGTCCCAGTTATCCTTGGAGAATGGCTACAGTGATGCTGTTGTACGTGGCCACCCTTCCCTTTCCCTCAGGAGCCTCCCAAGTAGCTCATGTCTGCTTGCACCCGGGAAGCCTGGAGCTGGGGGTCAGGTGGATTGACCCTGCTGCAGACAAGGTGACTCAGCCAGCCCTCAGCAGCCAGACAGCAGCTCCCACAGCCGGCCTGGAGCCTCCCACCCCTTCTGAAAACTCCCGGGCTCAGGACAGTGGGTGGGGAGGGACCTCCCAGCAGCCCCACACCCTGCCAGTTCCAGGTGTTGGCTCATTTAAGAGACAGTATTGATTTTCACATTATGATGCACAACTCGTGAGCCACCTGGGTGGGGGGTGGGGGGAGGGAGAAGCCAGCCGTTGATTCCCGGAATTTATTTCGAGACACATTAATTTGTTTCTTCCCTTCAAGGTCAAATCAAGGCATTTCCATACATCACCATTGGTAGCCACTGGCTGGCAGGCAGTTGGGAGGCGGCAGAGGGGGCAGCGAATAAGAAGTTCTGGGGAGCTGGGTCAAGGGAATGGGGTGGGGAAGCAGGTTCCCCTGCACTCAGTGTCCCAGCATCATCACGCAAGTGAGGGCACAGGAGCAATACTCTTTCATTTGGTTGGAGATCTCCTGAGAAGGGCCGAGTCACCTATTTTGATGACAAGGCTTGTGTGTTTAAGCTGGAAGCGCTCAGAACCGCAAGAAGCCAGGTTTCTGGGATTTGAGATCGTGCCTTTGGCCTAATTTCCCAGGGTGACCCACACTCACCATTCAATCGTTCAAGGCATATTATTATTTGATGTACCAAACATTGCACTTAGCCCAGAAGACGCACAGGATGGGCTCGCCACTCTCCCCACTCGGGGGCTCACCATCCCTAAGCCCAGAAGTGGCAAACAAGGAAATCATAGCTTTGTTTTCCTCTCTCTCTCAGCTGACCCTCCCAGTGTAAAGACACGGATCCGACACCCAGCACAATGCGTCACACCTGGTGGATGCCCCATAAATATTTTGTTGAACAAACATCAAATGGGTAGGGATTTTCCCCCTTGAATGATTCCTCCTTTCACCCTTGAAAACAGGGCAGTCAAGGTCAGTTGGGTTTTTATGATTGTTATGATTTCTTCTGCTGCACAGATACCCAAGCTGTTACATGGTGTGCTGCGTGGGGACGAGGGTGAGAGGGGGCGCTGGCCACCCTGGTGGGAATCTGAGCTGGAACCTGAAACAATGAGCCAGTGAGGAGGGTCAGAGAGTAATCGTGGGGAGAGAGAACAGCGTGTCGAAAGTTCTGGTAGCAAGAGAGGACTTGTCTGGTTGGAGGAACAGAGGGGAAGCTGGGTGGGGCTGGAGGGTGAAGGTAGGGGGTTAAGGTAGGGTGGAGAGAGACAGCCTGAGGACAGATCCCATAATGCCTTGCAAGTCTCACAAAGAAGCTTGTACTCAATCCTTCCGACGGTGGGGAACCATGAAAGGATTTTAAAAGGGACATACCTTTCATCTGGGCTCCTGTGTTTTCTTCTGCCGGTGAGGCCCCTCCCCATCCCTCCCCCTACTTACTCAAGTGCTGCAACCCTGTCCATCTTCAAGTCTGAAAGGAGCGCCCCCCCCCTTTCTGATAAGCCATCATCCCTACCCCCACCCCTCTGCAAAGCTCCAACTTGAAATACCATCTCTCTTTTCTTCCCACAAGGTGAATGGACTCACTGACGCCACGCTTACGTTTTCTTTGTTGAGAGAAAAGCAGAACAAGGTCCTATTTCATAGTAAGTCTGGAGTCAGATTTCCTGGGCCCCTTGCTTACCAGGTGTGTGATTTGGGGCAGTGCCCTTAACCCTTCTGTGCCTCAGTTTCCTTATCTGTCAAGTGGAGGTGAGAGCTGAACATACCTCAGAGAATTGCCGAGCAATGGAACTGAGCAGACACATGAAACCCTAGCGTGGTGTCTCGTATGTGGAAGGAGGTAAGTGAGGGTCAGGCCTGCCTTTATCTGCCTGTTCCTGTTATGGATCTGTGAGCTCCTATGGGCAGAAATGGTGGCTCATTGTTCACTACATCCTTGGCTTCTAGCACAGGACCCAGCAAGTAAGTGTTCAGGAAATAGTCACTGACTTCTGCTGTCAATTTGGGCGTTTAGAGATGCCCTTGCCTTTGCAGCCCAGAAGCCCCTCATGAACTCTTCCAAAAGCAAATGTCCAGGTTCAAGTTCTGCTGTTATCCTGTGACTCACCAAAGCCGCTTAGCATCAGCTTCTTCATTGTAAAATGAATGTCTACTTCTTAGGGTATCATGGGGGTTAAATGGGATTGGCTCCAGGGATAGAGCATGTGGCCCAGTTTGGTCAATGAGATAAAAGGGAAGTCTTCTAAGAGCGTCTGGAAAAGATCTTGCTCATTGATAAAAGAGAAAGCCAAATGAGAAGACTTTTTTACCCCTGCCTTCTCTTCCTGTACATTGTCATATGAAGATGAGATGACTGGAGCTGCTGCAGCCATATTGCAAACATGAGGACTGATCTTTTAGACTTGTCAGAGATGGCAGAGGAGAAAGATCTCTGGGCTCTTGGTGGCGTATGAACTGAAAAAAACCTCTGAAATCGCTCATCTCTAAACTTCTTGTAAAGTTAGACAATAGATGTTTATGTCATTTAAACCACTATTTGTTGCGTAACATTATTTGTAGCTACACGTATTCCTAATTGATATCAGCTCTCTCAGTGGTATAGCATTTAGCATTCCCCATCAAAAGAAGCACACAAGGCTAAGAACATCAGCTCTTTTATTATTACTATTATTTACTGTTATTTCCCCCCCCAAACAACAGCACAATTCAAATAACAATGACACACAAGTCCCACTCATATACATAATACCACTAGCCTGCCTACCAGTCTGTCTGGCCTTTGCTTGGTTCCTGGTGGAGCTGTTTGGAGACAGCCCCCTCTGTAAAAGTCCCAAATTGGACATAGGAGGCACAAGAAGCGGGGGAGGGGGAGCACTTTAGGCAGAGAATGAATGGGCTTCCAGAGTCCTCAGGGAGTGCCAACTTGGGAACATGCTATATAAACGCTTGGGTGAAGAGCAGAAGGCACTGTTTTCATGTGGCTGTTGGATAAATCCCATATGGGGGGTAAGACCTAGCTATCCCCCTTTGTAGGCCAGCACTGCGGAAACACAGTAGAGTGAGCTAATGGACTCCATCCAGCAAACCATGGGGCAGGCATGGAAAGTGGGAACCCAGAACAGGAATCTGGGTGACAGGGAGGTCCCCAGAGAGAAGCAACCCTTGCATTCGCTGCAAGGGAAGATACAGTGTGAAATGTCATGTCCCCTTCTGTTTTGCAACTACAGAATGGGCAACATTTTCATCATGAGAGAAAAGGGAAAGAAAGAAAATCTCCCAGCATTTTGGCTTCAGGCAACTGAGCATGGCCTGCCAATTGCGCCATCCTATGGAAACACCTACTACTACCCTATCCAGGGAGTCGGTGGTCAGGCCACCCTGCAACCCCCCCCCCCAACATTTGAGTCACACTAAATCTACGAATTCAGCTAAAGTCATGTACCCAGGAATCAGAGAAGCCCTGGGGTTGGGGAGGGAAAAAGATGGGCCAAGACTGGGGTCTCAGGAACAGGTGACTTCCTGGCTGTCTTGGGGAAGCTCATTGTTGAAATTGCTCTCTCCAAATGGTGAGTAAGGGGGGACCTGGGGAGCTTCGATGATCAGCAGGCCCTCTGGGGAAAGCGAGGCAAAGACTGTCACAGGATCCACCTCTGCCGGAAGCCTAGGAGAAGCACAAGATACTATTCATGTACTATGTTTCATACAGCTTAAACAAACTTTTGTGCATCTGGAAGAACATAGCTTTGATACAAATTTAGGCTTTGAGGGCATAGACACTGGGTTTGAAGCCCGGCTCTGCCCCTCTCTAGCTGGGCAATCTTGGGAAGGTCACTCAGTTGCTCTGAGTTTATGCCCTCATCTGCAAATGGAGACAGCAATATAAAACTTGTATACTATAGTATTTGAAGCCAGACGGAGTCTGAACACGCTTTGCAAATGGTAACATGGTGTTCCAACAGTTAACTTACAAGATCACTGTGGCCCAGATGTTTGGCCTTTGGTTGAGGTCTTCGCCCACATTGGACCGGCTGCTGGCAGAAATGGCCCGCACTACCATCCCGTTATAAAATGCAGGTAAGGGGGCGCCTGGGTGGCTCAGTCGGTTGGGCGGCTGCCTTCGGCTCAGGTCATGGTCTCAGGGTCCTGGGATTGAGCCCCGCATCGGGCTCCCTGCTCAGCGGAGAGCCTGCTTCTCCCTCTCCCTCTGCCTGCCGCTCTGCCTACTTGTGCTCTCTCTCTCTATCTATCAAATAAATAAATAAAATCTTTAAAAAAAATAAAAAATAAAAAAAAATAAAATGCAGGTAAGGTGGTAACTCACAGCAGGTAACACACTTTCATTTGCCATGTGCCTACTGCAAGTGCTTTCCTACAGGACGGGTTACTGGTGAATTAAGGATGGAACAGGCTGGCCACCTGGCAACATTCTCTCTGATGCTTAGAATGAGCCTTGATTTGGGTCACAGCTGAAGTATCTCTTAACAGGTCGTAACTGCTTTGTTCCCAAAACACATTTATAGGAAGTGACCTGGCTAGAACTTTATAAAGAGCCCAGAGTGTTGGGCGCCTGGGTGGCTCAGTTGGTTAAGCGACTGCCTTCGGCTCAGGTCATGATCCCGGGGTCCTGGGATCGAGTCCTGCATCGGGCTCCCTGCTCTGCGGGGAGCCTGCTTCTCCCTCTCCCACTCCCCCTGCTTGTGTTCCCTCTCTCGCTGTGTCTCTCTCTGTCAAATAAATAAATAAAATCTTTAAAAAAAAAAAAAAAGCCCAGAGTGGTTCATAGGTAGGAATTAATATGCCCATTGCACAGAACATTTAGCAGAGACTTGGGGAAATCAAGTGGCAGGCTCAGTGAGTGAGAACCTCAAAGGGATTTCTGAATCCAACTCTGGTTCCAGTTCTGAAGCTATTTTTTTTTTTTTTATGATTTTTTGATTGTTTTGGGTGAAAGAGACAATCTGGAACATGCTTCCTTCAACTAATTACCAGAATTGTGAGAACATGTTCATGGCCTCATTGGGATGCCATTATTAATAAAGATTATGAAAACTATGACCTTCTGAGTACTTTCTATGTGCCAGGTAGTTCACCTGTGTGTCATCTCCTCTAGTTGTTGACAATGATCCCACCAGGCAAGTTCTGTTACTGTCCCCATTTACAGACAAGGAAATTGAGGCCAGAGAGGTGAAGTGACTTGCCCAAGGTCACACTGCTGGAAAGAAGCAGATGGGAATGGAATTGGAATCTTGGCCTCCAAAGTCAGAGCAGCTGATCATGATGTCCTATTGCCTCCCCCGGCACCAGACTTTTGAAAAAAAAAAGGAAGCCAGGAGGGTTGATCAGCATAGATCTTTCCACTGGTCCAGGATGGCCCTGCTTGTTAGAAATGCAGAGGTTTTGATGAAAGAACCAGGCAAGGAGGCAGACCCATTCCTGGCCAGGGCAGGATCCTTCCTGAAGGGGGTGGGGAGTTTTTGCTGTGAGTAGCAACATGTAACCACATGAGCCTCATCTACCCAGGAGACTCCTGCTAAATTAGAGCCACAGAGATTAACAAGGGACCTGCTGGGAAGGAGGGAAGAGAAAGAGGGAACTTGGGCAGTGGCCAAGTCAAACTTCTGAAGCACAGAGGAGGCCAAAAGTCTGGACCTCCCTCCCACTACTGGGGATGGGCCAACTCTGTTTAACTATTTGCATGCTAACCCATAGCACACCTGATGAAATGGGGCAGGGCCGCCGCGATCCAGAGCATGGCCTTTGCAGGCAGGCAGAGCTGAGTTCGAATTCTGATTCTTCCTGACTGTGTGACTTCGGGCTAGTGAGCTAGGCTCTCTGAACCTACCTCCTTATAGGAAACGTGGGTTAACAGTTGGTTTCTACCTCTTAAGGTAGTGCGAGAATTACACGGGATAATGAAAGCAAAAGGCTTAGCCCAGTGCCTGGCATACAGTAAGTGCTCAGTAAGTGTTAGTCGTTATGCAGTCACTGGCTATAGGAAAACTATTCCTCTTGTATTCTCTTTCAATCCCTCCATTTGCATCCAAAAGAAGGTCTCAGCTAAGTGTTAACATGACCTAAACACCTTTAGCCTCTATCCCTTGCTATTTTCTGTTTTTAACAAATAGAGAGCTGATCTAAGGCTTGGACCCTTAGGCAGACAGTGCTACCTATTCAACCGCATTTTTCTTTCATTGGATTTGTTTTACGATTGCCCTCTTCAGTGAACGTTTTAGTAGGAATTTAACTTTTGCAAAAGTGACCTGATCAAAAGGAAAAGAAATCTTAAGCAAATAATAATATGGGAATATAAGCACATAAGGCAAAAAGTATTTGACGATGGTCTGTGAATGACTGCAATGGGGTCTCACCTAACCAGGTAGGAAGGCCATGGGCTTTGAAGGTGGGGAGACCTGTGTTCAAATCCCAGATCTGGCTCATTACTAGCTGTGTGACCTTTGTGGGATTCCAAAATCCCTCTGAATTTCAGTTTTCTCATGCAGAAGATGGGCTTAATAATACCTACTTCATAGGATTCTTTTAAAGGCGAAATAATATTAAACCTAACCCCCTCGTCACATGGCTCTTGACACACTGCAGATGTCAATAAAGGCAGAGCGGATACCTGGGAAGAGATGGAGCAAGGAACTAAAGTTTGCTTTGACTCTGAGCATCTTCCATTGATGATTTCCTGAGTCCCCTGCTTCCTGTCCTCCCACCCAAGTTGGGTGTGGAAAGATCCCATCTACAGTCTTGCCCTGCCCCCCAACCTGATCAGCAAATTCCAAGACCTCTCCTTCTCCCCCTCACCCAGTCAAAATGGCGCCTTTCACATGGGGATGGATGTGTTGGGAAGAATTTCCTAGCCGTGGCAAAGGCTGTAGAATCCTGCCTGGGAGGAAATCTCCAAGGATCTCAGTCTGGCTGAAGGAGCTTCCCTGTCCTCTGATGACCGGAGCTTTTCCTGGGAGAGGCAATGGAGTCTCCTGAGAGTGGGCCAGGGCCATTCTTGGTGTCTAGAGTCTGGGCAGAGCCAGGGCGTCCCAGGAGGTTCCAGCTGCTCTCGTGTGACTCCAGCCTTGCAGAGTTTTTAAATAATATTAATCCCCATGGACTGAACACTGAGTCTGGACCCCATGCTAAATGCTTTACACGCTTCCTCTCATCCCCCATCACAGCTCTGTCCTTGAGGGAATGTGGGGACAGAAGCTCAGGATAGTTCAGGGAGCTGTTCCAAGTTATCCACTTTCTTTATCATGGAACCAGGACTCCCTACGTCCAGAGGAGCTTCAAAATACTTAGCAACTGGCCCAGTGGGACAATGACCCACCAGAATGGATGGATACGTGCCACAGTGATGGAGGAGGGTGCTGGAGACCCTTTGTTTCTGGAATGTGGGGGAAGCTCGGAGGGTCCTGCGGATAGGGTCAGGGTGGCCAGGCTGGCTAGGGAGGGCACTTGGGGGGCTCAGGACAATGGCTAGTCCAATATTGTAACAAGTAGCTCTGCTCAGCTGCTGGACCCCAGCTGTGCCTTGAGCAGCTTTAGGCATTTCTGTCTGGTCAAGTCACCCCAGCAAGCTGTTTCTCGGAGGCCTCGGAGATGGGGAAATCCACATTTTATAAAGATGATTAACCCCCTGACTTCTTTCCAGCTCAGTCCCTTCCCCAGCGTTGCCTTGCCTGTGACTCCATCCTGAGATCTTATTTGAGTGTCTTCCAAGAAACATCAGCTCCCCCTGCACCTTTCCCCCCACCCCCTTTCCTTTCCCCTCTCCCTCTGAGCAGCGTTTCATGTGGCTGCTATACCAGGGAGAGGTGTGGGTTTTGGGGATGGCAGGCGAGCCAGCGAGCGTGAAGAAAAACAGCCGTTTGCCTTATCAGGAAGCGTCCATGGGCTTCTAAGAACTCCAGAGGCGCTGGGCGGGTCAGGACTGGGCACATGGCAGGAGAGACAGGCCTGCCGAATCCCAAAGCTGAAAGAAGCCTCAATGCAGCCAGCACACTCGCTTCCAGCCCCGGGACATTTCTGCCAGGGCCAGGCATGGAGTAAAGACTCAACACCACCACCAGTAATAGTCACAACAAACTGCCACTTCTGGGGACCTACTGTGCGCTGGTGGCTGTGACTCTGGAATCAGCACCCACCCGATCCCTTTTACGGGTAAGGAAGGGGCATCCCTTGCTCCAGACATGAGCGTGGCACTCAGGGTTCAGGGATCGGTTGGGGGCTGTTCTAAATTCAAATCGTAAGGACTCTGGGCAGGTCTCTTCACCTCTGGGAACTCAGTTTCCCCATCATACAAGGAGGGTAATGTCTCTTCTGCCCGCAGCAGAGATTAACTGCACTGACTGGGACAAGACTTTGGGGCCAGAAGTGTACGTGGCGGGTGCTGCTGCCTAGAGGGTGTGCGTGGGAAGAGGTGTCTCTCTTCGGCACCTTGCCGCAGGCTCCCTCCCTACGGTTGGCTTTGATTCACTGGCCCAGCCTGGTGGTCTTCCTGGTGCTGGCATGATTCCCCCAGGCTCAGCCCTTCCCACACCCCTCAGCAAAACCTGCCCTTCACGTGTCCCAAAGTCTCAGCCTCCAAAGCCCCCCCCCGGGAGGAAACAGCAATGTCGGGACACCTTTCAGCTTCATGCTCTAGGGAAGGCGGCATGCTCTCCGGGTGGTGGTGGGACACTCAGAGCAAGCAACTTTCGCAAGATTCTACTGGGCATTTGGGCATCAGGGGACAGGCCCTCTTGATGGTGATGGAGATACTCCCCAGACATACCACGTGGGTCGGAGGGTGCCCCGATTTTCACGGAATCACAGGTTTGCTGTGACACCTTCTCCCCTTTAGGTGTGAGGGGTGAGCGGTGAGGGTTCAATTCCCCGCCCTGGGGCTTGTCTTGAAAGAGAGATGCCCAAGAGGGAGACACACCAGATCTCGGGTCCCAGACACTACCCGCTGCTCCGCCCCCACCCTGGAAAACACACCGCCAGGGGACTTACTGGATTTTCTTTGTGAAGTTCTTGGAAACGATGCCACCTTCTTGCTGCTTCTCTTCATGTTTGCCTAGAAGGGAGCGGAATGCCACATGTAAGCATCTATGCCCCTGGACTTCAGTTAGGACTCGGGCTTGGGTTCGAATCCTGCCCCAGCCCCTGCCCCTTCCCCACCCTTTGGCTCTGGGCTCAGTCTGGAGACACCAGTTGTCTGAGCAACCTCAGCCCTTCCCCTCTAGCCAGCCCGTCAAACCCGGAGGCTAGCATCCCAGAAGGGGTGGTAGGAAAGAAGTGGGGTCACATGCTGAGGGCTGGCTTGCCACCCAGTGGGCTTTACAACGCACAGAGCCTTTCCTGGCTCTGAAGGTGGGCTTCCTTCCCCCTTGGTGACGGAGGCAGGAACTGAGGCCCAGTGATGGGTCCACAGTCACCCAGCAGGTGCATGGCAGGCCTGGGCTCTGAACCAGCTCTCCCTGAATCTACGCCAAGTGCTGGGGTCTCACGCCCCTCTTCCTGTTCCAGCTTGCAATGAGCTCTTTGAGCCACATTATCTGTACCTAAAACGGATGAATTGCCTGGAAATAATGCTTCAATCTGCTAAAAAACAAAACAAAACAAAAACACCCAGAGTCTCCTTAAGAAATGACACATCAGACATCACAGATTTGAAATTCTACCTGCCCCGCCTTCCACGGGGTAGCAGGGGAGGGCAGTTCTTCTTCCTCGGGAAGGAAAAAGGTAAGATTACATGAAGGTTTGGGCCCAAACTGGCTATCACCTTGCAATTTTTATAGCAACTTCTGAGCCTCCTGGCAACTCTTCAGTCTTTTTTTTTTTTTTTTAATGGGGAAAGCCTCTAATTTCTCTCTCTTTTTTAAGATTTTGTTTATTTATTTGATATAGAGTAAGCAGAAGCTGGGGGCAGGGGCAGAGGGAGAAGCAGACTCCCCGCTGAGCAGGGAGCCCGATGCGGGGCTCCATCCCAGGATCCCGGGATCATGACCTGAGCCGAAGGCAGACGCTTAACGACTGAGTCACCCCGGCGCCTCTCTAATTTCTCTTGACACAAACCAGATTAGTGCCCAGTGGAGCTTTCTAGCTCTTATCTTTTATTTGTTCCTCATCTGTGGGGCCACATTTCCCGGCCAAGAACCCTCATGTGCACAGCGACACCCTTCTGAGAAGCTTTGGAATCCAGACTGTAAATAACCCTGTGGGATTTTTTTTTTGCAGCCCTGGTTTTTTAAAAACTGACAATTTATAGGTGATTACCTTATTAATTGCTTTTTTAAATTATTCATACTTTCTTTATTAATGACTTTGTTCTGATTGTAAGATAATACAAGGGTATTCTAGAAAATGTAGAAAATAAAGAAATAAATGATTGAAACCCCCCGACGAAACCACATTTTTGTATAAGTTCCAGACTTTTCTTTCTATGTTACTTAGGCACGCATAAATGTTATATGGCATAGAGGTATACCATGTATTTTAGCAAATAGGATCATATTTTATGTTATGCTCAAAACTGCTATCTCTTGCTAACACATGATATTTTTCCATGTTACACCAAATATTCTTCCACCACGTGACTTTTTAATGGTTGCACAACATTCCTCTGTAGGGATACATAAGTTCATTTAGTCACTCCCTGGCTTTTGGGCACTGAGACAGATATGTGACCTTAGAAAGAACCTATCGCACCACATTGCACTGACCACCCTTACAGCTGGATCTTCGCATCCAGCCTGATGACTTCTTTAGGATAAATTCTAAGTTCTAGGATTTCTGAGGCTTGATCTGTATTGTTAAATGGCCCTTAGGAAAGGCTGCATCCGTTTATTCACTCACAAGGGGGGCAGAAAGTGGTACCGGATAGGAATTCGTTTTTAAACCGGAGTGTCTGGTTACCCAGAACACGCTATGCTCTGAAGGTGCTGGGAGAGTAGATTTGGACCTGCCAAGTCCGTGAGTACCAACTGTCCAGCCCTAACCCAGGCCTGTGGCCAGGGGAACATTGTCTGTTCCCTGAAACCCTCCCCAGAGCCCAGGCCTCTGGAGGCCTGCTTCCCCTGGGGACTGGCCAGTGCCTCTGACTCAGCCCTTTCGCACACTTGGTGTCCTGAGAATAATAAACAATGATGATGAAAACAATAGCAATAACAGACTCTTACCTAGCGCTCACTTGGTGTCAGCCACCCTCCTAGCCCCTGGCTACAGCTATTTCTTTAATTTTCATGACAACCTTAGAAAGCGGGGACTTTCATTATTACCATTTTGTGGATGGGGAACGGAAGTTCAGAGAGGTTAAGTGATACGCCCAGGGTCACACAGCTTGGAAATGCTGGAGCAAAGGGATGTAGGTTTTGGACTTTCAGTCCCTGCTCTAACACTTCTTAGCACAACCCCATTCTTCTCTGAGCCTCAGTTTACTCTTCTCTAAAATGGGGATGGCAACACCTTCCTAATTATTGGGTTGCTGAGCAAATGAGAATGAGTCACAGGATTGCTTTGTAAGTTGTAAAAATGTTGTGTGAGGGTGAAGGTTTGTGGCTTATTTTGATGTCTGGGAAAGGACCGCTCCTGAAAGGCTAAGCTTGCCTGTCCACACCCTGAAAATAGGGTATTGGGGTTAGGGAGGGGAAGATCTCTGAGCAGGCACAGCTCCAAGATTTCCATAAAGCCTGGTTGAAAATGGATGTTGCTACCGGAGGTTCATGTTGAAGCTTAATTTGCATATAATTTGAATACCTATTTATTAGGGCAGCTTAAGGATTATGAGTGATTTTTAATTTCTGATTTTGCTTTCCTATCTACATTTTCTACCGTGGAAATATTTTATTTTTGTAAACAGAAAAAAAGTAATTATGATTCTTTTTTTAAAAAAAGAACTCATCCGGAGGCCAGGGCAAGCCAGAGGCCCCTCACAGCTACTATTTTTTCAACATGCCTCAGAGAAACGTAGGTGCCAAGAAGCAGGCATCAGCACTTCGGGGAAAGGCATTGGTCCAGCTAAAGAAAGAAGGTGCTGTTTCCAGGGGAGGCGGAGGCCCTGGGATTAAGGAGAAGGGGTGGGAATAAGGCCTCTGGATTTTCCAGTTCCTTCTTGGCCAGGTCCTGGCCCAGTGGCCCATGAAGAGAATATTTCTTGGCTGGTGGCTGCAGGGTAGGAGTAGGGGTGGATAAGGCATCATGGAAAGCATCTAGTCTAGCATTTTCCAAATACTTCCCTGGAACTAGACACTCAGATGTGGTCAGATAAGACAGGGCTGCCTCCAGAGATCCATAAATTACCTAAGCAAATTCAAAGCTCTGATAAGTCCTGCAGTGAGGAGACCTGTTTATAATTTTGTTTCCTCTGGCACATCTTTAAAATTCTGGGCCACCTATCCTGCATTTCTTAGATACCTATTGATATCTTAAAATGTACCATTTGGCAAATACATACTGATTGAGTTCAACTCCTCCTAAGGAAAACTGAGGCCCAAGAGGTGGCAGGATTTGCCCAAGGCCGTATAAGCAGAAGAAAATCCAGCCATCCTGACTTGGAACCATCTAAGCAGGCCTGGCTTTGAATTGCAGATATGTGCCATGGAGGACAGGGGATCTCAGGTGAGTTACTCTCTCTGAGCCTCAACTTCCTCACTTGTAAAGTGGGTATCACAAACCTACCCATATTTCCTTGAGAGTCCATGTGAGGAACCAGGGAGCCAACATACACAGGCATTGAGCACAGTGCCCTGCACCAGGTGCTTGAGGAAGAATAGGTCTGTCATTATGTGATAAGAGGAGAAAAGACTGGATCTGATTTTAAATGGAGCCCTGATATCAATCTGATTTCTTAAATCCATTTGTGAAAGTCTCTGTACGTACTCTCAGGGGATTTGGATTCTGTCAAGCTGAGGTTGCTAAGTGCACACCTGGGAGGCATTTTTACAACTTTAAAAGGCTTTGTCTGCCTTACTTAAGCACCCAACAACCCCATTTTACAAATATGGAAACTGAGGCTCCATGACCCGCTCAAAGCCTCATGCAGAGCCGCTGGATTAGTAAGGTACTTATCTGGGATCTCAGCCTGGAGTTGCCACAGCCCAGTTAGTAAGAAGCACCTAGAAAGGAGAATGAAGGAAACATCCTCCAGAGGTCTCCTGGAGGGGCCACAGGGCATGGGAAACCCTCCAACCTGGGGTGGAAGATTCTGGAATCCCAATTAAAACAAAGATGGGAGAGGTGTTGGTAATAATCCCCTTATTCACAGAGTGCCGGACAGACACTGTCATTCTCCCCATTTTACAGACTCTCTGCATTTATTATCATATATTGTCTGCATGTATTTTTAATCTTCCCTACAGACTTGCAGGCCCGATATTATTACACAACCTGTTCTGCAGATAAGGAAACTGAGGCTCTGAGTGGTGGGAAGACTTTCTTGTCCTTATCCATCTGGCAGGGTTGGGACTGGAACCCAGGTCTCAAAGAGCATCTACCATTTACGGTCTCCTGGGGCCTTGCTCTGTACCCAGCATTTTAATAACAGCAACATCACAGCCGTAGGAATACTGATCCCTCGTGTTCCAGGCAGCAGGTCTACACTGGACATGCATCGGCCCATGTAATACAGCGATCCTCATGCTGCGTAGCCACTGGAACCCCCATTTCCAGGTAAGGAAACAACGCACAAAGAACATAAACAATTTGCACATCCTGCTGGTCCATGGCAGAGCCAGGTTCAACTGCAGCCAAGTTGGGAAGGCCCGGCTGAACACCTCCATCCGCACGTGGCCCCAACATGCCTCGTGACACCTACCCCCCCCCCCCGAAACCTCTGATGTTTATAATTCCGCCCTGCGAGGCTTTGAAACTCCCCCTACACGCCGCCCTGCCCTGCCGGGCTTGTCTCTGCCCAGCCTGGCTTTGCAATGGCTTTTACTGATTTTCTGGCTGGCAGCCTGCCAGGAACACACTCCTTTTAATGCAGCCTTAATTGGGAGGGAAGACAGAGGAAGCCGTTCCCCTGCTGCCCTGCTTAATGGGGACTGAGGCTCCTGTCTCCTCTTCCTTTCGCCCAGGCTGGGAGGTGGCGCAAGCCCTGGGCCTGGAGTCCTGGGCAGGCCCAAACTCTTCCTGCTGGCTGCTGACTCACGGCGTGACCTTGGACAAGTCCTGCTTGGGCCTCAACCTCCTCAGCTGTAAAATGGGAGTAGACAGCCCCGCTTCCCAGGGCTGGAGTGAGTGAGGATTATCTGGTAGAAGGAATGTAAGAGTCTTAGCCCAGTTCTTGGTACCCAGTAGGTGCTCAATAAACCGTCAAATCCCTTCTGGCCTCCCAGGTCCCAAGACAGCCTGGGTTTGAATCCAGGCAGCTGTGGGCATGTTACTTTAAGCTTTCTGTGCCTCAGTTTCCTCCTCTGTAAAAAGAGGAGACAAACAGGCCCCACCTCTTCTAGTTGTTTTAACTGAGATGCTACCGGTAAAGCGTGTAGTATGGTGCCTAGCAGAGAGTAAGCGCTCAATCAAGGTTACCAATTAGAATCGTTATAGTGACTCTCATGCCTCAGTTTCCTTATCTGGGACAAGGGGAGGTGTTCTTCTTGAAACCTGTGCTGATTATTAGCTCTATCATGGCACACCCTTCTAGACTGTGCTGTGTCCCTGGGGCGCCGAGAGTCCTATCTCTTGTCTTTGTATTTCTTCTATGTCTGTTGAACTCATTCTTTACATGAAATTTTTTTCTGTCAAAACGTGTGCCGTGGTTTCCATTTCCCAGCCCCTATTCTGACTGATACAGCCCCCAAAGGCCCCCCCAGCTGGGTCAGGTTGAGGTGTCTCCTGGAAGCCAGGACAGGAGCGCTTTTCCAGAAAGATAACTTCTGTGGGCTCTCTGGGCTGCATTCCTCAGCCCTGAAGTCACCTGAGTCACACGCTGCTGTCACAGCTCACCCTCTAAGGGAAGAGACGTTCTCTTGACTATTCCCGGGGCTGAGGCCTACACTCCTCTCCTGGTTCTCTCTCACTCCTGCCCCTCACTCACCAGACACTTCCACGTATCCGTCTTTCGTCTTCACCATCAGCTCCTCTGGCTTAAAGCTGTGCACGTTGACGCACACTTTCCAGGGCTCCCCGGGGAAGGGTGGGGGACTTCTGCCCTCCCCAGGTACCCCAAACCTGGCTGCAGCCGTCGGCCCCCGAGGCACCATGCCTGACCTCAGGGTCCCAGGCCACCCCGGGGAGAATCGAGGCAGGGCCCAGTTGCGCCATGAGGCCGTCAGGTCGTCGGGGAAGGGGTCCATGCCAAAGTCATCATCCAGCAGGCGCGAGGGGAGGGACGAGTCCCGGAAGGGGTCCCGGCGCAGGCGGCTTGGATAGTGGCAGGAGAAGGGCATCTGACCATCAGCCATGGCTGCTGAGCTGGAGGGGCAACGGAGGCTCAGAGAGAGGGAGCCACCTGCCCAAGGTCACACAGCAAGGTGATGTGGGGGGGTGGGGGCGCTGGCCCTCCGAGCTTATTCTTCAGCTTCAGAAAACGCTGAACCATCCACTGCCAAGGACAGAGGGGGTACCCGGCTGGGGTCCCAGCCCCCAAAGACACTCCAAAGGCGACCACCTGCCGGCCCAGCAGAATTCCAGAGGGCCCCTCTCCGCACTGCCTCACCGGAGATCAGCCAGTCACTGTCCTCCCAGGCTGTCCAGGCTCTCAGCCAGAGCCGCTGAGACGTCTCATGGAGGAGCGTCAGGAGGTTAATAAACCCAGGGACGCGGGCCTAGAAACTTCTCCTTGCTTCTCCTGGGCTGAGAGCCTTCTATTTATTGCTGCCTGGGGCTGGGGGCGGGCTTTGCCAGTGCCTCCTGTCACAGGAGTATTCGGAGGTGATGAACCAGTCCCCGAGAATCAGCTGAGGGAACAGCTGGGCTCCCAGGGGGCGGGGAGGAGCCTTGGCGGCCAAGTCCAGCCAGCCAGTCCGGACACTCTCCTCCCCGGCTGGGCTCAGCTCCGCCCCCTCCCGCCGCTCCCTCCCCCGCCCGCCTCCCCAAGTCCGGTGCAAAGACCGGCTAGGCTATTAATAACCCTCCGCCTGCCAGGGCTCCGGTCACCCCAGTAATACCTTCCCCAGAGCCTGCTGCGTCCTGCCCGCCTTGGGGACCTGCCGAAGGAGAGAAGAGGGATGGGAGCCCAGTGGATTTGAAAGCAGGTGGCCTTGGGCAGCAATTGCCCCCGCTTACAACCCGACCTGGGAGCTTGCCTTCAGCGTCCTCTGGGAGCAGTAACATTATTCCCTGGGCATCTGTGAGCCCGTCAGTCTTCCCACCTGTAAAATGGACATAATAGTAGCCACCTCGTGGCTGTGTCCATGAGGACCACATGAGGTGATCATCCTTAAACATTTAGCAGACTGACACTTTTATATACTCAATTTTGAGTTCTCAATTACGTAAAGCTTGCTGTATGCTGGGCCCTGTTCTAAGTGCTTTCCAAATACTAAACTGCCTTCAACCACAGTAACAATCCTGTGAGGAAACTGCCCTAGGAAGTGATAACCAATGGTAGCCTCTATTAGTAGTAGTAGTCCTCGGATTATGACTGCTAATAATGCTAATTATCAGTAGGTGCAGTGGATCTGGCCTGAACCCGTCGCCCAGAGAGGACCTACTTGCTAGATTTCCCTGTTGCTCCCCCATAGCTTCCGGAGAATGAACTTACAAATTGTCCTTTGACCTAACGGCCCCCTGAGCTTGGGTTCCAATCTTTGATCTGTCCCCAACAACAGGTGGGCGATTTGGGCATGCAGTTCTCCATCTGTGGGCTGCAGGGTCTCAGCCCTGCCGTCCTCACAGGGTGGGGTGGGGTGGGGTGGGGTGTTAAGGAATTCAATGAGTCACTGCCTGAGAAATCAGTTTGATGTTAGGCAGTGCGGGCATGAGGCCGTTTGCTAAAAATAATAGTGTGGAGAACAACCACCACTAGCATTTACAGCCTCTTCCTACAGACCTGTCTCCATGGGGAGCCCCGGGTTGCCCCTCATGTTAAACCCTCGCAGCAACAACAACAGGGGTGTTCTCCCCACCCCCATTTTGCAGGTGAGGAAGCAGAGGCACGGCTCCAGGGTGGCAGGGCCTGGGGTTGGGGGGCACCTGGGTCCGCGCCGAGCTGACTGGTGGAGACCCCCACTCTCCCTCCCCCACTAGCCCAGATAGGGAGACTGAGGTGCCCCCCTCCCCCACCCCGAGTGAGTGACTGGGTCCCCACTTGACTCTGGTGAGATCATCGGGCTCGAAGCTCCAGGCTGACGTCATGGCTGGACACAGAAGCCTGGCTCTCCCTGTCATTACAGCTGGGGCGGGGCCGGCTGGGTTGGAGCCCCAGTGGGGAGATTCACTGCCTGCCACAGAGAAGAAAGCCGGCCCTGCCTGGGACCTGGCCTGGGACTCCAGTTCGTTTGTGTGTGGATTTGAGTGGGTGGAGCGGTGATTGTGTTTATGCCCGGATGGGGCTGTGTTTATTTATGGGCGAGTCTGCTGATGGGTGTGAGCTGGAAGAACCTCCTTCTTCCTCTCTAGGTCTCTTTGCCACAACCCCACAGAGCCTTCATCCACCTTCTCATTTCAAGGATGCTTGCAGCCCCGAAGCCAGCAGGAGAGGAGAGGAAGGGGTGCAGCTAGAAAGCAGAAATAGCAATCATTAGCATTTATCCAGCACTTTCCGTGTGCCGGCTTCTGTTCTAAGCCCTTTGGATTTATGTATCTGAACTCACGGAATCCCTCCTACAACCCTACAAGGAAGGGGCTTTCATTATCCCCATTGTACTGCTGAGAAAACTGAGGCTCAGTGAGATTATGTGACTCACCCGAGTCTACACACCCGGTTAAGTGGCAGAGCTGGGATTCGAACCGAGGCAGTCTGGCTCTTGGCCCCTCTGCTGCATTACCTCTTATAATCACAGGCATGGCTCACATTTATTGAGCGCTGACTGTATACCAGGCCATGTGCTCAGCACTTTATTTATGACCTCACTGGACCCTCATGGTTCGGAGAGGTGAAGCCACCTGCCAAGGGCCACACTTGGGGGTATTTGGGGGCCCCCGGGTCTCGTCCAGTCATCTTCCCACATGCTTGCTGTATGCTGTCCACCCGCCCCCAGATTCTCAGCACACTTCTGGGTCAGGCCAGCCTTCTGTTTTGGGAAGCTGAGGAAGGAGGCAGATGCTCAGCCTGCTGGCCCAGCCACCTGGAGAGGGGTCAGTAAACCCTACGGGCTGTCATTAGCCACATGAAAACATGGGGCCAGGCCCAGGAGGAGCCAGGGAGGGAGAGGGGCCGCCAGGCTGGCTCTCCCCGGGAAGGAAAGCCCCTGTGGGATTCCTGTGCCTGTTGGGGCAGGGGTGGGGGCAATAGTAGGCCCCAGGGTCCAGAACAAGTGTTCTTTGGGCTGCTTTCCTCTTAGAGCTTTCACCTGGGAAGGACTACCGTTCATCCTCGAACAGACAGCCCAGGAGGAGGGTGACATCACCCTGCAGTTGGGAAACGGGGGCGGGATCCAGAGGGAACGGCAGCAGCCTGAGGTCAGCCAGGTAGTGACAAAGACTCCGTTGGTTGGCTGCCCACTTCCGTGCTCTTCCCTTGCACGGCAGCAAGACCCCACGTTCCCTCCTCCTCTAAGTATTTCCAGCCCCCGGCCCTGCCCAGCCTCACACCCCTTCACCTGCAGGCCCAGCCCTAACCCTGTGTGGGGTGGAGTCTAATCGGGACTGAAGGAGGAGCCTCTGTGGCTCCCTCAAGTGCATGACTTTCGGGACCGGGACCGCATTTTTGCTCACTGTTTTCTCTACAATTCTAGGGCTCCAGAGCTCTCGTTCCGGGCATGGGGCCGATCCTGGTGGCCTCCCGCATTCACTCAGGCTCCAGGTCCAGGAAGCCCCGTCTCAGAGTTCCCTCCATGAATACCCCCGGAGCCCAACACATCTTCCAGCAAACGGGGGGTGCATATGCTCATGTCTTTTTTCCTTCCCTTTCTCAGAACCCCCAACAGACGACACTAGTGGAATTTCCAGCACATTCAGCTCCAGGAGGGCAGGACCCTTGTGTGTCTTGTTCACAGCATCATCCCCTGTGCCTAGAAGGGTGCCTGGTGCCTTATAGGAGCTCAGCAGATCTTGGCTGAGCAGATGATGTCGTGTTAGCAACCCTGGGTCTGAATCACCTTGCCCACGTGGGACAGACCCTGCACACAGTAACAGCACTAGAATAGCAACTACAATTTCCAGGATACTTAGAAGGGACCAAGTGAAATGATTTCCAAGCGTGCTGTTTATTTATTTCTCACAACAGTCCCCTCCCAGAGGTTCATGCTCTCATCATCCCCATCTTACAGATGAAGAAACTGAGGTTCAACAGGAAGGAACTTGTCCAAGACCACCAGCTTGTGGCTTCTAAAACGCCACTGTGTCTCAATCTCAGGCCCAGCCCCCCAGGGCTCTTTCCTCCAACAAACGCCCATGCAAAAGCAGATGATTAATAAATAAAATAAAATAAACAACCCACATGCTCCCTCCCTACACAAGTCAGTGCCCTCACAATCCCACACAGCTAATGCTTATTGATTGAGCTCTAGCTTCCTCTTACTATTATCTCCAAAGTTCTTTCCAGGGATCACTTGCTCTGACCACCTCTATAGGTAATAATAATAATAACACTTATTTAACATTTTGTAAGAGTTGTATTTTGCATAAATCAATTTATTTAGTCCTCCTCCAATTTGCTCTAAGATCAGTGTGATTATCCCTGTTCACAGATGACGAGATTGAGGCACAGAGAGGCTAAAGAACTCGCTGAAGCTCACCCAGCTACTCAGTAGCAGAGCTGATGCTCAAATCCAGGCAGTCTGGCTCCAGAGCCTGTGCTCCTTACCACCACGTGATTCTGTGAATAACAACCACCCAAAGCACAAAACAGTAATGGTTCCCACCATTACTTGAGACCCCCTATGTGCCAAGCTCTACCAAATGCCCTGTATACCTTACCTCTCTTCATCCTCATGATAAGCCTATGAGGCAGTAGTATATTGTTAACCCCATTTTATGTTTTTTTAAAGATTTATTTATTTTTTTTTAAAGATTTTATTTATTTATTTGAGAGAGAGAGAATGAGAGACAGAGAGCCCAAGAGGGGGTAGGGTCAGAGGGAGAAGCAGACCCCCTGCTGAGCAGGGAGCCCGATGCGGGACTCGATCCCGGGACTCCAGGATCATGACCTGAGCCGAAGGCAGTCGCCCCACCAACTGAGCCACGCAGGCGCCCTTAAAGATTTATTTATTTATTGGACAGAGAGAGAGGGAGCTCAAGCAGGGGGAGCAGGAGAGGGAGAAGCAGGCTCCCTGCACAGCAGGGCTCGATCCCAGGACCCTGGGATCATGACCTGAGCCGAAGGCAGATGCTTAACTGACTGAGCCACCCAGACACCCCCAACCCCATTTTATGTTGAAAAGTAAAGGCACAGAGTCAGATCTGTGCTGATGGCTAAGCCTGGACTCTTCGCTGCCTAGTGGGGAGCAAGGGCTCTCCGAACCCAAAGGGACCCAACAGACCACAGCTGACCTTCAGGTCACCAGCCCACCTCTCCCTCTACCTCCTCACTGGGTCTGGAAACTTCTTTTAGCCCTTGCAGACTTTCTCAGTAGAACGCCAGGTGACGCCAGGAACCCACTGACATTGGGAGCCTGGAGGCTGCCTGGGACAAGCCATCACTGTGTTGGCCAGAGAGATCCTTACGTGTCACAAGCGTGAAAGCTGCTCAGAGCCGGGCCAGGGGCCTGGGGTTCAGTGGACTCAGTGGGAGACAGGGAGTCAGGGGTCAGTAGGGGCGCCTCTTACCTGCATGTGTCTCTGGGTTAAGGGAGTCAGGGGTCAGCTCATCCCACCCCCCTCTACCTATTTTCAAAGAGGGACTCCCCCGCGAAGGGCTCTCAGGGGCCCCTCTACTTACTCCTGAGCTTATCACGGCTTCCGAAATCTCCTCTCAGGGCCCGGATAATTATTCTGCATCTGCCCCTGCTTGAGCTCCCTCTCTGTCTGTCCAATAAATAAAATAATATCTCAACTAACCAGGTCTTTAAAGAAGTGACAGTGTTAGCACTTACAGCTTAAGAAAGACAGTAAAGCCTGGTGGGTAAGAACTTGAACAATGCTGGCTGTGCTGCTCTCGGTCAGTGGCCTAGTCTCTCTCAACCTCTGCCTTGTCATCTGTAAAAGGGGGACGACAACAGTCGTCCACTGGCATGGATTGTGAGGTGGGAAATGGTTGGGGAGGTGGGCATGGGCCAGATGATGTAGGTTCTTGTGGACTTCATGTAGGAGTTAGGCTTTGTCCTGAGCACTTTGAGTACCCATTGAGCTGTTTGGAGAAGGAGAATGGTGTGATGAGATCTGAGTTCTAGGAAAATCACCAGCCACTGGGTGGAGAGGGCACTGGGGGACAAAACTCCAGGGAGACCAGCAAAGTAGGGTCCAGGGAAGATGGTGGCTTGGGCTGGGCTGTTGGCTGAGGAGAGAGAAAGGGTGGACATAATCCATGATATATTAAAGAAGCAGAAGCATTTTGACTGAGGGACTGCCCTGGAGGGGAGGAGAGGGCACGTCAGATGCACTGCCCAGTGTTTAGACATAGGCAACCGGTGGGTGGTGGTGCCAATTAATGAACACATGAGGAGGGGCAGATGCGGGGAGTGGGGAGACTCCATGCATTATTCATTTATACTTATTTATTAAGTTCTTATGTACAAAGCACTGGCCTAGGGGCTAGAGATGGGACAAAGGTCTCTGTTCTCACATCTGTCAAACAAATAGTTGAATCAACAATTAAAATAATTTTAGAAACTGAAAAGTTTCATGAAGAACATGAAGGCTCCTGGCTACCTTTCTGATCTGATGCCCTGCTGTCATCCACCCGTTGCTCACTGTGCTTGAGTCCTGTGGTCTCCTTTCTGTCCTTCGGACTGTTCCTGTCTGAGGACTTCCCTCCTGCTCTTCGCACAGCCTGTGACACTGTTCCCCCAGATCTCCTCAAGACTGGTCTCTCACTTCATTTGTGTCTCTACTTAAATTCCACCTACTCAGAGAAACTTTCTCCAACCATTTGATCTACAGTCAGGTTCTCTTCCGTCAGCTGGTTTTTCTTCATAGCACTGGCTACCTATTCCTCTCAGTTTGGGACATTCAGATCGTGCTGTCGGAGGCCCTTAGGCAGAGGGCTGGCTCAGATCTTTGGAGGGCGGGAGACCTGGAGAGTCTGTAATCTTGAGGCCCTCCTTCTCCAGCGGGAGCTGGTTCGACCAGTTGGTGTCCAAAGGCAACTGCTTTGGAAAGTTTTGTTTTGTTTTTTGTTTGTTTTGTTTTGTTTCTTAGGTCTGGGAATGACCTCTCCTAGGACGGTTTAGCCTGAGAGCGTTCTCATGGTTTGTGCTGGGAGGGGAGGAAGTTTGGAGGAGCTGAGGAGGGTGCATAGAGATGGACGAGGAGAGCTGTAAACAAGATATCTCCTTCCGGGGACTGTCTTAGTTTCACCCTGAATATGAGTTAGGGTTGATTTTAGTTGTGAGCAACAGAGAGTCAAAATCACAGTGACTGAAAGAAAAGGGAGATTTATTTCTTCTTAATATTAAAGTCCAGAGACATTCTGTCTTGTTGCTGGCATGGTGTCCCTGCTCCGCAAAGTCCTCAGAGACTGAGACTCTTCCATCTTATTGCTCTGTTTGTATGGGTTCGATTCCCAAAGCCACCTCATGGACCACGGAGCCACCTGAATTCCGGCCATCATGTCTGCATTCCAGCCAGCAGGAAGGAAAAAGGGATGAAGAAGAAGGGGGAAAGCGCATGACAAATCACTTCTATAGAAATACCTGGAAGCTACCGTGGAAAATTCTGCCTGTATCTCATTGGCCAAAATTAGTCACATGGCCACACCTAGCTGCAAGGATTGCTGGGAAATGCTGTCTTTATTCTGGGTGGCAATGAACCTACTTGAAATTATTACTATGGATGAAAGGGCAGTGGCTGTTGGGAGGCAACTAGAAACTCTACCATATCCTGAGAGTGTATAGATGGATTTTGCTGAACCATCCTAAAGGCTTCAAGTTGGGCTCCTCTGGAAAACTAGTGGGGAATATGTCCTTCTCTGCATCAACATGTTGGTATTTTCATACGTAAAAACTTTGCCTGGGATTTCAAAGGATTCACAGACTCTCTGAAGCCCAAGCATGGGAGGCCATGGATTCTGAATCTAGAAATAGGGTTCAAGGTGAGGGAAACCGAAGGGAAAAAACCAAACTCTCTGTGTGTGTGAGCGTGTGTGTGTTTGTGTGTGTACACCTGTTCCAACCCCTTTCCATTTGGCAACATAAGTCTATACGATGTGGTTGGTGTTGTTTATTTTGGGTTTAGATTTGAGAGTAGATTGTCAAAGGACTATAGAACTACTTGGGTTGAAAATGTTGATGAAATATCAGGGTGGAGATATACCTGGGGAAATCGCCAAGTTCTTGGGAGACTCTAGATTCTTTGGAGTGGAGAAGATACTCATGGAGGGAGGCAGCTGGGAGTGCCTCTCTTGAGAATTTGGTATTCGAGGTGATGAAAGGTGAGAGAATATTGGACCTTTGCCGAGGTGACCTGGAACCCTCCCAGAAACTTGTTGTGATCTTACCTAGGCAACCGAACCTACCCAACTCCCACCCCCTTTTGTGTCAGTAACAATGATACTAAGTCAGGGGCTGGGCTAAGTGCTTTATGTGTATCATATCTTCGTGGCGCCCTTATGAGATTGATACTTTTAGCATCCCCATTGGAAAGATGAGGAACCGGAGGCTCAGAGAGGTTAAGCCGCTTACACATAGACACACAGCTAGGAAGCAGCAGTCAGGCTCTAACCCAGGTCTTGTGACTCCCAAGCCACTGCCTTTTAAAGATCACACCTGTCTCTAACCCTAGGGACTATACCCCCGAGCCTGGCACAGTGCTGGATGGATAGTAGGTGCTCACATCCGTCTGCCTCATCCCCATGCTGCGTTCTCTCACTCCCAGGGAGGGACACAGCTCCTCGTGGGTAGAATGTGTGCATGAGAGATAGGGTGCCTGTGTGGGACACGCTGTTGCTTTGCCACAGTTCTCCTAGCCATACTCCGCACCTGCAACTTAAAGTAAAAATTAACCAGTTCAAAAATGCGTGGGATTTAGAAGGAAGCAGATCTGGCAGCCCCAGGCAGATTTAATCATTTGACAGACGCAGTGCTGGGCATGGCACTCCCTCCGGGCACACAGGGATGGGGGATGAATGAGGCAGACAAGGCTTCTGTCCTCTTGGAGACGGGCAATAAACAAGTAAACAAATAAACTAGGTGCGGACAGTAGAGCACTATGGAAGGAATGCACGGGGTAGGCGGGGGACCAAGAGCCTACTTTTGGCAGGTGGAAGTCCTTGCTCTGGTCCTGTACACACGCAGTAGCCCCTGCCTGGGATCCCCAGTCCTCCCTCCTCTTTCCTGAGCTCCCTTTCCTGGCCTGGCCCATTCTGCTCATTTCCCAGGCCAAGGGGTCAGTTTTTTCCATGATGCCTTCCGAGGTGGTTTTAGGCTTTAGGCGTCCCTTTGGACTCCCCGCATCCTGGGGTCCAGCTGTGCCACTTATTAGCTGTGTAAGTGGGGCCACCAGTCTGTGCCTCAGTTTCTGCATCCGTAAGATCAGCATAAAAATAGTCCCTGCCTCATAAGGCTGTTGCAAGGATGAAATAACGTAAGTAATTT
Source organism: Leptonychotes weddellii (assembly GCF_054177405.1). Lineage (NCBI taxonomy): Eukaryota > Metazoa > Chordata > Mammalia > Carnivora > Phocidae > Leptonychotes > Leptonychotes weddellii. The sequence continues at coordinate 68,266,917 of NC_138381.1, forward strand.
AGGTTAATACACGTCAAGGGCTTGGAATCGGTCTTACGGGAGTGTGGAGGGTTGTTGGTCGTGCTGTCTTTACTGTCGCCGTGGCTAAGAGCCCACCTACGCTCTCACACCGAGCGGCACACATTTATGGTGTCATGTAATTCAGTGGTTCCCAATCCTGGCTTCATAGCTGATGACCGAGGAAGCCTTTGAAAACCCCGCCCCCTGGCACCCACCCTCAGCAGCCCTTGTTATTGGGGATGGTGGTGGGGCACTCAAGGGTGTCTGGCTTTGTAAAGGTCACAGTGCACTCTAATGCATAGCCAGCGTTAAGAACCACCGGCCTGACCCAACTTCTTTTCACAGGTGAAATAACTAGGACCCAGCGGGGCTTGATTTGCTTAGGTCACAAGGCAAACCAGGGCTCTCGGCCCCTGCCTCTTGCGAAGCTCAATTTTCTGATGTCCTCCTGCCTCCCCTGCTTGCCTGCCTGCCTTCACCCCGAGGAGAGGCTGTGCGTGTCCCTGGGACTGCGGAAGGTAAGGGTGCCGGCCGCAGGCTGCCTCGGCTCCATCCTTGTCCTGAAAGAGAGCCATCGCCCAAGGCCGCCCAGCCTGCCCTGTGCTGGCTGGGAGGGGGTGGGGCGCCTCTTCAGACCAAGAGCCAGAAGAACACCCGATTCCCCTAACTGGGAGCCAGAGCAGGAGGTAGAAGGGCAGAGCCCTCTTCCGTGAGTCACTGAGGGACGGCTGGCCTCACAACCTCCTGGCAGCCACATTTTCCAGAAGAAGTCCTGGGGGGCCCTTACGAAGGGCTAGCTCTGAGTTATGGGGCTCCCACCTTCAGAGGCAAAGAGGTGCAGCAGAAATGGTCCTGGAGCCCACGGACTGAGATTCAAATACCCTCTAGCTATGTGGTCCTCCCTCTGTGACCCTCAACTTTCTCATCTGTCAGATGGGGCTAGACAGGGTTGTTACGAAAAGGAAGTAAGTTAAGGCACGAAAAGGGCTTGGCACAGGATCACTGATCCATAAAAAGTTAATTTTTATTATTACTACTACTATTATTTATTGATGAAGCCTCATAAGGGGACACAGGTTGCGGCCTTACCCTAGCCTGTTAGGGAAGAAAGAAATTGTGCGTGTGGTGGTGTTGGTGGGCCCCGGTGGATAGCAATGGATTTACCCCAAGGAGGTTGTCCCATTCAAATGATTTTTAAGGGAGGTTTCCAGAGGGGCAAGATACAAGGGGATGCGACAGTGGTAACCTATTTTGTTTGCTCTTTCTCTCCTAGCTGAGAACCTAGTCAGGTATAGACAGGGCTGTGCTACAGGCCGGGGGCTGTAGCCCTGGGGATGGGGGTGGGGCAGGGCTGTCTGGGCCCTGGGATGATGTACGTTATCCACACATGTGTTTGTATAACTTTTTTTGACTTGCATAATGTTTGAAAAAAAGAATGGGTTACCCACGTTTTAAAAATCAGTACATTTTATCTAAAAATTCATCCTCTTGAGGAATGGGGAGATCTGGCAACACTGAGCTGAGCTAGCTAGCTGGCTGTAGTGTGCTGGACTCCCTGGGTCCCCACAGTCCTAACGCTGCCCACTTCCCTCACCTGCCTGCCCCTGTGGGTGTTTTCAACCTCTGCTCCCTATGGCAGGAAACTCTGAAGTTGGACACTGAGGACATATCTGGGGGGCCTTCACAGGGCCTTGCAGGAACCCCACTATTCCCAGCTGGCTACTTAGGGCTGTCTCCATGAGCCCCGCTCCCACAGTTCAGTCTCGGGTGAGGGAAGAGTAGTCACGCTAACATTCACTGAGTGCTTCCCAGGCATCAGGTATTTTTAGAGCCACATTCCAGTTAGTTCCCACAGCAGCCCGGGGAGAGAACTGTTGCTGCCTCCATTTTACAGATGAGAAAACCAAGCCCCAACGGGGTATCATCCTTGCTCAGCGCTACATAGCGAGTAATGGCAGGGTCTATCTTAGAATCCAGGTCTTTGGACTCCCACATCTGTGCCCTACACACCGAATTTCCTCCTGCCCATGAAGGCCTGGGAGAAACACGGTCCTACCAGAGAGAACTGCGTCCTCTCTGCATCAGCTGAAGTGCTGCAGAGCAGAGCTGTGCACAGCCTGGGGTCTGCAGTCAGCCTGCACGGATCCTATCATTGACACCGCGGCCCTGGGCAAGGGACTTGGCTTTGCAGGGCCTTAGTTTCCTTCTTGGGAGGAAGGAGATTCTAATGCCTACCTCCGAGGGTTGTGGTGAAGACTAAGATAATGCACGTAAAATGCTTACAGAAAGGTTTCCCCGAGGCATTCCGTGGGTGCTATGAATGTCTATGTAAAACCAAAGTGCCTACAGGCTTGTTTTGAAGACTGAAGAAAGGAGGTGAGCAATGCGACCATGTGCGCAAGCAGCAGGTCGTGCCCAGGGGCTCTTGGCCCCCCCCCACACCGTCTCCCTGCCGCACCTCCCCCCCTCCCTGCTTCTGGACACCTCACGTAGACAGAGGAGGCTGGGCCACGTTTGAGAACACCGTACCATGGAACCTTTTATTAGAACAGAGAGACATGTTTCGTACAGGCTGAAAAATCGGAAACCCCAGGAAGGTTATGCTTAGCTGTGGACACCAGAAATAAACAAGCCACGGCCGCTGTGTCACTGGGTAGAGGACAGGGTCCCGGGATGCTGGAGGACACAGGAGCTTCTCCCCGCTCTGATGTGGATGCTCCAGACAGAGGCTGGCTGCTTGGGCTGAGCTGGGCTGGTGGTGGGTCCCCCAGCATGGGGTTTTCCAGATGAGAATTCTAGCCCCCCGATGTGGAGAAATGGCCTTGGGGTGCACCGAGCCTGCCAGGCTGATAGGGTGGATGCTGCTAGGTCCTTGGCCAATGATTGCTTGAGGGAGCAGCAGAGAATTGGGAGAGAAAAGACCCTGCACAAAGTCCTCACAGCAGGGGCCTGGCGAGAAAGAGCTACCGAGAGAGAGTGGGGCGTGGAGCCAGGAGGGTCTGAGCTCAAGGGAGTTACGGCAAACCAGATCCCCCCTTCCCGGGCCTCAGTTTTCTCATCCGACAAATGGCAGCATGACCTAGGTCACTGGCTTGTTCGAACAACTGTACAAAAATGTGGTCTGACATGATGAACAGTGGTGAACTCCAGAGAACAGCAAAGCCTTCTTGGTCTCTCCTTTGATAACAGCTGGGCTTGGAGAGAAGGTCAAGCTCATACAGAAGGCTTCTTTGACCCAGGCTACAAGAGTCACCACTCAGGTGGCAGCATCTGGAGGCCTCCCATTTTTGACTGCAGGACTCAACTATTACCACCTTACCCTGCAAATGAGGTCCATGCCCTGGTTTTTTATTTCCTTCCTTAGGAGACATCCTTCGACCTACAGTTGGCAGAAGACACCAGGGACCGTATACCTGACAGTTTGGAGCTCACAGCATCAGAGGTGCAACCCCCGCCCTCTCCCCTGCCAAGAACACTTAGGCCAAGCCCCATTTTACAGATGATAACATTGAGGCCCGAGACCCACTCCATTTCATCCAGACACACACACACACACAGGCCAGAGAATCACAAAGGAATGTTGTTCCAGTCTCTTTGGCTCAACTTGTTAGAAGATGAGGCATATCTTTTCTTGGCCAGAGAAAAGGAATTACAATTTTGTCTCTCTCTCTCTTTTTTTTCTTTCAAGGAGTTGTGACTTTTTAATAGAAGTTGGTTTGTGCACAGGCATTTTATTCTGCAATTAATTTCCATCAAAATGAGGTTTTCCCGGAGATAACCAGTGTTTTAGTTCCATTTGAGCTTAATTTGTATGACTGAAGACTCCGTTTCTGCCAATTCCAATTTGCTGGGTGATTCTAGCACTCATTACCTGGGTGATCATGCCCTTTGCTGCAGACGGCCGCACCCAGAGCTGGGAGATCACCGATTTCCAATAGCAATTCAGGGAAAGAGGTGGTCCCTCTCCTCTCCCGATACCACTCAATAAATAGGCAATAAATTATTAAATAAGCCATGTTCTGATGAGGGGCCCCCCATCATGGTATTTACAATGCAAAACCACCCCCCCAAAAAAACCCTCAATAAAGAAAAAGAAGTCCAAAACAGCAGCCACAGACAGAGGGGAGATGCCAAGTCAAGCAAAGCCTTTGGGAAAGAGGATGGTTCTGAGCTCATGGATGATGGGGGCTCTCTGAGACCAAGACCCTCGTGTCTTTCAAACATCTTAAATGTTGTTTGGCTTCTGAAAGATTGCCTTTCCTTCAAGAAGGGAAGAAACAGAGATAGGAAGGCAGTCGAACCTTGAGGAACTAGAATGTTCCTGGATGGGGGCTTTGAGGGAGTTAGCTTTTCTTAACTGAAGGGAATTCACATATTGCTTTAAGTTTTACTCTAATGATTGAGAACCTCCTAAAAAGATTTGAGGCTGTTTTCCTTTTTCTTCTCAATCCTGGTGAACTCACCCTGTCTTTGGACAATTTCCCAGGCCTCCGGTCAACATTCTGGATTATATATCAAAAACTCTGCCACTTCTCAAAGGGGTAATTTTTGGCTTGGAAAAATGGAGCGATCTGTCCAGGTTCATTCATCCAGGAAGGCTGCATGTTTGCTGGGCCACGTGCCACACTCCCCAATGCTGGCTTTTAAAATAAGTGCATACCACACGCAGGTTTCAGGCAATTTGTCTCATTCCCTGGAAACAGAAGGTGATGTGGGCGAAGTAGGCAGAGGAATGCTGATGCCAGGAACTGGGGGCTCTGGTTAAGCAAGGTTACCAGCACCCCAACAAGCGTTTTATTTTTGGATGCATAAGAAAGGAAATGTAAGGGAAATTAGAGAAGCATATCCGGCAAGAGGGAGGGACAGAGATTCCCTCCCTCACTCCCCACCCCAGGAGGCATTTAAGCAGCCTTCTTGCAAACTTTCCCCTGGCTGGGGGTTAGAGCTGGGTAAAATCACATTGCCAGGGAAACAACCAGGGATGTTGCAGAAATCTCTCCAAACTCAAAGCTGGACCCAGAGGAGCTGGCGATTTCAAGGCAGTGAATGGTGACTTTGGAAAGGGTGGGGCCCTCTCTGGGAAGCAGCAAGAAGACCCTGCAGTTAGTCAGAGGCAGAACTGGTATAGGCGTCTAGATCCGGGCTCGATGGGCCCCGAAATGACCTTCTTGGGGGAACCCCTGGCTGCTCCTTTCATCTTGTCTTTTTCCCCCCCTTTCCCTAATTTCTGAAATAGCTTTGTGCTCTCCTCTGATGGAAAGCAAAAGATCACAGTAAAAGGCTTTTTGCTTTGAGTCTGTGTATCTCTCTTAGGATGGTGGACACTGCTCCGGAAAGCAGTGTGTGTCTACTGCAGAAGGAAGAGAGCAGCCTGGAAAAACCTCAGGGGATGGGGAGAAATGGGCTACAGGGGAGGCAGAAGCATGTATAATTTACATGGAACCAACCAGGCATGCTCAGAAAAGCTAGTGAGGGATCCTGCCCACTACCGTATGCCCTGGAATAAGGGTGAGAGACCACAGGTGCATCTTCTCTCCCCTCAGTGAGCTTAATTCTTGCCATACTCTCTCCTTGTCATCTCGAAGTTCAATCCCACTGCTAAACCAGACATTGCTTCAACCACCATGGCTGCCCAAACCCAAGGCGGCTACTTCAATAAGTACTACACAAAGCCTCCTCAGTGGGCCAGAGACAGTCACACCGAGATCTCGGACTCTGCAAATTTTGCCTTAGTTAGGTTATGCTAACTTTAGACTCCAACCCCCACGTGAGCTGTGACTCCACTGTACCATTTTGGGGCCTTAGCTCACAAGCCTCGTGGCATTTCTTCAGCTTTCTGATGCCTCAGTGCAGCTGGTGGGCAGGGAGCTGGGGCGCAAGCCTGAACCTCACTGACGTAACGACGAACCTTGGGTCTGAAGCGCTCCCCCCACCCTCTCAGGCCAACTCCAGGATGTTTGGACTTAGAGCTCTGTGGGTCTCCCCTGCAGGGACAAAGCCAACATCCCTACTCAACACCCGACCTCTCAGATTCCACCCACAAAGACATGAGGGAAAAAAGATGCGCAAAGATAATTCAGAAGCCCCCCCCGCCCCGAAACACACACACACACACACACACACACACACATACATACACCTCTCCATGTAAATAAATAGTTGAATACTGCTAATGGCAACTAGAGAGAGAGAGAGAGAGAAATCATCACATAAATAAATAAATAAACATAAATAAATAAAATAAATAATAGGTTTGCTAGGAGCCCCAGGCAAAATGGTCCCCTAGAGTTGTCTGAAGGCAGTCTGATGGGAGGCTCTCGGGCCTCGCTCACTGCTGTCCCGCTAATGAGGTTCCGTGGCTCCATGATGGGAGACTGGAGCCCAGTTTGTGTTCCTGGGCAGGGAAGAGGGTTATTTACAGTTGCTGTACATGCCCTCCCAGGGCACCTGCCCCTGTCCCAGGCACCTGCCATCCGGCCTTCTGCGGTGACGGCATCGGCATCTGTCAGTCTGGGCAGGTGGGGCCCAGGGCTGGGCCAGAGGGCATCATGGGAAGGCCAGGTCGTCCAGTGCTGTCTGGGGCGCCTCGCTTTCGGCTCTCCTGATGGAGGAAGGACTTGTGGGTGGTTGCAGGGCAGTTTCTGGCCCACGGGCTGATGTAATGGGAAAGATGGGGGGTGGGGGGGGACAGGTCACGGCTTTCAAGAAAAAGGATTTTTTTGTGCCAATGTTTTCCCTGGGGTGGGAAGGATAGTGTTTGGTCCCTGCTTCCCCATAGCTGGCCCCAGTATCCAGAGCCAGGAACTGTCCCCCCTCACTGTCTCCCTCCATGCCCTGTCCCGCTGCCCTTGCTACCGCAAACTTGAAACTCACCCACAAGGCTCCGGAAAGCCAGTCAGCTGGTGAGGGGGATGCCCAAGGGTTTATTTTAAGGATCCTCTCCCTCACACCCCTGTTCTCAGTGCCTGCTGCGGATGAAGCAACTGGTGGTATTTGTGTGTTGGAGATCAGCTTACCCGTGCTGCCCAGCCCTGGGCAGAGGGAAGACAGGGGGAGGGCAGAGATGAAGGTGGGGCTTGAGCTGATAGAGAAGCCTCAGAAGCCAGAAGAATCCCAGGCTATGGAGTATCCAAGCCCCTGTCCCCTCCCACTCTCTGGATTTGGGTCTTTCCCCCCAAAACCTGAGCTGCTGTGCCCCATCCTGGCAAATTCCTGAGAGGCAAAGGGGTTGGCTGGGGCTGAGGGCGGGTGAGCCGATGCTCGGCTGTTTTGGGTGGGCTCCAGGGTGTGGCCGTCTGGGCGGTGGGGGAGGGGGCAGGCAGGCACCAACGGGAGGGTAAGGCCAGACTGGCCGGCGCTGGGGACTGGCAGCTGGCCATGGCACTGGGGGACGTTCAGCAGATGGTCTCGTGGAATTAAGCTGGTGCCAGCTAGTGGGAGCTGAGGCAAATCTGGGCTGTGGGACTGTGGACCAAGCTGTCCTGTCCACTGTGTCCTTTCTCAGGGAGGTTCAGGGGCCCTGTGAACAGCCAAGAGGCTGTCTAAGCCATGTGGGGGCCTCTCCATTGCTAGAACCTACTAGACTGCTTCTCCTGACCAGGCCAAGATAATAGGGGGGTGGGCAGCAGAATGACCCCTGCCCTTTTGCGTCTATACTCACAACCAGAGAACCCATTTCCTCTCTCCTGACACTTCCTCCCCACTGAAACCTCCACGATCCCTACTCAGACCCCTTCTCTCCCCCTTCCGATTGCCTTCTAGCCTTTGCTCCCGCCTGTTTCGGGGGTGGGTGGGCGGTGAAAGGCCTGACCCCCTCTCCCGGGCCTAACTGCCCTTGGTTTCCTTTCGTCTCCTCCCACCCCACGAGGGTTCACACACCCGCTCAGGAGGCCGAATGAGGGGAGAAGGAGGGCAGGTGTGATGCTAGCCTTCCATATGCATCCTAGGAGCAGTGGGTGAGCAGAACTCTGTTTTCCTGGCCAGGCCCAAGCGTTGGAGTCACGGACCCGTTGCTTCTTACAGAACATTGAGGTTTTTTGTGCCAACAGAGGGTGGTTCTCTCCATACGCCCAGGCCCGAGTCGAGCCCCGGCGTGGTGCTGGTGGAGGCTCCTGGCGGTTTGACATAGAGGCTGAAGGCCCCGTACCCTCTTTTCCTCCTCCCCAGGAGAGCAGGAAGGACAGGGTCCAGGAGCCCGCAAGGTCCGTCCCCAAGGAGCAGGCAGGGGGGGCAGAGGAGGGGGGGTAGGCTGGCAGAGTGAAAGGGGCCCCCCTGCAGGCAGCCGGCTCAAGGGAGGGCTCTGGCTTAGCGCCTCGTGCTGGAGTAGCTGTCTGCTGAGCTGTAGCTCCGGCTCCGGCTCCGGCTCCGGCTCCGGGAGCCCAGGCTGGGGCTGCGCGAGCTGGAGCCGCTGCTTGCGCGGGTCCGGCTGCGGCTGCGGCTGCGGCTGCGGCTGCGGCTGCGGCTGCGGGAATAGCTGCGGCTGCGGGAAGAGCTGCGGCTGGCCGAGCGGCTGCTGCTGCTGTACCAGGAGGAGGCGCTGCTGAGGCTGCCGGATGAGGAGGGGCTGGGCCGGTAGTAGGGGATGGGGCGTTTCCGGGCACTGCGGAGACCAGACGGAGCGCGCTTGAGGACCAGACTCCGCCCACCCCGGCCCCGGGGGCGCCTGCCGGCGGGGGGCGGAGGGCGGGGCAGAGCAGTAACTTCCACCTCCCAGGCCCCTGGGAGGCCCTCCGCCTACGCTCCTCGTGCTGTCCCGAGAACATCCAGGGGATGGTCTCAGCCTAGTGCTGGGGTCTTGAGAAGTCACCGATCTCACTTTTTAATAAAGCAAGCCTGGGGCTCGGATCCTCCAACTGGCAATAGGATCTACACCTAGGCTTTAATTGCAGTTTTGTTGTGCTTTTACTTTTACTAGAACCTTCTATTTACGGTAAGAGAGGCTGGTTGTCCATTTACTATAGCATACTGTGGTGTATTCCTTTTGAATTAAATGTATGGACCTCTAAGAAAGAGCGTATCTATTTAAAGAAAATTAAGTAAGCTACAGTACACTTACTAAACAGACAAGTCAAAAGTGCTTAGATGCTCTGGGTGACTGAAGTTTGGGAAACACTGAATGGGTTCATCAAGATGGACTATTTGAGGTTGACTAAGGAAACAAGAGGGCCTTTTAGAAATGCCACTTTGTTTAGCTCAGCCGTCCTCCAAGTCAACCTCAAGGACACCTCTGGTCAACGCGGTGGGTGTAGGACTTCCTGTGTACCAGGGTGTTCTGTGGGATATCTGAGAAGGTGATGCTTTATCCCCATCTTATTGTTTGGGGCACAAGTGCTTTTTCCTCCTCCAGGTCATCTCTAGGGAGGAGGCACTAGGCAGCCAGGAGGACACCCCAGCCCCAGTCCCGTGAGTCTCTGGATGGAGTGGCTGACCCTTGGAGGGCCAGGAGGAAGAGCCCAACTGATTGTCAGCAGCCAATTTTAGGGCAAGACTCAGCCATTCTTACTGCTTTCAAGGCCTAAGAAATACGTGTCCACTCAGACCTCAGGCTTCTTTTCTAGGGCTTTTCTCATCTAAGACCTTAGCTGTTACTGGAAACCTTATCCACCTAGTCTGACCATTCAATCCGAAACAACGGCACACTGAGGGTTCTAGTGTTCTGCATTTCAGTTTACAAAGTGGGTTCCCATCTCTTTGCCCCCTTGCATTTCATCCTCATGATATTCCTGGGAGTTATTTCCTTCCATCCTTCATGGGTGAGGACTGAAGACCTCGGGTGAGGTCTGTCTGACTCCTTCTCTGGGGGTGAAGAGACTCTCCCAGCTTACCTGAAAAGTGCCACAGCCGGGATTCCACCCCAGAGCCCCTCACCCACCTCTCCCCCTCACCCACCAGGGCTCCCTCTAAGTCCCTTTGGCACCTAAATGATCCTTCTTGCCCTCTCCACACTTGGTGCAGGGTGTGATCAGGGCCTATTAAAGCCTGGTTTGTGCGTCTGAGCGTGATCTGTCTCCACTGGCCGGCTCCACCCCCCAGGCAAAGGCCCTGCCCTACTGCTTTGGCCCGCGTTTCCTCGACGCGACCTCCCAGCCCCCTCCGCAGACCCCGGCCACACCCCTTGGGCCACCCCCCCGGATTCCTCAGGCTGATCCCACCCCTGTTCCAGGCACCCATCCTAGCCCCGCCCCGGAGGCCCTGCCCCCTCCCAGCAGAGCCCGCGAAGTGTGTCTGAGCTCCCACAATCCTGAAATCCAGCTCCAAGGGGGCACGGGGAGAACCCGGGGCCCTAGCGGGTGGGAGGGGTGAGAGTGAGGGTGAAGGTGGGCACCCCCGGCCCTCCTGGCCTTACCTGGTTATCCTCCGCGCCTCCAGGTGGCTCGGGGAGTCTCTCCGGCGCTTCCGCATGGGCGAGTAGGACCGCCGTCTCCGACGCGCTCGCTCGCGCTCCCGCTGCTGGGAGTCCTTCTCATTGTACTTGGGGTCCCGCTCCCTGAAGGGATGCGGGGGTTACTGGGGAGCTGGGAGATCCGCATGAGCCAGGGGCACTCACATCCTCTCACCTGCGCCCTGCACCCCGCTGGGGCAGGGGATGGTTTCTCCCGGGGCCTCAGGGAATGCGGGAGGGAAAAGGACAGGGCTGTGGTTCAGTACTGTGGGGGGAGGCCGGGCGTGTGCCCGGGTGCTCAGCCTTCGAGGGTGGGCATTACAGGGGCGCGGGTGCTGCGGGGGTGAGAATGTGGACGTCAAGAGGGCCCTGGTGCATGCGTAAGAACCGGGGGCTCTGAATATGGGGATGAAGGGTAGTATTAGGTGTGTGAAGAGGTTGAGGGCCGGGATGTGAGTTCTGGGGTGTGGCTGGCTGTATATTACGGGGGTACGTTAGGACTCAAGGATATGTTTGGGGGCCCAAACATATCCACTCCAGCGGAGACGAAGAAAACTACAAGGATGCTGGGTCGTCTCCGCATCCCTACTCCTGCAATGCTAGACGAGGGGGGAGCAGGGGCGGGGCTTCGGTGAAGCTCCCCAGAGAGGTGGGTGGGGGAGGAGGCCGGGGAGGCGGGGCCTGTGCTTGGGGGCGGGGCCTGTACCTGTTGGGGCTGTAACGGGAGTAGCTGGGGCTGCGGCGCGATCGGGAGCTTCTGCTGGGTGGGCTCCTCTTGCCGGACTTGGAGGAATAGCTGGAAGAGCGCGAGTAGGACCTGCGGGAGAGCAAACAGTCCCCGAGGGGCCTGCTGGGCTTCGACGGGGTCGTCCCGGATGTGTAGGGCTTTATTCAGCTGGTCCCCTGAGGGAGACCTTCTTCTTTCTGGACGCCAGGCTGAGGAATCTGGCCCTTTCCTGAGAATGAAATTCCCTCTCTTCTGGCCGATTAATAATAATATTGACAACTTCTTCTTGAATTCTTACCATTTAAGGCCACTTATTAGCTGTATGACCTTGAACAGGTGATTTCACTTCTCTGGGCCTCTGTTTTCTCATCTATAAAATGGGGATAAATAATCGTACTTACCCTATAGAGTTGTAAATTAAATGAGTAAATTAGGGTCAATCACATACCTCACATAGGCAGCACACAGGAAATGTTAGCTATGATTGTTGTGTATTTTATTACGTGTCAGACATTGAACTAATGCTTTGTGTGCATTCTCTCATTGAATCCTCAACACATCCTAGCATTAGGTACTATTATCAATCCCATTCCACAGATGGGAAAACCGAGGCACAGAGAGGTGAATGTTTTCACTTTGCAGATAAGGAAACTGAGGCTCGGAGAGGTTATTTGAGGCCCAGGGCCACCAGCTAGGAATGGATATAGTGGGCATTCAAAACTCAAGTCTGTCTGACTCCTTCTCCGCCGAGGGCCAAAGGCCATCTCCGGTTACCATAACTAGCTCCCTAAGGAGGAAAGCGCTGCAGAACAGAGGACAAAGTGGCACTCACCTTTTTCCAGAGGAGGTGGATCGGCTTCGGGTGTACCTGGGGGAGGCCCTGGGGTTTGGGGATCGGGAGGAGTGGCTGGAAGAACGGGTGCTGGCATAGGAGGGGCTGCGGGAGCACCCTCTCATGGGGGAGCTCCGGGCTGTGGATGGGACCAAACTGGACTTCTTCACTTCTGCACATTCCAGACATGGCGACCGAAATCCTCTGCAGATGTGGGGAGAACGCCTGTTAGCAATGGCCTGCCCGCTGGTCTGCAGGCATCTGGAGCTGATACTCCTCTCCCTACCTGCGCCTAGGCTGTGGTACTCTCAGAAACCCCTTTCCACTTATTCCCATCTTACTGCCTCGCGGAAACTTTCCAGGCCACAGATGTCAGAGGAATAGGGACAGAGGGGGACACATTCCACAGGGGGCACTTCAGAGCATTTTAGGTCAGTGGGCATGGGCATAATGGTAAATAACACCAATCACATAGAGATTTATTCCCTTTTGAGTCTTTTCCAGTCCTTCTGATTACATTAATGAGAAACTCCGGGTTGGGTACTAGTGGGTTCAACACTGCAGTCTCCCAGATCTGGTGCCTTGGGCAGGCAACTGTTGCTAACTAGAATTAAATACACCGTCTTTATGTATTTTCATATATAAATCATGTATTTTGCAGGTGCTTTCTATTTAGGACGAGTGCTATAAAATTTCTAGGTAAGATAGTGGTGTAAGTTTCCTTATATAAAAAAGTGAGTTTATTAAAGTAAAAGTACCAGTAGTACAGGGATATGGTGAAAATCAACAAAGGGCCATATAGGTGGTTTAAATTTGGGAAACTTTGATGTAGCTCATTTTGCAGATGGGGGAATTGAGACCCAAAGAAGAGTGAAGGCTTGTTCAAAATCACCCAATGACAGGGTCCTGTCTTCTGTGTTCCCACCCTGCCTGGAGCCATGTGAAGCTCCTGTTGGGTTCTCAGTAAGGGCATGTTCATTTGTTTGGGCCAGGAGTCAAGTTCCAATCCTGTTAATATATGGTTTCCATGCTCATCATGATCCGGCCCCTGCGCACCCCTCCAATCTCAGCTCTTGGCACTTTCCTCTCTTGACTCCAGCCATAATGGACTACTTGTTCCTCCTGTAATATCCCTATTCCTTCCCTGTCTCCAGGCCTTAGAACATGCCCACTGCCTGGAACCCTCTTCCCTCCCCTCCTCACCTGACAATAACTACTCATGGTTCAGGCTTTAGTTTGACTTCACCTTTTCTGGGAGGCCTTTTTTGACATCTCCCTGAGTCTAGTTGGGTGACCCTCAATGTGTTACCACGGCCCCCGGCCTCTATGCACCCCCTGTCCCTAGAAGGACTCACTTGGTCTTACAATGGTCTCTTCCTCCCCGAGCATTGAACTCCTTGGGGAGAGGACTCATGTCTCTGGAAACTGTATCCCAGCACCTCGGACAGAGCCTGATACATCTGTCGTAGGTCATGAATAAATAGTTGTGAAATAAACACTTGAGCCTCTTAGTATCCTGGGTGCTCCACCAGCATCATCTTGTATGGTCCTCCCAACAACCCTAGGAAACTGGCACTATTCTCCCCGATTTACAGGGAAGACTCAGAACGGTTAGTTACTTCCTCAAGGCCACCCAGAGTCTCAAACCCTGATCTGTCCAGCTTCAAAGCCTATGCCCGTCACCCCACCAGTCCCCTATCTTCACTGTTGAAGGTTCCCTAAATTTAGAGCTGATGATGTCTCTTCCTCTCAGCTCTCTGCTCATTGCTGACATGACATAAACAGCCATGAATTTAGAGATCATTTATATTTCAAAATGAAAGGCTGGGTCTAAATGATTTAATTTGGCTGTCCATAGAGATCAAATGAAGCAGGAAACTGCTAGACGCCACTCAGGCTTTAGCTTCAGTGCTATGACAGATCTGTGTGTGAATCCTGGTGCTGGCCCTTATGATCCTAAGTTTCTTAACTACTCTGAGTCTCAGTTTCCCCAGCAGCTAAAAAAGATCTCTGATAATACTTATCCCATAAAGGTTCTATGAGGAGTGAAGGAAGATGATCCACGACAAGCACTTGGCTTGGCACCTAGCGTATAATCAGGGCTCGACACGTATTAGCAGTCATTATTATTATCAGTTGTTATTACTATTACTATTCTGGTTCTTTTTTTTTTTGCCCTGCAGTATGTAAGTAGACACCTGTCCTCCCTATCTCATCTGGGAATTCCACTGCCTGTTCTCGGAGATACTGACATTTGTTCTGACCCAGCCCTGGCTCCCTGGCAGGCTTGGGTGTGAACTGAGGCCAGGGATGTCCCAGGGCAGGCAAACCAGAGGCTCCGTGGAGATGCCAAGCTGTTTGTCCAGAACTGAAGTGGGCTATGTGTTGGGGACAAAGGGCGCTCTGTCCTTGAAGAAACCATTAACTGCTTCACTGCTAAGGCTTTGCTTATCATTCTGACATCTTGGCCACTTTGAGCAAAAGCAGACTCCCACCCCCAGGAGAAAGAAGACCCCACTGTTAGCATGAGAATGTAACCAGCAAATCTCTTCCACCCCTCCTGCATCTGCCTCATTATATGCTCCTGAGGAAAAGGACCGTGCCATTTTCCTTTCTCCAGCACCAAGCTGAGTGGCTGGCTTCTAGGAGGTGCCTGATAACCAGGAGACGGATAAGTAGCTGAATGAATGATAGAGAGTCAATGATCAGCGATTTCTACTAGCTGTAATTGTGACATTATCCTCAGTGATTAGCATTTTGCTGTGATTTCTTGAATGAGAGGGTAAGGGGGTAATGAAGTAGAGTTTACACCTGGCTCATAAGCCGCTGCATGCAAGATTCTCTGCAGGAAAACTGCATCTAGCAAGGTGTGAAGATACACACACTCACACATGTACACACTGTATGGGAACTCTCTGTACTCTCCACATCTCACATAAGAGCGATACATTTGTTACCACCAGTGAACCTCCACTGACATGTCATCACCCTGGAGTCCACGGTTTCCATTAGCGTTCACTCTTGTGAACCCAATGGGTTTTGATTAATGTAAACTATGGATCTGTGCTCCACCTGTTCATCCCTCTCTAACCCCTTCCCTCTCTACATCTCTCTACCCACTGATCTGCTTACTGTCTCCTTAGTTTTGCCTTTTCCAGAATGTCATAGAGTTGGAATTGTACCATAGGTAGCCTTCAGACTGGTTTCTTTCACTCATTTAAATTTCCTCCACGTCTCTTCATGGCTTGATAGCTCATTTCTTTTTAGTGCTGAATAATATTCCCTTGTCTGGATGTACTACAGTTTATTCACCTACTGAAGAATGTCTTAGGTGTTTCCAAGTTTGGGCAATTATGAATAAAGCTGCTACAAACAACCAGGAGCAGGTTTTTGTGTTGACACAAGGTTTCAGTACATTTAAATGTTTTAACATGACTGCAACTTTAAATGAATTTAATGTTAGACCTTCTCCTGAGATTACTGGTAAAACTGATATTTGTTTTTTCCTGCCCATTTCCATCCTTCCTGATATCAGTACCCTGACGTTTCCTTCAGACAACTGGACCTCCCCCAACTTTTGTGTATGTGGGAAGACTACTCACTAACCCTGATGGTAGCATGTGACATATTCTTGCCAAGAGCACAGCATCTCCTGGGCCAGAGTGACTGGTCTAAGGGTGGGCAAATGACCCAAGATGGGCCAAGCAGAAACAATGAGAATCTGCCCTGGTATTTTGGTGAAATTTTTGGGAAAGAGCATTCTCCTTCCATTGGCTGGCTAAACAGATAGAATGGTTAGCATATGTGAATGCTGTTGGCGTATGTGCCATGCTTTGGGAGGGTCTGCTTGAGAATGAAGCCAATAGAGAGGGAAGCAGAGATGAGAGATGTAATGGGGAAGGTAGATTCTCAATGATGTATTTTTGAGTCCCTGGATCCAGCTGTACCTGAAGCTGGTATCTTTGGATTCCCACCCCCTCCCCCCGCCCCCGCTCCGCCCAAATTATGTCAGTTTGAGTTTTCTCTCTCTTGCAAATCAAAGCCTCCTGGGTTATGGGTGGGAAGTGCATGGGTACAGGGCTAAGGTGAGAGACTGAGATGGTAGAGCTAAGGCAGAAACCCCTCCCCCCACCCCTCCTCCAGCCCAGGTGCACTGACCTTGACTCTCTGCCCCTGCTGGTGGGGGAGAGATTCTCCAAAGTGGCTCCCTTGTTCTGGGGTGAGGAGGTGGTGAAGGAGTTCCCTGAATCGGAGGTGTTGCCACAGTTGAGCTCTCGGCTCTTGGTGAGGCCCTCACTGGGGCTCCCCTTCTCTTGACCCCGTGACCTGGCTGAGCTGATTTGCGTGGAGGGTGGTGAAGAGGTGTCATTGCCTGAGTCATACTCCTGGGAGCGTCCTCGGGAGGTGGTGAGCGGGCTGGCTGTTTTGGTAAAGAGGTCAGCTGCAGACCCCGACCCAGTGATCTGAAAGCAAAAACACCCGTTGGACACTGCTGATCGCTGGGCCTGTGCACTGTGTCTAAATAACCAAGAAATGTTTACCGTCATGATGCACTGTAACGAAAGGAAAGAGAGAGAGAGAGAGAGAGAAGAGGAAAGAGAGACGCCAAAAAAAACAAAAGCACAAATTCCTGAAAGAATTCCACAGAAAGGAGATATTTTTTTACCCCCTGTTAGAATAACTGGAAGATTTAAGTATCATGCAGAGAAAAAGCATGCGATCCAGATTAAACCAAAGAAAAAGGAAATTATACAAAATTTAATTTCTAATGAATTAACTCAAACAAAAGAGACAACTCAATCGAAAGGGGTGTGTGTCACACCCTTCACCTAAAACAATAATAAAAATGAAGGAAGGGGAAGGGGAAAAGAAATGGGACAATGGGCATGAAAAACATATATCTTTTAACTTAAAAAAAAAGAGAGATAAAGCCAAAATTTTAAACTTCAACCAAATCCTCTACGAATTTGACTTTTTTTTTTTTTTAAAGAAAAAGTTCCCTGAATAGAACCCTAAACAAATATCGCATGGGGAAAAGAAATGAAATAAAGAGAGTTTTTTTTTTTTAAATATAAAGTCAAGGTCACAAAATGACATTTTAGTAGTTTTCAACTAAAGGGGAAAAGAAAGGGGGGCAAAAAAAATGGAAGTCAAATAGTCTGACTGAAAACAAACGAAAAAAAAGCTCTCTACGGATATTTGTGTGTGTCCTTTTCCCCCTGGAGAAGGTAGCTAAGGCTCTCGAGTGGCTTCTAATAAATTCTCTCATGTCTTTGCGGATTATATCCACTTACCAAGCAAGAGCTCCTCCTTTAGTAGGTAGGTAAGGTGTAAGAGAAAGGGAAGAGCGGGCAACGTGAGTCCATCATTAGAGTCGAAAATGACAAGAAAAAACACACACCTTTCTGCACACCCTCACACTTGGCCCTGAGCTTTGAGTTTTGGTTTTTCAGTGTTCCTACTAGGTGAGGCATCAGTTCTGTTTGGTTTTCTCAGCAAGGGGACCTCAAGCCATCAACACTAACCTCGTCAGTCCCTTGGTGCCCAAGTTGGATCAAGAAACTCTTGCTGAAAATGCAGTGGGGGCTAGAGCTTGCCTCTGTGGAGGTGTCAAGATCTCGAGGATGTGCTTGGGACAAAGGGCGTTGGGAGGGGCTTGGACATTTGGTCTTGGGGTGAGTGGGAATGGGGAGGTCTTCCCAGAGTCCTGTGTGGGTCTGATCTGGGACAGATGAAGGAGGAACGGAGGTTGAGCCAGCTCTTGGGAAGGCAGTGGTGTATTCAGAAGCACAGTGCATGGTTTTCTTTAAACGTTCAGACCAGTGTCACAGCTGTGATGATGCCGTGGTCCCTGCCAACAGTACCATGCTTATTTAGCTGTGGGCAAGAGGGACTCCTGCCCTGGGCCTCCTCAGGTGATAACCATCCTCAGGCAGCAAGAAATCTGTGGGGCCGGGAGGACACTACCTGGAAACTACTTTCCCTGAGAGCACCTTATGGGTCTCTGAGATCCCAGAATTCTCTGTTTAAATGGCCTCTGAGCCCCCTTCCAGGGTCTCTGCAGGCTCATCCGTGGATCTCTTCTACTGGGGACACACCATGCTTCAGATGTGCACGCTCTCAGGTCCAAGGGTGGCCATTTGGACAGAGCTTTGATGTCCAGGCTGAGGTGTCCACGTGCACGTGTGGAAGGCCCATGGTGTTGGTTGGTGCAAGCGGTAGGAGGAGAAAGGGAGGGGCCAGGGCCTTGAGGCAGGGTCCCCAACCCCCGCCCCCCCACCACACTGCCATGTTGTGGCCGGCCACTCCGAGGGGTGTGAGATTCTAAAATCAAACCTGACTTTCCAGATCCATTTTCAAGGTATGTTTGCCAAGACAGGAGAACATATTATGTTTATGTTTGCTGGCTTGATTTATAAACATTGAGATGTAGAGTGTGTGGGACTCCTTCTCTACTCTTGCCCTGGGCCCCATGCATATTAGCAAGGCCTCACCATCAAGAGTCTGCTTCCCTCCCACCCCTCATTCCTTGTACCTTGGGCCTAAAGGAGTGGGACTTTGGGGCTTTCTTAGAGAACCATGTCTGCCTTCTCAGCAATTGGTCATGAGGGTGAGACACAGAGACACCAGGGCTGTGAGGGTAACAGCAAACTCTGGCAGCTCAGGATGTCAGCTTCTGGACGGGGGAGGCGGAACTTCCTTTGTGCATTCTCCCATGAGGCTTTGCACACAGACAAGGTGATGGTCCAGCTTTACCAAGTTCTACCCAGCACAGCTACTGCTTTATCTGCCTGGTGACCTGGCGAGCTTTGCTTTGGGACAAGGGACCTCAAAAGAATATTGCTCAACTGGAGTTTTGTTAAGTGAGACTTCTTTTAAAAACAATGTAAAGGCCCTGTTCCCATTCAGCTCCTCCTTTTTGTCTTCCCATCTGCAGTACGGATGCTGTATCTTGCCCCCCTCTGGGCGTTCAATGGCAACATGTGTATTTCTACCACCTCCATCAGGAATGAGAAAGCATCATGGGGTCTGATGGGCTCTCGGACTGGGCCTTGGTCCAAGGATGGGTACAGATAATCTTTGCCTCAGAGATGGTGAATGTTTGGTGGCCAGTGAATCAGGCAAGCCCTTTTGGAGGGGGCCAGGCTGGAAGATCTCTAATGAAGGGGCCTGTGAGTATGACGCCTTCCCTTATCTATCCATTATAACTGACTCGATACCTGGGGGCATCCAGGCTGGCCTTCCTCTCCCCAAGTCCTTGTTCCCAGCCCTGACTACCAATTTCAAAGCATCTGTCCTGGTGCATCATGGGCCCCCATGGGCAAGGATTTCCTGAGTGTGAGCCCCCTCTAGGCTAGTGGATACAGAAGGGAACTCTGCCCTGTTCACCTTCTCATCCCTACACCCTGAGATCACAGACACACTTTCAGCACGTCTCCACCTGACCATGACCATATCCACATGTAACTTGTGTAATTAGAACTGAGAACTATATCAAGCATCATGCTTTTCTATCCTTTCCAGAAAACAGAGATAAAGGTCGTCTGCAATGTTCTCATTGGGTTGACCCTGGTGCCTGAAAATACCAACATCTCCTGTTTGTTTAAAAGTCCCATTTCTTTGGATGAATATAAATTCTTCGACATGGATGACAATATAATTTACAACACAACCTGGAGTATTTCACAGGCCTCATCTCTTCCAAATACCCCCACTGTGGCCCCCATAACCTAAGCCGATCGGTTAGAATTTTCTTGGTTCTGTCACCACATCTCGCTCTCCCAACCCCAGGCCATTTGCACATGCCATTTCCTCTGCCATTTCCCCTGCCACTCTTCCCCATTACTTCATTTCATATGGCTAAATTTCTACATCCTCCAGGTTACATACCACCTCCTCTAGAAAGCCTTCTCTAACCTCCCAGGTCAGGATGGCACAACACTCCATTGTTCATTCATTTGATCTTTCATTCATTTTACTCTTTCAAAAATGAGTGGCTTCTGTATGCCACAGCACTGTTACTCAGTGGGGTAATTGCTTGTTTTATTGCCTGTCTCTCCATCTGAGTGGGAGTCTGTTGAAGGCAGAGGCCACGCATGACCAGTTCAGTACTGTGCCCAAGTAACCAGCAGTGCCTGGCACAGAGTAAGTGCTCACTAAATCTGGCTAAATGAACAAAGCTGCTCCATAGCCCTTTACAAGCCTGAGCTCGGAAGCCGGGGCCCATCCTAACTTGATTCAGTGGTTAAGATGGCTGAGTGATCAGGCCCTGGTGAGGTCCAACTGGGTAACTGCCAACTTCGGCAACTTGATGGCTTTTTAAAGGAGGGACTGGCGCCCATCATATTCAAAGTTGTTCTAAAAAACTAGGTGGATTCTTGGCTGAAGGCTGGTGTCTTGAGACCAGCTCAGGGCTGGCTGTGTGATCAAGAGATAAACTTTAGAACTGAGTTCCAGGTGCAGGCCTGTGGCAGAGAGAAGGAATACCCTGTTCTTCCTCTCCTTCCTGGCCCCGCCTCAGATCCAGCATCCTTAGAGAAAGCCCCCAGAGGCTCTGTCTACACATTCTCAACAGCCTAAGTTCCAGGCTGAGGTGGGAAGCCCCAGATCAAGAAGACTTCCAGATGAGACAAGCTATGATTGGTCTCCTTACTTCCCTTCTACGGTCTACTACCCTGGGAAGTCAGCTTAAAAAACGGACTGGGGCTGGCCATTTGCACATAACAGGGCTGTTAGCCTGTACTTTGTTCAGATTATAAAAAGGTGCTCCTTCTGGGTCAGGAGTGAGAAAAAGATGTTCCCTCTGGCCAGACAAATCTGGATAGTTTAATGGCCTCTTTGTTTCAGACTCCACCTTCTCCAGAGCTCTCTATTCACTCTACGCAAAGAGGAGGAAAGATATCAAGGGGAGCCAAAGACAGAATGTGTGTGTGTGTGTTTGGGGTGTGTGTGTGTGTGACAGCCACGATAATGCAAAGGAGACCTTCATGACAGGCCCACAACAGAGGCCTCTGTGTTCTTGTCTCTGCTCCTTCCTAGACAAGTACTCACTCACATAAGATGCCAACAGTTGTCTACTCGTTGACATGACAACATGGCTCCTACTTGCTCCTCATTTACATAACAGCCCTCTCAAAATTCATCTTTGAAGAGTTCTTCATCTGTTGGGAATTTCTCTTCTAAGCATTAACTGACCTTTGCCCTTGTCCTCCCAGCTAGGCTGCAAAACACTGCTCAAGACACTTGCTAGGAGGAGTCATTCTAGACCCACCATTGTCCAGTAACAATGCCCTCATGGTACCTGGGGCCCCTGTTTAAGACCTGGAACCCTCATACCAGGAAACTCTTCTTTGGTCTACTCTGGCCCCTTCCTCCATATCAGCCTTGTTCTTCTTTCCCTATCTTCACAAAGGCCTACCTGTGGGGCCTGGCCTAAAAACTCAGCCCCTGTAAGATCTGCTTAATTACCAAGTGAAAACCAAACCAAAACAAAACATCTGTCTTAATATGGATTATCCCTAAAATCAAGACAGGAATTTGAATGCTAGTAGGTGATCTGAGAGGACAGGGAACTTCTATAGGGGAGTGGGAAAATGAGATGAGGGAGAAGAAGCACCAATGAAAGATGGGTTATCAAACCAGCTACCATGGAGGGCAGCTGGAGGACACTCTGGGAGCCAGTGAGGAACTGACCCAACCGAGGAGGGAGCTGGGGTATTTATACACCCATGCCCCATCACTCATAGTTTGAAGGCTGCACCCAGTGGGTGTCAATTCTCTAGGGTGTCCATACTGCCACACGGCCAAGCAAAGCAGTCTTTGGTGGCCAGAGGGAATCTTCCGGAAGCTGGAGGTTGGCCCTGTGCCCTGAAGCAGAGAGGGTGAAGGGATATAAATGAACAGCGTCTGCTTCAACCCCCCAAATCACCATTAGAAAACTGATAGGCCAAGTTATGTTTTGTTTCAGCTACGTTTTCTTTAGCCCACTTAGTACATATGTACTTGGATACAAATCTGCTTGACAGTAACTCTGAATTAACTGCCAACATTGTAGAATGGGGCAGTTTCACAATACAGCTCTATTTCTAGTTTATGCTGAAGAATAAGATCTGACAATGCTGGGTCCACATCCTTGCTCGCTAATAATCAGCTCGAGAGAATTGCAGCTGCCTGTTTGAGGCTTTTCTGGTGCCCAGCCCCACGAGATCCCAGTTGCTTATATCTGTTAACTGCCTGGCCCCTAAGACATCTGAGTCTGTAACCCTCAGTGTTTGCTGCCACCCTGACCACTCCAAAGTCACCACAAACACAGTGCTTCCTGTATGCTCCATCTTTCCCTTCCAGAACTATGAGAATGGATTGCTCCATCTTCCCCAGCTTGATCCTTTTCATCCCTCTTGGGCTTTTGCCAGTGGAAGGAACCAGGAGACCAGAGCCATTAAGCCATATCCAGACTCTGGAGCTATGACAAGCTCTTCCCTTCTGGATCAGGATGACCAATCTCAGATTTTCTACCCCCCCTAAGGACATACTGTATTTCACAAACTAATGGCCACTGGAAGAAAGCAAACAGCGTTTCCCCTTTACTCCCTTGGCCCCCTCCAATGTGAAGCTCCGATTCTTTTTTTTTCTCTCTTGAAATCATAAGCTTGACTCATCTCCTTGTTCCTTAATATACTCCATGTTAACACTTGGGTTTTTCTAATAAGTAATTAAATCCCCCCACCACAAACTCCAGCTCCTGGCATTTCAATGAGAGTCTCTCTCAGCCCTCCAGGGAGGCTGGCACTGTTATTTATTGTTTTTGTTTCAAATCATTATTTAATCAAGAATGGGGAAAAAAAGGCAACCTCTCACTTACACTTCAAAATTTAATTTCAGCTGAATTCTGAGATCAAGAGGCAGCACGGCCTAATAGGTTACAAAAATACAATCAAGAAGAGAATTCCAATTAAACTGAACAAGTCCATTTACTGAGCTTCAAATGGCCCCATGGAGAGAAATGGCTATAAATTTTTTCCCCCCTCCCTGCCATATGGGGGACTGGGAATTCTCATGTGAATATAGAGCTGCATGGAGAGCTTTTAGCTCAAGGGTTCTGGTTATTCCTTAAAGAAAAAAAAATCCTTTTGTTCCACAAAGACATTAAGTTTATTTTCCTTGCTGTTGTTCATCTTCCTTTGTACACTAATTAGGAAGACAGAAAAAGAATGGGTTCGTTGACCTTTGGGAGTCTGTGTGAGAGGAGACGGGATGTGGGGACGGCAAGAAGATAACAGAGTCCTTCAGGGCTGGGGCGATCCTATGGGGCAGCGCACTGCAATTGACCTTGGGCCACAGGACGTGGCCTGGCCACCTCTGTCTGTGCATCTCCCCACCCTGGGCAGGAAGCTGAGGGGAAATGGCAGCTTCGGGGGCCCCCAGCCCACCGGTTCTCAAAAATCTCAATATGGATCCAGTCAGACAAATTCTGTACCAGCCCAAATTGAAATGGAGAACAGTTAAGTTCAATGTAATGAGTTTTTCATCCAGCTAAATGCATTTGATTTAAGGGCTTATCCTTTCTTCGGAGGCCATGTTGGTACTATCTTTTCTGGTGGTAAGACGTCACTTTGTGATAGAAAATGGTGGTTTTCTTTTATTCTGAATGGACGTGGTAGAAGTAAAAGTTGACAATACTATGCCCACTTTCCATTTAAAAAAAAATCCAACAACCACAACAGGTCCCACAAAGTCCCCATCTCATACTGCCCTTCCTCCGCATTCTGGTCCCTCTCTTCTCGAAACTGCAGTGAATGGTGTGGCACGTTTGAGTCTCTTGGCTGAGTGAGAGCTTGAAGGTTTTTGCAGAATGTGTGAGAGCCTCGGTCAGGGGTCTGAAGGCCAGGGCCACCATATGCTTTCCCCTTAGCCTCCTTGTTCTGAAATTCACCTCAGATTGTGGATATGATTAAGCTTTTTGAACCCAGAGATACTTCAAAAACATCACATCTGGGTTTATTAGGAGCAAGCTTAATAAAACCACTGAGATGACAAATAATAATGCCAGCAACAATTGCATATTGAGTGTTAGTTATGTCTCAAGCATTGGGCTAAGTTTCTCACATAGAACTGAAACTGCATGAGGGTAGGATCCTCGTCTGTCTTGCTCACTGCTGTTCCTCCAGTGCCTGGAACAGTGCCTGGAACACAGTAGGTGCTGAATACATATTTCTCAAATGAACGGATACCCCAACTCGCTCCATCCTCACAACCTATGAAGTAGGTTGAGCTAAAAGCTCTCCACGCAGCTCTAATAATCATATTAGCCCCAAGTATAGATGAGGACACTGAGGTCCAGGGAAGTGAAATGACACAAGGGAAGTCATGTCATTAAGCACCTGGACTCTGGGGGCAGAATTTCTGGGTTTGGATCCTAACTTCTCCATTTCATTTAGCTGCTCTTCACTGAATTGTTCTAGGCCACAGAACATGGCCGTCATTTTCTAGGTGCCCACTAAAATGGGCGTATTAGTGGAAACTCCCTTGAAGGGCTATTATAAGAAATAGATGAGATGGTACATGTAAAGAGTTCAGTCTAGCACCTGGCACACAGTAGGTGCTCAGTTGGCATTGGTTTTTGTTGCTACCCAGGGTCACCTGGAGTCGCTCAGGGAGACAAGATCAAGAACCCCAGAGTCTACAGATCTGCCCCAAAGCCCATGACTTCATCACTGCGCTCTGCTGCCTCCTCCTGTTGACAGATTTCATAAGGCCCTCTTTTATGGACCCCAGGTTCTTTCTGTTCTCCTTCTTGTTCTTGTTCCTCTCCTTCTTCTTCCTCTTCTCTTTTACCTTCCTCTTCCTTTTCTTCCTCTTCTCTTTCTCCTTCCTCTTCTTTCTCCACTTCTCCTCTCCTCTTTCTTCTTCCTCTTCTTTCTCTTCTACTTTTTCCCTTTCTCCTCCTCCTCCTTCCTCTTCTTGTCATGGCATCTGCAGGTTTTTGTTGGCAAAGAATACATGGCAACTATTGGCCCAAGCTGGAGGCAGAAGGAGGAGAAAGGAGCCTGTGCTTCTCCTTGGTCTAGCTTCCATTGTGATCAGCCCTCTTCCAGATTCCCTCTCCAGTGAGGGCAGACTTGACAGAGAGCCCCATGCCAACAGCGAAAATGCTCGACCAAACCTTGGTGCCACCAACCTCTCTGTCATCCAATCGGTACTCTGGCTATCAGAGTAAGCTTCTGAGACACAAGCCACGATTCATACCAGCTCCCCTTCCCCCCAACTGGGCCACCTACTGAAGTCACTTCAGCTCTGTGAGGCTGTTTTTCCGTCTGAAAAATGGTGATAATAATTGCATCTATCTCAAAGAACTGCTTTGTGGATCAAATGCAATAACAACAACAACTGGGTAGAGTATGGGATAGTTTCTAATGCTGCTTTACTTTTGTTCTAACGAAAGTGCCTGGTACATAGAGGTATCTCCCCCTCCCTTTATTCATGAGTCATCTCAATTTGGTGAACCCATCCTTTAAAGCCCAGCTCAAATGTTCCCTTATTTGTAAAGCCCTCTCAGGCACCAAGACAGCACTGTCTTGTCCTTTCCCTGTGGTCTTTCTCGACATTGTACTTACTTCCATCACCACCAGGGTTGATAGTCTGGATATTCAGCAACTGGTGGGGTGTGGACATTGCCTCATCAGAAGGTAGCTGGCCTTGGTGCTGACAGCTGTCAGGTATTGCAGTTGCTGAGCTGTGAGGAGGTCCCGAGGTACAGGGGAGGGAGGCGGTGGCTTTGGTGACTCAGGGGGATAGGGTGGTGACAGGGTCTATTAACCAACTAGGGCGCAAGTTTTTGAATATTCGACAACTGAGGAGGAAATGGTGCTCACTGACTCAATCTCAGCCCTAATTACAATACTTATCTCACTGTAGTGCAGTCTTCTGTTGACTACCAGACTGAGCCCTGGAGTTCAGGAAGAGTGTTTCATTCATCTCTGTCTCCCTGATGCCTTGAACAGAGATGGTTGAGTGGAGATAAAGAACATGAATGAGGCTGTGAAGGGTCCCTAAATCATCTCCTTGGGACCCTCCATTTGGATTTGGGCTCTGACTGAGCAAGAGGGCTTCAGGTTATCTTTAGCTCACCAACTAGGATTTCAATAAGACACAACCCTGAATTTGCATATTCATATATGCAAATATGCCCCTTGATGTAATGTGCCTATCCTTGATTTTTTAAAGAGCCGTGTATTGGAAATACCTGCAGTGGAGTGTGGCAGGAGCCAGGGCATAGAAGACCCTCCACACTCAGGCTCCTGCTTATCCCCAGAACCCCAACTCTTGCCCTGGAATTCTGCTTCCATCCCCGACTCCAGTCTTTGTTTCCCGCTTCCTTTGGCTGATTCTTGCTCACCACTAGTTTCTCAGTCGTTGCCTTCTCTGCCCCAACCTAATGCTAACCCTAGTATCCCTTCCCTGCCTGCCATCTCCCACCCCATCTCAGCATCTCTGCATTAATTGTTGTGTGTTGTCTTTTACATTTTTTACCTTGTCTGTCTCACTTCTCTTAAGAAGGCACAGACTGTTCTATATTCACCGGATCCTGAGAGCCATGGCGGAGCTGACCCTTGATAGATGTTTTGGGAGATAATTGGTAGATTTGAATGAGTGATTGGATGGATTCTTCAGGGACAAGGACTCTGCTGTTCTCTTTAACAGGGAGCTCAGGAAAATCCTGGGCCGGGACTCTCAGAAAACCTGGGGTCCAACCTGGCACCTTTGTCCATCTCTGCCTTTTGCAGGAGAGAGGAGGAGAAAGGGTCTAGCGTGGAGGGCACTCAGAGGGCTAGACTTGGGGGTATCTGATGCCCCCAGAAGTCAGGCAACCAGGAATGGGGTGGGGTGAGCCATTAGGGCTGCACCTGCTATTTGGGACAGAGGAAGCTGAGAGCAGAGGAAGCTGGCGGGCGGGGGTGGGGGCCTGACTCTGGTCCCAAGTCATGCACGGACTAGCCTGGACCTGGAGCTGTACTATTATTACTACGACTACTCCTACTATTACCAGTGCTAACTATTGTCGCTACCCCATTGTTATACCCATGGTTACTCTCACTGCTGCCACTAGTTATTATTAGTAGCGAGCATGAAGTAGCATTTCCCCACTTGTCTGTTGCAATCTAAAACCTTTACTTAGGAGCGCCTGGGTGGCTCAGTCGTTAAGCGTCTGCCTTCAGCTCGGGTCATGACCCCGGGGTCCTGGGATCGAGCCCCGCATCGGGCTCCCTGCTCGGCAGGAAGCCTGCTTCTCCCTCCCCCACTCCCCCTGCTTGTGTTCCTGCTCTCGCTCTCTCTCTCTGTCAAATAAATAAATAAAAATAGTAAAAAAAATAAAACCTTTACTTACATCAAGTCCCTGAATCTCCATACCATACCTCCTAGGAGGCAGGTCTCATTGTTCTGCAGATTTACAGAAAACTGAGGCACAGAAAGTTTATGGAACTTGCCCAAGGTCCCAAGGTTGGTAAGTGTAGAGGCGTGAGCACCCAGGATGCTGTAGTCGTAACACCCATGAATATTTGCTGAGTTCTTCCCCTGTGCCAAGCACTGGGATCAACCGTTTACAGTATTACTTTGCTTTTGTCCACACTGCAGGGTTTTTGAAGAAGAGACTTATTCTCTGCATTTTTTTAACAGATGAGGAAACAGGGATTCCGAAAGGTTTAAGTAACTCTCCGTATCTCAGAGCCAGGATTTGACGGCATCATCATAGCCCTGTGTTTTGAAAGACTCCAACTTGACATAGCCCATGGAAGTCATTTCTCTTCTCTGAGTCTCAGGTTCTTAGTCTCTCTTCTTGGAATCAGGGCACTGAGCTGGGTGAGCTCTTAACGCCTGTCCCTTCTAGGTATGGGTGAGCTCTCAGCTCTTCTGATAGGGGTTGGGCCCATGGGAGACACTGAGGCTTCAAGAACCAACAGCCAGTCTGGTTCCTCACCAGCTGGTGTGGGAGGACCCCACTTTTTTTTTTTTTTTTTAGGAACATCCAACCTTTCACAACATCTTGACAGACCTAGCCTGTTAGGGAACCATCAGGCAGGTGATCAAATAAGCCAGCTGCTCTCAATGGCTCTTTTTAGTGAGGGTCAGCGGGGGCCACCAAGTGGGCTGCCACAAATACCAGGACCAGAAAGACTGGATGATTTTGACTTGCTTCTTCTACTTCTTAGGCTTTTATTTTGAATTGATTTCTAACTTCGCAACAATTCTCCTGGGAGACAAATGAGATCATCATGCCCATTTTCCAGGTGAGGAAGTTGAAGCCGGGAGGGGTAGAAGGAATTGTCCAGCCAAGCCAAGCCTCCCACCCAGGCCGCCAGACTCTTTGCCATGCTGGGAAGACCTTTTATAGGACATCAGCGGAGGGGGAAATGCAGGTGGGCGTTTTCCATCTGCAAAATACTCAGCAACCAAAGACACCTCTACAAAGGGGGGCCCTGGGAACGTTGTGGATGCTAGGCAGAGGATTTGGGCAAAATGAGACCTTGGTGGCACAGGGTGCCTCGACTGGTAAAGAAGAGTTTCCCAGAATGCACTGCAGGTGATAACTTGCGTCAACCGGGCCCAACTAGTGTTTATCATCGCCTTCCCTTCCTTGACCTTCCTGCAAGCACCTCGAGCTTCTCCTCACTTTCATCTCACCTGAAATTTACAACTTCACCCATAGCTAGAGGAGACAGGTCCCTTCCAGCGGCCAGCCGTGGTTGTAGGCTACGTCCATGTTGTGTCTCCTCCTGCTTGTGTATCTGTCCCTTTAGCATCAACAAAAGGCCTTCGTGTACTTTATCTTATTGGATGTCCTCACCAATCCCATATGAAAGTGGTATTATTGCAAGTTTACCAATGAGAACACTGAGTTTCAAAGAAGGGAAGTGACTTTCCCAAAGCCACACAACTAGGGAGTAGCAAAGCTAGGACTTGAGTTCAGCTCCAACCCTGAATCCCTTGCTCAGGAAACTTCCTGGCATCAGACTGTCTGAAGTCACATTCCGGCTCCTCCTTGTGGACCTGAGGGAGCGTCACGTGATTCCATTCAATGCTGGGCTGCTAAATCAGATTCGTAACCTCTCTGAGCCTTGTTTTTTTGGTCCCATCTGTGGAAGGGACCAGGGAGAGCAGCCACGCCCTCGATGCCCTGAGACCTTGTGTGGACACATGAGAGGACACAGATCAAGCGCTAGGAGCTCCGTGAAGGAAAATTCTCATATACTTTCAAGGCCGTGTTTCTATAGGTGAAATCAAATCCCGGCCGCTAATCAATGCTGCAGGCTAGCTGGCATCAAAGATGCAGACTTCACTGGAAAGCTGGAATGCCTTGGCTACATCAAAGACCCCCCTCTCTTCCTTCCTCCCCAAAGAAACCTGCTACGGTGTCTCACACATGCATTCCTGCAGATATCACTCTGGAGACCAGCGTGTATTTTTCAATGCTCCCCCGATAGAAAGCCTGGGTACTTTAGCTTTGCTTCCTCCCCCAACTGAGTGCTGCCAAAGGCTGGTGAATGACCACTTTGTTAATCAATAAGGAGGTCTGAAAGCCAGTGGGGTGTTTGCCCAAAACTGAGTTAAAATGTGCCGTACACTGCCCTGAACTTGCGCCTTCACCTTGCCCCGAGGGTCACGGCCAAGACTGGCCGAGAAGGCCGTGTGGAATACTTACTACACCCCTGGCCGACAGGAGGCTGAGCATCCGGAGGGGCTGGCTGGGCGGGTGGCTGGAGCGGGCCTCGGGGCTGGCCTTGCCGAGGGTCCTGGAGCAGCGGCGGGAGTGCCTTCGGCGGGACTTCCGCCCTTCCTCGGGGGACCTGCCGCGGTGCCTGGGGGAGCGGGAGAGAGAGATGAGAGGGTCTTCGGAAGGGGAGTGTGGCAGAGAGGTGGCTGCAGGGCCCACAGGATCGGAGGGCTATAGGATGTGTCTGGGACTGCTTATATAAACGACATGTGCTTCCATCCATCTCTCCATCCACCCCCCCACCCCCGACCTGCTCATTTGTTCATTCACTCCTTCTCTCATTTGTTCATTTGACAAATGTACCTGACTCTGTTTGGGGGGTGCTGGGAAGGCAGCTGGGAAGACAGAAAATGTCCCAGCCTGACTTGCTTTCATGTCCTGGGTGTGTGGGACTGTCTATCGGTATGTTTGTACATGACTGTGTGTATGTCTGGGTGTGTCCATCTGTGTTTGTCTATAAATATGACGGCGCCTATCTGTATGTCTTCGAGTATGTGCTTGACCATCTGTAAAATAGACGCATCCCAGTGACTGTCACCCAAAACTTTTGAAAAAAGAGTAGCTGACAAAAATAACAAGGAGGCCTTCTGTAAGCCTGTCAGACCCTGCGCTGCCCTGTCTGCTGCGGAAAGTGAAGGAATCTCTGACTCTTTAAGGGTATATTTTAGACTCTGCTGGCCTATTAGCTCTGGGCCACAGGAGTAATAAAGGTAACACCCTATTGATTTGCAATCCCCTCTTGGGGCAGTTCTCAGTCCTCTCTCCAACTTGAAGACACAACACAAACAAGGCAGGTAGTTCCCATTTTACAGATGAGGACGCTGAGGCTCAGAGCTCTTCGGGGACCCGCTGGAAGTCACACAGCTTGCGAGTGGCAGAACAGGGCCAGGGCAGGGTTTTCTGCCCCGAGAGGGACCGATGCCTCTTGGTCATGCTCTGGAATGTCCCTCTGTGCTCTGGGGCCTCCAGATCATTTTTATTGGGTGTGTGGCCCCAGAGCCGGCTCTCAGGTTGCTTTGATGCCCCCTGGAGTGTCCCTCAGCCCAACAGGCACGGGGGAGCTCAAGCAGCAACACCCCAGAAGAGGTGACATAAGAAGGGGACCGAGGCTGGGCTCTGCAGTGGGAGCCATCTCCCTAAGCGGTAAGGCAGAGGGCAGCAAGCTGTCTGCACCATCCTCTGACCCGGGCCAGTGGGGCTGAGCTGCTGAGAGCTGATTCAGCATGGGCTGGAGGTCAAGCGCTCTGTCCGAGCCCCGCCAGTCGCTGCGACCTTGCTCGGATGCCTGTGCTTGCCACGATGCGGTCTTCTCAGTTGAACCACATCAGTAATGCAGCTGAGCTCAGTGAGCCAATGCCCTCCAAAGGCCAGCAGGAGCATGCCTGTGGCTGAATAAGCTTGTTTACGGCTCCTTGCAGCGAGGGAGAGCACGCGCCACAGGAAGCGGAGAATGTCTCTGTACGAGTGTTAGGAAGAGCCTATTATGGGCGGGTGACAGGTGACTTTAAGGAGGGTTTAAGGAACTGGGGCTTTGTTCTGGATTAGATGCTAGCACTAAGTGGAGGTGAGACTCTCACTGGGTATCTTCATAAATCTTGGGCCCTAGACCAAGGCCAAAGCTCTAGCTGGTCAGGAAATAGCAGTCCCTCGTGTTAGCCAGGATAGAGAGATGCTGGGTCACTTTTGTGTTTTGGACAAAGTTCCTGTGTCATTGGGGCTCTGACCTGACTACCGAGGGATTTTGTTTTTGTCTTGATCACTCAGGGTCCCAGAGCAACCTTGCCTGATGCCAACGCTCTTTACAGTTGTTGGCGTCCAGCGGACACACCGAGGCCAATGAGTGATAGCAGCATGTGTCAGGGACGTTTTCCTCTTCTTCAAATACTTCTCGCACTTGGCTCCACACTGGCATCATGGGGGAGGATTTAAAAATCTCGCCGCCCCGGCCCCGCCTCATCTGAACAAGATCAGAACACCTCGAGGGTGGGATCCAGGAATCGGTATTTTAAAATTCTTCCAAGGTAACTGCAAAGTGCAGCCCCAGTCTAGCTCATGGTGTTCTTGAGATGATCAAGAGGGAAAATGTATTTGAAACTGTAGCACCAAGTAAGACTTCAACAAATATGCCCCCTCTCCTCCATCCCCTTCTTCCTCCAGACACCGGTTTAACTGGGATGCAGTGGGACCAGGACAGTGGCATTTTTAAATCTCAGGCGACACGAACACGTAGCCAGGTGTGTGGGATGCACTTGAGGAAGGATGAAGCAGCCTCTGACATCCGGAAGCTGGCCTTGCTGTGTCTGCTGGACAGCGCCGGTTTCAAAGATCAGCATCCACAAAGTCCCACTCTTTGTTGTTGTTCTTCTTCTCATCCACGAGAGAGCCCTCCTCCCCCTTCTCCGACCGGCACAGCTGATGTGTCGGCCCAGAGCAGGTCCAAGTTAGGAGAAACCGGACTTGGAAGGGCCTCAGAACTTGGGACTTGGGCTGTGTGGCGTTTCATAGGTTGCTCAGCCTCTCTGTGCTTAGAGCAACCCTTAGTGAGAGGGCCAAGCCCAGAGCCGGACTCCCCAGTCCAATCCTAGCTCTGTCACTTAGCAGCTACACGACTAACAAGTCCTTAACCTCCCTGTGCCTCAGTGTCCTCATCTTTACAATGGGGGAGAGCAATAGTAGCTACTTCATAGGGTAGTAGAGGGGATTGTGTGGTTGATACAGGGAGAGGGCTCACACCCCACAAGGTGGCAACGGCGGGGGTGGGCACTCGGAAGCACACGTGTGCACACGGGCCACTGCTGTTGTTCCGAGACACGGAGGCAGCTGGTCCCCTTTTCTCTACAGGGCGGTGCTGACATGGGCAGGTAAGGGCTGCCCCCCTGGGGCAGGGGCTGGGCGGGCGACTCCCCCAGGGAGAAAGGGTTACCTGCTCTCACAGCTTGAGGAGCGGGACTCGGAGCTCTGGGACCGGGAGGGATAATGGTGATGACGGTGACGGTGAGATTTTCGGGGCCGGCTTCGTGATCTTGGAAGGGGTGATGGGGAGCAAGTCAGAGGGGGAGAAGGGGAATGGGAGAGAGGGGAGGGTAAGAGGTAGGGAGAAAGGGAGAGAGAGATTTCGGTCTTGTGACACACATCATCCTCTTGCATCCAAGTCACTGTCCCTCGAAAGTTAGGCATTTCCTCCTACCTGCCCCCCACCCCGCATCTCCCCAGCTCTTCCCCTGGGCGTTCAGGGGCTCCAACCAGCCGTACGGAGCACGAGTGAGTGGCAAGGGTTCCTGTGGAGGAGGGGCCCAGGTGACTCAGACTCCCACCCTGCCGAGGCAGCCCTGATGGCGAGCACACGTGGACAGGAGTGTCACCTCCACTAGTCACCTCTCTCCCCCTGAAAGCAGGAGTCTCAATCTCAGTCAGCTACCCTAATGTGTGACTCAGTCAGGCGAGAGCTCAAGAAAGAAGTGGATGTGCCTCCAGAATATTGGCGTGCTGTTGGATCTTCTAACTCTTCAAATGAATGTAGAAATACAGACTTTTTTCATATAAAATATTTCTATTTTAAATGGAAGCTCTCTCTCTTTTTTTTTTTTTTTAAAGACACTGTTTAGGGGAAAAGAAAACACATTTGCAGAGTAAATGAGGCCTTTGGGCTGCCAATTTATAACCTCAGACCTGGAAAATTCAGTCCGGCTTTTTCACACGGAGTCAAAAGCCTACTTTCAGAGTTACAAACATCGCTGGCAACAAAAATTCTAACCACTTTATTACAGATTACTTCAGTTCCCCCCCTAAATGATAATAAGGACTCAGAAGTAGTAGCCACAGAGGCAGTGGTCACTGAGGATGTACAACGAATGTCAATGGTTTGGGCCAAGGCAGGAAGCCAGTGGGAGTTAGAGAGGGCTCTATCGGGAGGCAGTCTGGTTATCCCAATAAAGGACTCAGGGATTCTTGTTAATGTGATAAGCAGACCACATTCCTTCCCTGCTTAGAACCTTCCCATTGCCCTCATGTCAAATCTGCACTCTCATTTTGCACCCCAAGCACCCCGGAGGAGTCAGCCCCCACGAAGCTCTCTAGCTTCCTTGTGTGACATCTTCTGCCCTGGCTGGGTGGACTTAAGCAAGTCTGAACTGCTTGTATTCTGGCTCATCTATGTCCCAGTTCATGATGTCCTTGTGATGGTGATGATGACAGGCAGCCCGTATCTAACACATACTGCCTGCCAGGCACCATAGCCTAAGTATTTTTCTTAAATGGACCCATCTCTTCCTCTCAACAGCCTATGAAGTAGGTTCTCTTATTTCCCAGATGAAGAAACTGAGGCACCGAGTTTAAACCACTTGCTTAACCTGCAGCCTAGAATGGTTACCTCCATCCTTACCCTCAATCTAGACACTCCCTCCTGTCGGACGCCCCTGCTCACCACCAAGCCCTCTCTCCAACACCAGAGCTGCCACGGTGCCCTGGGCTCCCGGTGGTCCCCGCTGTGTCGTGACCAGTCCCATGTCTCCTGTGTCCTGCTGGGAACTGTGAGCTCCTTGAGTCCAGAAGGATATTTGGCTACTCTCTGTCCTTGGGCCCAGCCCAGGGCCTGCCATGTATTAGGGCCTCACTAAGGGATGTCGAATCCAAGGAGGCTAAATCTCTCCAGTGATCGCTTGTTTAGAAGCAGCCCTGACCATGGGACTTGGCAAGAAGAACCATCCTTTATCCTAGCGGCACCTTGTTTTTCTTGCTCTTCCCTCTCCTGACTCTTGTCTTTTGGCTTGTGTAACCTAGCAATTTCTGGGACTTATCCAGCTCTTGGCACCGGGGAGGGTGGCCACGTTGCTGCCCTCAAGCAGGCAGCCCCTGCCTCAGTGATGATTCCCCCCCACCCTGCCCCCTCCGCCTGTGCTCTCAGAGTCTGAGTCTATCCCCTGGCTCTATCTATACTGCAGTCCCAGTGGACAAGTAATGCAGAGGTCTCTGAGAATATGCACTCTATCTGCGCTTAGCGTGAATGCACACCCAATACATATGACCAATAATTGTCTTTTGACTCAAATTGAACAAGCTTGATGATTGGGAAGTTGTTCCCTGAGCTAATTCAAAGTCTACTGCTTCCTTCTAAAGCGTTCCCCAGGCCCCCTGTGGGGATGGCTCAAATGTCCTCCTTTGCACTGACCTTGGATGAAGTGACCCTTTGGGCACCAAAACGGGGTGCCCTCCCTCTGCATCCCTGCCTCCTCTTTTCCCTCCCCAACAGCCAACCACCTTTCATCCTATTGCCTTTGATCCTCACTTTAGAAGCTTCTTGGCGGGAGATAAAATATTAGTTGATTGGAAAACACATGCACTAACATTTGCAGGGTATAAAGTAGGTGGGTTGTAACCACATTTACTTTTAATTTGTCTGGGAACTGAACTCTGCAGGCAGTGCTAGCTGATTTGAATTTCTACTACCAGCCATAAACCATGAACCAGCTGGGGCCCCAAGACCAGGGGTAGGAGCTTCACTGCCATCAGCCAAGGCTCGGACTCACATGCACGCTCACGCCTGTGCTCACACGTGATCATGCCCCCATCACCACTCACGCACACATGGCACACCTGTGTGCACGGGGAAAAGCCACCCCGCACCCACCCTCCCTATGCGTAACACAGGTAAGTAAGCAGCGCGCACGCAGCGTGCAGAAAATCAGCACCTCCGTGCACACTGTCTGCCTTCATGCTCACACAAGCGGGAGCCTAGAGAATGCATTCGTGTGAACACAAGTACATACCACACCCACACTACCCCCACGGCATACATTCGTACCCACGGTCACACAAATGTTTGCAGGAGGGAAAGATGTACAGAGGTCTACAAACAAGGTGTACCCTACACATAGACATCCTTCAGAAAAGTATATACGTGGTGCCCGCCAGGCACACAGATGTACCGCAATCACTTTCATGCTCACACAAATGCATGCACACATGCATCGTATACACAGCCTTGTGCACTCACACATACCCAGACCCACAACTGCCGTTCATCTTGGTTCTGCCTCTTCCTGCCTCTGTTCCTCTCACCCACCCCCTTCTCCCTCTCCCTGTTTATTTGGCAACTCCAACACTCCAGCTGTTACGAGGCCAGGTTCCCCTCCTCCCCCAAACTGGAGAGAATTTTCCAGGTGGTCTCTACTTACTGTTTTTTGTGCCTCTTCTCATCCCTCCTTTTGCTTTTTGGGCTGGAGGAGCTAAAGGAGAAATGGCCAATTAATTGAAAGATGCAAAATTCCAGTTACAGTTAAAAAGAAACAAGTAGTTAAAATGCTTAACACACAGTGGCCACCAGATCCGGGCAGTTTGGGAACAGACACTAATCATTTCCAAGACCAGGGCAGTCACCGACGCTGACTTTTTCACCCAGCAGGTGCAGCTACAAACAGGGACCCACACACGGACTGAGAATGGGGTGCGTTGGGGGCCATGGCAAGCTTTGGCAGCTTAATAAAAACAGTGGTAAATAAAGGTGATACCTGTCATTTTTCGAGGACTTCTTATAGGTGAATACTCTGCTAAATACTTTTTGTCAGCAATCTTATTTTATTCTCCCTGCAACCTATGGGAAGAGGCACGTTTAACGCGTACTTATTTTACAGATGGGGAAACTGAGCCTCAGCTAGGCTAAGAAACTTGGCCAGGATCATACAGGGGAGCTGGGATGCGGCCCCAGACCGTGGATCCCCAGAGCCATGCTGTTGACTGATGTTCAATCAATTTGTAAGAGAGAAGAATGGTATATGCAGGGAGATACTCTGAAGCTTCATGAAGCTTGGCAGATTCAGAAATGTTCTGCTCATCCGTTTTTGTTTTTGTTTTTGTTTTTTTTTAATTTGTTTATTAGAGAGAGAGAGCGAGAGAGAGAGCGCAAGAGGGGGTAGGGTTAGAGGGAGAAGCAGACTCCCCGCCGAGCAGGGAGCCCGATGCGGGACTCGATCCCGGGAATCCGGGATCATGACCTGAGCCGAAGGCAGTCGCTTATCCAACTGAGCCACCCAGGCGCCCTCGTTTTTGTTTTTTAAGTCAGAGGGCTGGGGTATGGGTCCAATGGACAGTGATGAGTCGGGGTCCCAGCATTATCAGCTAGAGGCCCCAGAGGGTGAATGCTGTTTGGTAATATTGGCTTCAGAGGGTCACCAAGAATGGACGATGGGCCCCGGTCCTGGAGAGGGGGAAACCTCATCCAACTGAAATGGCACCTCGGCGTTAGCTGTGCGATTTCTCTCCACTCTTGAGACTCAGCCTGGGCCATGGAAGAGCCCAGGACCTCACTGAAAGATCCAGGTTCACGCCCCAGCTCTGCCGCTCAGTCGCTGCGTGACCTGAGGCAAGTTACCTGTCCTCTGGAAGACCTGGTTTCCTTGACCGTGAAGTGGGGCCATTGCTCAGGCTGCTGGGCTGAGGGGATGGATGACACTGGTAATCGCTCTCTACCTGTTAACTGGATAAACAGAAGGACTCTGCACTCTGACAATTGCTGCAGATTTGGCTGTTACTCAAGATACCAAGGTAGGGAGTCCCGATCCCCTGTCTGACAGATCTGGGCTTGCCACCTGACTGTGTCTGTGGACACGCCTGTCACACCTCCTGCCTGAATCTCAGTTTCTTCATCTGTAAAATGGGAATAATAAACATATCCACTGTACCGGGTTATGAGGGAGATCAGCGGAGATTCAATGGGCACACACACAGAGCAGGGGCTCAGTGCAGGATCCAATTTATAGCGAGGACCCTGTCGGCGACAGCTCTATTTATGCTTACTTAGCGTTTCCAGTACAGTTGGACTTGGCTTCTGTCCCTTGGCTAGGATCTGGGGAGGCTTTGGCGGGATCGGGGTGCTGAGGTTTCCCGACATGCCCCAATCCAGGATTTCAACGAGTGCCAAAACGAACGGACTCTGACCAGGGTAGTGAGACTTTCCAGGGAGGGGCAGGGGTAGGGGCTGGTCGAGGAGCAGCCGTCTGGCCTCGCCGAAGTCAAAAGCTGGCTGGGAACTCTCAGGGAAACCAACCCAAGGCCTTCGTCTTGGAGGAAACGGAGGCCCAGGAAGATGAAGGGGGCATGACCAAGAGCACACCCCAGAAGCTCCCTAAAACCTTCTTAGGAAAGCAGGAAAGAGAAGCAAGCAGCCAGAGGTGAAAAGATTCTTACCTGTGCCTTCTCTTCTTGGAGAACGACCTGATTAAAGGAATTAAAAGGAAGAGAGAGAGGGAGGGAGGGAAGGGAGCGAGGAGGAAGGAAGAAAGGGATGGAGGGAGGATGAGAAGGAGAGAAGACAATAAACATCGGTGAGCTGAGGTTTTTTTTTCCTGGGACAAATGTTATCAGTGTGTTTGTGATCATGCTACATGGAGGTCAGTCGGGACCCCCTCAGAGTTCAAAGACCATATGGGAGACACTGGTTTGCATTTTGAATTTCCAGTCTAAACGACCACTGCTTCAATCCTCACCCCAAATTGTCTGTGAGCCTGTCTCGGATGGGGGTGGATGTGGGGGATATACGGGAGTCCTCTGCCTCCTCCTCGAAACCCAGTCTCACCTTCACCTTTCTCTCCCTAGTGGTGGATTCTTCATCACCATCTTCCTCGTTGTCAGGGACAACCAGCTCCCATATGTGGAACTCTCACTGTGTGCCAGGCTTTGTGCTAAGTGTCTCTCACACACAATCCCACTTAGTCTTTACCCAAACCCTGCGAAGTTCTACTAACAACCATTTTACAGACACTGAAGCTCAGAGAAGTTGAAGTTGCCCAAGGTCACACAGCTCCGTGTAACTCCTGCGGATTCTTCAGAGTTCCATTCAGATATCACCTCCTTGTAGCTTTTTCTGATCCCCTCAGGCTGGTCGGTGCCAACTTTCTGCTCCCACAAGCTTGGGTGACCTCTGAGCTTAGCCTTATAGTACACACCTCTGCCAATTAACATTATCCATCTCCCCGACTAGAATGTGAGCAACTCAAGGGCAAGGGCTGGATTTTGGTCACTGCTCTGTTCCCGGGGCCCAGATTCCTCATTCATGACACATATTGAGTATTCAATAAATAGATGTGAAAAATGGGATTTTTTTTTTTTTTTAGCCCTGAAGCCATGCTAATTGAGGGGAAAAAAAGAAAAATCTCTATGCATCCCCCACCCCTGCTCCTATCTCCAAATCAGTCAACTATCGTTAACCCAATATCTCAAGAGCTTGGAGAAGCTGGGCCAGAAGGAGGGTAGTGCTCAGCAGGTGCTTTGGAAAGGATCAGCAACAGTATCTCTTCCTCCTAATCTCCCATTGATGGGCCTCCTTCCCTCTCCACCTCCACCTCCTGGGCTGGCTGTGCCTGGCAGAAAAAGCCTGTTTCTAACCTTCTGGCACAGTCTCTTTTTCATGAGGAGAAACCCTTGAGTGAGAAGCCACTTGAATTCCACAATCCCGATACGGAGAAGTCCCCCAAACTGGGACCGATTGGTCAGCACAGGAAGGTG
Source organism: Leptonychotes weddellii (assembly GCF_054177405.1). Lineage (NCBI taxonomy): Eukaryota > Metazoa > Chordata > Mammalia > Carnivora > Phocidae > Leptonychotes > Leptonychotes weddellii. The sequence continues at coordinate 68,306,125 of NC_138381.1, forward strand.
ACAGGATGGCAGTCCCACTCAGGGGCAGGCCACTGGGAAAGGCTTCTAACACCAAATTAACAACCTTTTGCTCATCGGCTTGCCCACATCTTGTGTTAAGCACAGACTCAGCATCAGTCGAAATGTCTGGGACAGTGGACATAGCTGGTGAAACCAAACTGAGTTGAGACCATTCTGGCAACAAGGGCTGCGACGTGACCACGGCCCTGGCTTGGAAAAAGCCACTTTGGGGGAACTTTGAACCCGGGGTGAGAAGCAGGGGGAAAACCCAAATGAACCCTTACCTTTTGTTCCACTGTGACTGTCTAAGGGCAGAAGTAATCCACTGCTGATGTAGGGAGATTGGAAGATAGGGCTGAGCAAAGAGAGGACACACACCACTCTTCCCGTCATCCACAGCCAAACACAGCAAACAACTTATGTGCGGAATTTCACACTCCCTGCCCCCAGGGGCCCAGAGGGCTTCCTCAGTGAGGGGGCGCTCAGTGGGCTCAGACCTGTGCCCCTCTACGTGTAGGCTCAGACCTACGCTCTGTCTACATGCACAGCAACCCCTCAGCTTCGCTGATGGCTTCCTATGGGAAAATAAGTCCAGTGAAGACAGCTGCTGCTTTTTACAGGGGAACTGGAAAACCTGATTTTTTCATTGCACAATTTCCCAATTATAAAATGCTGAGTTGGCCCATGGACCACAGATATGAGTCCTCTGGTGTACATCCTTCCAGTCCTTTCTTCCCCATATACGTGTGTGTGTATGTGTGTGTAGTAGGCACCTTTTGGAATGTGTGTCCAGTTCACAATGCCCCCAAGGGTGGACAATCCCAGAAGCCACATTTTACATGATCCCATCCTCAAGGACAAGTTGGTCCAACCACAGAGTTGGGCCTTGGGAATTTGGAATGAGGAACAAATAAGACAGACAGCTTCAGTGTCTTCTTGAGGCTGGGCCGGCCACACAGAGGGATGGGCGCAGGATGCAGCCGGGTCTCCACTCCTTGGTTCTAGATCCTCACTGAGGCCTGGCTGGTCCCTGAGACATTCCTGTCCCCTTATCGTCAAACAGACCCCCTTCTGGCCAGAGTTAGCTTTAGGGGGCCTTGGTTCCTTGCACCCAGAGTTCCAAGTTATACAAGGAAAAGGAAATACCAACACACAGATGAGTATCTTACGTAAGTGAAATGATAAGCTTATCACCAGTGAACTTCTGGCGCCCCCCACTCTCACCCCAAACCCCCAGCCCACCTGGGGCGGACCTGTTTGCCGAGGCAGAAGAACAATACCTGTGTCGCTTATGTTTTTTGGAGCCTTTCTTCTTCTTTTTCTTGACAGGCGATGGACTGTATGACGGGGACCTGCGGGGGAAGAAGACACCTTCAGTGGGAGTTCCTTAAGGACCAGGGTTGGCTTCAGAGACCCTTCTCTAGCCCCCACACAGGATCTCACACACAAGAATCATACCAATCCTGATATTATCAGTACTTGCATTTACTGATTTGCTATAATCAGATTTGCATTTTTTTTCAACATCGCCCTGTGTTTTATATGCATTATCTCACTTCATCTTTCCACACGCTTCTTAGGCAGGCAGGATGGTTACCTTCTTTTTACAGACAAGGAAAGGAGGTTCAGACAGGTAAAGTGACTTGCCCAAAGAAAGACACACATCTAGGAAGTGGATGGGCCAAGACTCAAACCAATGACAGGGGCCTTGCTCTCAATCCCTTTATCATCCCTCCTCGTCAGGTCAAACACTTTGTGTCTGCTCTTCTCCACCACCCCCCACCCCCCAGCTATGCCCCTCCTCTCAGATACTTTAGGCCTCTCTTCTGCCTTACCCTGGCCCCCTGGTAAGATCGAGCCCCTGGAGAAGACCTCATCAGGCTGTGGTCAGCATGGTGCTATCAGGGGTTCCCCAAGAAACAGAGCCACCCCAGGGCCATGATTATGACTATGATTCAAGACTGAGGTGGGGCGCCTGGGTGGCTCAGTTGGTTAAGCGACTGCCTTCGGCTCAGGTCATGATCCTGGAGTCCCGGGATTGAGTCCCGCATCGGGCTCCCTGCTCGGCAGGGAGTCTGCTTCTCCCTCTGACCCTCCCCACTTTCATGTGCTCTCTCTCATTCTCTCTCTCTCAAATAAATAAATAAAATCTTTATAAAAAAAAAAAAAAGACTGAGGTTCAAGTGACCCGAGTTCCCACCTTGACTGTACCCCCAGTTCATGAAGTCACCTTGGGCCATGTCACCACCCATCTCTGGGTCTCTTATTTCCCCAGTGAGTGACAAAATACTGAGGTTGAAACAGGTGAGGATGCCAACAAGGGCCTCTCAGAGAGCAGGCTGGGTGCGAGACAATAGGGAGCAGTGGGGACCGTGGTGAACCAGAGAGCATCTGCTTCTCAGATCAGCTGAAGGTCTTGTGTGGGAATGCAGCCCTGGGCTTCTGGAACACCTGCCTTTTCAACAGAGGTCACCAGAAAAACATAACTTCATGTGAAATCCCCTGGTTTTTAAATGCTGGCCACCAATTAAAAAGACAAAAGAACATCTTGTAGGTCAAAGAGAACAAATCTACAGGGGGAAACGCAGGGTTGAGAACAACCTGACTCTTAGGGACCCACAACACCTGTCGCCAAGCACATCAGTGAAGCCTGACTTCCTTCTTTCAAATGTTCTGCCCACCCCTAAAATCAGGAGCTTCAAGCCACTTGCCCCAATTCCTCCCTTCACCCTACAACATAGGGTCTTCATTCACATTCCCTTCTGGGTCTTCTTTGGGCCTGTCCTCTTCCAACCAGGCTGTGGAGGTGGCAAGAACCCGGAAAACTGGAGGTGGGGCCAGAGTCATCCAGACACTACTCTCTGCTGCCCCCTGCAGGCTCCTTCAAACACAGCCTCCCAGGTTCCGTGTGATTTTCAACCTACCCCTCTGGGTCTGGAACACTGGACATGATTTTAATCTAGCGGGTGGCAGCGTGGAAGAAAATCTGGAAATATTTTTAAACTTAAAAAAATTAAAAGGAATTGTACATAGAAAAAAAATCCATGGGGTACATAAGAGTCCGTCGCCGGCAAAAAATATAAAGTCCGTTTGTTATCGTTGGCATTCACCTGCTAGGCGGGAGTAGCAGAAGCAACTGAGGAGCCTGGGATCCCTGTAAATTCTGTCACCCCCTCCCTGTGCCTTTCTTTTCTCATCTCTGAAATGGGGACAATAGTGTTTGGTAAATCGTGGGTCAAAGGTGAAAGACATCATGGAGATCACAATGCTTATAGCATAGCCCTCTACACAGAAGAAGTTCTCAAAAAAAAATCAATATTCATGGTCTTGAATATGCTGATTACACTGGTCATTTACTATGTGCCAGACACTGTGACAGCTCCTTCCACATCCATTTTTCTCCATCTGATTCTCACAAAACGCCAGGAGGTAGGTACTATCACTATTTTATACAAGTGGAAATGGGCACAGAGAGGTGAAGGTACTTGCCTAAGGTCACACAACTACTTAAGAGGCAGGGTGGGGATTCGAACCCAGGGGGAGTCACTGTTTGACTCTGAAACCCATTTGACCCCTATTTGGTCCTTTCTCCCATCTTCAAGGTTTCATGCCCCTTTAGGACGCTCACCTCCTTCTCTTCTTCCGGGTGGATTTCTTCTTTTTCTTCTTCCCCCTGGAGGAAGGTGGTGGCGTCAAGTCTTTGTCTCGGGAGGCACTGTGGGGAGCACAGAGTTGGGTATTAGAGGACCCAGCGTGCCCCATGCCCCCGAACCAGGGCTGTTGCAGCCAGGGAAGAAGGACCCAGTTCCTTGGAGGCTGAAGGACCCATGGTGAATACCTAATTACCACCTCGTGGCTGATTTGGTCATACTTCAGATTAAGTGCCTCAAATAAGGTGTTAATGCCGACCTAATGAGACAGACGCTCCGCTGTTACCCAAACACCAATTGATTATTTAAAACCGAGTTATAGAGGTTAACTGCTCCTTAATAGATTTATTATGGAATTTGCAAATGGCTCACCTTGGTAAATAAATCACTTTTTAAATAATTAATCGGCAGTTCAGCCCCCTCTTTTCCCAATACTTCATGTCCATAGTTCCTGCTGGAGATTTAATAGGAGGAGGAAGTTATTATGTTAAGTAGGAGCTGATTATTAAAAGTATACTTGCCGAGGTCTAATGTAATGAGATACATATCTTCTATCGCTTCACAGAACCTCAAAAACCTCTGCTCTTCAGGAAAAATTATTTCCCACTCAATTAAATTCAAATGCTCGGGCTGCAGTTAAATGAAGTCAACTTATCTCCTTTTATAATTGGGGCAGGCTCCAGGGCTTTTTTAAAAACACTATCCCATGGCGAAAGGAGATGGGTTTGGGATAAAAAATTGCTTGGGGGGCGCCTGGGTGGCTCAGTTGGTTAAGCGACTGCCTTCGGCTCAGGTCATGATCCTGGAGTCCCGGGATCGAGTCCCGCATCGGGCTCCCTGCTCGGCAGGGAGTCTGCTTCCCCCTCTGCCCTCTTCCCTCTCGTGCTCTCTGTCTCTCATTCTCTCTCTCTCTCAAATAAATAAATAAAATCTTTAAAAAAAAAAAATTGCTTGGCAATTGAAACATGCCCACCCAGTTGAACTTGACTGGGAAAGTGTAATATTAATAAGAATACCATTGCCATTTTTAACGATAACACCACTGCCATCTATTTGCTTATTATGAGCCAAGCGTTTGACTTTACCTTTATACTCACAAAACCACTTGGAGGGTGGTATGATTTTTAGGGTCTCATTTTACAGGTGAAGAACATAAGGCGCAGAATCCTGAACTGGCTTGCCCATAGCTGCACAGTTAGGAGGCATCTGAGCCGGGATTTGAGTGAAGGCCTGTGTGAGTCCTATCCCGAGGGCTTTCCCACACAGCCAACTGCCTTCCCAACCCTGGTTATGTGGACATTCTTTTGGAAATCGCCCAGCTCTTTCAAGACCATCATGCAACGCGGCCATACTGAATTCCATTCTAAGAATCTGGATCATTATGGTTAGTGGGAAAAAATCCCCAAGTGACTAGACTGTATGGGAAGGTCTCTGCACTGCCAGTGAATGAAAATCATCTAGCTGTATGTAGAATATTTTTAAGGGAGTCACTTTAAGCAGGTTAAGATAAAATACCGCAGGGATTAAGTACCTAGCTCCTTAACTACACTCACACGTTATAAAGCATAAAGCACAGCACACACATCCAGGAAGCAAACAGGCTGCTTTGTGTAAATATGGTAGACCGCATCCAAATGTCTCCAGCAACAAGTGCTCGACACAGAGTAAGAGCCTACTAAATACTTGTTGGGTGACCAAATGAGGGATGAATGGATGAAACAATTTAGCCTCTTGTTAAATTTTCTTGTTTCATATAAACACTGCCCAGGGTAACTGTTGCCAGGAATTTGAGAGGGAAAAAAAAAAAATTTAAGGGAGAAATACTTAAGGGAAAAAAAAGACCCTTAAAACTGTGTCTTATAAAATAGAGAGAGATCTCATTTTTTTCAGACAATTATTCTCACTGCTTTCTGGAATGCCAGGGTCAGGGAAGCAGGCTTGGGAACCATTATCTTACACTCCTACGTGAGTGATGGAATAAAATGGAGAAAGACCTTGAATTTGGATAGATTTGAGGTCTGTGAGAAGGGGAAAATTAACCCCTTACATAGATCCCAAACACCTTTATTGAGGTAGGTCTGCATTTCCTCTACCTTTTTCTTCCTCCTGTACCTGTGTGCCTAGGTGTGCTGTCCCAGCAGGGCTGGAGGGGCCGGGATAGTGGTTAAGTAAATAGACCGCAGTTACATGAGCAGCAGAGAAATAGGCAGCCATTAAGTATGCAGTGATGACCTAGAGTGGTTCAGTACACGGTGGTCAAAAATAGAGTATGCAACAGTAAAGAATGCTGGTTCTAGAAGCTGCCACACCTGGATTTACATTCCTGCTCCATTACCTCCTAGCTCAGCAATCTCTCTGAGTATCATTTTCATCATTTGGAAGATGGGAATAAAACGTGATACCTGGGTCCTAAGTTTAGTCACAAGAAATGAGGACCTCACCCATGCAACATGCCCTGGGTCTGGCACGGAGCAAGTTCACATAAATGTCCTTTCTATTATTGTAATTATGCATAGTAACACAACTACCATTTATTCACTGATTATATGCCAAGTGACTTTTATGATCACTTTTAACATTATTGCCATTATGGTGTTTTTTATCATGTCAGAGAGTAGGTCTTCTTCAGAATTCAGGTTCTTAACTAGACAGCCTTGTTCATGGGCCTCAGAGGTCTAGGAATCCTCAAGTGGTAGATGGAATTTGGGGAATATTCCTGGAGCATATACACTTGCCCTGGGCACAGCACTTCTAGCTTCCATGTAATTCTCAAATGGAATTTGAGAACCTCTGCCCTAGGAAACCAAGAACTCTAGGACATAAGGAGAGAATCTGGGCCAGATCAGGGGTCCTCAGGCTAATCTTGATCCTACCACATACTGTCCTCAGTTTCCACATCTGTAAAATGGCTTTGACACCCTCTGATTCAACAGGGAGAGACAGGGATTGTATCTGGGGCACACTGCTGGCAAGGACACGAAATTCATTTCCCACCTGTCACTGAACGGGTAGATACAAGCCCAGGGCAGCGAGAGAGTGGTGAGTTAGTTTGAGGAGTAGGAATAAAGCTTCCAACCGGCTGGTGAAGCCAGATTATAAAGATGGTGTTGTTAACAAAATCGATTCTCCAGAGGCCAAAGACAGACTAGGCTTTTTATGTGCACGGTGCAAAATTTAAAAATAGAAGTTAGGGGATAGACTGGTTTCTTCATTAGCATCAAAGTAAAATGTGTAGGTGTTCATCTAGGATTTAAGATCAGAGACCATAGTTCAAAACTTCACTCTGCCACTTACTGGCTGCCATATTTTGGGTAAGTCATGTTACCTCTCTGAGCCTCAGTAAAATGTTGTGTCTTTAGATACCAGCACAGTGCCTGTCACTAGCAGGTGCTCAAGCAATCCTGGTTGAATATCTGAATTTAAGGAATGAATGCAAAGATCCGAATCTCAGGGGACAGATGTAGGCTGAAGTCATGACTTGGAAATCAGTGGCTTATAGAGTCATAAAAATGGACAGGAACTAGCTCTATCATTTAAGGCAGGGGCAACAAATTGTGGCCCCTGGGCCGAATCCAGCCTGTCTCCTATTTTTATAAATAAAGTTTTATTGAAACACATCTATGCCCATTTGTTCACATACGGACTGTGGCCGTTTTGGTGCTACAATGGCAGGATTGAGGAGCGTGGCAGAGACCATCTGGCCCTCACACCTAAAAGCTATCTGCACTCTATAGAAAAAAATTTGCTGACTTTTGATTGGATTTAAGGGTCTGAAAGGGGAACTTGCAAAAGAGAGGTGCGTGGGAAGAGTGGCCAGGAAGACAAACTTCATTTCTGCATCCTCCACTTGAACTTCCTCACTGGACCAAAAGAGAGGGTGGGGGCAGTGTCTCACCTGTGTGCTCTGGCAGGACTGAGCTCCCGGCAGGCCTTGTCTCTCTCCAGGCTGTTGGTGCCCAAGGCCTCAGTGGCCAGATGCTGGCTCAGCTTCTCCGAGGGTCCATCCTGAGCTGGAACCAGAGGGCTGCTCTGGGGTTCTGTCCTACAGGGGAACAAATAAGGAGACAGAAACTGTTAGGATGTGACAGATTCTTTTCTTTTTTTAAGGAAGAGAATGTGCACCTGAATGGGGGTGGGGAGGGGCAGGAGAGGGAGAAAGAGAATCTTATAACTCAGGGCTCCATCTCACAACCCTGAGATCATGACCTGAGCTCAAATCAAGAGCTGGATGCTGAACCAACTACCCAGGTGCCCCAGGATAGGACAGATTCTTAACGTTAATCAAACATTCACACACCTCCTGATATTTCCCACCTTTCCTTGCAGTTAGGTTGGGACAATGAGAGATTATCTTGGCCACTGGTCTCTGGGTGGGAGTGACATGTGTCACTTCTGGCTTGAGGCAATAAGGTCTGTGTACCTTCCCCAGCTCTCTCTCCCTCTATTGCAGTGATGTTGGAGGCCACATACCCTGAAAGGTGAAGCTACTTGGTGGAGGAGAGATGCCTGAGCCGCATCAGACTTTGTATGTTAGAAATAAGCCTTAGTTGGGTTAAGCCATTGAAATTTAGGGGCTTATTTGTTACTGCGGCATTGCTGGGCCTACCCTGACTGAACCACAGGGAGGGTCTGGAAACCAGTGTTTCACTTCCTTGCTCAAAACATAAGTGGAAGCTGAAGCATGATAGGATTAGTTCCAATTCCCCTTTACCTGTTCTGTCCCATTTCCCTGCCTTATCTCTGTATGGAATGGATATCCCTGGATTCAAACAGTGTTCTCCCTTTAGTAGATAGAGGACTCAGTTTCTCTGTCATGCATCCTCACTGATTAAGATAGGGAATAACATTAGTCCTTACATTGTTGAGTTGTTATGAAAATAAAATGAGATACCATAAAGCAAACAGAAAGGCTGTTCCATTTCCCTTTACTTCCTTGTGAACCAAACCTCCACTCTGGCGTCCCTAGCAGGTGGAAGGCTACCTAGTTGGGACGCAATCCCCATGAAGGCCTCAAGTTCCCTCCTCTGCCTCTGAGAAGAGCCCCAGGCAACTCTAGGAAGTTACCTGAGTCCCACCTCCTTCTTTGAGTCCCGGAAAGGGGTTAGGAAGTCGCCTAGGTACTCAGTCTTTGAAAACACCGTCACTCACACCTCCGAGCCCCCAAACAAGAGAAGTCAGGAGTTGGAGAGGCAAAGGTGGATTTGGCACCATCCAGCAAACTCCCCTCCCTCCTCATCCTGCCCGCAGAGTCCAGATCAAGCACTGATCAAAGACATTAGTATTTCTCCTGTACCAAGCACCTGTAGTCAGTGCACCAAGACTGGTTTTATGACTCAGGGTGAATGCAGCTGATAAGCCCCCTGCTCCTTAGGGCTGCCCAGAGAGCAGGCCAAACCCAGTCAATATTGAAGGAAGGGCAGCCAAACACATCCATCTCTGTCAGCTGCTTATCAGGGCATCTTTAGAAGCAGAGCTGAGAGAGGCTGCAAGCCCAGGAGGGATGGAGAGTCTTGTCAGGGCTGTCCAGCCCTCCTCACTGCCACCTCTGGGCTTCCAGAACTCCAGGGTTCCCTACACCTCCTGCCCGGCTTCTCCTACTATGAGGGGTCCGTTCCCATGCCTCCAGTCTCCTCATGTGTAATGCTGTCCTGATTCTTCTCAAACGACTATGAGCTTGCCATGTCTGCCCAGCCCCCAGCAAGGCTTGCCTCTTCCCATGCTTGACCTGGCCTGGCCTAACCTGCGTTCCAGGCCAGTTCTAAGTGTGGGGCTGCAGCAAATAAGAGGGAGATGTCCTCTGTGATAATGGAGTTTACATTCTAGATGAGGAAGCAGGCATAAGCATATATGCAAGTAATAATATGACTTATTGGATGGTAATAAATTATGGAGAGAATAAGCCAGTGGAATGGGAGGGGGTGACTGTTCTTTTGTTCAGGGTATCAGGCAGGCCACTCTGAGGATGTCATGGAATGGAGGCTTAAAGGATTAGGGACTAACCTTGCAGTTTGTGTGGTTTTAAAATGTGTTCACAGATTCTTTGACAGCTCTGCCATCAAAAGATGAAACCCAATTTCCCTCCCCTTGAGTACTGGCTGGGCTTAGTGATTCACTTTTAATGACCAGAAGGTAGTAGAAGCGATAATGTGTGATTTCCAAGACCAGGTCACAGAGGCAGCTTCTGCCTCGCTCCCTTTGGATTGATCACTTGAGGGAAGCTGCCGGCATGGTGTGAGGACACTCAGGCAGCCCTGTGGAGAAGCCCTTGTGAAGAACAGCTGAGGCTTCCTGCCAAAAGCCAAGCACCCACCAGCCACGTGGGCACGCCACCTTGGAATTGGATCCTCGAGCCCCAGTCAAGCCTCAGATGACACTGCGGCCCTGACTGACATCGGACTGCAGTCCCATGTGAGATGGTCAGCCAGAGTCGCCCAGCCAAATTCTTGACTCGCAGAAACTGTGTGACGTTGTTTGTTGCTGTTCTAAGCCACAAAGATGTGGCGGGATAATTTGTGGCCCGGTAACAGACAAGTTCTCCACAGGTCATCTGCGGGAAGTGGGAAATGCACTCTAGGCAGAAGGAATGGCAGGTTCTTTATATACATGTAAAGAATGGCAAGCAGGGCTAGAGTGAACAGAGGGGAGACCAGAGATTGGGTCTTGTAGGTCATGAGACTCTGTGGCTGAGATGGAACGCCTTTTGAACAGGGGAGTGACCTGGTCCGGCTTAATTTTACAAGGATCGCTCATCAGTTGCTGAAGACACTGGACAGAGGGAGGAGCAACAGAGATGGGGAGACTAAGGCAACTGTCCAGGCTCTGATCAGTGGGTCAGGGATGAAGGTGATGAGATGTGGTCAGGTTCTGAGACTTGAAAGCAGAACTCGCATCATTTGCTGCTGGTTAAGCATGGGATGGGAGAGAATAAGGGAAAGGGAGAGGTCAAGGACGATTCCAGGGTTTTGAGCCCGAGCAACAGGCAGGACAGAGTCCCCACTGATGAGGTGGAGATGCTGATGTTGGGAGCAGACTTCTGGGGCGATCTAAGCCCTGTTCTAGGATATGAGTCCCTTTGCTACTATGACTACAGCTCCAAATAGGCACTATGGACATCTGATTGTCTTCTCTCACACTAGACTATGAGCTCCCTGGGAGGGGGACCGTGTCTCACCGCCCCAGGGCCCGCCGCGTGGTAAACACTCAACATTTGCTCAGTGAATAAATGAAAGAGCACATTGGCTAAAAAGAACAGGCATTTGTTTCAAAAAGTTAGAAAGGGCTTTTGAGATGGCCTGAGCGAATCCCTTCATGTTACAGTTGGTGGAGATAAACCAGCCACTGGCTCGATCAACTCAGACAGCTCAGTCGATGCATTTTCTACTCTACCCCGTATTTCTCTTAGAAAAGTGATCAGTGAACTTATCAATGTATGAGTGTATTGCCCAGGAGGGCCTTAAGCTGGATGCACACAAGAACGGAATTTTGGACTCTCGGGCATTATGGGAAACCATTACACAAATTTGTATCAGAGACAAGCCCCAGATAGGAAAAAAAACAAAAAACCAAAAAAACAACAAACTGATGCGAGCAATTTGGCAGAGAATTAATCCTATGATGAGTATAAGTGCTGGCATTGTGTGGAAGGTCTCAGTGACTTCCGCTAATGGGGGGAGGAGGCGTGGGTTATCTGCAGTGCAGGGACAGGTGGGGAATGCTCCTGCCAGGCACTGGGGGACAGGGCTTAGGGTGAGGATGATGCCTCATCCATCACTGCTGGCATCAGGGATGGGCAAATCATGATGGTTTGATGAGGAAAGGTACGATGGAGTTGCTGCATTTATAATCTGACACTCCCTGACATGGTGGATGGCTCTCATTTTCTTTCTTTCTTTCTTTTTTTTTTTTTTTTTAAGATTTTATTTATTTATTTGAGAGAGAGAGAGCACAAGCAGGCCAAGAGGCAGAGGGAGAGGGAGAAGCAGGCTCTCCGCTGAGCAGGGAGCCCGATGTGGAGCTCGATCCTGAGCATGATCCTGAGATCATGACCTGAGCCAAAGGCAGATGCTTAACTGACTGAGCCACCCAGGCGCCCCTAGTTCTTATTTTCTATAGCATTTCTGTAGCACCTTCCTTGCAGTAGGTACCCATTCTGGGATCTTGCAATAAAACAAACAAAAAACAAACAAAACCAGAATTAATTCTTCTACCTGGCAGACAGGGAGTTGTGAGGGATGGAAGAAAGGAAAACTCCACAATATCATAGAACTTTTAAGATGCTTTTTAAAGATGTTCTGACACGTTGCTTCTCTGCTTTCTTAAAACTGGAAGAGACTCAGAGAGCATGTAGTCCCAGGTTTCTAAAACCTTGCACACCTTCAGAGGCTCCCAAGAAGCTGGTAAAAATACAGACGTCTCAGTCCCATCCCAGCCATAATAAATACAAGTCTCAAAGGGGTGAAGCCAGGAAATATGCATCTTAAAGAAATATCCCTGGTAATATCTCCTCCTCTGGATTAAGAGGAAGTCCTAACCGATTACCAGAACTAAAAGGCTCTGCCTGACCTGGCTTCTGCTCCCACTCTAGACCCCATCTGCTATCCTCCTCTCCGTCCCTTACTCTGCTCGAGCCACATGGCTTCCTGGCTGTCCCTCACATGGAACAGGGCCTTTGCTCAGAGCCTCTGCCTTTCTGTTCCCTCCACCTGGCATGCTGTTCCTGCAGTTCTTTGCAAGGCCGCTTCCTTCCTTTCATCCAAATGTCAGCTCCTCGGAGAGGCCCTCTCTGACCCACTCTTTGATTGTGCCCCTCTGTTCATCACTGCCTCCAGCACAGGAGTCTGCTCTGCCTTCCTCCAGGACATTTGTTACTATTTGAAATGACCATTTTATATGTTTATTTGCTAACCATTTGTCTTCTGGATGCCAACGTGAACTTCATGAGAGTGGGAACTCGCCTCTTTTCTCACCACTGAATCCCCAGGGATATAGTGCCGGGCACAGTGTGCTTTTTGGCTCAATAAACATTTGTTGAATGAATGACTGGATGGATGGATGGATACATGATGACTGATCCCGTGTGGGAACCTCTCCTATGTATAAAGAAGCAGTGGTCCAAGGAGAGGGGCCCGTCTGAGGTTACCCAGCATTTCAGCGGACTCAGACCTCAGCCATGGTGCCCCCTCTTCCCCACGGCACCCCCACCCCTCTTCCTTCCCTGCCTCCCGCTCTACATCCTTGCAGGGCTTTTAAGAAAAATTCTGTGTTTTCTCTTGGCTGAGGAGTCCCGGCAGCTGCCTCGTTTTTACCACACGGCCCTTCGATGTTGCATAAAAAAAAAAAAAAGCACTTAAAAGGAGGCGAGATCTTCAGGGGACAGCTAAAACAGTGCGGTCGAGGGCCTGCACACTCCACTTCACAGAGGGAGGGAGGGGGCTGCGCTTGCTGAATTCCTCAAGGCCTTCCCACTCCGTTCCTGCTAATCAGCGACCTGGAGCTTAGATGCTGCTCTCCGTAGTCATGGCAACCAGCAGATTCCCAGCCTCTGATAAAAGTCAGCCCTGAACTTTCTACAAAACTCTCCAAGATGCGTGGCTCCCTAGCTGCTTCCCTGCTTCTTGCATCAAAGCGCCCTTGCTCCCAGCCAAGTGCTCATCTGGCCCTGAGTTGGGTACAGATCCTCCTCGTGCCCCAAGCCCCAGATTTAGTTAAACACCGACTGGGGAATCAGAGACAAACAGCAGTGGAGGGGAGCAGAAAGGGACCCCCCCAGCCCTGGCGCTCCTCTGTACAGAGTGGGGGAAACTAAGGCCCCAAGTGCAAGGGGACTTGGCCAAGGCCACACAATGAGTGACTCACGTCTGAGCTGTGGCTGGAACTGTGGCCTTTTGTCCCTGAGTCCAGTGCTCTTTCCATGTCACCTAATCATAGTGGCAACCAACATTTATCACGCACCTGTGCCGTGCCAGACACCAGGACCACACACCATCTCCGTTAAGCTTCCACAGAAAGCTAGGAACAGGCGTGGGCATCCCTACTGAGAACTGGGGATAGTGAAGCAGCAAGAACACTAGCTGGCCTGCCTGTTGATAGGAATCAATAGAGGAAAAGGGAGAGAAATCTGGAAAACACTTTGAACATGTAAGGAAGTAGTAAGTGGGAATAGAGGGTGAATCCTGGTAATTTCATTGCGAGACAGGGACTTGCTTTATATGTTTGGAGAAGGGGCTGTATCTCAAGTTTGGTTTGAATGTTATATTCCACAAAGAGGAATGGTGTTTGCTCACTGGATTGGGGACACTTTTTGCCTCCGTCCCATCCCACTAATAGCTTCTCCTGGGTGTAGAGCACTAATCGAGGGTCTCAGCTGATGTTGATGACCCTCTGTAAGGTACACAGTTTAGCGAACTTCTCCCCATTTCACAGGTGAAGGCACTGAGACCTGGAGAGGCAAAGGGTCTTGCTTTCCATCCAAGGCTCATGCCCCAGGTTCTTGTTCTGCACTTGCATTCAGGCCTGTGAATGGTCCATCCTTGTCCCCGCACTTAGCCAGCACCTACAATCTGCCTGTTTCAGTAGAGAATGAGGGCCCACACTCTCAGCTCATGAGTCCACCAGAAAGCTCAAGGCTTATCATGGGGTGGACCCAGCCCACAGACAAGATGCATCTGGCTAATTTGTGCCTTGGTTTCTGGGGCTTCAGTCCTGGCCTGAGGTCTTGGTACCAAGGCCTTTCAAGGTTAATTAAGCTTGGTGAGGGGTCACCTAGAGAAGCTGTGACTCTTTGAGCTTTGCAGTCATGGCTAGGAAGAGTATCAGAGCTTGGGGGACTGGGGATTCCCAAGAGCCACTGAGGGAGACATCAGGGAGTTAGTAATGCTCATCCTGGTAGGAACTGAATGAGAAATGATAAGTGTTAAGAAGCTGGCATCTCCCTCATTATTTCATTCCTTTATGCAAAGGTTGTTTGCTGAACACCTACTTGGTGTCAGATTTCAAGGACCGAAAAGTAACTAAGACTTGCTCTGCCCTCTGCCTGGAAGGGGAAGACAGATCCCTCAACTGGGAATTACAGTCCGGTATAGTAATCTCAGAGGGCCATGGAACCACAGAGAGAGCACCTAGTCCAGCCTTGGCATGTGGGCAGGTGGCCATGGAAGGCTTCCTAGAAGATGTATGGAAACTGCTCAGGAGACTGGAGTGCAAAGGACATGGCAGTGAACTTCGAGTAACTGCAGAGGAGGCGGATGTGAGCCGGATGAGACAGAGGGGTGGGAGGGTAGAAAGCAAGAGGGGAGACCGGTTTATTTCACTGAGCAAAATGCCCTTGAGGTCCATCCACGTTGCCACAAATGGCAGGGTCTCCTTCTTTTTCACGACTGAATAGTATTCCATCGTGTAGACATAACACATTCTCTTTATCCACTCACCCACTGATGGACACTGACAGTGCTTCCATGTCTTGGCTACTGTCAATAACACTGCAGTGGACATGGGGTGCGGGGGAAAAAGAAGCTGAGACTTGGGAGGAGGACAGGGGCTGGGTCCTTCAGGGTCAGGTGGGGGACAGAGAGGTGCTTCTCACACCTTCCCGTGCACGTGAAGCCCCTCGAGATTGTGTTGGGATGGAGGGACTGACTCAGCAGGTCTGGGTTAGAGCCCGAGCTTCTGTCCTTCTAACCAATGCCCAGGGGCTGCTGCAGCTCCTGCAACCACTTTGAATAACCAGACTGTAGATTTTACAAAGGATTCGGACCTGACCCTGAGGACTGGCCGACACAGACAAGCACAGCCCTCTAGCACACTCCCTCTTCTGGCAGGATGACAATGGTTTAGTTCAGCTCTCAGGGCTGAGAGCGTGTGAGTGTGTGAGCGTGAGTATGTGTGCGCGGTAAACACTCTTGTATATCAAAAACTGTCCAGTTCCCAAGTTCAGGTCAAAGGACAAAAGAACCATATGGAGAAAAATCAGTTCAGCATTTCTTACCAGCTCAGCCAAGCAGGTCAGACCCCCAACATGCCTGGGTTGTGGACTCTCAACACTGAACACATCCATCCTCTGCCCTCCCATCAACCCCAAATTCAGCCAGTCATTTCTCCCTCCTCAGGCTGGCCTGTCGATGGCCTATTTGCCTAGGGAGAGAGGGCAAATGGTGGAGAGGGGGACTGCATTTGATTCTTGGGACTGCCTGGCAGGCAGGCTGCCCCCAACTTGGGAAATGGCCGAGTTCCAAAATGCTGTGGTTTTCTACTTGAACGCAAAAAGTAATTCGGTGATGCTGAGAAAGTGCACAGGTCCTGGGGTCCTACTGACCCGGGTTCAAGCCCTGAACCCGCCCAGCTGCGTCACCACAAGCAAGAATAACATCTCTGGCTCCAGCCCAGGGCACCCTCAGGACTTTCTACCAGCTGGAATTGCAGACAGGTTTAGATTTCGTCAAGGAGCGTGAGTGGCTGACTGTATTTTCTTGCCAGGGGAGGGACTGTGCTAGGTGAGTCCCTTTGGGCATCGTTACAGCCACTGCTGGAGGAGGTACCAGGCAAGCAAGATCTGCTGGGAACAGGACAGAAGTCTCCAGCCCAGGGTAGGAGGAGCCTCGATTCAAGAGCCAAGTAAAGACTGGTCCCAAGAAGTCCCAAGAAGTGCCACCAGGCACTTATCCAGTTATTCTTCATTCAGTCACTGATTCAACAAATATTTACTGAGCACCTACTACGTGTAGGCCATGTTCTAGGCACTGGAGACAAAACAAAGAACAAGGCAGAAACAATCCCTATTTGGTGGAGCTTGCATTCTACTGGGATGGGCAGAGGGTAGAGGAGCAGAAAATACACATAATTAAGTGGTAAATACACAGGCTATTGGAAGATGCATAGAGAAGAGAGATGGAGGATAAGGAAAACTGGGAATGCTACTGGGAGAGGGCTGGAATTTTAAATGGGGTGATCAGAGGAGGCTTCCTTGAGAAGGTTAACATCTGAGCAAGACTTGAAGGTGCTGAGGGAGGGAGCCTTGTGCCTGCCAGGGAGTAGAGCATGATAGGTAGAGGGCACGACCAATGCAAAGGCCCTGAGGTAGAAACACACTAGCTGCACTGTGGCTAGAGCTGAGTGAGTAAGCAGGACAAAATTTGGGGGGTGGGGTATCAGAGAAGTAATGAGGGATCAGATCATGGACAGGCTGGTGGACTACTGCAAGAACTTGACTTTTTCTCTGAGTGAGAGGAGAAGCCAGTGGAGGGTTCCAAGAAGAGAAATGATGAGATCTGACTTAGGCTTAAAGGGTCTCTGGAGGCTTGCTGAGTCTAGTGGGCCAGGGAGCTGGGACCAGTGTAGGAAGACCAGCTGGGATGGTTGCAACAACCCACCCAAGAGAAGATGGTGGCCGGGGTCCCTGTTATCATTGCTGTAGTGGGGAGAAGTGGTCAGATTCTGGACACAGACTGAAGTTGGAACCAATGGAGTTTGCTCATGGATTGGCTATATGGCAGTGTGAACGAAAGGGGTCAAGGGTAACTCCAAGGTTTTGCTCTGAGGAACTGAGGGGATGGAGCTGCTGGTTACTAAGTTGGGGATGATTGCAGGGGAAGAAGGGTGTTTGGGATGCCAACTAGACACCCATGTGGTAGTGGTAAGTAGCAGCTCAGTACCCAAGACTGGAGTTCAAAGAAGACGTTAGCGCTGGGGAAGTGCATTTGAGAGAGGTTGGCATTTAGATGGCATTTAAGGCCATGGGATCGGATCTTCTTGGGGGTGAGATGGAGCATCTCAAAAGAGTGAGGTGGGAAGCTGAGGAAGGAAGTAAGCTCCATGCCAGTGAGGTTTTGGAATAACAAGATGGCTCAATGGGAGTGTCCCAGGCTGGTGGACTGGCTCTTAAAATACACAGTTGACCATTGAGCAACATAGGGGGTGGGGGGCGCTGATCCCCATGCAGTTGGAAATTCATGTATCACTTTTGACTCCCCTAAAACTTAACTATTAACAGCCTGCTGTTGACCAGTTTGCCTTATCAATAACAAAAACAGTCGGTTAACACATATTTTGTATATTATATGTATTCTAGACTGTATTCTTACAATAAAGTAAGCTAGAGTAAAGAAAATAAGAACATCATAAGGAGGCGCCTGGGTGGCTCAGTCCGTTAGGGCGTCTGCCTTCGGCTCAGCTCATGATCTCAGGGTCCTGGGATCGAGCCCCGCGGCGGGCTCCCTGCTCAGTGGGGAGTCTGCTTCTCCCTCTCCCTCGGCCCCTCCCTCCCCCTGCTCATGCGCTCTCTCAAATAAATAAATAAAATCTTAAGAAAAAAAGAACATCATAAGGAAAATACATCTATAGGACTATGCTGTATTTATGGAAAAGAATCCAGATAGAAGTGGATCCTGTGTGGTTGTTTGGGCTGCTCACTGGTCAGCTGTGCTCATAAAGCATCTGACTCCTCCCATTCATTCATTCCTCAGCTAGCCCTTAATTCTGGTAAGCATCATTTTACTTCTGGTGAAGGGTCATTTCAAGATGCTCCAGACGTCCTCCTTCCCCCACGGAGGCCTTCCTCAGTCCAGAGGAAGACGTGGGTCAGGTTCATGAGGAACTCTCAGGAGTGAAAGTGACCCAGGAAAGGAGAGGTCCTGAGGAGAGAGAGGGCAAGTCTGGAGGAACACGTGCACAGAGCGGGCAGGGTGACTGGTCCGGAGAGGGTGGGTAGAGCATGGTGATCAGATTCATCAAACAGACTCTGCCTGGCCACTCACCAGCTGGGTGACCTTGGGCAAATCTCCTCACCTCTCTGGTGAAACACAAATCGCATGCACCTCAGGGGGCCGTCATGAGACTAAAATGGTGTGATGCACACCCAGCGCTTACTTTAAATGGCGGCACTTTAAATCCCAGCCATGCTTTCCAGGGCAAGTCACATTGTTCTCCAGCCTCACTGCTGACTCTATCCCCTTTCCCCACACAGCCCAAGGCAAAGGATTCTGGGAAGGGGAAGGGCAGGGAGGTTGGTGTGCCCTTGAGTGTCTCAGGAGATCCTTCCTACCGCAGGACCTTGGCTCTCCACCACCAAGCTAAGTGGCTACTTCAGAACCTAGCAATGGCCCATTCCATGCTGTGTCTCCGCATCTTTCTGTCTCAATAGCCCAGGGATGAATTTGTCTCTCCCTGCTGTCCCAGGGCCACCCACTGGCCTCCGTCATCAGCTAGAACTACAGTTGGGGATCATGGGGCATCTGAGAGTATGGTGCAATTAGGACTCTGTGTTCCTGCAGACACACACACACACACACACACACACACACACACACACGTGCCCATGTCTCCTTCCCCGGGCTGAGGTTTGGAAGAAAATTCCTAACAAGCAGAGAGTAAGCTGCCACTGAAATCTGCAGAGAGGACAGAACAGACAAGCCACAAATCTCGATGGCAGGTGGCGAGCAGGCGGTGAGCTCCTGAGGTCTGGGCTCGTTAGTTTTAAAATAACACAGCACAGCAGTGAGATAAAGGGCTTCAGTGGGGGAAGATGTCAGACACCCTGCCTCACACTATTGGAACCACCGGAGGGGCCCCATCTCTCCTCCTGGGTTACAGAAACACAGATTGCCAGCCAGGGCAGTGGCTGAGCGGCCAGATCACAGGGTCGGAGCTTGTCAGAGCGAGGCCAGGCCTTGGGGGACTTTGACCCCAGGCCTGGAGAAGCCGAGGTCCGGAGGGGTTTGTGGGGGGGTGGCAAGTGCTACACTCAAAGACACTCAGCAAATTAGGAGCTGAACAGGGACCACCACTCGGTTCCTTTGCTGCTGTACTCTGTAAAGGCTGTGCTCTTGGCCAGATCCTAATCGGATGGGAATATTGGCTGCAAATGCCAGGTGCCCCCTTCCAGGAGGTTATGTCCACCCCTGGGTGGGGCAGGAAGGCGGTCCACAGCCGATGACTCACTGACATACAAGTACAAAAGACCTGGCCCCTTGCCTCAAAGTAGGACTAACTCTAGGGTGTAGTGCACACTCCAGAGCTCCCCCTGGGATCAGGCTGAGGCTACACTCCAGTCGAAAGTACGTTTTTCCTTTGCTTCCTGCCCCTGCCCTAACCCGCTTCCTCACTTTCTTTCTTCTGAGAGCGTACCCTCACTAGGTCATGTGACCCCAATCTCTGTCTTGGGTTTTATTTCTTGTGAATTCCATCACAGACATAGACTCAGACCAAGTTTTTCCTCTATCAAATGGCTAAATGCAAAAACAATGGTTAGTTAAGTACTGTATTTTCCAGAATCAGACAGACAGGGGTTTGAATCTCTACTTTGCTACTTCCGGGGTGTGTGACCCACAGGAAGTTAAATTTATTATCATCAAGCCTTAGTTTTCCCATCTGAGGATGGGAAATGTTAATGGAGTTAATATTACCTGCCTCATAAGGTGGTTGTAAAATGCTTAGCACATTTCCCAGATACATAAGAAATGCTCAGTATATGTTATTTGATGATGACGACGATGATAAGGATGGAGCCAGAATGGAGAGGTTGGGCCATCAGAATTCCATCAATCAGCAGAAAGCTCTCAGAAGACTCCGCCCCTGCAGTTTCAGCACCAATCACCAGCGAGTTCTCAAACCACACCCTTTCCATCTACCCACTCCCACCCCCTCCTTGAGGCTTGTCCCAGAGGCCCCATCCTTTGCCATTATGGTTCTTCTCTGACAAAGGATTCCCTGTGGGAGGGAGGGCTCTCTGGAGGGAGCAGACGTCTGGCTTTACACAGTAGTGGCCATTTCTCAATGCCAGCCCAGGCATCCAGCTGTCCCACCTGTAGGAAATGGCTCCTCCACAGTAATTCTGATTAAGGAGTTGATGGGAAAGGTCTGTCCCTCCACTGGGACTTTTATCTGCTTCTTAAAAGTCAAACCCATTACCGCAGGATTGCGGGTTTATTAGAGAGCTTTATCTTTATTAGGCAGTCAGTTTTGTGATTATTGGCCACCAACTCTGATAGGTTCCCCTCAGCTCCAGGAGGACTTGGGAGCAGGGGTGGGTGGTGACAGGTACACAGGACATCTCAGGAGGTGTCAGGGGATCTTGGGACAGCCCCTCCCTAGCACACAGGCAGAGGTCTTTTTAAGCTCCGAGGTTTCTCCCCAAGCTCATGGACCATGGGCAGCCACTGAACAACCAGGAGCCACCCAGAGCTTTGGAATCAGGCAGCCCTGAGCTTGGAACTAGTTCTGCCATTTTCAAGCTGTGATCTTGGACAAGTCATTTCTCTTCTGCAGAACAGGGTTAATGATAACGTCCAGCTCGTAGAGATGATGCATGTAAAGTGCTTAACACCATTCCTGGTGCAGAGTAAGCACTTAATCAATGTTAGCTGTCATTGTAATTGTAATTATTCATTGTAAATAGACTTTGGGACACAGGTGCCCAACTTCTGTCTTTGCTCTAGCTGATCCCTCTGCCCACAGTGCCCCTTCTTCCTCCCTCTGTAAAAAGAAACCCACCCATTCTTCCAGGTTCAGCTCAATGATCTTACCCTCCTTTTCTGAACCTCCACTGCCCAGCCCCCAGAGGGAGCACATTCTTTTTTTTTTTTTTTTTGAAAGATTTTATTTATTCATTTGAGAGAGTGAGTGAGCAAGAGACCACGAGCTGGGGGGAGGGGCAGAAGCAGAGGGAGAAGCAGACTCCCTGAGCTGGGAGCCTGGATATCAGGTTCCATCCTGGGACTCTGGAATCATCACCTGAGTTGAAGGCAGACACTTAACCAACTGAGCCACCCAGGTGCCCCAGGAGCACATTCTTTACTCCACCATGCTCCTGAAACTCTTTGTAAATCCCTCCAAGATATTACAACATGACCTTGAGCAAGGCCTCTCCTCTATTTTGGCCTCGGTTTTCTCATTTTGACAATGGGGATAATACCTTATATATTGAGGTGGTTGTGGAAAATATATATTCATTAAACTAAGCACAGTGTCAGATTATTGTAACTATAATTGCAACACTTATTTTTTTAAAAAAGATTTTATTTATTTATTTGGCAGAGAGAGACACAGGGAGAGAGGGAACACAAGCAGGGGGAGTGGGAGAGGGAGAAGCAGGCTTCCTGCCAAGTAGAGAGCCCAATGTGGGGCTTGATCCCAGGACCCTGGGATCATGACCTGAGCCAAAGACAGATGCTTAATGACTGAGCCACCTAGGCGCCCTTGCAACTCTTATTGAAAGAGGCTTGATAGCTCCAATATGAGAAAGAATTTCTGCTTTGTGAGGAGTCTTACGGCTTATCCTTTCCCCCTCTGAGGAGTGCATGGCTTCCAAGCTGCCTGGGATAGCTTGGGACCCTGAAGACCAGCCCCAATCACCTCTGAAGAACCTGTCCAATTATAAGATTTTCATAAGTCAGAGTCTTCCTTGGGTCTAAATCATTCCCAGCTTCTGACCTTTTTCTGAACACATTGGGGATGGCATAGTAGGGCTCAGAACCTACCAACATGGCCTGTGAGCCCCAATTTAAGGATGAGAGTTGTCACCTACAAACCCATCTTCTGGGTGCACAAGCTGAAGTTTGGGCGTACTGACTTCTCTAACTCACTGTGTTAAAGACACTGGACCTCACATTTATTGAGCACCTACAATGATGATTCAGGCACTTCATCATTTAAAACTCATTATTTCATATAAGTCCTACAATAAACCCTTGGGATGGGTAGAGTACGGGTTGGTTTTAGATGAGAAAACAGAGGTTCAGAGAGGTCTAGTGACTTGCCTAAGGACACACAGCAAGCAAGTGAGGGAACCCAGAGTTCTCAAGGAAATGTGGCTGGGTGTCCCTGGTCTCCAGACTAAGTATGGCTACATGGTCCAGACTGTGTTTACCCAGCTTTTGGGGTAACTGTGTCCCTTTCTACTGCTGACCATGTCTTCGCCGCTCCCATGCTGACTGGTACTCTGTCTTCTTCCTATTTCCTCGCCTGCACCCGGTTCCCCAGCTGCTGTCTGCAGTCTATTGACCGACACACTCAATCAGCCAGCTTGCTCCGACAGCTAAAAAACACCCCGTCGACCAATTTCCCCTCCAGCGCCTTTCTGCGGACCATGAAACCTCACTAATTTGGAATTTGCAATGATTTCTGACACAGAACCTGCATTTCTCATTCTGGCAAAAAACTGTCTGAATGAAATGTCATCACACGAACCCTGGGGGTTTCTGAGCAAGGTCCTGGCAGCCAAAAGGCCCCTTTGCCACTTCCTCCTCTTTGTTTCTGGTCCCGATTTCTTCCGCCAGTGTCCATTTTTATGTTGGATCCTACCTGACAGCACCATTATAAATGCTACTAGTACTGATAATAACGGTGCCTATTCACGGAGCACCTGTCAGCTAAGTGCCAGGCGCCGTGGTAGGTGCTTTGCATTTGTTGACTCTGGCAAATCTTCCCCACAATTATTTGAGGCTGGTACAGTTACCAACCCCATTTTACCAATGAAGAAACTGAGGCAAGAGGAGAATAGGCTAATAGGTGGGAGAGAGAGGATTTGAACACAGTCTGCCTCCAGAATCCATGGTCTGAACCCTTAGAGCATAGTGCCTTTGGGGCTGGGTACTGTGGGAGCCACTTGTGGACCCTGTGAACCCCAAAGTGTCTCCTGCTTTGGGCTTCTGAAAGCATCATGCAATGAGACAAGAGAGCTTTGTGTCCTACAGCTGTGAGATCGATGTCTATGCCCAGGGCTTAGTAGTCGTGGAAAAGCTGCCTCCTGACTCCATCACCATGGGCAGTCCTGAAAGACACAGAGCCTTCAAAAGAAACTGGTGGCAAGGACTTTGAGATGGATCTTTCCTAGGTTCAAAATCCTGTTTGAGGGTGTTGGCCCTTAGGGACCCACCACTGACCCAAAGATCTGGTTTCTTCCTACAGATATTTTGCTATATGCTAGTGGTAGAGATGAGAAACATACAACCAGAAAGCTATATGCTGTCCCACTCATAACTTTCTTGTGCAAAGGCCCTGTGGCATCCTTTTGCATAAGTCCAGAGTGGACTTGCCTTTGTAGATTTGCAGTAGGGCATCCTCCTTTTCATAGAGGGAGACACTGGCCACTCAGATTGCTTTAGGAATATGGTTTGAGTGGGAAAGAAAGGTATCCTATTAGAAAAAAAAATCACTGAAACGGCTTGATCCTACCAATTACCCATGGGGCTGGTGGAGTATAGACAGAGCCTGGGTTCCCTGAACAAATCTCTCAGTGTCTGGTGGTGGGAGCTGAGGTCTGAGACAGGTGTGGGGGCCTGGCACACAGACTCCTCAGCCATAATGATGCTGCCTCCCTAGGAACTGCATATTCATGGTCCCCTTTTTACTTGCACCCAGCTAAGACTATTGCCAGGAACATATAAAATGTGTCCAGATGTGTGTGTGTATCAGGCAGGGTGGAGCCTGGACCCAGATGTTCTCAGTATCAAGATGTGTCATGTGGCAGGGTCAGTTCTGTCTGAGTGACCATGCAATTCATAGTCCAAACCAGGACACTGGGGATTAAAAAAGGTGCTCAGTGCCCTGGAGGTATATGGTCATCCTAGTTATCGCCTGTTTCGGACCTTGAGACTTGAAGGTCAACTGTCCCCTCCATGAAGGGCCTCTGGCACCTCAAACCTAACCTCTGCAAACCTCACTGCCCCCCCCCACTTTCCTCCAGCTCCCCCTTCTACCTCCTCACCCAAGCGGTGGCCTGGCCATCACCCTGGATCCCCTCTGTCTCATATCTGACCCCTCTTGCTTCAGATCACCTTGGCGCCCATCTTCTCTCCACCTCCTCTGCCACCCCCGGTCCAAGCCGGCTTTCTCTCTCGCCCAGACAGCGGTGGCAGCGTCCTCCATCCCCCCGGCCCTGTCCAGCCCACTCTCCACGCAGCAGGCAGGGGCTTCTTCCAAATGCAGGTGTGAGCATGTCACTCCCTTCGGCAGAGCCCTGAGAAGCAAGTCCCAACTTCTCCATGTGGCTCTGGTGGCCTTCAAGGTCCATGGTGGTGCTCTCCAGGTCTGTCATTCTCAGGCTTCTCAGCCATTGTGCTCAAACCACCTGCAGCCCTTGTAAGGCCTTGTTCTCTGTCAGAAGCAACGTAAGGGCACAGCCTGGAGCCAGACGGCAGGGTTCGAACCCTGGTCTTGCCCCTCTGTGAGCTTGGACAATCGACTTCACCTCTCCGGGCCTTACTTCTTCATCTATAAGATGTGGATAGTAATAGTACCTGCCTCATAGGGTTATTTCATGGATTAATTGTGGATCTATGTAAAGCTCTTGGAACAGTGCCTGGCACACACAGTAAGTGCTCTGTGTTTACTAATTAAGAAATGACATCTCTTACGTTGCCTTCTTTGACTTGAGGACCTTTTGTCCGTTTTTCAGATTTCAACTTAGAATGTCACCTCCTCCGGGAAGCCTTCCTAGACTACTAAGTCTGTTGTGTTCCTTCTCTATGCTCACAATATCCTTCCATTGCAATTGTCTATTTAACTCTCCATCCCCCCACCCCCACCAGACTGTGAGTCATTTGAGGCAGAGTCTGAGCCTTTTGCTACATTGTATCCTCAGCACCTAGGAAAGTGCCAGGCCCATTGTGTATCTTCAATAAATATTGGTTGGATGGGAGAACTGAATGGATAAAGAGCCTAATCAAGCCAGTGGCTACAGGCAGCCTTCTTGGGACAGTTTCCGAGGCCCAGGACACTGAGATTTGTAACAGAAGTCTGTCCAAGAGAGGCAGGTACAGAAGGGCAGCCAGGCTTCCCTTGAGGACGCTGCACACAGAAATATCATGTGGCTCTCCCCCTGGTTTCCTGCTGCAGATGTCCATCTGTTCCACCTTCCAGAAAACTAGCTCCTCCGCTCAAACTGAATCCCAGAGCTTGGTGTCCAGGAGCCCCTACCCCTACTGACTCCTTCTCCTCTCCTCTGGATCTTCCCCTCAGTCAGCCTTTCTGAACCCAGAGGCCTGGGTTTGAATCCCAGCTTTGCCACATACTAGTTATAGGGCCTTGGGCAAACAAATTCATCTCTCTGTGCCTTGGTTTCCCCATCTGTAACATGGAATGTGTAATCGTGCCTACGTCACAGGGCTGTGATGAGGTGACACATTTTGTGATGTGTCCAGTACCTGGCCAGAGTGCAATAGTGCTTTTCAAGACTTTTTAAAAACAAGTTCTCCTCACTTCCGAAGCCCTCTCCCCATGTCCCTGCATGGCCAAGTCCTACTGGGTGGACTTCCTCTGTGCATCTGGACGCCCCAGCTGCTTTTATAGCCTCTAGCGAAGATCCAAGGCCACGGGAGACAGCTGACAACATGTGGGCATGTGCGCTGTCAACTTGGGTCTGTCTGAACACAGTGGGTTCGAGGCCTCTTTTGGAGCACCAGCGGACCAGCAAACGTCCCTGGCCAACTTGGGCATGGGACCGTTCCCTTACATCCAGCCTGAGAGAGAAGGACTAAGGGGCAAGTCATTTATTTGTGATGGGATGCCAGGAAGCTCTGGTAGGGCTGTGGGGAGGAGAGATCAGGAAGGAAGGAGCCACTGACAGGGGTGTCATCAAGCCAGTTATCGCTGCGGGCACCTGGAGCACAACCCCGCTGGGGAGGCCCAGAACCAGGAGACCACACAACTCTGTTATTCTACCTGAGGCACCTTGAGTCTCATTCTTTGACTCTTATCAGTCATGGTTGATGGCTGCTCCCAAGGGGCATTAATTCCTGCCCTGTGTCTGGGCAGAGTGGGCTTGGTGGCCCGAGAGCGCCCTCGGGTGGAGACACAGGTCCTGTTAGTGGGAAGTCAGGCTGGTGTGCTCGGGAACACTGGGCACTGAGGGCAACAGCAGGGCAATACCAGCACCCCGGGGTTCAGCCGTGCCTAGTCCTGAGTGGGGCAACGCCCTGAAGAAGGCCAACCACCTGGCAAATACCTAACCTCTCTGGAACTTTCACAAGGCGGTTCCTGAATGCCAGGAAAAGGGAGACTTCACTCCCCTTGTCAGACCCTCCCTTCCTGCTCCCCTTTCTTTTCCACTTTCCTTCTCCTTCCCCAGATATTCTCGAACTTCCGCTCTCCCAAGCATTTTTAGGGGGCAAAGACTGGACAGGACGCTCAGGTCTCCCTGCCTCAACCCTTCTTCCAAAAAAGCTCAGAGGGGGGATCTGACCTGCTCCAGGGAGTGGCAGAACCCAGGTCCCCTGACACCCTGGGCTTCAGGCTACACTGATGATGCTCTTCCTGGAAACCACATCCTTGGCCAGAGAGGGCAGGGCTGGCGCAAGGCTGAGGAGGTCAGGCCGGGCTGCTGGGTGTGGGGCTGGCGGCACGCGAAGCCTTCCTCCCACCCCGGCCAGGCCTGCGTGGCTCAGCATTTCAAATGCATCCTTATGTACTGGAACAGTCTCAGGAAGAAAACAGGATTTTGCCTTTTGTTGCAATTTAAAAGGAGGAGGGAAATCACAAACACATCCTTCCCTCTCGCCAGAGAACAGCCCATTTGAGAAGATCAATCAAATGTTTTCAGCTAAAGCCTGTACAGGTCCATATTTCCCTGAATTACATCAGCTCAGCTGAAAGGAAGATGGAGGAGACAGAGGAAGGGGCCATGAGGCAGGGGTAAGGGGCCGGGTGGTGGAATTATCCACAATGGAGTGGGGAAGGGGGCTCCACTGTCTGTGGTCATACCTAACAAAGGACAGGAGGAGTGGGGGGTAGAGACTGGACGGGGTATAGGGCTCCTTCTCTTTGTGGAGAGTCTTGGCTCATGTTCTGAAGAGATGCAGAGTCCTCCAGAGACCCCCACTGGGAGTTCAGCCTGCTCTCAACACTCCTGTGGAATACGAGGCTGATCCTGAGACCCATGAACCAGAACCCAGGATGCTACCAACTCATGGGAGAAATGTTTCCCTGCAGAAAATGACTCAGCGTTTGTCAAGCCCAGCGTGACATGTGGATCCGTCACGATCAACTGTACACTCGGTCCTGGGTTTGTTACTACTGATTATGAAGGTCAAAAATTTGGGAACAGTTTCCAATTAAGACAGATGCATAAATATATGAATCTTCATCTCCGTTAATGGCAGCTCCTTTTAGGAGGTAACCTTGGAGTTGTCCTTGACTTTTCTCTCCCAAGCCCCAGGTCTGACCTATCAGCAAATCTAGATGCTACCTTCAAAATATACCCAGAATCCAATCACTTCTTTCCTCCCGGGTGGCCACCACCTGGCCCAAGCCCCCATCAACTCTCACGTGCGTTTTTGCAAGAGCCTCATAATGGATCTCCCTGCTTCCATCCTTGTCCTCCTACAATCTATCCCCCAGAAGGCAGCTAGAAGGATCCTGCTGAAACTCAAGCCAGACCAGGGTACTCCTCCTTTCAAAATCCTCTGATGGCTTCCCTAAAGCCAATCCAATTACAGGGCCCACACAGTCTGGCTCCTGTTGTCACTCTGACCTCCCTTCCTACTCTTTTCTCCAGCCCCACTGGCGTCCTGGCTGTTTCTCTGACATGCCAATTATAATCCTGCCTCAGGACCTTTGCATATGCTATTCCCAGAGACATCTGACTGCCCGAAACATCCTTCCCCCAAATATCCACGTCTTCTTCCCTCACCTCCTTCAAGTCTTTGCTCAGATGTCACCTTCTCAGTGACATTTCTTCCCTGATAGCCCTATATAAACCCTATTTAAAATCACAACCCCTCCCCATTGTATGCTTATCTCTTCCTGCTTTATTTTCCCCTATAGTGCTGTACACTTTGTACCATGACATAACCATTTACATGTTTATTTTGTTTAATGTATGTGTCACCACCCCTCTCCCCCGATCCCCACCCCCCGCCAGTAGAATCTAAGTTTCACGAGGGCAGGGATTTTTTAGTGTCTTGTGTTCATACCTGTTTCCCCAGACTCTTGGATAGTGCCTGGTACACATTCAGGGCCTTGTTAATATTTGTTAAATGAATAAGTGAGTGGATTCGAGAGTCCTCCTATAATAGAATCCTTTACCCTGAGTTGTATTCTGTTATGCTTCCTTGAGCAGGAAAGAAAGGTGTGGAATTGAGTTTGTGTGCTGAGCTTATCATCATGGGATCTTGGGTTTATGCGGGTGTATGTGATGTGTAGGTGAACGTCATCTGTTATATGTCTGGACTGCTGGGGGTGGGGGAAAGGTTGAGAACAACAGGATTCATGAGCAGATTTAGGGTATGGGATAGCCCCTAACTGCTGGGTCACTTTGGAGAAGTTGCCTGCCCTCTCTGAGAGAAAGCTGAGGAACAAGGGGACCGTCATTGCACCCAGAGCACTTTGGCTTGGGTCCCAATTCTGCCACCACTAGCTGAGTGACCTTGACTAAAGAGGCTCTATAAAGAGATGCTCATGTTCAGCATGGGAAGAAAGAAGCCTCCCTACAGGAGAGGCAGCATGCATGAGTGTCAGCTTTGGAATTGAGATGGGGATTTGAATCTTGGCTCAGCCACTCATGAGCTGTGAGCTTCCGTTTCTATGCCTTGAATGGGAATAACCCAATCCCACAGCAATATAGAGGAGTAAATGAGTAACTGGACAATGATACAGAAATAATAACAGCTAAGTAATATTTTTAGCGCTTCTATTCTAGTCATTGTTCTAAGTCTTTTATATATAACTCATTTAATCCTCATCACAAGGCTATGAGGACATTATTCTTCCTCCTGTTTTCAAGATAAGGAAACCGAGGCACAGAGTGGTTAAATAATTCACCCAACATCACACAGTAGAGCCAGGTTTCAAGGTCTAAAACCAGCCCTTCCTCTCTCCTCCCTCGCTAGCCCTGAATAGAACCAGTTGGCTCCTGAGCATCCTGACACCTCTCACACCAGCTAACCAAGGTTGGGGGTCCTAAATCAACACCCCCATTTCCTAGGCATGGCCCTACATCTTTAAGCACCAGAGTTCTGAGCATCTGAGTGGAGAGGGGCACTGGGTAGCTGAATTCGGGTTGATTAAATCAAGGAGAAAATCAATTAAATTTAAATAAAGAAAAAAGATTGGAAATCAGGCACAATGCCTTCTTAATTACAGCACCTAATCACTGGCTGGAAAAAAAAAATAACTCCAGAACGTTTCATTTCATATATGGCCTTGTGTATCTGAAATGAGAGGCTCCTAATGAAATGCACATTACCCCACTTGACTAGTAATTGACTGGGCAATCCTGACAGTTTCACGGGGGGAAATGATCAGGCCTAACAGCCAGGGCTTTTTGAGGAAGTGACAACACAGGATGCTTTGGGGTTTATTGAGGGGTAGCTGACTCCAAGGTCCCCTTTCCAAGCAGTACAACTCACAACGCTCCCGACAAAGAATGTGTCCACTGGGCAGGGCTGAGCGTGCAATGCAGCAGGCGAGCGTGATTACATGGCTTTTCTCTGTACCGTTTGGAGTTGTTGCAAACACACAGGGCTGGGGAGGATCGCCAGCAATCAGCAACCAAATGCCTCAGAGAAATTACTCTGACAAGTATCTCTGCAGTTGAGATCCTGGATTATAGCCTTCTAATTGGTCCTCCTGTCTTCCTTCTCTGCCCTTCCAATCTCTCTCCTCTGCAGCTAGGGGCATCTTTATAAAGCACATCTCATTAAGTCACTTCCTTGATTAAAATCCATCACTGGATTCTTGTTGATGGCAGAGCAGTCCGGACTCCCTACCATGGCTCAGGAGGCCAGATACGATCTGGTCCCTGACCATCATATCTCCAGTCCTTGTTCCTCTCTCCTGCATCCTTTGTTCCAAGCATACCAAGCCAGTGGAGTTTCCCCAGACCTTTCATGTGCTTATGATTTCATGCCTTTTATAAGCAGTTCCCTTTACCTGAAACACCCTTCCCTCCCTTCTCCACCGGACTAAGTTCTTTTTTTTTTTTTTTTAAAGATTTTATTTATTTATTTGACAGAGAGAGACACAGCGAGAGAGGGAACACAAGCAGGGGGAGTGGGAGAGGGAGAAGCAGGCCTCCCGCCGAGCAGGGAGCCCGATGCGGGGCTCGATCCCAGGACTCTGGGATCATGACCTGAGCCGAAGGCAGACGCTTAACCGACTGAGCCACCCAGGCGCCCCTCCACCGGACTAAGTTCTGACATCACGTCCTCCTGAACCACTCCCTCAGTGGCTGGCTGGGTTTGCAGCCTCTCTCTCTGATGCTCTCAGAGTAGCCATGATGCTATCTCCTATGATGGCAAGCATTACCTGAAATAGTAACTGTCTGTGAGCTCAGGGAGGGCAGGGGCTTAGGTTTGTTCATTCCTTTTGTCCCCAGAACCTAGCACAGTGTCCAGCCCTGCTTAAAGATGTTGTTGAATGAGTGGGCAGAGACTTCACAATGATGGTTGTGATAATGTGGGTGCTTTGCAGCCTCCTTGCAAAGTAAAGCATCAGAACCACCATCTCTCATCCAGGATGCTTTCTTGCCTTTTTGACTATGAGTATGATAAGGCTCAATGTTTGCTTGCTCTTTTGGCCCCGTTAGGATGTGGGCAGCAGTGCCTAGAGCTGTTGGGGACATCACTGATTGAGTTATTCAGTCATTCAGTCAACAAGACCCCATTTACTCTACAACTGCAGGTGCCCAGCATTGAGCTGGGCACCTGAGTGTCAGAGAGCTAAGGTGAGATTGGTGCCCTCCAATAGCTCACAGCTCATGCACGACAGGTGTGCAAATGCTCACCACACCAGGACATTAGGGATGCCCTGTAGTGGCTCCTTTTACAGAGCAGGGGACCAAGGCACAGAGATGTGCTGTGTCTTTCCCAGGGTCACAAATACGATATCTGGCAGATGTGTGAATAACATTCAACCCACCTGCCTCCCCTCAAGATCCCTGTGTCTTCTTGAGACAGGGGAGAATCTAAAGAGCCACCGAATAAGCCAGATCCAGTAGAGTCACTCCTCAGATGGAGAAGCTTGCATTTGGGAGTGGGTGGGGATTTAGAGTGACATTAGGATTAGGGTTGTGACAGCCACAATGACTCCAAGAAGTGAGGGTCTAGAGGCCAAGAGCCCTATGCACTGAATGTCTGCTACAGGTGCACCCTACGGTGTTGGAGAGCAGAAGTCTCTTAAAATAACTCTTGTTGTCTGTTGTTTGTGGAAGGCAAATGTTGAACCACACACTGAATTCATCCATCCATCCATTCATTCATTCACCTAACAGTATGTGGTATCTACCACGAGCCAGGCAGTGTGCTAAGAGCTTTGCAGACATTTTCTCATTTAATACACAACCCTTGAATTAAAGCTGATTTTAAGGTATCATTATAATTATTCCCACTTTGCATATGTGGAACCTGGAGTGAGAAAGGAAAATAACTTACCCAGGTAGTTATAATTAACAATAATGATAATAGTTAACATTTGTGGATCATTTATGACATGCCTGGCAGTGTGCTAAGCTATTATGTTGAATTCAATCCTCAAAACAGAGTTACGGGGTAGGAACCATTAATACCCCATTTTACAGACGAGGTGATTGGTATTAAAAGAGGTGAAGGAACTTGCCCAGAGAGAGTAGCTGCTACACGACAGAGTCAGAATCTTATCTTAGGTCTGCTTGACTCCTCGGTCCAGTATTTCCCGATGTGGTCCCTGGACCACCTACATCAGAATCACTGGGGACGTCAGTATAAAATGCAGAATCCTGGGCCCACACAGACTTCCAGAATCGGAGGGCAAGGCCCAGGAATCAGCATTTTATACAAAGTTCCCAGGCGATTCCTCCACTCACTAAAGCTTGACAATTTTGTTGCCATTCTTGAGGTAGGGACCCAGCAGCTTTCAACAGAAAAGAAAATATTCCATTTGACTTCTCACTCAGTTGATTTGGAAAAACATAATGAAAGGGGGAGAAAAAAATCAGTGAAACTCCCTGAGTCCCAGGAGGGCTGCAAGAGATATAAAACGAAGACGGCAAAGACATTTTGATGCCAATACTCCAGCAGATGTGTTTACGCAAGTTGGTTTGATTACAGGTGCTAAAAATACCCCCTTTTAAATTTAGGAGCCCAGAACATTTCCCACTGCTTTACCAAAAAAACTGTTTAAAAAATTTTTTTTTTTTTAATTCATTCTTAACCCCCACCTCCTTCAACCAGTTATTAGTATTGATGCTGGAGTCCCAGAGTTTGTTATCGAGAATTCTAATGGCAAATCACGGAGACATTTCCTCTGATTACACAGATTCTCAGTGTGTTTGGCTCCCACCTCCCCTCCAGCCGTTCCTCTGAATCAGCAAAGTGCCAGCTATACTCGACTTCCTTGGGTGGCTGAATACCAGACCTCAACAACTTCCCAAAATAAATCTTCCATCCAGCGGGGCCGGCCCCCACTTCCTTTCCCTAATCTCTCTTCTTCTGTTTTTGTACTTCACATCTTTGAATCATAAAGTTGTAAGACCCGAGGGGTTCAAAGACTTAATTCACACATGGGGGAAACTGAGGCACGGAGCTGGGAGAGGAGAAACTCATTTGAATTGACAAAGCACACGAGTGGCAGGGCTGGTCCCGAACTCCAGCATCCTGCCCCCGAGTCCAGGGGTCTTCTGATCAGACGAGGCTGCTTCTCCTGCAATTCTCATCTCCACCCAGACTAGCTTACACCCTACCGTAGGTTACTAAACCTCTCTGAGTTTTCTCATCTGTAAGAAGGGGATAGTAAGAATCCTACCCTAAAGGGCTATTGTAAAGATTGAATGAGTTAATCCATGCAAAGTGCTAAGAACAGTGGCTGGTACATAGTGAATCCTCAATAAATGGCAGCCTATCACCATCATCCTCATGGTCATCAGGTGGTCCAGAATACCTGCAAATGCAATGAGTGGTTATTGACATCAAAATTTTTTTGAGGGGCACCTGGGTAGGCTCAGTTGGTTAAGCATCTACCTTTGGCTCAGGTCATGATCCCAGGGTCGTGGGATCCAGTCTGCATGGGGCTCCTTGCTCAGCAGGGAGCCTCCTTCTCCTTCTGCCTCTACCTCTCCCCCTGCTTGTGCTCCCCCTCTCTCTGTCAAGTAAATAAAT
The DNA here is from genome assembly GCF_054177405.1 of Leptonychotes weddellii. Lineage (NCBI taxonomy): Eukaryota > Metazoa > Chordata > Mammalia > Carnivora > Phocidae > Leptonychotes > Leptonychotes weddellii. The sequence goes on from NC_138381.1 coordinate 68,339,831, forward strand.
AAAATCTTTAATTTAAAAAGAAAACTTTTTCTTATCCCTTTTTTTTTTTTTAAATAAGAAGAAACAATGCCTGGTAAGCAACATATACATGTAACATAAAAATGTTCCATAAAAATTGGTGGGGTGTTTTAGGAACAAATGAGAAAGACCCAAAATTACTAACCTCAAGGTTTTGACCAGCTTAACATGTATTTCAGTTGGAGATGAGGGATGATGGCCACTGGCTAACTTCACACAACTCATCGGCCCCTGCAGAAGGGACACCGGCCTCTCCATCACTGTTCCTCCTTCAAGAAAAACTCACTCAAGTCCTCCCTCCCCCTGGGATTTTCCTCCATCCCACCTTCCTCTGAGCTTCACCCACACTGCTTTTGATCTTAGAGAAAACTTTCTCTTCCATCCCATATGGCAGTTGATGGCTCCCATTCTCCCGGTGTCTGAGTTATCCTGGGGACGAGCACGGCAACTGTCCTTGTATGGGTGGGTCACACACACTGGGTGGGGGGAATTCACTGGCTTATTTGTAGTCACTATAGTTCAACTAGTACCTCTCTCCTCGAGGCCTGTGGTGGCACACACGAGTCACCAGGGACGCTTTTTAAAAATGCCCTCGTCTAGGCCCATCTCCCATCAATTTAACAGAATCTCTAGGGCAGGGGCCTGGGCATTCATGTTTTTTTTAAAAGCACCCCTTTCCTCCCAGAAGTTTATTCTCATAGAGAGCCAGAGGTGATCACTACTGCTTTAGACTGTTCAAATAATTTATATATATGATTTTCTAGCCTGTGCCTGGCTGGGCGCTTGACGGGAGTGGGTCGTATTTGTCTTTGCACCTGCAGCCTTACCAGAGGGATTAATAAACACAGTAAACATGCATGTTTTTGAATTAAGTGGTGATCATCTTTTCTACAGAACACCATGACCCTTGCTGCTTTGTGAAGATGGTGTTTCTGATCTATGTGACCTCTGAGTCTCAGTTTCCCCATCGCTACATTGGGGGTGAAGATAACGTCTATTCCTCAGCGCTATTTATGGTGAGCGGCCAATGAGAGGATGTTGGTGAAGTGGCCCAGACGGAGCCAGGAACATCAGAAATGCCCACAAAATGTGATTTGTTCTTTTCTTTTCCCTGTAGTCAGTGCCATGGAAAGCAGTCAGAGGAAAGGAAGGTGAGAAGCAGTGTTTAACCTGAGGGGGAAATGTACCCACCCTCTGACGTGGCCACACCTCACCACCGTCACCATCAGCCACAGCATCGTTAATGAGACCAAACTGGGCAGGCTCTTCAAAAAGAACAAAACGAAACAAAAAAAAGCACTTTACACAGTTCCTTTAAGCCAATGACGACCCTATGAAATAGGTAGTAGGATGATGGTTTTCCGATGAGAAAAAGTCTCCAAAAGGTGGCACAGTGAAGTAGTAACCCCAGAGTCAAACCCTCTCCCCTGTTCCTCACCGCCCTTCCTATTTTTCAGGGACACACAATTCATTCTGCACACTTGCCCCCGGATTCGGTTCTTTCCTTGGAGCATCATATCCTTTCCTTCTTTGTGTGTCCAGCTGAAGTGACAAAGCCCTCTTTTTTTTTTTTTTAAAGATTTTATTTATTTATTTGACAGAGAGCGACACAGCGAGAGAGGGAACACAAGCAGGGGGAGTGGGAGAGGGAGAAGCAGACTCCCCGCTGAGCAGGGAGCCCGATGTGGGGCTCGATCCCAGGACCCTGGGATCATGACCTGAGCCGAAGGCAGACGCTTAATGACTGAGCCACCCAGGCGCCCCTGAAGTGACAAAGGCCTCTTGCCTCAGCTGTTCACTCGTGTCACGACAGTGGCCAAGTTGGCTGTTAGGTGTCGGTCCTACTTCATTTATCTGTTTACTTTCGGAGGCAATAGTGATGGTGGGCACTTCTGAATCCACCTGAGCGAGATTCAGATCGGAACCTTGACTCATTCTGAGACTTTTGGGCAAGTGTCTTAAAGCAGCTGAGCCTCAGTTACTGCTTCCGTACAATGGGGCTAGGGAGAGTGGCCAGTTCGCTGGGTGGACAGTGAGGATAACGGATGCAAAGTGCCTTGAATCTAAGCAGAGGCTCAAAACAAAGCTAGTCAGTGGTAGTAATGGTAGTGATTGTTTCTCTTTGGGGAAGATGGTCTAGCTGCCCAGGGGCCGGCCACCTGCCTGTAACTGGAGCAGACTGGCTGGCGGGGGCTCAGAGATGTCCGACGTCTCCGTTCAATTACCTCCATCTGTGGGTAAACCAGCCCCTGCGTAATGGACTGATTAATCTCCTTATCACACGGAGCACAGTGTAATTACATCAGAGAATTCAGATCCCCAAGCGCGACATCAATCAACTCAGAGAGGGCAGCTTTGCCCTCCCATCCCCAACAGCCTAGGGGAGAAAACACGTCTTCCCTCTGCCTCCCTTGTTCATGCTTCCCTCAGATGTGAGACAGGGGCCTAAGAACGCCTGGGAAGGGCTGCCTGGGGAGCAGGTAGGGAAGGAAGGGAAGAGGAGGGATCTTTCTTCAAGTCAGTTGCCTCTCTGGTTCACTCTCTCCCCCTACCCCCTTGTAAGTTCATTTGCTACTTGAGTTTGGAGTAAGTGGGGGAGGGGAGAGGAACCCCACTTTTTTGTAAAGGATGGCCGGACAGAAGAGCAATAACACCTTCTCCTAGTTGCCTTTGATCAAATTCTTACTATTGTGCCTGCAAAGACGTTACCTCCTTGTCTCACAACAATCTGATGAAGAAGGTGCTATTATTCGTCCCCATTATGCAGATGGTGAAACTGAGGTTTGGATAGTGCCCAGTCAGACCCCAGGGGAATGGTGGAAGGGTGGTCTTTGGACCAGAAAAAAAGGACAGCCTGAGTAGGAATTAAAGCAAATTCTCAGTCCACCCTGGCTCTTGTGAACCCAGGAACTGAGGCTTTTTTTGCTGGTTTGGTGACCAACTTCTTCTGCAGGATCCCTAGTCTTTTCACGTGTACACTTGATGGCCAGCTAAAATCTTCCCTCCCCACCCCCCCATAAAACAGATAAAAACAGAGCTCTCCTGTTTGAAGGAGGGGTGGTAATTTGGATACCCGACCACTCAACCTTCTCCTCAGGCTTCAAGACAAGCTCGGAGATCGTGGCACATAATGCAGTTTGGAAGCTACAGACATAAGTGGGCCCTAAGATTTCCAGCTCTAAAATATGAGACAAATCCATGGCTCAGAGGGTTCTAGTCTGTCTCATTCATAACTGAATCCTCTGTGCCTACAACAGTGCCTGTCCCCCCCAACCCCCAGCCCCATAAATAGATGTTGAGAAGACAAGTGATTTCAAAGTCTTTTATTTAGTGGCCAGATGTTTTTTTCTTTCTCCCCTGTGTGAAGAAGCTCCTAGAACTAATGAGCCCATGGAATGTGTTGCATAGTACTTTTCAAACATTCAAATTTCTTGCTAACATTTCCAAATCAGGCATGTTGTATACACATTTTAGTTTTAGATCATGATTGGAGACAAGGGACCTACATTCCTCTCCCGAGAGAGCCATTGGCCAGATCGAGGTAGCAGCGGCCCCCCTAACTGATCTTACTCCCTGACTCCTATCCTCAAAGGTGCGGGGAATGCACATAGCTGGCCACACCTGGGCCCGGCCTTGCCAAGCGGCCATAACGTAGGTGATAGTTGGTAACCTGGGGGGTGATTCCAGGCACCTTCTAAGAAATGAACTGGCCTCTGTAAGGCTGGCCCAGAAAATGGAGGCTCATCCTTTTCTCTTCCAGCCAGGAAGCAAGAGGGTGGGTGTGCATCTCATTGGCCAAGAGTGCGCCAGGAGCTGCCCACCTAGCTCAGCGCTTGCACCCTCACTTCCCTTGTCGGAGACAGACCACCAGCCATGCACTTGCTCCTCTCTCTCACAGGATTCTTTATCCCAGGTCCGAAATGCAGGCTCAGCCCCGATCAGGTTTGGAGAGCGCCACGATGCTGACGCTATGGTCTCTCGCTGCTAGGATTATATTTCAATTATCAAACTCCATGGTGGCCAAATATGTGTCCACAGCCCATGCTGATTGGGCTACTTCAGGACCATGGAAGGTGCTTTCTGTAAATGCACATTCCTGGGCCCCACCCCTGGGGAGTCTACCTATTAGGTCATGGTGGGGGAGGGGTGGACCCTAGTATCTATATTTATAGAAAGCTCTCCAGGCGGGTGATTCTAGTGCTCAGCCCAGGGGTGTGAACCATAGATAACAGGCCAAACCACTCACTTTGTTCTACCTGCTCCGCTTTCCATCTCTTTAAATGTTGACTGCACTATGTGGGGCTCTCCTGTTTCTATTTCTGCCTCACCTTGAACCTCCCTCAAGGATATCTCCCTAAGCCTGATGGCTCTCGCCCTCCTTTTCTCCCTCAGCCAGTTGAATTACATCCTTTGGGCTTAGCTCAGACCCCCAAATGCCCAGTTCCACAGTGCTACACAAGCAGGGGGAAAAGGGCACCCAGAACAGTATCTTTAAGGAGAGGCACTGCCTTACCCCCACCCGAAGCTTGGCATGGGGATTTCTCCCCGACTCCAGCCCTTGTTCTTTCTCATCCCTGTCCTCTCCATTTCTAAGCCTTGCCTTCTTTTTAGGATCAGTTAATGGGAACAAGTGCCATTTTATCTCTGGGCTTTGGAAATCCATCAGCTGTTGCCGACACCTCCATGACAGGTAACGGGAAGGAGTCAGCTCTGAGCGAGAACGATAGAAGCTCAGTGGCGTACTGAGTGTGGATTACCGTGCCCAGGGGTCCACCGGGGCTGGGAGATAAATATCTAAAACTCCCAAAGCCATGGAAACAGCGGCTCTTCAAGGTGCTTTTGCACACACACAAAAGGAAAAGAAAGTGGAGTATAGATGAAGCCCCCACCCCCACTGCAGCGACCCTGCCTCTCTCTTTGCTGGTCGGAGGGGCCAGTTTAGGAATGGGAGGGGGGAGAAAGAGGCAGAAGAGAAGGATTTGGCTGTGGGATAAGCAGTCTGCACAAAGCCTGCTTTTTCTCCCCTTTTTGTCCTCCAGCTCCCAGGCTGGGTCACAGTAGCGATGATGGTGGTTATGATGATGATGACAGCCAGCAGGTAATTCCGTGCTTGCCATGTGCTGGCTCAAGCCGGGCACCATTCTATGTGCCCTGTTTGCCTTGGATCCTTGCAGCAGCTCTGACCTAGGTCCTATGTTACCATTGCTGGATCACAGCTGACAAACTGAGGCCTGGGAAGCTCTGAAACTTGCCCATATCCTGCAGCTGGGAGGTGGAGGAGCCAGGCACTTCCCAGTCTGAATCTGGAGGCAGACACTGAAGCGCTAGGTTATGTGGCTGTGGTTACAGGCTCAGTCCCCACTTGGGCATCCCCAGTTGATCTGCATTTCGTGAACATCTGCAGGGTAGGGTTATGCCACCACTATCTGAGGAACTTGTAATGTAGCTGGGAAAGCCTGATTTAATAAAAACAGATCGCTAGCCCTCGTCTGCCAGGCCCTGGGCTGAGAGTTTTAAGTGCACCACCTCATTTGATCTCCCCAACTACTCTATTATCCCCATTTTACAGGTAGGGAAACTGAGGTTCAAAAAGATTAAATCACATGTCCCGGTCACAGAGGGTATAGGCGGAGGAGCTAGGATTCAAATCTAGGCCTGTCAGCTTCTAGAGCCCAAGCTCCAACCCAAAAGATTCACAAAAATGTCACAAACCATACTAGGGTAGTTAGAATATGAGAGGCTGTGATGGAAAGTACAGGGTTCCCAGGTCTTGTTTGTACAAAGTATTGAGCACCTACTCTGTGTCAGGCATGGTACTAGGCTCTGGGGATATAATGTTGAGAAAAACAGATAGGATTTCTGCCCTCACGGAGATTACAGTCCTGTAGAAGATGCCAAAGGTACATAATTAAACCAAAGAACTATGAAGGGACGTGGACAGTACTGGGTGGACATGCAGGAGGGGAGGCTGGAGCAGAAGGAGGGAGAAAGAGGTGAGATAAGACTGGAAGGGCAGGCAGGAGCCAACTTTGCAGAGCCTGGTTGGCCATGGTACTGTTTGGATTTTATCCTAAGAACAGTGGGGAGCTATGGATGGTTATTGGGCAGGAGAGAGACATGGTCAGGTTCACTCTTTGGAAGGACCCCCTCCAGCTTCAGTATATGTTTGATATTATGAACGTGTGTGTATGCACGTATGACGAGTGGAGCATGGCCAGAGCCAGCGGTAGGAAGGCAGGCAGGAGGCCCCTGGAGGGATTCTGACGAGACGATGGAGATGATAGGTTGAGGAAAGAGGGGGCGGTTTATGTAACTTGTTCCCCAGCACGAATTCCTTCCCCAAATCCAGTTAGTGCTGCTGGTCACAGGCAACATCAGGCGAAGGGATATGGATAATTTAGTATAAATGCAGCCCTGAAATCTAAGGAAGCAACATTTCTGGGTTACAGCAGTGTTTCTCAAGCTGGAATGTGTATCAGAAACACCTGAAGGGTTTGTTCTAGCACAGATTGCTGGGGCCCCCCTCCCGGAGTCTCTTGATTTGGTAGGTCTGGGCTGGGTCCCAAGAATTTGCACTTCTAATAAGCTCCCAGGTGATGCTGCTTCTGCTGATGGGGGAACCACATTTTGAGAACCAAGAGTAGAGAGTAAAAAGCACCCACTTTGCAGCTACACTCAGAATTGAATCCAATTTCTGCCCTTGTTTAACCTGAGTGGACGTGGACAGCCCCTCCAACAATCCGTTTTATTTTTCATCTGTAAGACGGGGCCAGTTATATCAACATTGTAAGTTTGTTGTATATTTATAGTAAATCAGGTAAAAGGCTCATTACAGTACTTGGCACATAAAGAAGGCTCAATAAATAATAGCCGTTGTTATTACCCAGGGAAAAAGCTTAAACCAGCGCTTGGCCAGTGACCCACCAGGACTGGGACTGCAATATGGTATCTTCAGTGAGCACTCAAAACCTGGGGCCAGGAAAGCTCCAGGTAGCTAATACTGGTGAATAGGAACAAAATTTGGTAACACATATTCAGAGATTACTCTTTGTCAAGCAAGACTTCAAAGGCAAACAGGAAACAAAAGTTATTTCTCCATGGCTGCTAAATCAGTTTGTCTATTTATCCCTCTATTAATTGTGAAATCCCTCATTCATTCATTTATTCATTCATTCATTCATCCACCATTTTTCTATCCATCCATCCATCATCCATCCATCCAACTATCTACCCATAGATTTTTCTAAACCCCTACTTGGGACAAACAACAACAAAAACAACAACCACCAAAAAAAAAAAAAAACCCCAAACCCAAAACTGTCCTAGTTACTAGGAAGTTCAATGGGAAAAACCCTCACTCAGGTGGGTCTACCATTTGTGCCCTTCTGGCATTCCATTCCAATTGGCTCATGTTTCCATGTTTCATCCAGGAGATCTGACTCACCCAGAGCAGAGTACAACCTGGAGGAGGCACGCAGGGGGCAACAAAGAGTAGTGTGTCCTCAACCAACATGAAAACCAAAACAGAGAGGTGGTTAAGAATTGAGGTTCTAGAGACAGATCCAAGGTAGATTCCTGATTCCTTATCACTTATCAGTCTAGTAGCCTTGGACATTTGTGAGCCCTAATTTTCTTCTCTAGAAAATGGGAGTGCCAATAGTACCCATCTCATGGGGGTGGCTGTGAGATAATACATAATATATATAAAGAGGTTTGCATGATTTCCTGGTGTATATTAATTAAATGCTAAACAAATCATAACTACTTTTTTAGCAGTGGAACAGCGGACATAGGGTAGATGGGGCAATTTGCTCAGATCAATGTCTTCATTATCAGCAGAAGCCAAGCTTTACTTGGGGTTTTCCCTGATACTATGTATAAACTCCCAAAGGGACAACCAAATAGGCTCCCCTGCCCCTCTTCCACAAATTACTGCCAGAGAAATCAGTGTCTGATTTAAGGAACAAGGAAGAGAGGCACTTATCGATATAATTCTGATATTTATAAAGCACTTTCTGCATTTCCAAAGCATGTTTATATGTTGTTCTCTCATTTTATCCTGACAAAACCCCAAGTTTTAAATAAACAAAGTTTTCTTACTCTCATTTTGAAACAAGGAAACAAGCCTAGGGAGGTTAAGTGGCCTGTCTATGGTCACACAGCAAGTTAATAGCAGGGCTATGTCTAGTTTTCTTAAACATTCTTTCCACTACACCACATAACAACCTAAGTTCAATTCCTTGGTTTTCCCCCTTTTAATAAATAAGAAACCAGAGGACTTTGGCTGACTCCTCTGCTTTTTTATACTCTAATGCCATCACTGAAAAAAATATGTACATGCATGCATTTTTGGCTATTGTGAATTATTAATGACAATCTCTTTAGTGTGTCAATTCCATTTCTTTGTTCAAAACATTCCTTTTGGCATTGGCAACAGCACTGAAATAAATAGTTTATTTGCCAATAACACAGCTTGTTAAATTTTAATCAAATAGAGTATTGTAAGCACGTAGTTACTGGGATATACCCCTTGGGAGTGAGAGAGATCACTTTAGAAATGAATTAATAATGGAGCCTTTGGAAGCCAAAATGAAATGGCCAATGGAGCCTTGATGTGGATTATCCCTATTTGAGCTGTTAAATCAATGGAGTTGGTCTCACCCTACCCCCATTAAAATTTCCTTGTTAATTATTTTCAGAAGAAGATAATAAGAACAACCAGATGTGGGAGTATTGTTTTGCCTCTTGTTTTCTTCTGAAATGTATGAGCTCTTTTATGATGTTTTAAGCATGTAATCTCATATCATTATATGTTAAATCCTAGGGATCTGATGTTGTGGCTTAGGAATAGAGATGGGAGGCCAGATCCATGACTTCCATTAATTTCTCTCTCTGTTTCTGTCTCTCCATCTTTCTCTCTTTTTCTCCTGTCTGCCCTCTCCTCTTCATGCTTAAGAGAACACAATGCCATATTTTGTGTGTGGTGATGCTTCTTACTCCTCACCAGGATGGAACTATTGAGTTGTTTCTGGGGAGCATTTTAGATGGACTCTTTCACTCTTGCTCACAATACCCCCCTACAAGCCAATGAATAGCATTTGTGAAATGGCTGTAGTAGTTATTAGGGCTGTTAATCAGTATCTCAGTTCTTCTTTCAGGCACACAGTAGGATTGCACTTAACCTCCCCCTTGACTTTAGGTATAATGCCATGGCTTGCTTTGATTAATGAAGTGTGAAAGGAATTGATGTGTATAAGTTCTGGACAGAAGCCTTTAAAGGCAAGTGTGCAGTTCACCATTGTCCCTTTCCCCCTGCCCTAGTAACTACAGATACTCCAGATGGTAGAGGTTCATTCAGTTTGGGCTCTTCACAGAGGACAACATGGAGCAGAAGTTCCTGTAAGCCCATGATGGACATGTAGTGTGAGCATAAAAAAAAACCTTTGTTGTTTTAAGCCTGACATTTGGAGGTTGGTTGCTACTGCAGGACAACTAAGCCTATCCTTACCGACACATGCAGGATAAAGTCTCATGCTTACCATGGGTGTCACATGCATTTATGACCATGAGATCAAATCTGGAACTTCTGTTTCTTTGGGGAAAGAAACTGTAGCTTGCTCATCTTTGAACATCCATTGCCTAGCAGAGTGCCAACTATTGAATGGATACCTGTAATGCTTTCTGAATGGATGATTTAGAAATATGACAGCATAATCTCTGGAGTTCAATGGTGGAGATGATGATGATGATGATGATGGCAACCACTTTATTGATGATATCAGCATCTACTGAAGGCTTACCATGTGCCTTAGCACTATGCTAAATAAGTTGACAAGCGATACTCATTCAGTCCTTACAGTAACCCCATAAGGTAAATACAAATGTTGTCTTCATTTTGCATATGAGAAAGCAGAATCATGGCGCATAAAAGCCAATCGCCCAAGACCATTAGTAAGTGGCAGAACCAGGATTTAGATTTGATACATCTATTCCATAGATTCTCAGTAAATGTGGGAGATTTTGCCCACAGGGGGCATTTGACAATGTCTGGAGATCCTTCTAGTTGTCACAACTGGGGAAGCACAATGGGCATGTAGGCTGCATATGCTGCAAACATCCTACAATGCACAGGACAGGTCCCCAGACAAGGAATTATCTGGGCCAAAATGCCAATAGCGACAACAAACCTTGATATATTCCTATAGTGCTCTTAACCACTAAGTTATACTGCCTCTGGACACATCTATCTTTTCAGAAATCAGGGAGATAAAGACTTCAAAACTCCTACACTATCCTCCTGGAAGACTTATTGGAAATATATAATCGTGTTTCTGAACTGATCACATTATAAAATATAGATTTACATAGAATTTTTCAGGAGCACACATTTCTCATAAAGTGAGAGACACCTGAAAGGTGATGTAACTAGTAGGTTCAATAGGTAAGGACGGCTGGAGTTGCGGCCAGGAAAGTGTTTCATGGTTGGGTGCACTGCAGCCTTAAATTGTTTAATCGACGACTGCTGTCCTCGGTGCTGAACCACTGTCAGGCTCTCAGGGACATGAATCAGCAAAGCCCCTGGGTTTGAGCGGAAGTTCTGCCTCCATGCCAAGTGCACACACAGGGCTACACCTTTTTCCTTTTCTAGCCTCCAGTCTCAAGGACATTGTCCCCACATTTGGAACAAGTTAATTAACATGCGGGAAACATTGCTATTTTTGAGTCCATCTTGAAGAATTTTCGGTCTGGGGCTTGACAAGGTGGCAATGGTTTCCCTTCCATTATTCATTCTTTCAACCTTCAAGGACTCTTCTGCCACTGAGTACATAGCCCTGCCACACATGCTGATGCATGCACACACACACACACACACTCTCTCTCTCTCCACATTAAGAGGTGCAGGGAAGGAGCAGGCAACTCAGATGAGACCAGGAAGGTTGGTGTCCTGAAGGAGGAGGTGGGAGAGTGAAGTGATGGAGTATAGGGCTTCATTATTAAAGCAAACTAGCCAGTGACCAGGATTTGGTTGGCAGGTGAGGATTATGTTCCTTCCTCCCATCTCAGACTTTGAGCTAAGGTTGATAAGATGTTTGATAAGTACAGGAGTGAGCCGACCTCATCCCAGAAGCCTGTTTTTGGAAGTCATTATGCCCTTTAGGAAGTTGGAAGACTTGGAATTTGAGATATGGAGGATCCAGCATAGGGGAGTAGTTCTCCAAGGCTTAGGTGGAACGGAAAGTTGAGTGTTACGGAGCTGAAGACCCTGTCCTTATTCTTACACTCCTCTGGACCATACTTGGGAGAGATTCTTATCAAAAACATTACAAACAGTGCATGGAGGGGTCAACTAGTTCCCAATCAGCTAACTCAGACCTCATCTCCTTAGTCTCCACTGAAACTTGGTTGAACACCTTAGGGCCTGGGAAATCCTGCCTTGTGTAGACTCTAAAAAATACAAAAACTGATTCTGCTCTGTGTGTGTGTGTGTGTATGTACCAAACTCAGATACAACTGCAGAACATTTACAGAGATCTGACCCCTGTAAAGAATATTTAAGGTACTCAGGGAGTTTGGGTAAATGGATGAGGGTGTATATGAGTATGCATGTATGTGCATGCACACACATGTATTCATCCATGTCATGTGTATGGGAATGCTTGCATGAACACATGTGAAAATGTCCGTGAGTGCTTAACTGTGGGATAGGAGTGTCACATCAATAGCCATTTCTCCTTTGGATCTGTGGCTCTCTTTAATTTTGTTTTTGTTTTGTTTTGCTGTTTTGTCCACCAAAGTGGTTAAAAAAAGGGGATTTTGCATCATGGACTGACATGTGAAATATTTTCAGGTCCCAGTTGTCTCAGGTATAATTTTATTCTCCTTTGATACCCATTATACTCATGGAATGCCAAAGCTGAAAGGTCCTCCAATCACTTCATTTTATAAATGGAAAAACTGAGGTCCAGAAAAGTAAGTTAAATCTACACAAAGTCACATGGCAGTCAAGGTCAGTGCCTGGACTTAGTCCACCCCACGGCTACTTCTTCTGTGCTAGTCATGTTCCTAATGGATTGCATTTGCATCAAACAGAGAACTGATTTAGGAACCAATCAGCTCAAACCCCCATCTGATGCTCCAACTGAAGGGACCAGCCACCCTCTCTCCTTTACCCAGAGGTGCTGAGCACTTCAGTTTTGAAATCTGGACTGCTCTGGGCTACCAGGATCTGACCTGGACCTGGATAAAGATCTCCTGGGAGAAATATACAAAAGAGAGGTCAAGAACCAGGTTAGCACTGACATGAGACACACAGAAGATGCAATTGCCTAAAACCTTCCATGGCTCCCCATTGCCTTTAAGGTAAGATCCTGCCCCTGTGATGCTCAGGAGGATCCAACCCCTTCTTATACTCCCCAGCTCCTTCTCTTTCAACTCCCAACTACCACCCTCTATTCTAGCCAAGGTGGCATTTCTCTAGGTGGGCCAGGCCCTTTCTCACCTCAGTCTGCACATATTGAAGTCACCTTCCACTACTTCTCTCCTCTTTCCTGGCCAAATCTTGTTCACCTCTCAAGTTTTGTCCTGTTTATATCCTAGTCATCCATTGTCCTATTTGTCCTAGTCATTACCTCCTTCAGAAGATGTCCCTGGTTACCCAAGCCCTTGATAAATGTCCCTCTTCTATTTTGCCCAGCTACTGGGCCATCACCCAGAGAGGGTGAAACAGGTAAATTCTTATCTGGTGTCTGTATCTGGTTGGCTCAGTATTGTATCCTCAGAGTTTAGCTCAGTGCCTTTCACAATGGATGAGTGAATGAATGAATGAATGGACAAACTAACAAACATTACTTTGAGTCTCTTCAACAGAGGAGGCAAAGGACTGAATGTGAAGTAGAAGGCCTGGGGACTGGGGAGGGGTGGGGGCACTTAATTGGTAGAATCAATGTTTCTTCAGCCAAGACCCACACAGTGATTTCAGGGCTGAGAAGTGCCGTCGAAGCCCTGAAATGCTGCTCTGTTGTTCACAGGCCTTCTGCTTGCTGGGCACGCAGGAGGACTGGTCGGAGGTGTCTCCAGCTAAATAGCTGCAATCCAGGGAGAGGTAATTGCAGGATCTGAAGGCAACTTTTTCCATGTCTGGCTCTGCTCAGGGGAATACGTGATCACAGACCTCTCAACTGGAGAGTCCGCCGAGCATCAGAGACAGTGGCAGGTGGGGTTGATGGTACTGAATTTGGCTGCCATGGGCAGGGACAACCAGAGAGAGAAGGTGAAGGGGGTTAAGGGGACAAGCCTCTGGAAGAAAGGGGTAGAAGGGAGCGGGGCAGGGGCAGAGGAATGGGGCTGGAGGGCATGCTCCAAGGACGACACAGTGGTTGGCTAGTCTCCAACGGCAGGGAGTATCAGAAGAGGTGGAGAGGGATTTCTCAAGCAGCTCATACTTTTCAAGAATGCGTATGCAATTATCTCTGGAAATCTTCTGTATCATGATGGACCCTCTTCCAAAGAAGAGTTACAGGAGGGGCGAGATGACCACTGGGTTATGAGCTTGGGTGTTTGATTTATGCTGCCTGGATTCCAATTCCAGCTTTTCTACCTACCTGGGTGACCTGAGAAGGTCATTTACTGTCTGTAAAATGGGCATGATGTCTGTACCAGTCTTGGAGTATATCTCATTGTTATGATGGTTAAAAAAGAGATGGTCCACATAAGGCACTTCATACAGTGTCTGCAATACAATACGGCTCAATAAAGATGAACTAGTATTATTAGTGTCTTTTGTTATTTACCTATGTATTTATTTACCTATTTACCTATGTATTTATTTACCTATGTATTTACCTATGTATTTCTTGTAATGTAAAATTATTTACCTATGTTTTTCTAATGCTCCCCCCCAAATGTCTGCCATATAGATCTCAAGGAAATACAGCACAAAGAAATGAATGGATTGATGAGTAAATTAAGGAAACATTTGTTATATGCTCAGTGCTTGCTATGAGACACTTATATGCCTTGCACTTCCTGTTCCCTCTGCTTGGACCACCCTCCCGTTTTCTTCTTTTTCAGTGGTCCATAAGTCAAGATATAGCTCAGAGTTTATTTTCTAGGAGTGGACCTTCCTGGCATCAGTTGGGGGAAAATGATGGTTGCATAGTGAAAAAAAGCAGGGGTGTGAGGGGATTGAGAGTCTTAGGATTTGAGTTTTCACTTCTGTTCCATTCCTAGCCTTGAAAATGACCTTGGAAAATTCCTTGATACTTTGTGCCTCTATCTTGTCATCTGTTGAGTGGGGGGTGATGATGCTTATCACGTAACCTTGTTGTCAACGTATTCCTCCTTCAGGAATATTTAGGGAGCTTTTCTTATGGGTCAGGCACAGCACTGTGCTCTGGAGACAACTCAGTCGACAAGATAGGTAAGGTCTCTACTATAATGGAACTCATAATGGAAGACAGACATTAAAGAAATAAATGTTCTGAAAAAAACAGAATTATAATTTGTAATGGGAGAGACTAGGAAAGACTTGCTTGAAATTTGAATGAATGGCCATTCAAAAGAGGGCTGTGTAAGAGCATCCCAGGCAGAGATAGCAGCATGAGCAAAGGCCCTGAGGCAGGAGAGAGTGCTTAAGGGGTTTGAAGAACAGAAAAGAGGTGAGAAGTACATGAGCAAAATGAAAAGGGGGACTAGAGGAGTAAGACCAGGTCTGGAAGGCAGGATCACTGGAATCAGGACTGGCCAAACCTTACAGGCCACAGCATGCAAATTATAAGTGAGACAGGGATGTTGGCTTTCTTAATAAATGGTAAAGCCACATGGAAATGTCACATAAGACCATGGCTATGGACCTGTAACTAGCCTTTTAGTTTCTCCATCAAGACAGTGAGATCACATCATCTGTCCAGCCACCACCTCCATCCAGGTATAATGATGGGTGTGACATCTTTTCGCAAGTGAAACCAAGTGACATCTCTACCTGATGGCATGGCATACCTAAGCGTACTTGTGGCTGCATCAGGCACTGTGGCCCTGGTTATGCCAGCATTTAGACAGGGCTGAGCTATTATCAAAGGGGAGGAAGCATCCTGCAGGCTGTTTTGGAGCCATGATGTATGTGGCTATTCTGGGCTTGGTGGGAGGGAGGCTGGGAGAGGGGCTGGCCGGAAGAGCAGAGTTATTTCAGGACATTGCAGCAGGCAATTGGTAGCCTGAGTATACAGAGCAAATCTAAATAGACCGGAGGGGCCAGAGACCCTGAACTGCTGGAAGCTAAAGGACATCCCCAGATGACCCCAGAAGAGATGTGCTTCTGTTGTAAGGCAGTTTGGCATAAGTCCTGGAGGCAAACAGGGCTGGAATCGGTGCCCCCTGTGTGACCTTGGGCAGGTGTCCACCAGGCGCTAGGCATGTTGCCAAGCACCTTACATTCTACAGCTTATTGTGTCCTCCCAATAACTTTATGACATAGCTTCTGTGTTGGTCCCATTTTATAGATGAGGAAACGGAAGCTCAGGCTTGCTGAGGCCCTGCTGCTATTTGAGAGGCAGATTTGAACTCATCTCTGCAGCATGATTTGTATTATTTGAACTTAGCATTACTTGAACTCAGCGCTCCTGGGTTATTCACCCTGCCTCTTATTACCCACGACGAAATCGTTGTCAGGACAACGAAAGGAGGTGGTACTTGCAAAATACTCAGCACAGCTTTTGCCATGTCGTATCTTGGCACATAGACACCTTGGTAAGATGTCACTTGATTTCACTTGTGTTCTTTGAAACTGCTTATTTCAAAGTGCATACCAAATGTTGTGGCCCTTTATTCTTGATAAAGGCAAGTCTTAAAAATCCAGCAGGGTCTGGCTCAATGGGGATCGTGAGAGGGTTATTAGCCATTTGGGAAAAAAAAACCAACCCCCCCAAACCTGGACTAAAGTGTGTTTTTTATAGAAACCATGGAGGAAGAAAAGCTGCAATGTTAATTACATTTATAAATAACACTATTGCATGTGCTCTTTAAAATAATCTTGCAAGGCATGATGATGAGAAATCACTGAACAACCGAAGACACAGACCCACTAGGGCTTATGGAGTTGTCCAAGGTCACAGAGCAAACCGGTGGAAGAAAGGTGATGGAACCCATCTGATCCTTCCTGATGCAGCGCCGCCCCCCCCCGCCCCCATGAATCTTCTCAATGAAGACCATCAGTAAGACTTTACAAGCAGCATAGTTTTCCCAGCTGAGCATCCATTTGCTGAGGTTATGATACAAGCAGCGGATTCTTCTCTGAGGGACCAGCCCTTCTTCTCCACTTTCAGTCCATTTGATGCAGGCACAGGTGTCTTTATGCCCACTCCAGGCCACAGTGATTGGCTTGTAGGTAGGCACCTATCTAAACAAGGCCAATTAGATCCTGTAAGATTCCATTCTGGGACTTTTACTAAAACCACTGGGAAGGGACCCTCTTTTGCTAGGAGTTGTTAAAAAGGATAATATGAAAGCTTAGAGCTACTGGCAGCCTTCTTGTCACCGCAAGAGGCGAGACTGCCTAAGAAATGAATAGGTGGACAACAACATTTAAGCTCCTGGATCCAGCTAGACCTGACTGGATCTTTTCAGTTATGAGAATCAACACATCCTCTTCATTACTCGAGCTACTTGGTGTGGTTTATGTCCCTTGTAACCAAAGGACTCCTAACTAATACAATCGCTCTCATCATCAACAAAAAAATTTACTGTGTATCTACAAAATATAGGAGCTTCTGGTATCTATGAGAGTAGTTAGGAGCATGCATGCTAGAATCAGTCTGCCTGGTTTTGAGGCCTGCCTCTGCTGCCTTCTAGCTGTGGGACTTTTGGTAAGTTACTTTACCTACCTATGCCTTATCTGTAAGGTGGGATACAAATATCCCCTAACCTTGCTGAATCACTGGGAACATTAAATAAGACAATACATGTCTAAGGCTTAAGACAGGGTTTGGCACAGAGTTAGTACTCAATAAATATTACTATTACTAGGATGTTGATCAGGAAGAAGTTTGTTTCCCAAACCTGGGACCTTTACAAGCACTATGTATACAAATTGATGTTAGTCACAAAATATGCATAGTAGGAGTTGCCCCCTTCTGAGCCCTTACTACGTACCATATGTGATTATTTCACATCATTCATATAAGATAGGTAATTTTCTATCCCCACTTAATTGACTATAAAACTGAGAATCAAAACCTTGTTCAAGACAACTCATTTAGTATGTGATGGAGCTGGTCCCTAACCCAGACTTGCTTTCTCCAAAGCCGCGTATCCCTCAAAACATTTCCTAAACCTCAGTTGCTCACCCAAGACCAGTCATGATTTTTGTCCATTTATGCATGTGTTTCTTATACTATTTGTCTAATATTAGCCTTGAAATTGACTTGCTTTTTGACTTAATACATTTAGGTACAAAAGAAACCTCACATCACATCTGGAAATGTTCAACGAGTGTCCTGTTCAGAAACAGAAGATAGCCCTAAAAATAGATATGATGAAAAACAAGGAACGTTATTAAATCCTAGCTATCTATTGCTACCTGCCCCAGGCTTGCAGCCTGACACATGCTTCCTCTTTTGTTAAGAAAGGGAGATTAGCAAGTGTTGAGAGGTGTTAAAAACACAGTAGTCCCAAACTGAGACAACTCTTTGACAATAGGAAGGATAGAAAGAAGATTGAAAGGGCAATCGCTTTCTCACCTTGTTATTATATGTTATTTCAAGCTGTGTCCATGGGGCCACCTAAAATATCTCAGACAAAAAAATCATAGGGGTCCAAAACTCTAGAAAACACAGCACCCCAAACTCCAATTTATGTACCCTCTAAGGACCCTCCCTTTGTATACTCCACCATATCTTCTCTCTCTCTCTTTCTCTGTCTTTCATCAGTTGGGCACCTTAGAATATCTCTTTGTTGGAACTTGGTTGGAATTAAGCTAAACTTCTTTCCCAGGTGAGTCTTGCAAACATTGTATTGCATGCTGACATATACATCCACCCAACTGCCACCTGGCAGACACACTGAACTGAACAGTTCAGTTATCAGCTGAAACTCACTGCCCTAGCCCTCTTTTTGGAAGAGCCAGCACCTACCCACATCCACTGCTACATGGGAGCCATCAACATCCACACAAGAACAGCCACTGTTGCCACAGAGATGTATTTTAAACAAGGCAGGCAGGTGATGTAATTCTCCTTGGGAATGTGGCATCAGAGAGATGCCTGGGACACACTGCATCTGATTCAGGCTCTTGAGCAAAAAGACTTCACATTGAATCAAATATACTCCCAAGAGTCAGAAAGAGGAAAATTATAAATAAATGCCTGCCAAGCTCTGAAATGTACACTCTAGTTGTGTAGCCTTGGGCAAGTCATTTAGCCCAGATCCAGACACACTAGATGACTCCCCAAACACCAAGACTTGCCTGTGGTCACACAGACAGTAATAGAAGTATACACAGACCCAAGGACAGATAGATTGTTTGATAATTCATTCCATGCCTTAATGAAATGCGTTGCACAGAACACTGGCTCTGTGTTAATGGTTGCCTGCTCCCCCACATGGCATGAGGATGGGACTGTCTACTTAGATGGGATTGAGAAACACTAGGTTAAACAAAAAGAATCAGGTTTTGTTGCTACAGGACTTATCAGAGCCTGTTATGTGTTAACTGCAATATAAAAGCCCAGAAGGGAATGCGTTTTTTTTAATTTTTATTTTTAAAATTTTATTTTATTATATGTTAATCACCATACCTTACATCATTAGTTTTTGATGTAGTGTTCCATGATTCATTGTTTGCGTATAACACCCAATGCTCCATTCAATACGTGCCCTCTTTAATACCCATCACTGGGCTAACCCATCCCCCCCCCTTCCCCTCTAGAACCCTCAGTTTGTTTCTCAGAGTCCATAGTCTCTCATGGTGCATCAGGGAATGCATTATTATGCAGGCTTTCTCAAAAATCTGTGGCCACAGAGCCTTTGTTTTGTAATCTAGTGGGCTAATATTCCATGGAATACTTGGGGCAACACAGCACCACTGAGAAATCTCAGTCAGAATACCTTTCATGAGAGGAAACTCTTACTTGAAGAAAACTCTGATGGCTAGAAAATTCTTCCTTAACTGAGAAAACTCAACCTCCATTCCTGCTCCCTTCTGAGACGTAACATCTCTGAGCCTTGCTCTTTTTTCCCACAAAGTGGGAGTGATCCTAGCCCTAATTATCCCCCAGAGTTGGGAGAATTACATAAGACAACTCAACTTTGTAAACTGTGGAGTGTTGTAGATATGGGAGCTGTCATCCATACAGTAGCATCTCAATCTCATGTAGATACAAACTGCTTCAGGTAGATACCCTGTGGACTAGCCTTCACAGAGACGGATAATTCAGAACAGTGTTTCATAACCTCAGTACTGCTGTATTAGGGGGCTGTCCTGTGGATATGGGTTGTTGAGCAGCATCTCTGGCCTCTATCTGCTAGATACCAGTAGCAACCCCTCAGTTGTGGCAACCAGAAACATCTCCAAATGTGGCCAAGTGTCCCCTTGGGAGACAAAATTGCTCCCGGTTGAGAACCACTGTTCTAGATCAGCAATCTTTCTGTAATGACGGAGACACTCTGTACCTTGTATCTGCACCATCTATTATGGTAACCACCAACACATGTGACTGTTAAACACTTAAAATGCAGTTAGGGTGACTGAGAAAATGGATTTTTAATTTTAATAAGAAATTTCATATTAAACAAGTAATACATTTAATGATGAAACTTAATTTTATATTAATTTCTAATTTAAACATACAGAGCCACAGGTGGTGAGTGGTTACCATATTAGACAGTGCACTTTTGAGGTCCACTTACTCATTCTACAGGTATTTGTTGAGCACCTCCTGTATGCCAACCATGATGCCACATACTGGATATGTAGTGGAAAATGACAGACATAACACCTGTTCTCACCAACTAGTAGACACCAGCAAGTAAGCTGGTATACAACGTGTGCTTGAGGTTCCATTGAATTGCAAGGTCTCCAAATGAGGAAAATTTATTAGCAACCACTGATGTATCTGTTTATGTGATTAGCTACACTGAACAAATCCCTAAGAGCTTCCTGAAAGCAGAGCCCTATCTTGCTCATCATTATCATCACCAGAGCCTGGCACTGTGTCTCGCACATGTAAGTGATCAGCAAGTACTTCTTGAGAGGAGATCCAGGAACAGATCCAGAACAGTCTGTTAAATATGGTGAAGGTTCTCAAAACCATGTCATTTCACGAACAAATGAACGACCTGACTGTACTTGCTTAGTACAGTATCTCAGTACCTGGCACAGAGTATGTGCTTAATAAATATTTGTTGACTAAGGAGTGTGGGGAAGGGAGTGGGGAAAGGCTCAAAGCCTGGGTCAGTCCCTGGGAGGTATTGTTCAGATATGAAGAGTGTATGACTGGCCTCAACAAGAGAGGTCCTAAGTGGGGCATCAGGACAGTAATAATAATTTACTCTTACTTTTATTATTACTACTAGTTATGAACTCATTGTGTCTCCCCTCAAATTCATATGCCAAAGTCTTAACCCCCCAGTACCTCAGAATGCAACTGTATTTGGAGATAAGGCCTTTAAAGAGGTAGTTCAGGTAAAATGAGGTCATATATGTGGGTCTTAATCCAGTGTGACTGGTGTCCTTTTAAGAAGCAGAGACTGGAACACGGACAACTCAGGGACTGAGGGAGGACCATGTGAGGACACAGTGAAAAGGCAGCCATCTCTAAGCCAAGGAGAGAGGCCTCAGAAGAAACCAAACCTGTCAACACCTTGATCTTGGCCTTCCAGGCTCCAGAACTGTGAGGAAATAAACTAGAGTTGAAGCCACCTGGTCCATGGTATCTTGTTACGGCAGCCTGAGCCAACTTACGCGTGAGTGATGATTCAGAACATATCGGGCTCTGTGTTAAGTGCTCCACAAGCAGTCCCTCATCAAATCCTTGCCCTGGTCCCCTCAAGTCTGTTCTCTTTCTAACAGAGGTCAGACCGTGTTCCTCCTCTTCTCAAATCCAGGCTGCCCATCTCACGCCAATACAGATAGTACAGATCAAAGTCCTTACAATCACCTGAAATCATTGTGCAAACTGGCCCTCTGTTGACTCTCCAATCTTACCATTCTCCTCTTCCCTCAAGTTCCTCCAACCATCCTGGTCAAGTACACTCCCATGTCAAGGCTCTGGCATTTGCGCATCCTCTCCCTGGGATGCTTTTCCCCCCAGATGTTACCTGGACTGTTCCCATACTTCCTTCATATCTTTACTCAAATGTCACTTCATCAGTGAGGACTTCCTTAAACATGATGTAAAAGGTACCTGGGACCCCTGCCCAATTCCAGGCTTTCCCTAGCCCCCTTACCCTGATTCATCATTCCCCTTAGCACTTACCACATCCATCATGCTGTGTATTTTCTTGTACATCTGCCTATGGCCTCTTTCCTTCCACTAAAATTTAGGCTCCACGAGGGCCAAGTCTTTCTTCTATTTATGGCTACACCTCTAACATCTAGAATAGTGTCTGGCACATGGTAGGTTCTCAACAACTATTTCTTGAATGAATGAATGAATGAATGGGTCCTCACAACCTCTTTATGCAATAGCTATTGTTATCCCCATTTCACAGGTAAGGAAACTGAGGCTCAAAGAGGTCAATTCACACACCCAAGATCAAATTACAAATAAGAGCTGGAGGTAGGATGTGAACCCAGTTTTCTTTGCCTGAAGTTCCCATGCCCTTCAACACTAGGAGGCATTTGGAGAACTCTACTGTGGGAAGATAGTGAGAATAAACCCCACAGCACACAATTTATGCTTATTCCTGCTGCTGTGTCTAGCTCCTTCTCCCCTGTCACACAGATAGGCTGAATATGTCTTGATGATTTGATTCTAGGAAGAAGACGAAGGAAGGTAAGGGACACTGGGAACTATCTCATTCCATATGAGATCGTGGATCCAACCCTGATCTGGGGCTGAGGTAGAAGGACCTGGATTCAGGCCCTGCTTGACCACACTCTCCAGCTGTGTGATCTGGGGGGGTGAGCTCCATTACCACTCTGAGACCCAGTTTCCCTAACTGTAAAATGGGTGATATACTTCTTGTGTTGTGGCAAAGGTAACATACAAGAACATTTGAGAAAGGGAAACTTTGAAAACTATAAAGTGTCATGCACAAATTACTGAGTTCAAACATCTGTTGCTTGTAAGAGCTGCTAGCATTCAGTATATATTGTGCTAGATTGTATTATTATTCTCTGTTCTTCCTGCTTCCTTGTGTCTACCCCCTTTGGGACTTTGGAGTTCTTCCCAGTAGGAGTAGGTTTATTTCTCTACCCCACTGGTGTTGGGTTTGCCACATGACTTGCTTTGGCCAATGGAATGTGAGCGGAGATGACAGTGTCAGCTCCAAATCTGGGCCATAAGGGGCACTGTGTATTTCTGCTTGTCTCTCTTGCACTACTACCATGAGAACATGTCCCGGGTAGTCACCTGACCCAAGGAAATGAATGCATGTGAAGCAGATCTAAACCCAAGCCCAGCTAGACTCAACCTAAACAAGCTGATTCCCAGTCAACCTGCAGATGCATGAATAAGAATAAACGATTCATGGTTTAATACATCCTGGGGTGATTTGTTACACAGTGCTATTGTGGTAAGAGCTAACTGATAAAAATATTTGCTAAATGTTACTTGATGGACATTATCTCATGAAATATGTGATAGACTCAATGATTATCTCCATTTTAAAGATAAGGAAATGAGAAAGTTTCAGAGGTTTGCCTAAGCCATCAGTAAGGAAATGGAATAGTCAAGCCATAAAACACTGAATTTTGTGAGTACAGAATCCCCACATTTTATATTCCAGGCTATGCTTCCTCACACTTGTGAAATAGAAGCCAAACTGTATTCAGATAATTCAGGCTGAAGCGACACCGTATCAGTGTTTTGGATATTTCAAGAGAGATTGGACAAAAGAACAGCTCAGGTACCATGGTGAAATTAAACACAAACAAACGAAAGATAGTAACAACAGGTTCAAAAGAAACCTGGGTTTTGATCCCAGTTTTGTCACAAACTGTGTGTCCTTGGGTCAAGTTCCCTCACTTCTCTGGGCCTTAACCGTACAACAATGAGGCTGAATTCTGAATCCTTTATGAAAATAATTATAAAATGTCCATGAAGCTCCATGATGTTTCAGAGGTTTTCTCAATTAATCCATACAATGATCCTTCTGGGTCCTGGTAGCAATCTGAGACTCAGAGAAGTTAAGTAACTTGCTAAAGGCCACACAGCAGGAGTTTAAACCCAGACCTCCAGACTTAAGCCCAGGTTCAGGGTCCCTTCCAGCTCTAAGACTCCCTGGGTGAGCTTCAATGTGGATAGGAGCCAAGAGATCGCCTTGCCCTGGCTAAGGGGCCACACCTGTGCTTTCTTCCTCCCCATCCCCCAGGGGCTGTGGCTCTTTGATGAGCAGGATCTCTGCTTGCCTCTCAGGCTGTCCAGGCCAGGCTAAGAAGAGAGAAAGGGGTCCTGAAAACCAGCTTTGGGATAATTAATGGTGCCCAGAGCAGACCTCTTTTCTCCAACAATGAGTTATTGAGATTGTTAATTATTTTCTTTATAAAAATAATTAGTCCCAATCAAGACAGGAACTCTTCTGAATTACAGCTCATTCACTGCACATGCATTTTTCTGTTCCATAAAAAGTCCTATCATCCCCATTTCACAGATGAAGATGAAGATTATTGGTCCCTGGAATCAGCATTGGAGGCAAATCCAGCCATGTTCCCAGATGATTACTATCAGCCTCGTTGATATAGCTTCTGTAATTATACTCGGGAATAGAGGTCTGTCTGTGGGTGTATCTGGGGGTGTATGCCTATATGTGTGTTGGGGGGTGAGGGGTGGTGACAAAGGCCTGGAAGTTCCAAAGTCTGGGTCACAACACTCTCTGCTCTCTTCCCTTCTCAAAAGGAGGTATCTGCATCAAAGATGTGGCTAAGGCCTAATTCAGAAGGAACAAGCTACACGGTGTTGGCAATGGGGAAGTGCTGGAATGGAGGATCATCACCTTTGGAAAGTGTGGCAACGTGGGGAGATTCTTGAATAGGGATTCTGGAGTCTTGGGGCATCCTAAGCCAACAGTCAGGTCTGGGTTCAAATTCCAGCTCTGCACCAACTGCATGTGACTCTGGGTGCATCCACCTTTTGGTCCTTGGTCCCCACATCCTTATAGCTGACCCCCAGTGATACGAATAATGAGAGCTAATATGTATCTAATACCTACTAGGTATTAGATACATATTAGCTCTGTTCTAAGCATTTCCTCTGTATTACTTCTTTGATCCTAGTGAACAATCCAATGAGGTAGGAACTAGTGTCATCCCTGTTTCACAGATGAAGAAACTGAGGCACAGCAAGGTTACTAACTTGCCCAAAGTCATTCAAGAGCAGAACTGGAATCTAAACACAGTCATTCTGGTTTATAGGATTCATATTCGTAACCACAATGCCATAGAGCCCTTCTCAAGTCCTCACTAAGGAGAATCTGCCTGATCTGCTGGGTGTCTCAGTGTCCTCTTTTATTAATAATAAAAATCATAATATATCAAGTACTTTGTATGTGCCAGGCTTTTCCAGATACGTCTGATATATTTTTATCTCCCTTGGTGCCTCACAACAACCTTGAGACACAGGGAGTACCTTGATCTACGTTTTGTAGAAAGTGCGTCTCAGAGAGGTAAATGGACTGGGCCAAGGCTGCACAGCTGGATCTGTCTGGGTCCAAAGCCTGTGCTCACAACCACTGCAAGACACAATCCCAACAACCTGCTGCCAGGGTTCCAGCTCCAATCTGGGAGGCAGGATGAGCAGCTTTGGAAACTTCACTTCTAACTCTGTTCTCCTCTTTGGGCCCCCATCTCCCCGTCTGTGAGAGAGACTGTGTCTTTGCAGCTCTGAGATGCTGCCAGTCTGTACCTCCCCAGCTGGACCTCCTTGTTTCCTGAGGTACCCAGAGGGAGCTGCTCATCTATGTTCTCAGCCACCATCCAGATGGACAGAGCACCAATGACAAAGAAGGGCTTCCTTTTCAGGAGACTGGAAAGTAGCCTGGAGCATGGCAGACCCCTGGTGCCATCCTCGTATCAGAAGTCCAGAGAATGTCCGGCCAACGGGTCCTCAGAAGATGCCTGGGACATAGCTGTGTGTGTTTGCAACTCATCATTCCCCTCACATGGGCATACCTCGTTTTATGGCGCTTCACTTTATTGACCTTGGCAGAGACTGTATTTTCTACAAGTTGAAGGTTTGTGGCAACCCTGTGTCGAGCAAGTCTATGGGCACCATTTTCCCAATAGGATTTTGCTCACTTTGTGTCTCTGTGTCACATTTTTGTAATTCTCACAATATTTCAAACTTTTAAATTATTATTTTATTTGTTACGGTGATCTGTGATCAGTGACTATGACTCACTGAAAGCTGAGATGATGGTTAAAATTTCTTAACAATAAAGTATTTTTATTTTCTATTTTTTAAAAGATTTTATTTATTTATTTTTTACAGTGAAAGAGAGAACACAAGCAGGGGGAGTGGCAGGCAGAGGGAGAAGCAGGCTCACCACCAAGCAGGGAGCCTGATATGGGACTTGATTCCAGGACCCCGGGATCATGACCTGAGCCAAAGGCAGCCCCTTAACCAACTGAGCCACCCAGGCGCCCCTTAACAATAAAGTATTTTTAAATTAAGGTATGGACATTGTTTTTTATCTTTTTTTTGAGACATAATGTTATTGCACACTTAGTAGACTACAGTATAGTGTGAATAAAACTTTTATATGCACTGGGAAAACAAAAAATTCATTTGACTGGCTTTATTGTGGTGATCTGGAACCAAACCAAAATATCTCCAAGGTGTGCCTGAACTTTTTTCTTCCTTCCTGGCATCCTATATCTCTTGTTTGCCCTTTCTTTGCTTTTGCCTCTTTGTCTCTGAGCATCTATTCTCTCTAGCCTCTGACTCCCTTGGTCTCCCAGACCATCCTGAATTCCTCTTTGCTTTTTTTCTCCATCTTTCTCTTCCCTCCCACCCTGCTCCTCTTCTCCCTTCCTCTCCTTCTCTCTCCCTATCACCTTCCCTCATCTCCATCCATCCTCCCTCTCCCCATCCCCTACTTTCCCTCTCTCCTGTCTCCCATCACCCCCCACCCCAGGTCCCTCATTTGTTGCTGCTTGTGAAGCCTGGCGTGTCCTTGGTGGGCGGTGGATCACACACATCAGAGGTTTGAATCAAATCAAACTGCAACCGAATTACACTAATAAACCAATTAAATGCCATTCAAAAAGTAATTTCTGTAGCATCTCTCATATTTATTGCAAATCTTGTTTCTCTAACATGGTGCTGCCTCCTGTTCCCTCCCCATCTCCCCTCTTCCCTCCCCTTTCCCTCTTGGCTCTTCCTTTCTCTTCTACCCTCAGCCTATTTCTCATTCCCTCTCCCACCAAGCCTGCCTGCAGCTCCCCTTTGCCCACTCACCCCCCTGCACAACCTGCTTCCCCAACCTGTGATTCAAACTACATTACAGGCCATTGGTCAGATGGAAAGAGCACTGACCTGGAAGTCAGGAGGCTTGATTTCTGGTTTTTGGCCCTGCCACTCATTGCTTTATGTTTTCGGGGAAGTCCTAGAGTCTGAGGTTATCTGCCAGTTGAAGGCATTGGGTCATGCGATTTCCAAAGTCATTCCTAGCTCCTGTGGTCTACAGTTTCATGACCAGATTGGCTCATTAGGCCCAGATAAAACTGGATTCGAATCCCAGCTGTGCACTTATTAGCTGGGTGTCTTAGGCAAATGGTTTCACCTGTCTGTGCCTCAGTTTCCTCATTTGAATGATGGGGGTAATATGAGTACCTCTCATAGAGTAAGGATTATTATGAAGATCAAATAAGCTAATACAGGTAAGAAGCTTAATATAATACCTGGATCATAATGAACAATCAGTAGAGGGGAGCCCCTATTATTACTGTTGTTTGCATTGCCACCCATGTTGGGACAGGTGACTTTTTCCTCCTTCCCTCACATTTATGCCTTGCCCCTTAGAGGAGGTGACTTCCACCCCCCCCCTCCACTCTGGGAAGGTTATAAGAATTTCTGGTCTCCTCTCCTCCCCATATTCACTCCCCTCCATGTGAACGTTGTCAGTCCAATCGGTCAGAGTATGGAAATAACTAGGTCATGTTTGATCTGTGTGTGGGGTCACTGCATACAAAGGCAATGCACATGCTACACACACTGTCTCCTCTCCCTGCATCTAGGTGGGTGAGGAAAGCTTTCTCCCTCTCCAGTCCCTTCTGAAAATGTGGATGTCAAGTTTCGGAATTTTGTTCAGGTATCAAAGGCAAATGTCCTAATTCCATGTCAGACCCAGGTCACATTTTCGATTGCAGCTCTCCCAAGTTCAGCATTGATACCCATGTCTCAGTATTCTGTTTTTCATTTGATTATCATTCTGCCACACTGTTTATATATCATGTTGGTAAGATGTCCAGCCACCTTGGTTTGTCTAGGACTGAGGGGCGCTTCTGGGAGATAGGACTTTCAGTGCTAAAACCAGGAAAGTCATGAGCAAATTGGGACCAAAGGGTCACCCAGCACGTTGGTCCAAACTTTGAAGTGATGAGTAGTATGCTAAGTTCCCTAAACAAATAATATTAATGATACTAGTGCTAAAACATGAAAATTATAGAACATGTGAAACATGAAACAAAAGAAGAAGGACAAGAAGGAGGAGGAAGAGGAGGAGGCAATTGAAGTCACCCATAGTCCCATCACTTGGGGACTACTCCAGCCAGGCCCACCAGGAGACACTCCTGTGTGCTTGAGAACATGCCCTTTACGTGGACTACAGCATAAACAGTGCCTTCTTGGCTCTGTGCATTACGTCAATGCCCACCACAGCATCAGTGGTCTTGTGTACCAAGGGGAGCACCAGAAAGCTCTACAGCAGAACATGGAATATCAGTGCTGGTTGACAATGAGAACTCATTTTATTCAACTATTAGAGTGTTCTGAAAAATAAAGGCTAAGGTGATGCCTGTTGTGTTTGAGCCAAGTCCCATCCCTGACTTCCTTAATTTCTGCGGCTTCCTGTTCAGTGCTCTTGTATTTAGACAGTATTGAGATGAAGGACTAAAGCAGATGAATCTGCTCTCAGTAAGTGGTGCCAGATATCAAGAAAACAGCTGGACATCAAGAGGTCAATCCAGCTCTTTTACACCCCCTTGGATCCTGTCTTCATGGAAGATGAGGAGCAGTGAGGGAGAATCCTAAGCTTTCCAGGAAGAGCTGATAATAACTTGGGTCTAACTGGGTAGTGGGAGTACTCAGTAGCAAGTTCCTGGGGACACCACACCCTTGTAGCATTCCATGAAGACACGGAAAAGAGGATAAAAAAAAAAGAGATGGGGAGAGCATGAATGCAGGACACTCAACACTGTCTAATAAGAAGGAGATAAAAGATCAGGCAGAAATAATGAGGAAAACTTTGCTGAGCTGAAGAACGACTTCTGTTGGCAAATCAAATACATTCAGTGAGTTCTGGGAACAAATAATGAGAAAAGACAAACACCTAGAAATCTTGGTAAATGTTTCGACTTTCAAAGACAAAGAAGCAAGTCTACAAGCAAGACAGGGAAGAAAGGTTAGTTATGTGTACAGCCACTGGGCTGTGAGCATAGTGAAGACAGTGATGTGCCCACCTTGATCACAGTTGGGTCCCCAGCACCTACCAGCATAGCCCATAGTAGTTGCTCAATACATGTTTGCTGAATGAATAACTAGATGGATATAACAGAATCATTACTTCCTGCCCATTCCTATAGTATTTATGGTTAGTCACTCCTATAGTATTTCAGCCACAATCAAACCTCATTGACATGCTGGACCAGCAGGGAGTATTACTACCCCCATTTTACAGTTGAGGAAACTGAGATTCAGCTAGGTGATGCTATTGCCCATTTATGTATCCAGCAATTGATGGCGCCTGAAGGAAAACCCAGGTGTCTCAGTTGCCAGCCCTGGACTCAGGCCTTAACTGCTCAGAGGCGGCCCAGATACATTTTCATGCCTTCTCTCTCCTTATCTTTAGCAAATGTGTTACAAGGATTTTACCATGTGCTCAAGCAACACATATATAAGCCAGCTGTCCCTGTGGTGATCAGAGTCTGGGAGGCCTAATAGACACCCACACGGTACACATATAAATAAATCAGCCATGTTGACCCATAAAGCAATTCCATGTGATAACGTGGCCCTTGGTCACAAAATCCTGATTCACACAGATCTATTTTCCTTGGTAGGCCTGGGATAATTTTTCACCCTGACTGTAATGTGATGGGGAGGCACCAGACATCTATAAAAATTTCAAGAGAAGTCCAATCCTTATTCTGATGGGTGAGTGGTGCCCTGTCTCTCTTCTGGTCTCCCAGTCTCCCCTCCAGCCCCAACCACAAGGCCTGGCTCTCTGTCTTGCATTCTGAACAGGAAAGTCTGTTTTCTAGTAACGGTCTTAACTCCTAGGGCATTTTCCTCCTCGTATGGTATGGCACTTTGCAGTCTGGGTGGCATTCATTCTGAGATCTCTCTCTCTCTCTGCTTCCCTCCTTCCCTTTCCCCTTTTGCCTCTGTCCTTCCATCCCCATCTGAGCAAGAGAGGCCAAATCAGTGATCTACCCCAGAACTGGAGGAAAAGAGGTGGAGTTACCTCTTGCTTTTATCAGCAGAGGGTGTGGGCATCTGCCTTATCTTCAGAATCCCTTGTGGCTCCTGTCACAACCTATTTCTAAGACTTGTTGGAAATAAGAAAAAAATCCCTCTGGGTGCCCTCTTTACCTAGAGCAGTGGGCAGCAGAAGTGAAGAGGACTGGCAAGGAGTTCACCCAGAACAGAGCCCTTAGCATCATCAGTCTCCTCAAATACCACCAGAGGATCTGGGGCCATCCTAGGAACCCTGGACACAGTTGGCTAGAGCAGTGGGAGGTATCATAAGGCAAAAGTGGGCATCACAGACCACCTCGAAGGCTCATTCTCTTTTCTGCCCTATATCTTCTCTCTTTGCCCCTCTCTTCCTTGCCTTTCTGCACTCAACTTCTTCTTTTCCCCTTTCTTTCTACTTTAAACTTGGACAATTATTCCCTTAGACACTACTCACAATTGCTGTCAATGAAGAACTCCCCAGAGGTATCATCCAACTCACTTCCTTTGTGGTCCCCCAAATGCCATTTGAAAAGACCAACACACTATAAACATAGAGAAAAAACAGTGTTGTTCCTGTATTCAACTATGAGACTCTCTGTTTATGCTAGAAGCTGAGGAAGGGCAACTCTCACAAGCCAGAAGAACATTCAAGAATATCAGCAAGGTATAGGGTTGACAGGATGAACACAGAAGAAGGCCCAAGCTCAGCTTTAAGCCACTGTGTACTCAGAACAAAGGGCCTGGAAACAAATGGAAGAGATGCTGGCTGAACCTTATAAACACCTGGCTAAAAGCCAGGGTGGGCTATGAAGTCATCAAGTGACAATTTTGGAACCCACCAGTATCTCTGGAAAGTGAAATGGAGCCAATAGCCACACCAAATGGAATTCACTGTGGCACTGATTCATACTTGGAGCATGAAGAAAGTCAAGGCACTTGCTGACCAAAACTGGGGCCACTTCTGGCTTCCCTACAAACAAGAAAAAGAAAATCTTTTGCACAGGCAAAGCTCCTTGCCAAAGATATCTTTGGCTCTCTTATCTCTCCAAGCAGCTGAATCTATGAAAAGGAAAAGGAAAATTACAATAAATCTAAATGTTTCCCTTTTCTCTCCATCTGGCCTGAAATATCCAACCAAAGATCTACTAAATCCCTCTTAGAACCCACACAGGCTTCCAATTTATGATAAGCTTGGACCTCACTCTGTAAGCATGGGCAAACAGAGAATAATGTTTGGCCATATGAAAAGACTCAAAGTTCAGAAAAAGGGAATAAAGAAGACTCAGTGATATAGAGGCAATACAAGGAGAAAAGTTTGGAACTTTCTTGATAAAAGAGGGCACTGCATTTATATAGCTAGAATAGATAATCAGAGAGGAGTACCTATGAAATCTAGAAAATGCAGGGAAATGAAAATCATGTTGGCTGAATTAAAAATAAAATAAAACCTAAAAACAGTAGGTTGCATATTATGGAGCATTAAAAGAAAAATGTATAGATAAGCTCAAGAAAATCTCCCCTAATTCAGAAACATGCAAAGGAAAAAAGGAAAATAAAAGCTACAGAAAATAGGCCCACAACATCTAATTGTGGAATGAGGAGAGGCAAGAACACCAAGAAATAATAAAGAAAACTTTGCTGAGCTAAATAATTACTTTTATCTGCAGATCAAACAGACTTGGCAAGTTCCAGGATGAGAAAAGACAAACACATAGATATCTTGGTGGAATTTTTTCAATTTCAAAGATAATGAAGCAATTTTACCAGCAAAACAGGGAGAAAGGTTAATATTAAGAAACAAAAAACCAGGCAGTCCTCAAACTTCTCTTCTACACCATGAAATATAATGAACAATACAGTTTTGAGGGGAAATACCACAATCCAAGGACTACATACTTAATGAAGGTAATGTTCCAAATGAAGAGTAAAAAGTCTGCATTTTAAAAATGTAAGGATGAAATGCTATAATTTATATACTCTGAAAAAATAAAAAAATATAGTGCAGCCAAGTAAGAAATTAATCAAAAGTTCATACAGTAGAAAACAGAAAATAAAGCAAATATTAAAATAAGACATAAAATAAGATGCTATATTGGTTATGACTATAATATTAAGGGGTTAAATTTCACTATCAAAACACCAATGCTTTCAGCTGTGCATCAAAAATTAAAATCCCAAAATTAAAATTTACGATATGCTTTTTACAAGGGACACACCTTGAAAACAACACAAAATGCTTGAAAATAAAGGTATGGCCAAAGATATATCAGACAAACCAAAGAAAACCAGGGCTGAAAATATCAACGAACACAGAATTCAAACCAAAAGAAAACAATATTCAAAGAGGGGTTTTACATGGGCAGGAGATTCATGCCATAAGGAAGACACAATATTGTGGATATTAATGTACTGAATGGCACAACCTCTAAAGGTATTAAGTGAAAATTGTAAAAAAAAAAAAAAAGGGGGGGGGCAAAAAAACACAAGGAGAAACAGCCAAATCATAATTACTTTAGAATACTTTAACACTCCTCAACAAACCAAATAGATAAAAATTAGTAAGTTTGAAATATAATATAATGATATAATATAATAATATAATATAATATAATATATATTATTAGACGTTTAGCCCACTTAAGAATAAACATGATTCTTAAATATTGGCAGATCCTTTATAAAAAATAAATCTCAAAACTTAGAAATTCTGCAACTGTAGTGGAGGCTGGGCTGTCCTACTCAGATCCACTTTCAGTAATGAAGAGTGTATTCTTCTAGCCTCTGGGAGTCCTGTCAGCAGAGAGCACTCAGCTGTCAGACACTTCAGGGACTGCCCCTACTGCAAGAGTTCAAAGCTCTGCCCCTTCCAGAGGCAGCCTGCACTCAGTGATTGACGTGGGCAATAAGATGTCCTCTCACTCCCAACTCCAGACAACTCTGAAGGGTCCCCCCAACTTCAGAGCTCTCTGTGGGGTTAACTGAGGCTTCCACTGAGACTCCTTTGCAGCTCAACTTGTCCCCCTGCCCAGTCCTACTTCCTTCCTTTCCCTTTCACAGGTGTCACTTGACCCCAAGATCATTTGTCATAAATCCCTTGCATGGTATTCTCCATCTCAGAACCTGCTTCCCAGGAAAAGCAACCTGTAGAAACAGACCATACTGCAATATAACTAGAATTGCTTCTAAAATATTTAAACAAGAAAGCCAGAGGGACATATATGAACATATGTATTAATTCCATATAGTTATTAGACCGAGAATCAAAACGTTAACTTGTAGCTAACTTTGAAAATTTTGGTATTGAGATTACTACATATCAAATTATTAATATGTACTACTAGTTCTGTACTCAAAAGCAAATTCATAGTCTTAAATGCTTTTCTTATTATATAAGAAAGAAAAAATCAGTTAAGAAAAATTAATCCAATAAGATGGACAAAGAACCACAAAATATCTGAGAAAATTAGAAAAATATTTTTTAAGAGATGCATTCTGAAGTATGCAGTGATAAAATGACATGATTTCTAGGGTTTTAAAAAAATATTTCAGCAAACAAGACAAAGAAAAAAAGAAAAAGGGAAAGATGAAGCCAAGGTAGCAAAATCTCGATATTGTTGTACATGGTGATAGGTATATAAGGATACCTTAATACTATTAATTTTGAGTGTGCTTTAACATTTTCATAATAAAATAGCAAAAAAAGAAGAAAGGAATAAAAATAAAGATATTAATGAATTAGAAAAAAGCTAAAAGCTAACAGAATTGATATATAAATACAAAAATTCATTCTTGGAAAAATCAACAATAAAATAGACGATTCATCATATCTAATCAAGGATAAAAGAGAGAACAAATGAATATATATAATTAGAATATAATTACAGATCAAAATTTAGATTTAAATATGACAGGACTATAATTATAACTTTTAGCTGATACGTTTAAACACCTTCAATGAATGGCCCATTTGTGGGGGAAATATAAATTACCATATTAGCACAAGAGGAAGAAAAACTGACTAGATCAGTGATGGCAGAGATGACATTGTTACTCTGTTAAGAGCCTTGGATCCAGATAACTCTAGAGAAAGATCTTTCAAACTTCCAAAAGCCAGCAATCCCATACCTTATAAGGTAACAAAACACAGAAAAAGGAGACATTTTCCCAAGTATTTAATAAGATTAATATAACCCTAGTACCAAAATAGTAGTAGTAATAATAATAATAATAATAACCAATCACCTCACTATAAAAGTAAATGCCAAAATCCTACATCAAATATTAGCAAATGGAAACCATAAGTTCATTGAGATAAATGTGCTACAACCCATGAGATTTATCCCAACAAGTCAAATAAGAAAAAATATTGGGGTTGTTAAAATTAATGCCTTAAAAACCAACACTCATTACAGATAAATTTGAAATGTTCCTGAACTAGGAATAAGTTTGATCAAGAATATCAATTGCAAAAAGAACATCATGCTTCATGATGAAACACTAGGAACATTCTTGACAAAGACACCTGCTACTATCTCTTTTATTTTACAATTTCCCTTGAAGGTTCTAATCAATGCAAGAAAGCAAAAAAAAAAAAAACAAAAAAAACCCCCCTGAAATAACAGGATCAGTGTCTCCACCCTCCATCCTTCCTGTCCATGCCACTGAGAAAGACTCTAACACCCTGCTTGGGGCCCCTTGTCCCCATCCAGAAGAATTTATTTATTTATTTTGGGGGTAGACATAAAAATAAAAGAGGAAAAAACAAAGCACATGATTGTCAGATTTGACCATGTAAAATATTAAATATTTTTGTAAATTTCTTAACCAAGATTTTAAAACAAATGACAAAACCTGAAAAATATCTAAAACATGCATGACAGACAAATGGTTATTGAAACCCTTATTATATTAGAACAGCGAACAGCCCTTTAAAAAAAATGGACATGCACATGAATTGGCAATTTACAAAAGAAGAAATACAATGACCAGGTAATAAACGAAAAACAAAAAGTTATTGAAAAAATACAAATAAAAACAGGATATCAGCTTTTCCTTATCAAATTGAAAAGATTTAAAAAAAAATGAAAATAGGTAGCATTGGTGAGACTGCAGATAGCTAGGTCTTTTTATTTACTGCTAGTGGGAAGACAAATTCATGCAACTATGGCAGGGGGCAATTCATCCATAAATCTCAAAACTCTAAAAATTATTCATATCATTTTACCTAGCAGTCATTTCTGGAATGTGATGGACAGACTCTAAGATGATGCCCTAGAGATCTCCACCTCCTGATGTTCACACCCTTATGTAATCCCTTCCCCTTGGGACCTGTGGCTTGCTGATGCTGCTTCTTTTCTTTTTTTAAAGATTTTATTTTTTTAAAGATTTTATTTATTTATTTGAGAGAATGAGAGAGAGATCACGAGCAGTGGGGAGGGGGAGAGGGAGAAGCAGACTCCTCGCTGAGCAGGAAGCCCAATGAGGGACTCGATCCCAGGACCCTGGGATCGTGACCTGAGCTGAAGGCAGACTCTTAACCAACTGAGCCACCCAGGCACCCTGTGACTTGCTTCCAACCAAAAGAATATGGCCAAAGTGATAGGCTGTCTCATCTGTGGTTAGGTTACATTAAGACTGTAACTTCCATCTTCCTCGCCGACTCTTTCCCTTATGGGCTTTAATGAAGACAGCTGCCATGTTGTGAGCTCTTCTATGGAGAAGCCACATGGTAAGGAACTGAAGGAGGTCTCAGGTCAGCAGCTAACTAGGAACTGAATCCTGCGCTCAACCACCTAAATGAATTTGGAAGCAGATCCTACCCCAGCTGAGCCTTCAGATGAGACCTCAGCTCTGGCCTGCCCCTAGATTTCAGCCTTGCGAGAGAGCATGAAGCAGAAGACCCAGCTAAACATGATCCATGGAAACTGAGCTAAAAATGTGTTTTTAAGCTGCTAGTCTGCATAGAGTTAATTTGTTACACAGCAATATATAACTAGTGCATAAGGACTTACCAGAAGGAAATAATCATGGATGTGTGCAAAGATCTGGACACATGAAGTTCACTGCAAATTTTTATAATTGAGAACATTTGGCAACAGTCTAAATGTCAATGAATATCAGGCTGGAGAAATCAATTATAATACCAGTGAACCATATGAAATTGTCATTTTTGTAGGTTAAAACAGGTTGAATATCACTAATTATATACATTTCAACCTGATGTATTCATACAATATAGGCATTAAAATAGTATTCATGAGAAATAGTTTTCA
Source organism: Leptonychotes weddellii (assembly GCF_054177405.1). NCBI lineage: Eukaryota > Metazoa > Chordata > Mammalia > Carnivora > Phocidae > Leptonychotes > Leptonychotes weddellii. The sequence continues at coordinate 68,375,949 of NC_138381.1, forward strand.
GTATGGGGGGAACCTCATGAAAATTTCATGATATGTTGTTAAGTGAGAAAAAAGTTTATAAAACTATGAAAATATAATTTTGATGTTGCAAAAACAGAGATGTATGCATATGCGTAGACAAAAGATTACAGGGATATCAATAAAAAGTTAACAGTATTTATCTTGAAATTATGGTATTTGGGGTGATTTTTCTTCTTTTTTTTTTTTGCTGTACTTTCCCCAGTGAACATGTCTTATTTTTTATAGTCAGGAAGCAAGCTTAATTAATACAAGTCAACAATGGAATAAATTCCTAAGCCAGAACTAAACTTTCTGCTTAGAACATGGTCCCTGGTTTCTCACAAATCATTCTGCCTGATTTCCTGGGCTTATGGAATCACTAAGAGTGCATTTGTAAGTGCCCTATGATATCATCAATAGCTCTGCCGGATTAGCTCGCTGTTTTCTGGAAATCTGTCATCCCTCCCTTGTGGTTAGGTTTTTTTCTCATCCCACGGTGTACCCCAGATTCTCTGAGTTGCTCTTTACAAATCCCTTGGTTTCTGACATTTCATGATGCTGGGCAGTAGAGGGAATTCTGAGGACAACATGTGTTCTGAGAAAATGTGGAAGCTCACTGTGTATTTTTTCTCTCACGTTTCAGTTACCTCCGCCCTTCTGTCGCTGTTCAGATTCATCTGTTACCCAGCTAATGACCCTATTAGAGAGCTGAAGCGCTACCCAGATTCGTCATGAATGGCTGATGGATTTTCTCTCAGACCCCAGAAATGCCTTGGGACCGCTGTATGGGTCCCTGAGGGATGGGCCATTATCTGGGAGGTCGTCCTCATGGAGAAACACATTCCCCTATGTCGGAATGCACTCCTATCACGTTTACGTGGTGCAGCCTTCTTAATGTGTCCCTGACCATGTAATGTCTGCATTTGATCCAAGGCCCCCACTCCCTGGAGGAGAAAGGGCTATGAGTGATGTGATTTTTGGCCTATTCGGCAAGTTCCATTACAATCAAAGCATGTGCTATCACTGCAGGAAGAAGCAGGGGTGTAGGACACGGGTTCATTGTGACTGTACACATTTTCTCTCACTGACAAAGGACTTAAAATACTTCAACTTCAAATCTACACCTAAGTTATAACAAGATTGGACTTAGACCAACTATGAAGACAAGAACCATTTCTCTGTGATTCACCGAGCTCTTAGGACAATTCCTGGCACATAGTGGGCTCCTAAAGGCTGGGTGGTGAATGGCTAGATGACTGGATTAATAGATGACATCAGGAATTATTAGCACATTCTTAGTTTGGAAATTCCACCTACTGGTCCAATTTCTAATCCTGATAACCACACAGAATAAACCTTCTCTATTCTGTGTAGAGTTTTTGAAATGTTTTCTCACTCTTGTGTCTTGGGGTCTTCATTGATTGTTTCCTTGAGGCTTAACAACTGCAATGCCTTCAGTCACAGAATATTATCACTTTTCACTCAGTGACAAAGGAGAAATCACTGTCCTTGTTCTTGGCTTTGACTGAGAAAATTAGAATGGGAATAAGGGAACAGGTTCTGGTGGGTGCATATCCAAGCCATGTTCTTCATTTTCACTTGAGGGAATGAATGGGGGTGGTATAATGCCTACCAATCTTCTCTCATGAAAAAAGATACTGCAAGTTGTTCCTCACCATTGGGTATGGGGCATAGTACTTTCCCCCTGTGCCTACCTTTTAAGTGGTTTCCTTAATCAGTCCCTGCCTACCTCTGCTATTATCCTATTCCAGAGTATGTAATCTGCCTAGACCTCCCTTTTATGGAGCAATTCTGACTGCATGTCCTCACCACAATGCCTCCCACCATGTAGAAATCCCAGGCAAGAGTGTTTGCATAGCTATAATGTGACAAGACCAGTGTTTCTCTGGTCATGTCCATAGCCTGGAATGGCTAATTTAAGTTCATTTTCCTTCAAGGTCTCCTCCTCCTCCAGGAAGCCTTCCCTGAACTGCCCACAGTCTTCTCTCTTGAATTTGTGGTACATTTCTATCTCAAGGTAGCATGGTGCAGTAGACAGAACATGGATTTTGGAGCCAGGCTGAGCCTGGTTCAAATCCTGGGTCTGGCATTTACTCACTGCAAGGTAGGGGCAGATGATTTGTTTACTATAAGCCAGTTTCCCCACTTGCAAAAGGGGTAGTAATTCCTCCCTTACAGAGTTATTCTAAGTTGGTGGCTTTCACAGTGCATTCAGTATCACCTGGAAACTTGTTAGAAATGTTAACCCTAAGACTCCCCTTCTTATCTCATATCTGCTGAGTCAGAAACTGGGGATGGGGTCCAGCAATTTATGCTTTAATAAGCTTTTCAGGTGTTTCTAATGCATGCTTAAGTTTGAAAACCATTAAGGATAAGCAACAACATGTGCAAAGTACCTGCACATATGTGTTTAAGAATCTTAGCTATTATCATCCTGTATGTACAACACTTGGCTTAATGCTATCTTGCATTAATTGATTTGTCAGGAGAGCCAGTATAGCATAATGGTTAAGACTATAGGCTCTGGAGTCAGGCTGTCCTAAATTCCATTTATACAAGTTTGGTGATCTTGGGTGACTTAGTAGCTTCTCTGTGCCTCTATATCTGTGATATGGAGACAATAATAGTAATAATAAATACTCTGTTGTCTGTTGTGAGGAATAAACTGTGATAAGATGTGTTGAATACTTATCCCATTGTCTAACACATAAAAAGTGCCCTTTAAAAATGATCTATTATTCTAGTCTCCAGTTATGTTCATTTCTACTCAGTTATATGTTAAACTCTTCAAAAGCAGTGCTAATAACTAGGTCATTTATGTCCTCCACAATGAGTTGCATCATGGAGTATACAGCAAGGGCACAATTAGGGCTACAAATCTGACTCTCATTGCCCTGTACTTTAATATCATACAGGGCAAGAGCTCTAGCTTTATCATTACTAGTTGATTTGAGTTGACATCAAAGAGGAAAGCTGTCATTGACAAAGTTAAGTGATCTTGTAGGAAGACCTGGGATTGCGTCCCTATTCTGGCATCTATCAGCCATGTGACTTTAAGATTTCATTTCTTTATATGTAAAACAGGATTATACTTTGTATGAGTTTAGAAACAGAACACTCTGGCTCAAATTGCTGCAAACCATAAGGAAGGATAGGATCTTAATTCCAAGAAGTCCAGTGGTTGGGTGGGCTACAGGGTAGGTTTACTGAGTGACTCAGTGATGTCACCGAGATCCCAGGTTCCTTCCATCTTTTTGCTCTCCCACCCCTGATGTGAGGGCTGTGCTCTCAGGCTGCTCTGTCATGATTTCAAGTTGACTGATAGTACCAGAATGTCCAGAGAAAGAAAAAGACCATCTCTAAAGGTGACTTCTTAAGAGGGAGAGATCTTTCCAAAGAGACCCCCAGCAGACTTCTCTTTATGTCTTACTGGCATAAACTGTTTCACACACCCATTCCTAAAACAACTGCAGATAAGAGAATGGGATGCCCAGTGTTAGCTTAGGCTGATCACAGGGCCTGGTGTGGATGGATTGGGGTGCACCAACGCTGCTATCTAGAACCACATCTACTGGATTGTTGCGGCAATTAAATGAGATCATTGTACCACATGCTATATTTAGCACACCAATGACATGTGATGAATATTTCCCTCATTCTCTGCCTCTTCTTCTTTGAGTCCTTGATCTCATCTCTCACATACAACCACTAAGTTCTAATTATTTGTCTTTTTTTTTTTTAATTATTTGTTTTGTTAACAGAACTTACAATTTGTCCATCTCTGCATATGACCGACCCATCACCCCCCCAAGTCCAGGTCAACATCATCTCTTCCCGGAACTCTGCAAAACACCACCCCCACAATTGTTGGTTTTTAATTCATTCTATGATTGATCTTTCCCTACCCATCCTCTCAACAGCTGTTAGAGTGATTTTTAAAAAAATAACATAAATTATTTAAAACCTTCTGTGGCTCCCCATTCTCCCTAGAATAAAATCAAACACAGATGTGGCAGTCATGAGCATGTATCTCCCAGATCTCCAACTACAGGGAGCATAATTGACCCAAGACCCCCAGTGCTGAGCTCTGACCTCTGTGGAAGGGAAAATCAAACTTCCCACTGGCTGCTTCAGGTCAGTGGCTGAGTGATCAGGATACTAAGGCAGGGACAAACATGACTCCTCTATGGCCAACTTTGGCTTGAGGGCTCCCCAAGAGCCTTGCTGAAACTTCCACAGACTGAACAGCTGGCTAGGATGCTTCCACTCAAGCTTTCTTCCTCCCCTTTCTCCTTTGTCCAAGGTCTGATTCTCTCCCAGCCTTCCCTATCTCCCTACCCCCACTCCCATTTATCTCTCAGGCAGTTCCCCTAGTAAAATCCTTACCTGTGTAATCCTGTCTTGGCAACTGCTTCTAGGAGGCCTTAGAATCACAGAGCTAACACCTCCATGATCTGGACTCTGTCTAGCCTAATCCTCACCACTTACTCCTCATACTAGATCACCACCCTGAAATACAGACAGCTTCCCTTTACTTCCTGGTTCTTGTTCATGCTGCTCCTTTGTCCCAACACCACCACACTCCTACACTCCCTGTTTGGCTAACATCTCAGTACAAGTGTCATTGCTTCTGGAGATCTTTATCTTCTGTCTATACACACACACACACACACACACACACACACACACACACACACACACACCAGGGTTCCATGTCTTTGCTCTGGATACCCAGAACACTCTTCCCAGACCCCCAGCAAGGGACTCTTTAGTCTATGTTGTATTTTTTAAAAATTTATTTATTTATAATTTGAGAGAGAAAGAGAGAGAGCAAGCACTGATGGAGAGGGGCAGAAGGAGAAGGAGAGATAAACTCAAGCAGACTCTGCACTGAGTGCAGAGCCTGATGCAGGGCTCGAGTGACCCTGAGATCATGACCTGATCTGAAACCAAGAGTCAGATGCTCAGCACCACCCAGGTGCCCCTATGTTGTATTTATTTATTTATTTTTGATTCAGGTTCCTCCCCACATACAATGCAAGCCCTGTGTGGGGCAGAATCATGTTCTCTCATTTTTCCTATTTGCCCACTACCCAGAACAGTACCTGACACACAGTAGGTGCTTATTAACTGATGGTCACCTTCTCCTCTTACAGCCCCAATACAAGGCTGGGGAGACACACACAGTCCCTGATAGAGCCCTGAAAGACATGCATGTTATATCCCCAACACTAGTCTGGTTTGGATATAGAAGGACCACAAAATATCCTAAGGCCCCAAGATCCAGCTTAGAGATGTGGCCAGCTTGTCTGTCCCTGTGCTTCCACAGGAGCAGGTCTCAGCCCCAGGGAGGCTCAGTTTAAAAGCATGTCAATCATTCTCTGGAGAAACCTGGATTAAAAGATCAAAGCTGAGAAGCTGCCTGTTTGAGGAGGGGGCCAGCCAGAACATACAAGGAAATGTTTGGAGTAGAATATACACAAAGCAGAGGCTTGTGAAGAGCTGGGCTTGTGTGTGTGTGCAATTGATGAGTTGCACAAAGGCATCCAGCCTACGGGGCTTGTAGGGGCTGAACCCAGCCCACATTCCCTCCACCACTGTGTGTGCCCTGCTGTCAGGCTGCATCAGCCAGAACTCAACCACCCAGAGAGGGCACCCTTTGTTTTTTTTTTGTTTTTTTTTTTTTTAAAAAGATTTTATTTATTTATTTGAGAGAGAGAGTGAGAGAGAGAAAGAGCACAAGAGGGGGGAGCAGGAGAGGGAGAAGCAGACTCCCTGCCGAGCAGGGAGCCCGATGCGGGACTCGATCCCAGGACTCCAGGATCATGACCTGAGCCGAAGGCAGTCGCTTAACCAACTGAGCCACCCAGGCGCCCGAGAGGGCACCCTTTGTAACCACACAGAGATGCACCATCATCTTCCCTGAGTGAGGAGGGGCCAGACTCCGGGAAAGAACTCGGGGCTGGAAGCCAGCAGAATTGGGTTCTGGCCCTCATCAGCCCCTAATAGGCTGGATGACGCCAGACCACCCCCTTCCCAGGGCTTCAGCTACTATTTCTAAGTCCCATGATGTGCCAGGCACTGGGAATATGGGAAAGACAGAAAGATAAACAGTCCTCTTAAAATGCACAAATAGATGGAGAAAACAGATATTAAACAAATAACCACATAAATACATCAAAACAATTGTGATAAGCACAGTGAAGAAAAGTCTAGGGTTCTGTGAGAGAGAATTACAGCGAGGGTTTCATTTGCAAGAAGAGAAGGAATTATGAAGGAAGAAGCATAAATGGGAGTTAACTAGAATGTGGAGGAAGGGAGGTAAGATTTTTGGCTGGAGAACAGTCATTATCCAGGCAACAAATATTTATTAAGCACCTATTGTATGTTGGGTCTGGAGCAACGAAGAAAGGAAAAAAAGTCCAGCAAAGGGAGGAGACACAAAATGGAATGAGTTTATATGGAAGGCAGAGGCAAAAGCCAGATCATTCCGCACCTTGGAGAGTAAGGTAAGGGTTCGGAGTTTTCTTCTGGAAATAATAAAAAAGGTGTTGGAAGGTCTTAAGCAGCTTTGTGACATGATCCGATCTGCATGTAAGATCCTATTGGATGCTTTTGGGAGACCAGAGCCTGGTGCACACTAAGGGCTCAGTGCCTGTGGGGTGCTGTGGGGATGATGTTGAGGACTTGTCTGGCCCTGTTCCCCCAAGACAAAACAAGTAGCCCATGGCCATGTGACCTGAGACCCATGGCCTCTTTCTTTGTCATCTGGCTCTCAAGCAGGACCAGAGGAGTTGCTATGCCTTTAGGGATCTCAGCTGTCATATCCCTCCCACCTTAGGGGAACCCCTGGTTTAGAAGGAGTGAAGGAAGACTAAAGACAACCCCCCCCTGCCACAAGTGGTAAGCTGTTCACAGTGCTCATCCTTTGCAAAGTTGCTCTCCATTTTGTGATCCAGGGATGAGTCCTTGTTAACCGGAATCCTGATTCTGTTCAGGCATTTGGGCTGGGAGAAGATAGCGTGCCTCATTAGTGGGGGCTGGGCCCTCCTACAGCACCAGAGAATGAATCCTGATTGACTGAAGCCAATCATGGATGCCCATTCTCAGCAGTAACTGGCTTAGGTACAAGCATGTGATATAATTCTGGAAGGCCAGGGGAAAGGTTTTCTTTGTTCCTAAAAGAGGACGTGAGAAAGGACGCCCTGTCTCATTGTCTGCACATAATGCACAGAGGTGCTGCAGCCCTCTTGTAGTGGTGAGGGGAAACATCTTTAACACCCAAGAATGGCAGAGCCAAATCTGAGGTCCAGTTGAGTTGCTGAACTAACCAACCTTGCCCCAGGGCACCCTGAGGTGTATATAATAATGATTTACAAATTTCACAATCCCTCTCCCACTGTTGGATAGGCTATGGCTAGCAACTCAGCTATGATACATGCAATCTATGTCCAGTAAAGCTTCCCACCTTCACATCAAGGAGACATTCAGCTGAATTGCAGTCAGGAAGTTCTGTTTATCAACATGGATGGGACTGGAGGAGATTATGCTAAGCAAAATAAGTCAAGCAGAGAAAGTCAATTATCATATGGTTTCACTTATTTGTGGAACATTAAGGAATAGCATGGAGGACATTAGAAGAAGGAAAGGAAAAATGAAGGGGGGGAAATCGGAGGGGGAAACGAACCATGAGAGACTATGGACTCTGAGAAACAAACTGAGGGTTTTAGAGGGGAGGGGGGTGGGGGGATGGGTTAGCCCGGTGATGGGTATTAAGGAGGGCACGTATTGCATGGAGCACTGGGTGTTATACGCAAACAATCATGGAACACTACATCAAAAACTAATGATGTACTGTATGGTGACTAACATAACATCATCATAATAATAATAATAAAAAGGAAGTTCTGCTTAGCATCTGGCTTAAATTTTTACTGCTGCTTTAGGGGCTCTTTCCCTGTGAAGGAAACCCTACAGAGATCATCTCTTTGCCTTAAACAACCACCTAGAATCTTGGCCCCATGGGGGGGTCACCTTGGTTGTGGTTGGATCCCTAGCATCTAGACCAGTGTCGAGCACAGAGTAGGTGTTAGAAAAGGGTTTCTAAAATGAACACATAAACATGAAGTCTTCATCAGAGGGTGGAGTGGAGGTTTCTCTATTAGGGAAAGAAAACAAGTATTCTCCTCTTCTGACTGAGATACAAACACATCCATATTTACTAACTTCAGTTCAGGCATGGGGCCCCTGGTGGGATTGGACAAAAGCCAGAATTCTCAGCTCTACAGGAGATCTTTCTGGCCTTAGTGCTCACTGGGGGTCACCACGTTCTCTCATGGGTCTCTGGTCCTTGGAAGTTCTGGAAGTTCTGGTCCACCTAGGCTCCTGTCTGCCCCCCCCCCCCAGATGACCCAAGGTGTCCAAAAGTCCCTCATTCTCTGATGAAAGCATATGCTTCACTACCTTCAAATCAGCTGATCTCTCCTGTCATTTTTCCTCTTTCCCATAACTCTTCCATTGTCTGCCTTGAATTCCAAGTGGTTCTTTGCCTGCAGATTCCATCTCCTCTGAGAGACTATGAACACATGGTCAGTTCTTTTTCTTTGTTTAGGTAAACTTCAAAGAAAACTGTAACAGACTTACAGAAGAGTCCCCAGATCATCAAGGTAGAGCTCAAGGAATTCCACCAGATTAAGTAACAGAATATTCCCAATGCCCAGAAGCACTCCCTCCCATGCTCACTTCTGGTCACTCTCTCATCTCTCTTCCCTGACTTTTCCAACTTCTAGATGAGTTTTGCCTGTTTTTGCACTAAATGGAAATGGAATCACACAGAAGGTCCTCCAGGGACCTGGTTTCCTGATTCAACACTAAGTTGGTATCTGTTGCTGCCTATAAGAGTCATTCACTCATTCCCATTGTACAGATGGGGAAGTGAAGGCCAAGGAGCAAGTACAAGCAAGGTCAGCCAGACAACCAATGGCTCTTCTCCACTGCCTCGGAGTCCCTCCCCTGGTGCCGTACCGTGTCCCTCTGTGGGGCAACCAGCATCTCCTTTTCCCATCCATCCTCCAGGACCAGTTTCTCTTTGGAGAAAACCACCTTCACCCCCTTAAAAAAAAAAAAGCCCTTCCTCATTCTTGGCTCCAAAGTAAGATCCTCTTTATTTCCCCAGCTCTTTTCTTCCTGCACTCTCGATATAAAACCTTTCGCCAGCTCCGCAATTACCACTGAGAGAAATCTCATCTATTTTGGGCATTTCATTTGTGCCTTCACACTGGGCCTGTCTTTAACACACCTGAACAATCCTCTTCAGGACAGCACCCCCCCCTCCCCGAGTGGCACCTTTTCAATGCCACCAGCCCCGACTCACGCCCCCTCCATTCGGACTCTTATCCTTTTCATGATATCATTCCTTGCACTGTTGGAAATGGATCATTCAACCCAGACTCCACTGATAAGACGAAAAGCTCTTCCCTGCCTGGGGCCACTGGGTTTACCAACACTTCAATGTAAGCATCTTCTACAAGGATTTAATTTAGATATTTAGACAACAGATTTTTATCTGCCACACTGGTGGCTTTGCCTCAGAGTAGAGTGAGGATAATCAATTGGCTATTTAATCAGGAGGTGGGTGGGAGGGTCTGTGTATGTGGGCTGTGGGGATAAAATAAGGACTCGGAGTCAAGACTCTCAGCCTAGGTAACTGACTCAATGTGTGACCTTGAGAAGGTCACTTCCCCACCCTGAGCCTCAAGGTTTCATCAATAAAAGGTGCACTAAACTGGAGAGGGAATGACCTAGCAGGGAGTCCACACGGGGCCACCACCCTCAGTTGTGCATATGGCTCCCTACACAGGGATACCCTGGTTCGGGGGGTAAGTGGAGGCTGAAGGAAGCCCACCCAGAGAAAAGGGGCTCCCTTCCCTAATTCACAAAGGTGTCTGTGGCTAAGCAGAAGCTGGTGCTATGATAGGTGTGTGGTTTTTCTGGGGGAAAAATGCCTTTCCAGCTTCTCAAAGCATCCTAGTCCGAAGGATTCAAAACTGTTAGTTTATATAGTCTCTTGGACCCCTTGCTTCTCTGCCATTCTGTGAGTTTGCTCGTATTTCCTTTCCATTTCAAATACCCCCTGCCCCGCACTGAAATGCTCAGTAATTGTGGAGCCCAACTCCTCGAATAAAATAGCTGGAGAGTGGATGTCTGCCTGGGACCATACCTGCATCTCTCAGGGAGGCAGTTTGACTCCAGGGAGACTAAGGCGGGATGTCCACGCAGAGAGAAAGGGGCTTTTATGAAGCATGGGGTGAAAAATGAATAACGTATTATCTGGGGAGCTAACAGGGTGAAGAGGCAGCTGCTGTCAGTGAAGGCAAGAAGCTCCTGTTGTTTGGGGTTTCGGGCTGAGAGTCAAAAAAATTAAAACAAATGTAGCTGAGGTGGGTGGGTGGTGGGAAAATGCTTGGGGGAACTCAAATCCCAGGAATCTTCAGGGACTGACTGATGTCCCCATTGCACACACGCCGCCTGAAGGAAAGGAGACAGCAGCCTTGGATCTGCAGGCAGCCCCCACCTGCAGAAAGCCCGTGACTTCAGCCCAGGGATGGCTGACGTGTCTTGGATTAGGGCTCGGTTGTTCAAATTGCACGAGGGTTTTTGTGTTCAACTTTTATTTTGTTAAGCCCCTATTAAATATTTAAGGAGCTGGCCCCTAGAACATTTAAATTAGGATCTGATTTACATCAAATTGATTTGCACATCACCTTTGCCAATCAGGTCCTCTCTTTGGGGAATGTGGAGCTGGGGACAAGGAGACTCAGTCTACCAGTTGTGGGGAGCAGACCTGGAAGGTTATGGAGAGCCGAGGGCTGAATCTGGCAATCTGGAACAGTTGCGTTCTGGGGGAATCTCTCTGTGATAAACCCCTTTTGGTTGGATTCTTGCAACCAAACCATCCTAAAAGAGATGCAAACTTCAGCCACCACTGGGGGTGATGGCAGGATGGATGCTCTAGAATCTTCAGTGGGGTCCTCGTGACTCCTAGGGGGCTTGAGAGTGGGTATGCCCCATTTTAAGTAATTCCTGGATATAAAATTCCAATGTACAACAAAGCAAATTGGATAGAATAGTATTATTAAAGATGTATTTATTTATTTGGGGGGGGAGGGGCAGAGGGGGAGAAAGAATCTTAAGTAGGCTCCATGCCCAGCATGGAGCCCAATGCCGGGCTCGATCTCACGACCCTGAGATCGTGACCTGAGCTGAAATCAAGAGTTGGACACTTAACCAACTGAGCCACCTGGGCGCCCCTATCCAGAATTTTTAAAGAAACACATTCATTCCAGTTCTCCTTCTTCAGGTGCCTGAACAAATGTCCCTCCCTCCCTGTCTCTCTCTCTCTCTCTCTGCTTCTCTTTTCCTTCTGATAATTATAGCAGCTGTCATGCTGTGAGCTCATACTATGTCCTAACGCTGTGCTAAGTCTTTTGTTGACATTATTCCATCTAACACTCACAACAGCCCGGCTAGGTTATTCTCTCCTGTGTCAGTGATGAGGAAGTTGAGGTTCACGTGGGTTACGTAATTGCTCAATGTCACACAGCTGCTAAGTGGCAGAGGCAGGACTTGAATGCAGGGCAGCCTGAGTCCAGAGGGTGGGACAGAGAGGAGCTGTCAGGTGGGAGCTTAGACTGCTGGGAGGAGTTAGACAAAGGTGAGCTTGTCCAGGGCGGGAAAGAGGGCGTTGAAGGAGAGTGCTAGAGTGGATGAGCTGGACCCCTCCCCAGAGGATGCTGGAAACCCTCACTCTGGACCTCTTTCATGCACTCTTCACCCCCTTCGATGGATGCCACTTTCCTTCTTGGCTGCTTTTAAGAATCTCCAAGTCCCCAAGATTCTAGTCTCCCAGGGTCCTCTGCATGGTCACACTCACCTACGCATGTGTCCGCCCCTGCTTCCCAAGACCCTTCCACCATTCCTGCCACCCTCACCTCCTCCTGCTTCCCTCCTGGCTTCCCCATCAGATGCCTGCCCGCTGATCTGCAGCCCAGACACCAAGGTGTCTTCTGGAGGGGAAAACTCAGAAGAAAGTACCCAGAGACAAGGCAACATCTCACCCAAGGAAACGGGGTGTTAGTGTGCCTGATTTCAGGCACAGAATCAGGAAAACTTGAAAACTGGAAGAAACCTAAAAGGTGTATCAGTTTCAGGATGAGGAGAGTGAAGTCCAGAAGGGGAGAATGACTTATCATCCATCATGCACCTAATGGGTAGAAGAACTAGCTTGGTTTCTTGCTTTCCTTCTTTCTCTCTTTCTTTCTCCTCTTTCTTTCTTTCTCTCTTTCTTTCCCCTCTTTCTTTCTTTCTTCCTTCCTTCCTTCCTTCCTTCCTTCCTTTCCTCTCTCTCTCTTTCCTTCCTTCCTTCCTTCCATCCTTCCTTCCATCCATCCATCCATCCATCCATCCAGATTTCTCTAGCAGCTATCATGTGCCAGTCATAGGACCTAGAAATACAAAATGGAATAAAACAACCTCAAGGAGCTTATAGTCCAGGCCGCAGATGGTATAGCTCCCATCTTAGGGGATGTATTATTTCATGAAAGTTGGCTATTTAACAAACATGATATTTACCATGTTCTAGACCTCATAGTATTTACAAATATTATCTCAACCAATCCTCAACACAACCCTATAAAGTAGGTGCTATTTTATCCCCATTTTGCAGATGAGAAAACTGAGATACAGAGATGAAGGCCATCCAGCCAGTAAGTGTTAGAGCTGGGATTCAGGCTCGGGCTGCCTGGCTGCATTATGCCTCCTTGCCTTTCTAAAGCACTTCCATAGCATGATATTGTAAAAACAAACAAAAAAACAAACAACATCCCCCCAAAACAAACAAAAAAACCCACAACAATAAAAAAATCAAAACCAAAACTACCAATATGCTCTTTAAACCACAGTAAAATAGGTAAACATACAAGTAAAGAATGCAAAATCAGAATTAAGAAAAATAAATGACACTCAGAAGTCAAGGGTAATGAAAGGGAAAACAGAACAAGGATTTGTAAGGTATCCTCTCCCAGGGTCACGGGTATTCAACCACAATTGGAGTATATGAGTCTCCTGGCACACAAAGAGAAAAATTACAAAGTCTGAGTTATAGTATTTTCATAATTCTTGATTAGAAAACTAGTTCTTTTGGAGAAGTGCAACAGTCTGTTTATTTTTTCTTTAAAAAAAATCATATATTACAGATCCCTGTTGGGAGCAAAGACCACATCCTATGTATCTCTATAAAGGGTCCTCTGATAGAGTGATGTGGAAGGTGTTTGGGGGGCAGGGGTGATTGGGGGAGGGGTATATTAGTTTCCTAGGGCTGCCATAACAATGTGCCATGAATCGGTGGCTTAAAACAACAGACATTTATTCTGTCACAGTTTTGGAGGCCGGAAGTCCAAAATGAAGGTGTTGTCAGAACCATGCTCCCCCCAAAGACTCTGGGGGAGAGTCTTTCCTTGCCTCTTCTAGGTTCTAGTGGCCTGGGTGTTTCCTTGGCTTACGGCTGCATCACTCCAACCTCTGCCTCTGTCTTCACATGGTTCTTCCCTGTGTGTCTGTGACTCTTCTATTCTTATAAGGACACCAGTCATATTGGATTAAGGGTCCACCCTCCTCTAGGATGACCTCATCTTAAATCACAACTGCAATGACTCTATTTCCAAAAAATGTGACATTCAGAGGTTCCAGGTAGACATGAATTTGGAGGGGGGAGACATTTTTCAGCCCACTACAGATGGCCAGAGAAGGCTTCCCTGAGCAGGTGACATTTTTGTTAAGATCTAAAGAATGAGGAGGACCTGGTCATGCACAAGTCTGGGGGAGGAACAGTCCAAGGTGAAGTGTGAAGGCTCTAAGTCTGCGATGAACATGGTGTGTAGGAGGGCCAGCAAGGAGATCCCTGTGGATGCAGCAGCATGGGGAAGAAGGAAGTGGGGAGCAGGTGGGGGAAGGGAGGAAGAGTAGAAAGAGGCTGAGGCCATTGCCAGGAGCTTGGGATTTCATCATAGCACAGGAGTGCAGGTTTTGAGCAGAGGAGTACATGAACTGGTTTGGTTTCTAAATGATCACTCTGGTGGCCACACACAGCACGGCCTGGAGGGGAAAGCAATGTGAATAGCCACAGAGATTTGGAAGATGGTCCCTGTGAGTCCAGGTGAGAGATGATGGCAACTCTGACTAGTTCAGTAGCTGCGGGGATGGAGAAGAAGGGATTCAGGCTATACGTATAACTGATAGACTTGCTGATGAATCAATTCTATGTTGGGATACAGGGGTTGATCCTGTGGTCCTAGTTATTATACCATACATCTGTCCATCTGCAGCTGGCATTTTTCACTCAACAAACACCTTGGTCCTCTTTCCATGCCCAAACTTCAAATTTCAGCTCCAGTCCTTTTAACTGCTTCATTGCATTCCATAGTTTGGGTAGATTGCAATTTATAAATTCCCCCAACGTTGGATACTTAGGTTGTTTCTAATTTCCCACAGTTACATCAATACTACAATAAGAAACATTAATCCAATCACTCGTGTCTTCAACCAATTTCTTGAAAAGAATCTGGATACCTGTCCGAGGGTTTCTCTAGGCTAGAAGGAGTGTAGCTGGGTTGTAGAATACTCTCATTCTAATGAGATTTAGGTTTTTGCCGAAATATATTCCCATAGGTTCAGAGGCCACTGAACTCACTGAGCAGAGAAAGCCCATCCCTTCCCACCTTCTGAAGCTGAAGAGTCCCGGGGAACCCCCCACTTCCTGTGCCTTCCTAAAATTAAAAACTATGGAGTTCCTGTAGGCCATATGCTACCTTATGTCTGGTCTTTAAAAACATGGAGTGGCATTTTGGGAATGAGGACCAGACTGCCAACTGTAGCTTGGATCTGGGAAACAGTAGGATCCTCCTTGCAGACTGTTTTCCTTTCTCCTAATACATGCCCTCATTTGAACCCAGGTCCAGCAGGGGGAGAGGAGATTAAATCTTCATACCTCTTCTGGCTCATGGCTCTCCATCTGTTAAAGCAAATCATTCCTGGTAGAAAGCGAGCAAGACTGGGGAGGGAGACAGAATCCAGCTTCACTTTTTATCCTTTCTCTGAAAGCTACCTATGATTTTGTTTTCGGTCTGTTCTGAATCTCTAGCCTCATCAGAAACAAAATAAAATTTGAGGCAACACACATGACAGATAGAAGAATAATTTCCTTAATATGCAAAGAACTCTTACAAATTAAAAAAGAAAAAAACAACAACTCAATTCTATTAAATGAAGGACACAAAGAGGTAAAGCAATATTAGAAAATTACAAAATGGCCAATAAATATGCAAAGATATGTGTCCGTATTTGTTATTAAAGTAAGAGAACTTAGGCAGACACTACATCTAACTCTCAGAAGGGCATAGAGGAAGGAGCTTGATAATCCCCTGTCTTGCAAAGGCCAAGGAAAAAGACTCTCATACCCTTGGGAGGGGAGGGTGCAAACTTTGGGAGAGCAATTGGGCAATATCTTCTAGGAATTTCTAATAATTCCATCTCTATGAATTTATAGCATATATACACACCCCAAAGTGGACAAAAATGTACCAAAATGCTCACTGTAGTATTTTTTGTTGTAGCAAAAATTCTGAAAACAACCCTGATTGTGAGTCACAGGACACTGATAAAATAAAAAATGGCACATCTATACAATAGAATACAATGCAGCTACTACTAACAAAGAAAAGGGAAGCTCCAAATGTAGTGATATATTTTAAAACCCAAGATAGAGGGGCGCCTGGGTGGCTTAGTCGGTTAAGCGTCTGACTCTTGATTTTGGCTCAGGTTATGATCTCAGGATCGTGAGATTGAGCCCCAAGTTGGGTTCCGTGCTGAGTGTGGAGCCTGCTTGAGATCCTCTCTCTCCTTCTCTCTCTACCCTTCCCCACTCATGCTCTCTCTTTCTCTCTAATGAACAAACAAAAAACCCAAGATAGAAAGTTAAAGGAGAAGAGACAAGTTTCCTAGTGCAATATACAGCATTCTCATAGCAAACATTTCTGGAAAGATATAGAAGGAAGCACAATAGTAACTGCCTCTAGCAGATAGGAGTAGTGAAAGGCCTTTCACTTTTGTATACTTCTGCAGTGCTTTTGATAAACTATTACCATGTGTTACTTTTACGATTAAAACTTGTTTTAAAAATATTTAGCAGAAAGCTGATAATTCAGTACTGTGCTTAAAATCTGGAAATCAGCGCGTTTGAGCACTAACCCCAGTTTGTGTTCTTTTTACACCTGTGTTACATTGAGTTAATTGCTCAACCTCTCTGGGCCTGATTTTCTGTTTACTGAACTGAGATACTAGGAGTTGGTTGGTGGTGTTGTCATGGTTAACGTTCTTCTTTATGCTGCTGGAAGGATAAATTGGTACAGAAAAGCAAGCAGCTTAATTGCCTGATTCCAAAATTTGTTTTGTTTATTACTCATGGGCAAACATCGATCTGATATTCTGTTCTTGGATCTAACGTCACTTGGTTAAAGAAATAATAATGATGCTTCCCCACCGTGAAGGCATATCTGGAGATGTCAGAGGGTGATCCAATTTTCACCTATTCTTCTGTTAATTCCACCTGTAGTCCCAGTGCATGCTGGGAGTTAATGGCATTACCTCCCGGGTTGATGTGAAACACCTGGTGAGATTTTCCTCTCCTGCCTTCCCTAAAGTTGAGAAGGCAACTGGGTCAGACTCTGTCTTGGGTAGGAGTAAACAGAGACCTAAGAAATGTCAACAGAGAAAATCATTAAGCAGGGGAGATGTTATCAATAGGGACAGGAAAACTCGAGATGCTTAGGGAAGGGTGGGGGGTAACTGACAATAAAGGAAATGTGTAGAGTCTTTACAGAAAAATAGCAAAGAATCATGGTAAAGAGCAAAGACGGAGGCCATGTGGGGTTGAAGGAAGAAGTTGGTGGAGTCAGCAAGAGTGCAGCTGAAAAAAGAGGGAGGGCCAACCATAGCAGACAAAGACCATCTTGGGGGAGCTCACTGGTTGATTTAAAAAAGCTGAGAGGAGGGGAGTAGGGGGAGACAGACAAGTTGAAGACCAGGAAAAATAAGAGAAAACTGTATTCTTAAGATTGTTATCTATTTGCCCTACAATTCAAAGTGGGGAAAGGAAGACAGGTGGAAAAGGCAGGGAAGACGGGTAGCAGAGAATGGTTCACAGAAAGCTTTGTCTCCATGCAGTGTTGCTAAGTCAGGGGATGTCCTCCTGGGAACCTTGATTAGAAAGATACCCAGGTGAGTCCCAGCTCAGATGCCAGGTTATAATGGAGTGTTAGAGCTCCCCACAGGCGGGACTGTGTGTGGGATTCATCTCTGTCCAAAGGAAGTGAGCACATGGTAAACTCATGCTGCACAAATGAATGAATGATGCCCATTCACTTTGGGGCAGGCATCTGGCTTTCTGGGAAGGAGCAAAAGAAACACCCTGACACCCTTCTCCATGGAAACACTACTGGCTTCTATCAGGACATTGGCTAGTGTTCAATTTACAAACATCGCCACCCACAGCATCATGGCTACCATTTACTAAGCACTCAACCATATTGAGACACTGATAAGTGCTTGCAGACATTGTCTCATGCAATCCTCAAATCTAACCTCCCAGGTGGGTATCATCATCATTCCCCTTTCACAGATGAGGAAAGACTGAGGACGGTGAAGTGGCCTGCCCAAGGTTACCCAGTTGGGAACTGAAAGCAGGTATGTTGATTTCTGCCCAAGCCATTTGCATCAAGATGCCCAAGACCTACAGTGGCCCACGTGGAGGAGATGCTTGTCTCCCTGTTTTATAAATGTGAAGACGGCCACCCAGGGAGCTAAGTTCAGATGGTCAGACTCCAATCGGGCTCCTTCCACTAGGCAACTGCTTTTCCCTAATCCCACAGGGAGGCAGGAGACCACTCAGTGTGGGTTTTGTTTTGTTTTGGTTTTGGTTTTGGTTTTTGGTTTTTGGTTTTAATTTCCAAAACTTTCAGACATCTCTTGATTTATAAAAGTTGTCTTAAAGTCCTGATTGTCCAGCCATTTTGGATTTCTAGGACTGGATCAGTGAGTGTCCACCCACTGGTGGGTCCCCAGGGGACATTTGGCAATCCCTGGAGAAATTTCTGGTTGTCACACTAGGGGGCAGGGGGAGATTCTACTGACATCTAGTGGGTAGAGACCAGAGATCCTGCTAAACATCCTACAGTGCACGGGACAGTCCCCACAATAGAGAATGATCTGGCCTCAAATGTCCATAGTACCAACGTTGAAAAACCTGATTATGGAAATCCTAAGCTCCTTTATAGGACTTTTTTGTTCATTTGTTTTTTGCTCTTAATGTGTCCTCCACCTATTCTTTTCTAAAACTAATGTTTGCATGCATAACTAAAACAGAGAAAAATCTTGTCATTTATGAAAACATTCCCATTAAATATGTAAGCCACAGAGATAAAGCTAAATATCCACCCATGCCCAGCCTCCCTTCTGCAGCAGCAACATCATCATCTGTGGTCTGGTGGACATCCTTTGAGACATTTTTCTATACATATGTATTTACATACAGTAGACGATATCCTTTTGTATGTTATGCTTTTGTGTATGCATACTATATAAAATGTTATCAGCCTACAAATTGCTTTTTCTCTCTCACAATCTCTTAGCCATCTGTGTTGATACATTTAGATCTACCACATTCTTTTCAACCCCTGTTGCAGGGTATTTGGGCTATTGGAGGTCTTTCTTCCACAATGAACCCGGATGCAATGAACACTCTCGAACTCACTTCCTTTTTCCTCTAGAAATGATATCAAAAGCTTGGCACAGAGTTGGCAACCTGTTCTTTAAGTTTTTTCTTTGACAAACGCCGAACTATCATGCAAGTTTATATTCCCACCAGCAATGTGCAGGTGTACCGTGCCCCGCCTCGTCACCAAAATATACTATTATCACACGTTTTACTTTATGCCAATCTGAAGGGTGAAAAATGTCTAGTTTTTAATTCTAACAGAACAAAGAGAATTTTTGAAGTGGATAATCCCCTCTTGGCCTCCCAGGTAAGGGCTGGTCCTTTTTACCCCCAACCACTTAGTATACATAGGGTGTCTGTAAACATTTTCTGAGCACCTGCTACGTACCAGGTGCTGAGCTTAAAGCTGTTCGATAGAGAGAAAATATACTCCTGTTGGCCAACAGTCATGTAACACGAGAGCATCCACTTAGAGCAGTGCCACACACCAGCTCAGGAACTAAGAAAGAAAGGGGAAAAAATTGGTCTGACTGACATGAGCGGAAGGGGAAGCATCTGGAAAAGTTGATTGAAGCAATTGGCTTTGGGGCCCTATTCACAATTTTTTTTTTACTAGTTGGTTTCGTTGTTCATTGTTTGCACCTCCCCCCACCCCAATCTGTCCTATGTTCTCATCTATCTCTGACCTCTAGCATAGGGCCTGGTAGACAGCAGGCAGTCCATAAACATTTGCTCTTTGAATGAATGATCTTATCTGATTCGAAAGCCCTGTGAGTAGGTATTCCTGTTTTCTCCATTTTACACAGAAGAACCCCAGGGCGCAGAGAGGTGAAGCGGTCGGCTCAAGGTCACACAGCCAGCAAGGAGCAGCTGTGAATTAGAACTCAGATGTGCCAAGTCCAAAGTCCTGCCCTTGACACCAAGCTCTGGGAGCCAGTCGTATTGCCTGAGTGAGAGGAAGTCATGTAGGGCAGACAGACCCAGGAAAAGAGAGGAAACTTGCCACTTGTCCAGATCTTTTCTTCAACCCCTGGATTTGAGAAGGTCTGGCTCTTTTGAGACTGGGAGCCACGTGAATCTCCCGTCAGTCCTCTCCCTTTCTTGCCCCTGGATGGATTCTCTTAAATTGTCTTTCTCTCCCCTGCCCTCCCTCTTCCCCATTCCTTCCAGTCCCCAGGGGCTGCCAAAGATGCCATTCGGTAGGATAATTAAAGTTCCCCTCCTGTTAGCATCTCGCTCCTGAGCCCTCCTTAGCAGCTGTTCAGCCGGAGCGGGCCAGGGAGAGCTGCACAAAAGCTTGCTAATAATTGTGTCTACAAGCTGCGCGTGTGTGTGTGTGTGTGTGTGCGTACGACTGCTCGTGTACATGGCCAGCATGCGCCTGGTCTCACCCCACCCCCTTGGGTGGGGGCCACAGATTCATTACAGATTTTTCTTGGTGGCTCTGAGAAGAGGGAGGGGAAGGGGACCAGATGGCAGACAGGCGGGTGGCGGTCGGCCCTGCCTCCCCCTCCTCTCACCAAGCAGATGCCCTAGGAACAAGGGCCCCCGAGGCAGAGGCAGGGGCAGGATTAGAAGGAATACTCCGTATCAATTAGTGTCAAAGGCCAGGGAGCTGGTGGGGGAGGGGCAGCCCCTTGGATCTGGCAGGTGGGGAAGGGGAGAAAAAGCACTGACTAGGGAGGGGAGCCAAGACCAGGCCTGCAGGGGTTAACATGCATCCTCACAGGGAGCTGGGAGTGAGAATGGAATGACCCTCAGAAATCATCAAAGGCAGCATCCTGCTTCCAGATGGGTAAACTGAGGCCAGGGGAGGCAAAGAGACTTGCTGGAAGTCTTACAGCTTCTGGACTGGGGCTAATACTACTATTAGAGCTCTAATATTATTAGATATCATATAGCATGAGATAATACTAGATATTAGAAAATGCTAATATATATTAGATAATATTAATAACATTATTATTCATATTCTTGTAAGTTTTAATACCAAAAATTCTAGCAGCAATGGAATAGTATGAGCCTCCATCTGAGGCACTCACTATGTGCCACATACTTGGCAGACAATTTCTTATCTACTCTAATCCCCCAATGGCCTGATAAGCTAGATCTTAATAGTCTTGTTTCATGGATGAAGAAACTGAGGCTCAGAGAGGGGAGTGAGGTTGCCCAAAGTCACACAGCCAATAAAGATGGCGCCGAGAGTCTAACCGAGAGCGGAGCAAACTGAAAAATCAATAAGCAAGGCTTGTCTGGACTCCCCCTTGGAGAGAGGCTGGGTCCATACTGGCGTAGAGGAACAGCACTCTTAAACCCTCACTTCTTTCACCCTAAAAAAGAGGATTGAATTTCAAGTCCCAAGACACAAATTCAAGCTCAAGCTCTTATTTACAAGCTGTTGTGACCCTGGGCAAGTTACTAAGCCTCTCTGAATTTGTTTCCTCCTGTACCTTATGATGTTACCCAACAATGGGAGGTGGGTAAAATTACTTTGGATAAATGTCTGTAATGGAGTACTGTGCAGGCATTAAAAATGATGAGGTGGATGGGTATTTACTGGCATAGGAAGATACTCAGACTATATTGTTAAATTAGAAAAAAAATCTGAAGTAAAAATAAACATACCCAATATTATCACATATTGATTAAGACATAGCGAAAGTAGTAGTAAGATAAGAAAATGAGAGAGAGAAAGAATGAGAGTGAGTCAGTGAGTCCAGAAGGCTAAACTCCAAAATATTCACAGTGGTTATTCTGTGCAGTGGTATTTTCTTTTCTGTACCCTAGTATATACAAAAATTAGTAGTCATACAAGTGACAAATATTAAAAGTCTGTTCAATCATCAGTCTTGGCCACTTCTGAGTATTGTGAAGACCCAAGGAGTCTGGCTCTGCACACCGTTAAGTGCCCCATACAAGCAAGGAATGGTTTGTCTCTTGGGGTGGGGAGGGGAGTGGTAAGAGGTGGGCAAGGATCTAGTTTACAGCTCAGTTAGAGACCTGGCAACTTGTGTGGGTCAGGTCCGAGTCAAAATGAACCAGTGTCTGAGGGCCTCTGGAGAGGGAAGGGTTAATGTGCAAATCCATAAAGCTGACCCTGGGGTGGCCCACTTAGGAGACCATCTGCCAGCAGGCCAGCAGCTGTCAATCCCAGGCCAGCTCTGCCTTCTCCCAGGCTCCTCCTCCCAGCCCACACAGCTCCCAGCGGCCCAGATGCTTCTGCCCGGGCCCTGCTCTCCAGCCAGCGGATCTGGCCTGGCAGAATCATCGCATCTCCCTTACCCCCAGCATTAGGACTGGCATTGCAGGCAACAGAGGTTACACACTTTCTCACTCATGGTCTCATTTGACCTCAGTGACCATAGATAATGAGGTGTTGGTTTTCCCATTGACTAGCTAAGGAATCTGAGTCTCAGAGGGGTTACGTGACTTGGCCAAGGTCACGAATGAATTCTCTTTGGGAGACAGCCCCGGCTTCTGGGGGAAGCAGCAAGCCCTCCCTGCTCTGATATTCTCCCACCGGCACTACTCTGCCAAGAGAAGTCGAGGGACCAGATGAGGGCCGTGTGCCAAAGCCCATCACCAAGAGCTCAGGGCGGGACACGGGGTGGGGATGGTGGGACAGAAGAGCACCAGATGGGGGTCCGGGACACTGGGTTTGAATCCCCACTCTACCTCTCCACTCTGCCTCATCTTCTCTTCCATCTAGAAGGTCTCAGGAACCTCCCAACTCTTCCACTGGGTGAAATCCAAGATTTCTGGCTACTTCCTAACCCTGGGGAGAGAATAAGATGAGCACCTTTCTTCACACACCACCACCACACCCTCTGGAGTCAGATATTGGGCCTCGCAGACCAGAAGAGGGGAGAGAAAAGAGTTAACTTGAGGGGCAGATGGAGGAGGGACAGAATCCTCCCTGGAACCTGCCCAAATGTCAGACTGAGCAGTTCAGGACTGGCGGCCAAAGGAGGCAGAGAGAGACCCAAAAGCTCCCAGAACAGATGGGCCAGCCAGGGCACGAGGGGGATGAAATGGCCGTCATAATCATAATATCGCAAATTCCTCTGGTGCATTCCCGTTTCCAAAGCTCATTCAAATCCATTATCTTATTGGAACCTCGCAACTCCTCTGGACAGTAGATGGCCAGGGCCTGTGAGATCCATCTGGCAAGATGAGGCAACTAAACTCAGAGAGGTTAAGAGATCTGCCCAAGGTCACACAGCTCATTTGCTGTCAGAACAAGGGAATCAGGTCTCTTGAATTCCAATTCATCCATCAATGGACTAGCAATCCGATCCTTCATTTCCCAACATGGGGGCTTGGAATGATGAGATATATGAGTAATACAATCTCAACAATAATAAAACCAACAAGTGTTGATCACTTATAAGGTGATAGGCACTGCATTAAGCACTTAATGTATATTACCTCATTTAATTCCCACTTTGACCCTCTATGGGCTAGATATTACTATTAGCTCCAATTTACAGATGAAGAACACTTAGGTGCACATGAGTGAAGTCACTTGCTCAAGATCACAGTTATAAAATAGTGGAGCTAAGATTCAAATATAGATCTCTCTGTTCCTTCACAACTGCATTAGCAGTTCTCAATCATCATTGCACATTAGAATCCCCTAAAGAGCCTTTAAAAAATCCTGATGCCCAGATATCACCTCGAATCAATTAAATCAGAATGTTTGGATGTGGGGCCCAGGCGTTGTATTTTTTAAAGAGCCCCAGGGGATTCCACTGGGCAGCCAGGTTTGGCAACCTCCATACTACAGTCTCCTTGGGGACTACTCCTCTCCTCTTCTCAGAAGGGAAGACACTTCTAAGTGTCTCTGTTTCTCCGTCTGTACGATGGAGCCCCTTCAGCTTTGAGAGACTAGGATCCAGCCTCTCTAGGCTCAGGCCAGGAAAGTGTTAACCCCCTCCTCACCCAGAGCTTTGTGCTGAGAGCTCCAGAAGGCAGCCAGGTCCCAGCTGTCCCTTCCCCTCTCCCCAAGAGGCAGCTAGGGTGTGGGGAGTCTGCACCCAGGACCAAGCCTGTTGTATAACTTTTATTCTGTTTCTCTCAAATTAGGCTTTTGTGCAACTGCAAACACTGGACTCTGCAACCCTCAGGGACGGTGATGCTGCTGAGCGGCGTTCTCCATCTTCTCTGAGTAAACCAGCTCAGTGCCCCCCGAAATACAGCGAAATCACAAAGGACGGGGGAACCTGGGGTGCTGCCAATGGAACAAAGGAAAATAGCTCCTCAAGAAGAGCCTGTGGCTTGGTGGGAACCAGGACGTTCTTATTTCCCAGGCTCTGGAAATTATCTCCACTTTTCCCCCAGCAGGAAGCAAAGAGCCTTCTCTGCGCTTGTTCTCCTTTCTACGGAGTCTGGGGGAGCAGGGTGGGAAGGAAAGGGAGTCTCTTCCCAGGTTCGAGTCCTGGCTGTTGGCTGACTGGCCGAGCAGGCTGCCACACTCTGGCCCATTTCCTGGCCTGTAAATAAGGCGGCTGGAGCCTCTCCTGACCCTGACCTACCTAGTTCTCTCATCAGCTCTGGCAGCCGCAGGATGGAGAATAGAAAAGCCTAATGAATGTAGAAATTCAAAGAAAAGCAGGCCTCCTGTGAGAGCTCTCTGCCTCTTTGCCCCTCCTCCATCGCGAACAGCTGCTCTTGAAACTGCAGTGCTTTGCCCAAGCCCCTGGAACTCACCGATGTCGTCCACAAATATCTGGGGCACAAAGGGGAGGGGGGGAGCTTCTAGGATTGTGAAGTCTAGGAATCTGAGGTCCTAAAGACAGTGTGTCCTAGGAGGCAGGAATCACCCCATCAGCTCAGCTGATGACAAATGGTGGATCCCCGGAGCATAAAAACCACAGAATCCTATGGTTTGGGAAACCTTAGAACCAGGGGCATAACCAGGTGTGTGGGACATGAAGCTTACACAGTTTGGAAGCCCCCTTTTAAGAAAAAGAATATGAAATCTCAAAAATAAAGTTAGGTCCTTAAGTGAATGTTTATTTGCAATGAGAGGACAACACGTGACAAAAATTTACAAGCCAGGAAAACCCACCAACAACCCCAGTCCAGACTGTAACACAATTTTTTATTAAATTAACATTCTGAAATATCTCTACCGTACTTTATTCCTTAGACTTTTGGACTACCTATTCTGATCGCCTCTTCATATGACAATTTTGTAATACTGTCATACATAGACTAGAAAGATAATTCAGCATTTTCTCTAGGATGGTTTGTTTAGGAGGACTTTGGGGTATGTGGTTGACAGATCCAAAGATCACACTGAGATATGGGAGGACAGGGCCCTTCCTGTGTCCCTCTGATTTTTCTACTGCCCATCAAAAGGACTTCCTTTCGGAGCTGTGCTGGGAGCGCTGTCTTAGCCACATCTAGATATCCAAGCACTGGAGATATCTCACTTTTAGTTGGTGACCTCCCCTCGTAACCTCTACCAGCTCGCCTGCTTAACAATCTCAAACCCTTGGGGGAAAGGAAGTAGGGGAAATAGGAACCGAAAATGTATATAAAATTGCCCTCATTTTTGATAGTGATCTACACAACTGCTGACTTCAATCTTTTGCAGCGTGTCCCTGAGAGCATTGGGAATGAAGGATGCCACAGAACCCTGGGGACGGGGGCTCAGGACAGCTGGAGACAAGGAGGGTATAGCACTGTGCAGTTTGAGGGTTTGATTGGATGACACAGTTCGTGGGAATAAGGGGAGGCAGGGGAGTGCGGCCTCCGTGAATGTGTTCAATCCACTTACCCCTGCTCCTTAACGAGGCTGTACCTCAAGCCAAGCAAAGCTTTCCCACATGTCTTTCCTCCCTGGGCCCCAGATAGAACTATACAGAGATAATGCTAGTGGTTATGAGCACAGGGCCTGGGATTCAAGTCCCCACTCCATTTCTTACTAGCTGTGTGACCTTGAATGAGTGCTGTCACTTCTCTGCGCTCCAGGCTTCTCAACCGTAAAAGGAGGATGAAAATGTACCCACCTTATAAGGTGTTTGTGAGGATTAAGCAACATAGTTCATATACAATGCCTAGCACAGTGCCTGGCACTGGGGTAAACACTAAGTAAATGCCGGGTGTTTCTATTACTACTCCTGTCCAGCTTGGCCTTTCTCACCACCAGAGCCCAGTGAGAGTCCCCTCCCTTGCACTTGATCCTGGAGAAGGGCTGAGATTGGCTCTCCTAGTATCATATGCTAGCCCTGCACCAATTACAATGTCTAGGGTAACAGAGAAATAAAATTGTGTCTATTGTAGCCCTGATAGGCATGCAAGTAAGGTTCTGTCACGATCAAGGAAAGGAAAAATGTTCTGGAACGGCCTAAATAAAAAATATGACAGGGGCGCCTGGATGGCACAGTCGGTTGAGCGTCCAACTCTTGGTTTCGGCTCAGGTCATGATCTCAGGGTCCTGGGATTGTGCCCCATGCCAGGCTCTGTGCTCAGTGTGGAGTCTGCTTAAGACTGTCTCTCCCTCTCCTTCTCCCTCTGCCCCTCCCCTCTGCATTCTCTCTCTCTCTCTAAATAAATCTTAAAAAAAAAATATGACAGTCCCTTATACCCGTCTTCTTACTTCGTTTGCCCTGTGAATGGGAAATATACCCTTCTAATCAATTGGGTTTCCATCCCATCTCACTGGCCACTGGCCCACATTTCTGACAACCGGTGTCCTTTCTCAGAATCTCTAGGAATCTGGGGAGAATGAATCCATCCTAACCCCCGGCTCTGCTCCCTGAGAGCAGAGACTATGTCTAGTTCACTGTACTTCCAAAGCATCCAGCACCAGGTCTGTCACATAAAACACACTCAATAAATAGGTTACTGAATGTTCAAGTGAATAGATGGGATACCAATTTGTAAAGGAAAAAGCAATCAGGGGAAATGACTTCCCAAAGATCAAAGAGGAACTTTCTGGCAGCTAAGTTCTTTTCCTGTTTTCTTCTTTGTAACCAACATTAATTAAGTGTTAATGGTGGGCCATGCCCTGGCTGATCGCTTTGTCTATCATGATGTTTAATCCTCCCCGAAACACTTGAACGTTGCACTTCACCTAGGCAGTGTGGTCTATTGGTTAAGACCTACATTCAAATCCTAGCACCAGAAATTTCTAGCTGTGTGATCGTGAACAATTACTTCCTTTCTTTGGGGCTCTCCTTGTCTATAAAATGGGAACAACAACATATACTTGACAGAGTTAATACATTAAACATGCTAATGCATATGAAGAGTTTGGCATCGTGCCTGGACCAAAGTAAATGCTCAGTGAACAGTAATTTATTTTTCCTTCCCTCTTCCTCTCATATGAAGAAAAAACTTATCAGACAGTCCTCAGATGCTCACACTAGTATGTGATTCCAGGAATGACAGGCAATTCCAATATAGGCAGAGAGGATCGCACCAAACTCCATTTCCTTTCTACCCAGATGCTACTAGATTATACTTCCCAGCTCTCTTGGCACCTCGATGGGATCTTGCGACTAGCTTCCAGCAATGGAATGTAAATGGAAGTGTTGGATCACTTCCCGGTCGAAGCAGTTAAGACCAAGTGGGACTTCTCTACCTCAGTTCATTCTCTTCATCTTTCAGCTGAATCATGCCTTATAACCTTGAAGCCATGTCATGGAGGTGGGTCCCTGTATAGCTACATGAAGCAAAACCCTTCTTCAACCCACAGAGGACTAAGACAGGAACAGGACATGACTGGATCATATTAAGCCACTGAGATCCCAGGGTTTATCTCTTATAGCTGTCATTCTTGCCTACCCTCACTACTCTTCTCTCATTTAATGGCCTTGAAACATCCAAGGTGACATCTATTCTGCTTATTCTTTGAGTCCAAATGGTATCAGCCAGTAGACATTCTCTCCTGGTCAGAGAATATGTTCCTTGGAAAAAGGAGTGCTAGGAACTGACTGCAGTGGTCTGAGGGATTCATAAGAAAGAAGGGGAGTGGGTGGAAGGAAGTCTCCATCTCTCCAGTGGCACTGCCTCCTAGGTTCCAATGGTCAAACAATCCCATGACTACAGACAGTGCTAAGCTTTCACTTAGGTTAAGCTCTGGCAAAATGCCTCCATCTCTAGCTGTTTCTTGAGAAAACTCAGAATAAGCATAATTATAGCTCAGGATAGGGCTGTGCACGGCCAGATGACTTGTAATCACAAAATCTGTGTTCCAATGGTAAATACATTTTCTGTGTTCTTTTTGCCTCTACTTTTTCAGAGATGCCTCTTGCACCTAACAAAAGTTTAACCCAATGCTGGCTAAAGCTCTGGTCTGGATTTGCCCAAGTAGAAACCAACACCACCAAGGTCTTGAATACAGGACCCGTCACTGGAAATGCAGAGTCCACTGGGATTAAATAGAGTGGAGATTTCATGGCTCCTGGGTCTGAGTCCCTTTCTTTCCGATGACCAGTTGTACAGGGGAAAGAAGAGGATGCTAAGAATAAACTTGGCATGACTTCTCAGTTACAGATGACCAGGCTAACTTCAGCCAGCCACCTGGTAACTGTTCATCCCCATCCTTAAAGAAAACCAGCAAGAGAAGTATTTACTCACTCCTATAAAATGGTAGACTCCAAGGTGGAACTGGGTTCTTCTTTGATGTGCCAGGTATGTTAGGCTCTTTCAGTTTATCATCGCCAATGCTCACAGTAACCTTGGAAGAAAGTCATTTCCCCCATTTTAGAGATGATAAAATTGAGGCTTGGGGAAGAGAAATACAGTACAGTACTTTGCTGTACTATTCAAAGTATCATATATGTCATATGTACTGTACAAAGCACAGTACAGAGCAGAGCAGAAGCACCTTTCCAACCCCAGGCACCATTTCTGATGTGTCAAAGGACGGGAAGCAAAAAGAATACCTCTTCCACCTACCTTATTGTGTGAGAGCACAGCTCAAAAGCACAAATATCCATAAAGTATTTGGAAAATGTAAAACACTATATGAATGCAAATTATTAATTAATAAGTGAGTGAGCTGGTCCAGAGGCAGGCTGTACAGCATGGAGGTTGAGGACACAGGCTCTGGAATCAGACGGGACTGGGTCTGATGGGACTGGAATCAGATGGGACTAGAATAGATGGGACTGGGTCTGATGGCACTGGAATCAGATGCGGCTGGGTCTGATGAACTTTTGACCCCGCTAAATCTCAAGTTTTCTCCTCTGCAAAACAGGGACATGAATATTCCCTGTCTCATAGGGCATCATGAAGCTTCAGTGAGTTAGCACATACGGAATAATGCTTAGCATAACATCTGACTTACACTGTTGTAGTTGTGCTGCTATTATTATAAATAACTCGATTAGTCTTAGTTTTCTCATCTGCGAAACAGAAAAAAAAAAATCATTCTACCCATCACACGACG
This sequence comes from Leptonychotes weddellii, assembly GCF_054177405.1. Lineage (NCBI taxonomy): Eukaryota > Metazoa > Chordata > Mammalia > Carnivora > Phocidae > Leptonychotes > Leptonychotes weddellii. Next base: position 68,405,201 of record NC_138381.1, read on the forward strand.
CTTTCATAATTTGAAACATGCCAACTCTGCAGATCAGATAAATCACCCCCGAACTTAACAGGGGCTGGACACAGCTGGGAAGAGATGTGGCAGGAGAGGACTTGGCTCCATGAGGACACCCCTCCCCACTGCCTTCCCCCTCCTGCATGGCATTCAGGTGCTCCAGGCAAGAAGAAACTGGCATTGTCCTGACTCTGAGTAAGCCCCAGCAGCAGATCTGGCTCCTGCAGCCTTCCAGCCTCCTGCTGGTAGAACACAAAGCCAGAAATAGCTCCCTTGGTGCAGGACACCCGTTTCCTCCTCCTCGTCCTGCTTCAGCTCCCTGACGTGCCTGAGGAGATCACGAAATGTGTCCACTTAGCTTGGCATCTGAGAATCAGCAGTGGGCAGGCTGGCCCTTGAGCCTGTCTTCCCTTTCATTATATGCACAGCTGAATCTCTTTCCTCTCTGAACCGTCCCTCTGAGGGCGTCTAGCACAGGGACTGCTCACAGTTCCAAGTAAATACGCAAGGGGTGTCGGCTGTTTGCTGGGCCCTGTGCTAGGGGCTGAATGTATGGAGAAAAACAAGACAAAGCCCTCTGGCCAAATATATACATTTCCACACTAATTACCATGTTCTGGGATTGCCCATCTATTGAAAGTCTATTCATCGGCCTAATGGCTTACGTATTTACCAGTAGTTATCAGAGCTGGTTAGCCACTGACTGGCTTCTTTAGCCTTGGGAAACTAACTTCACCCTTCTGAGGTTCTGTTTTTCTCATTTGTAGAATGGGGGAGAGAGGGTGCCCTGCAATCCACAGTAATTGAAACAATGAATGTAGAAAGCATGGCACCAACAGCATAGTAAGTGGTCAATGGTTGGTACTTGATCTGCTCCTTCCAAGAGCTGTAGCATTCCCATCCTGGGAAGGGTAAATATATAGCATGCATACTGCCGCCTCCCTTTCCTGCACCAATGACAGACATCACTAATCGATCAGAACACTCTTTGCTACTGATCTCAGATACATCCCCAGAAGCCATCTCAACACAGGGTTTCAGGCAACTACTACCAATTAGTTGAAGTCTTTGACACTTTCTTTTTTTTTTTTTTTAAGATTTTATTTATTTGACCGAGAGAGACAGTGAGAGAGGGAACACAAGCAGGGGGAGGGGGAGAGGGAGAAGCAGGCTTCCCACTGAGCAGGGAGCCAGATGCGGGGCTCCCTGAACTTAACGACTGAGCCACCCAGGTGCCCCTCTTTGACACTTTCTATGGAACCTCCTTGCCTCCTGTCCCTACTCAGGTGCAAGGGTCTATAGTTTGGCTGACACTCTAAGGAACGTCTCTTTCTTCTCTGGAACTTTATTCCTGTATTCAATTGAGTATAACCTCCTTAGAGACTGAAGAGCATGAGCACAGGTCAGATGCATGCAGGGGATGCTCATTAAATGTAGGTGCACATTGTTGTGCCTGTGATCAGCCAGCTGGGTCCCATTCTGCTGACCTGCTGAATGATCTGGGGAAAGTCACTCCTCATCTCTGGACAATCTTTTTTTTTTTTTTTTGTTAAAGATTATATTTATTTGACAGAGAGAGACACAGCAAGAGAGGGAACACAAGCAGGGGGAGTGGGAGAGGGAGAAGGAGAAGCAGGCCTCCCGTGGAGCAGAGAGCCCGATGCGGGGCTCGATTCCAGGACCCTGGGATCATGACCTGAGCCGAAGGCAGATGCTTAACCATCTGAGCCACCCAGGCGCCCCCATCTCTGGACAATCTTAATTTTTTTTTTTTTTCTCACAGGTAGTGTATTAGTGGGACATGGTGTTTAAAATCTTGACTACTGGAGCCTTACAAGTTGGAGTTTGAATCCTGGATCTACTTTCTGGCTGTGTTACCTTGGAGAAGTCACATAATCCTCCTGAACTTCAGCTTCCTCACTTGTTGATTGGAGATCCTAATAGTACCATCTCAAAAGCTTACGGGGTTTAAGGAGAGGTGAAGTGGGATAATAGTTTGAGATACTGACCTAACCTATATGGTTTTTTTCCTCCCTGTATTTTCTCCTTTGTTTTTTTTTTTAACCATTTAAGCAGAGTGGGTTCTACCCTCCTTGCCTCAGGGGAGGCATGTGTCAGGGCTGAAAACAGGAAGAATATGAGTGTTTTCAGCTTTTGCTTTTTGGAAAAGTCAAAGCCTGCAGGCAAAGGGGTTTTATGGACTTAGGAGAGAGTCTTGAAGAAACACAAAGAAAGAAAGACTTCTCCAGAGTAGAAAGAGATTGCCTCCAGGCTAGGGAGAGGAGAGACAGAGTGGAGGCGGGGAGGGGACCCGCAAGACCAGAATGGTGCTGTGGGGCAGGAATGCTGGATGTCTCCACGGTAATATGCATGAACTGATGGTCAATGGTCCAAGTTCTGCCAAGCTGGGCAAACTGGGACAAGTAAAATAACCTCTCTGGACCTGTGTTCTCACTTACAACATAAGGCTGTTTTTAGTCACTCCCCAGGTTAGTGCAAAGAAGTATGAAATCCTGGTGCTTACCAAATATCTATTATCCCACCCTCTTCCTCAACACCAATGATTCAGCTTGTGGTCCTCTGCATTGCCATCTCTGAGTTTAGCTCTGGTCAAGAAAACATATGGTTAACTACCAATATCGCTTGTCTCCTTGTCTTGAAGGGTTATCCCTCTCTCTTCATGGATGGTTCGATAATCCTCTTGCTGGGAAGAGCACTTCTAGCATGAAAGGCACTTCCCGCTGGCTGATTCTCCTTCTGAGTTATTGCCCATTGTGGGAGGAGACCATCAATACCCCAGGGCAAGCCCTCACCAAGCCCTGAGCCCTGTGAGGTCAGCCTCGCTGCTGGGCAGTCCCTTCTCCCCTCTGCCTGAGCCCAGTCTTGGGGTAAGCCTCCACTAGAGTGATCATCTAGAAATTTAAAAGTAGGAGAATAGCTAGGCTCACCAGTGACATTTTTTTGCTCTGCATCATGCCTCTGGGGAAGAAAGTGTTGGGTAAGAGAAAAGTCTGGAGCAGCACATCTGGGCTGTGATCCTAACTCTGACCTTTACACGGTGATAACCTTGGCTGAGTTGCTTAAATCCTGAGCTTCTACCACCTACAAAATGGGAACAATGGTATCTCTTGCACAGGGTTGGGGTGAGGATATAGTGAATAATATCTACAAACTGCCTAGCATAGAGCTTGGTTTATGAATAGGAGAGATCTAAAATTGCATGGCATCACAACTAACTTGTATGACCTTGGGCAGGTCACTTTATCTGTTCAGACTTTTTTAAAGATTTTATGTATTTATTTGAGAGAAGTGAGAACACAAGCAGGGGGAGCGGCAGAGGGAGAGGGAGAAGTAGGCTCCCCACTAAGCAGGGAGCCCGACATGGGGCTCGATCCCAGAATTCTGGGATCGTGACCTGAGCCAAAGGCAGACATTTAACCAAATGAGCCACCCAGGTGCCCTATCTGTTCAGAATTTGATTCACTTTTTGATGATATTAACTCCTGCGCTGCCTGCTAAATGCTGGTTATTTATAGACATGTCTCCCCTACTAAAATGTAAACAGCTTGACAGTAAGAGAAAATTGCATTCATCATTATGCTTTGCCTATAGTAGAAGTCCTGTGTTGGATGAAGGTATGAATGAACAATCAGAAGGGAGATGTAAAATCCCTTTGCACAAATTAAAAAAGGGATCCTGGCAATCACGATTCTTTGTTTCTGACAGGAATGAATTTGGATCCATGCTGGGTGTGCAAGCTCTTGGGGTCAGAGATGTTGTCCCACAGTGGGAGGGAGTCAAGAGACCTGGAGTTTATTCTGGGTCTTTATAAGACCTTGAGCCTCAGTTTCCTCATCTGTGAGAGGGACACACAAGGGACACTTACTGTTGTGAGGACTGAATGAGAACAAAGATGAGGATGTAGCATGATTTCATGATGTGACTTTAGGCAAGTCATTTCACATCTCTGAGCCTCACTTGTCCTATTTGTAAAATGGGAATAAATTCGTTTTTCTGCCTTCCTCCCCAAGGAACTCTGAGCAGTGTGGTATCTTAGGACTAGGTGTCAAGTGGGCCACATTTCAGCTATCACTCTGGCATTAACTTTCTGATGCTCCATGGAGTGCCCTTTGCTCTTTCTGTGCCTCAGTCTCCCCATCAATAAAATGAAAAGGCTGAATGTGAGTTCCTCAAAGGTCTCCTCTGGCCCTCCCATCCTGGCTGCTGGCTAAATGCCACAGCAAGGTGATGCTGGTTTGTAAGGAGCTGGCCAATGGAAGGTGCTGTTACAACAATGGGTTCCTGTTGGAAACATTATCCACATGGTAAACAGTGGCCCTGAGTCCATCCTGCACCACTGCCCAGACACCTACCCCTATGGGAGTGGGCTGAGCCCCAGAATCACCTGCCACCTGGCTGTGGAAGGCAGGCCAGCCAAACAAAAGCCTCCTTATCAGCTGCAAGCTCTGAAACATGATCCCAGAAACAGCCGGTGCTGCTCACCTGCTCTGCTAGGCACAGGCTGGGTACAGACGGACATCTCATCAGGATCCCCAGACCAGGCTTCGGGCAGCATATGCCACAGGAGGTCTTTATGGAGGCAGGATGCCGTATCTCCCCACAGAGGGTAGGGTGGCAAGAGAGAGCAGTGTCTGGCCACCTGATCACAGCAGGGAAATTCAAACACAAACATGACATTGGGCAAACACCACTTCACTGAACCCAGAGCTCACTCAGGCTGACTCAGGCTATGAACGTCGGGCAACCCCTCCCCCTTTGTGGGTCTCAGTCTCCCCATCTGCAAAATGGGGATCTGAACTAGAGTAGTGAGTCCTAAAGATCTTTTGATCTCATATCTCTCTCAGTAAGAAATTTTGAGAATGAAACCCCCATATATATGTGTATTATTTACGAATTATACATGAACACTGCGGGTTTTTTTAAATGATTTTTTAAATTTTTTTAATTTTTTAAAGATTTTTATTTATTTGACAGAGAGAGAGAGATAGCGAGAGCAGGAACACAAGCAGGGGGAGTGGGAGAGGGAGAAGCAGGCTTCCTGCCGAGCAGGGAGCCCGATGCGGGACTCGATCCCAGGACCCTGGGATCATGACCTGAGCCGAAGGCAGACGCTTAACGACTGAGCCACCCAGGCGCCCGAACACTGTGGTTCTAATACATCATTACACATACTATAAGACATATCCTTCAGACCTCCCCATGTACAATGAGATTGGATGATCTCAAAAATCCCTTTAGCTCTAAAATTCTGATGCTGTACCTCTGTAAGTCCCCGAGTTTCCTCATCAGTACCACATGCATATTCCTGCATGCCCTCATTATTTATTCATTCAACAAATATGTAAAGATCCCCAACCATGGACCACTGTCCTAGGTGCTGAGATACAGCAAGGAATGAGACAGACATGGTCCCCCACCCCACCCCCACGCCCCCAGCAGTTCAAATGTTTCTCTTGCAAATCAAAGGAATTAACTTTGCTGTTTTTTAATATTGGCATTTCCATATACTTCAGACTATTAGGTGTGCCAGCGACTTGATGAGGGGAAAGTGTTATAATTCGTGCATTCAACCAACAACTGTTTGGCCCCCTGCAGTGTATCAGGTGAAAGAGATACACCAAGGAGCACACAGACATAGTCCCCGTGCCCATGATGCTTTCAGTCTCTTAGGAGAGGTATACTTTAACATGGGTCTCACAAATCAATATAAAATCATAAGCATGTTGAGAGCCGAGAGGTACCTGCCATGATAAGAAAGTCTGTAATTCAAGGTGTGACTTAGTCTAGAGCATTATGGAAGGGATCCCCAAGGAAATGACATTTGAGCTAAGGTCTGAAAGTGCAGTAGGTATAAATTAGGCACCAGGGGAGAGGGAGAGCTTTCCTGGCATCATGTGCAAAGGCCCGGTGGCAGAAAGGGCACGGAAAATTTGAGTTACTGAAAGGAGAGGGGTGTGGCCGAACAGAGGGAGTAAGGGGCAGCATTTCAGAAACAATCTTGGGTAGGTTGGCAGACAGACGCTGGGCTGGAGAGTCTTTAGGCCTTCACAGGGTGTCAGCTCTGTATTGTGTAAACCAAAGGACAGCGATGGAGGGCTTTAGATGGGTGGAGGGGGTGTGTATGGGCTGACTTGCCTTTCGAAAAGGTTCTTCTAGCTCGATGTGGAGAACGGGTATGGAGGGTATGGACAGAGAAAGGCAGTGTTACAGAGAGTGGAGTGAGTTGGGATTATAACGAATAGCTATTGCCTAAGCTGACTGGACATAAAACAAGATGAGCAAAATGAGACAAAGACACCCACAATCTTAAAAGCCAAACCACAGCGACAGGAGGTACAGGAGGTAGAGAAGAACTATAGTTGCCGTCAGGCAGACCCGAGTTCAGATCCCAGTTTCACCTCTTACGAACAGTGTGGCCTTGCACAAGCCATGCCTCACCACCTCCCTGGTCTCAGGTGTTCTTCCTCTGCAAAGCGTACTAGACTCGACACACATCAGTCAAGAGCTCTGGCTTCTTGGGCGCCTGGGTGGCTCAGTTGGTTAAGCGACTGCCTTCGGCTCAGGTCATGATCCTGGAGTCCCGGGATCGAGTCCCGCATCGGGCTCCCTGCTCGGCAGGGAGTCTGCTTCTCCCTCTGACCCTCCCCCCCTCTCATGTGCTCTCTCTCTCTCTCTCAAATAAATAAATAAAATCTTTAAAAAAAAAAAAAAGATCACATCCTTTAAAAAAAAAAAAAAAAAAAGAGCTCTGGCTTCTTATCCCAATTCTGCCTCTTACCAGCCAGGTGTCCTTGAGCAGGTCACTTCCAACCTCTGAGCCTCGCTTTCTCGTCTATAAAACAGCCTTTCAAACACCTCTCTCCCAGAGTTCTTGTGAAAATGGAATGAGGCAATGGATAAAACATGCTTGCTCACTGGCACAGGGCTGGGCACATAATGACAGAAGGAGCTCGGCACCCACTTTGCACCATGAGTGAGCGTGCACACCATGAAGACACACATTTCAGGCCCAGATGGCACCTCTCCCCCCAAAGGAGTGGGGACTGTCTTATAAAATTCCAGCTCACTTGCCTAAGCTTAACTTTTAATGAAGCCGGAGAACAGTGATCCACTGGTGTTTCTGCTCAGTGAAGCTGTCAGCGGGATGTAAGCCCAGGGAATCCGGCAACGGGGGGCTTCTCCTGATGAGAAACATTTGCGTCCAGAGGATCTTAATATTTGTTTTGAACAGACACATGGAGACGTGAATTACTTAATGACTGTTTTAGGGTTCGGCATTGTTCTGTATTTGGTTTGGCTTTGTCTCTATGACATCTTAATTCGTGTTTTATTTCACGGAGCTCCGCACACAGGCTGTGGCATATGGGAGCTCCCTCAGCAAAATCTCCAATGAAGATGGGGGAGGGAGGGAGGGAGGGGGAGAGAGAGAGAGAGATGGAGAGTAAGCAAACTGTAGCTTCAAAGGTGCACCGTGAAGGGGGGCGGCTGGGTGAGAGGGATAGTCTAGATCTGCATGCATGGATATGAGAGATAGACCAAACCCTCACCATCATGGGAACAAGATTTGCCACTGCTATTTGGAAGTCTAAACAGTGTGTTTTTCAATTTCCTAATCTGATTGATCACAATCAGAGAGATTATAAATTTCATGCTTGTCCATAACACATGCAGGGGCCCAGCTAAGCTTCTAACACTGCTATTCAAAGTCATCCTGGCTGCATTTGAGTCAAGGAGAGGAGCCAATAGAAGCAGATCAGACCTAGGATCCTGACTGAGAGGGCAGGAGCCCCTCCTGTGACCCCTTCCATGCTCCCAGCCTAGGAACCAAGGACTTGGGAAGTCCTTAACTGGCTTACTATGTTAATTGCTTGAAATGTTTCCTGCCTCCATCTAGGGAGTCATCCCCTGTTAGTCTTCCCCTCACTCACTCTGCTCCAGCCACATTGACTTCCTTGCTATCTTTAAATGCAACAAGCATGCTTACACCTCAGGGCCCTTGCACTTGCTGTTCCCTGTCTCAAAAACCCTTTCCCCTCGGTTATCCTCATGGCTTGCTCCCTCCATTCATCCAGGTCCCTGACCACTCCATCCAACAAAGCAGCCCCATCCTCACCCTCTATCTCTTTCCCCTGCTTTATTCGTCTTTATAACACTTATTGTAACCTGACCTTCTATGATTTCTTCATTTATTATCTTGTTTCTTCATTTATCACCTTTCTCCCTCATGAGAGCAGGGGCTTGGTGTTGTTCACTGCTATATCGAGTAGGAGCTCAATAAAATTGTTCAATGAATGAAAGCATGACTTTATTTTTTAGCCACATGCGGCTTCTTCCCTTTTGTGATTCATTCCCTGTGGCTTATTTTCTCTTTGACACGTGTGGGCTCGCTCCAATCCCACCACCATTGGTGGCTGCTCAAGGAATGCAGACTGGATTTTGTTTTAGCCAGAGCTAGACCACGAAGGACAAGAAACCTAATGGTCCACACCAGAGTCTGCATCCTTGAGCCAATGACAGAGGAGTTGGAAATTTTATACAATCAGGGCAGTTCCTTTCCACAATCCCCCTTCATTAGCACTTACTCTGAGCCCCCCAGCAGATGATGTCCCCTCCAGAAAGTTTAAATTGTTTTTTCTTCTGGGGAGAAAAAAAAAAAAAAAAGGTCTCTTTTGAGACTCTACTAGCAACAAAGGCCTTATTCATTCTGATCATTCCTTGCATTTGTAGGTAAAATTGATGAAATAAAAGAATCATTCCCATTTCACAGATCAGCCCACTAAGGATAACTGTGTGACTATAAGCAAGGGACTCCATGCCTCATGGAGGGTGCCTCCCTCCTCTGGTTTTCCACATCCCTTTTTCTTTATCCCTACCCATATTACAGTACCTAGGACCGTCTGCCTCATGCCATTCCTACTGGTGCCTTGTGTCCACCTTTGCCGCTAAACTTCGAGGCCCTCCCAGGGAAAGATTGCATTTCATTCATCTTTTCCTCTTTGATGGGCCTGGCATGTAGTAATAATAAAAACTATAATTTATTATTAATAGTAAGAGCTAACATTGATGGAGCCCTTCCTCTGTGCCAAACAGCACTTTCCATAAATTAGCCCATTCAGTGTTCTCAACAGCTCTTGGAGGGGGCTGCTATTATTAGCCCCATTTTATGGATGAGGAAACCAAGATTGAGAAGGTCAAGTTCCTGCCAAAAGTCACTAGCATCTGCAAATAAATAGTAAAAGGAAACAAGTGTTTTTGATTAGCTTGCCATCAGGGTCTGTCAGATTTTTTTGAACAGCTCTACACATCTCCAGTGGCTCCTTAGGGAATGCCAAAACCACATTCAAAAACGAATACAGAGCACTGAGGTGGTCAGGTGGCGAGGCCAAGGAATCCCCACCGTCACCACCAGGCAACTCACCCAGCCCAGGTGCAGAGGGGTGTGGCTCTCTCCCAACATCTCATTGGGGTAACTCACGTCAGGGCAACAAGAGCATTGTTGATGGAGCTCCTGGTCTGTGCCAGGCACTGTGCCATGTCCTTTACATGAATCACCTCGTCTACTCCTCACCACAACCCTGTGAGCTCAGTCTCACGCAGGTGGGCAAACTGAGGCACAGGGAAGGTGAAGTGATTAGCAGAGTCCAAAGGTAGGAAAGTAGCACAGCAAGGTTTCAGCCTGAGCAGATCTGACTTCAGAGCCCAAGTTCTTCACCATTCCCCTTTCTCCCCAGAAGTGTTCTCTCACACCTCAAAGAAAGTCTTGGTAACGAGCAATTTAAAAACTCTGGTTTTATTAAGCCCCTGCAAGTCCTTCCACCCCACAGGAAGGTAAATCCAGTCACTCTGGAAGAAAGGATATTTTTAAAAATTTATCGTGCCCCGGCGGCATGCCTGAGGTGCTCGCAAGAGCAGGAAGCGCACAATGGAGGCTTCTTTCCTCATCACAGGAGTTAGGCTTTTAGGGGTGTCCCCCCATTTTTTTCTGGTGGCCTAGAGTGGGGGTGGAGTTCATCAAGGCTCACACAGCCCTGAAAAGCACTTCCTGGTGGCATTTCGTCCAACCTCCTGTACCCACACCAGCCGACATGTCTACTCCCCCAGCCAAACGGACGTCTATATCTGACACCAGTGCGAGTCAAATCTGCAGAGTGTGTGTCTCTTAGGCGGCGTTGATCAAGAATCCCAAGCCTGTCAGGAGTGGGGGTGGGCTGGGAGAGAGCAAATCTGACACAGGATTTGGACCGCGTGTACTCCTTCAATTAATGCATCCAACTTTCATTCAGTATCTACTGCAGCCCGAATCTCTAAGAGAGCACGGTTGCCAAGTGAAAACAGCTGTGTCAGAAATAATGCACACACCCCGCCCCCCCCAATGACCCCTGTATACCATTCAGCAAATTTCACCTTTCAGAAGGAGAAAGGTTTGACCCAAACAATAACACTCCTTTTCCAGAGAAAAACAATCATTCATCGCCAGGGCAAGCATTCTCCATGACCCTCAGTACCTTGGTTTTTAACCACAGGCTGTCAGGAAATCACCTCCCAGCTGCCCCTCACTCTGCTCCCGAGGACAGAGTCAGCACAAATGTGCTAACTGATCTCTTGGCACAAAGGGGAGTCTGGAATTAAATGGTTCAAAGGCATTTTTCCTGCCTTACAATTTGGCCATCTTTCCCCTTTATGCAGTAAAATCTCCAATAGTTTGGAATTTATGATCCTTTGGACAGACCTGGGCTGAAGTCTGCTTCTGGACTATTCTGCATAGAGAGGATTTTCGAAGAAAATTAATAGCTTGCCAAAAGAATTGTAAAGGGAATTGCTTATTCCATTTAAGAGGGCTGCCTTTCTAGCCCTTTACAAACACTCCTGCATCCACAAACAATTGATATGCTAATTTCAAATGGTTTTTACATGTTCATTAGGTCCTCAGCTACTATTCCGGTGATATGATTATTACAGTTGGGTCTAGCCTCAGACACTTAAGTTTTCCACTTTGAGCATAAACTTTTTGGGTACAAACTTTCCTGGGCCAAACAATTAAAAAAGAGAAATAATTAATGCCAGGAAAAATGACTGTACTTCTTCAGTGGGGACAAAAAAGGGGTCTCTTACTCTCCACCTAGCTTATTGATTCATGCTTTCAAGCTCGTATAGGGTGAGGCTTCGCTTTGGCCACCCTGCATCCCGGGTGGCCTGGGGTAGTCCCCGTTACATCTTCCATTCTGGAATAACTACTCATAGCAAACCTTTCACTCTTGATATGAATAATAAATTATACAGTCACTCTAGGTTTGACGGAACTAGGGATTCAAACTAATTTTTCAGGAGTTTGAGTCTTCTTTGGACCCCCATCTCTCTACAGATCTGCTGACTGAGTGCTGGTCTTGACTCATGGAACTAAATGACATTTCTGATGAGACCAAGTCCCTGGTCATCTCTACACAAGTGAAAAGAATACTCTGTGAGGATGTTATAGCAATCTATTCTGAATCTAGATAATTCTTCACCAGCCCTCCACCCCTAACTAAAAAAGTCCTATCAGAAAGCAGCTAACCTTCCCTCAGGGAAGACAATGATGGGACCACTCCCACCCCACCTCCTGTGTGTTAATTCCATCTCAATGCATGGCCTGTCAGCAGCTGAGATCCCACAATGTTCACTGCTAGCATCTTTTGGGGGAGAAATGGGTAGGCATGAGGAATACACTACTGGAAGGAAATGTTGATTTCTTTTGGCCATTATAAACTGAGCGGTTTGCTTTAGAAGTGATGTCTATTAAGCAATCACTCTGGACCACACACTGTGCAAAGTGTTTTACCTGACTCAGTCCTCATAATTCAGTGTCTGAGATGGCTACTATTATTTCTATTTCAGGCTGACAAAACAGGCTCAGCAAGGTAAAGCTTCTTGTCTAGGACACTCAGCTAAATGGTAGAGCTAGAACAAGAATCCAGGTTTGTCTGAAACTCAAGTCTGAGCTCTTAACCACTATGATATACTGCCTCCCACTCTGCTATACCGTTCTGACATTTGAGTCAGACATCTGCTTGCAATTTGATACACATAAAGCTATTGCCTCATCAAGTATGCCTCATGGAGGGGGAGAGGAAGGCAGGGCGGGGGGAACGAGGGGAGGTTTTGCTTGGAGTGTGATTGTATGATATATGCACAGTGCTATGAAATCAACCAATTGAATGTAAGCTTCTATCCTGGTACTAAATTATCTTCGGAGATAGACTTAAAATATTCTGGGGAAGTTCATTCAGAGGAGGGGTAGCCCTCATCTATAAACACGTATTAAGTGTGTAACCAACAGAACTGGCTGGTGTTTCATCCAATCCCTCCCCCATCTCTCTACAGATCTGCTGACTGAGTGCTGGTCTTGACTCATGGAACTAAATGACATTTCTGATGAGACCAAGTCCCTAGACTGCCTCTAGAGGAAGCCACTGGGGCTCAGCTGATGCAATGCCAGTGTCTCTGTCCCTTTCCTTCCTGAGAACCCAGCTTTGGAAACATGGTACTTTCACTGTTAAGTAAGCATACAACATTAGAAAGGCTGCAGAAACTGACCTCACTGGATGTGGCTGGCTTGGACGGGGATGGGGATGATTCAGGTTTTATAGACAGTCTGTTTAAAGACGACTCAAACCCAGCCTTCCCTGAAGACTTGAATACAAATGCTCCCCACTCACTTCCCACCCCAAACCAGGAGTAACAGCTATAAAACTGGAATCTATTCTATAGAGGGGCCACACCTGTTACAGAACTATTGAACGAGATCCTTCCACGTGACATAAATTAGGGGCTTATGACTCAGACTTTCACCCCAGCAGTGGTTTCCAGGGGTAAGGAGACCCAGGATGTTAAAAGACACCTAGAGGGAAATGACACCTGGGGGAGGAGGGCTGGCTATTGTTAGGAGTCCCAGATGCATTATGTTGGGATTTAAACAATACTACAAAAAGCATGAGGGTTAGGAGACTTCGGGCAATTCATATGATTGAGAATATGACCAATAAAGGGACATGCCAGTAACAGACAGATAGGCAAAGGGTGAAGGTACCAAGTCAGGTGGACTTAGGGCATTTTCTGTATTCAAATACCACCATGAATCTGCTCTCCTCTTCCTGCATCCCTGAAATATTTGGCAGACTCTGGACCAAATGCCACACATGTAGTCTTCAATGAAATTGTCTTTAGTTTCTTCTACAAGGGCATATTCTTTGGCCCACACAGCACCTGATTTGCCAACAGTAGGTGTACTCCAAAGGCGGAATGGATGGCTGAAACCCAGGAAGATAAAACTGCTGACGTCGAAATTCTCTACAAAGAACCTTTTTCCAAGCAGAGAAACATCAGTCTTGGACGGCATTTGGTGTTCTTATTCCCCTTCTCCAGCCTGTGTCACAAGGTGTCCCCCTCCCTCCCAGCCACAAATACTGGTTGCTGTTTGCAGCCTACCACATCCTGCTTCGAGTGTACACCCATTCCCGACATGGGGTACCCATTTCTCTAAAGACATGTGTGAGCTAGGCTCCTATCAGACTCTGAAAAGTTCTCCAGCCTGAGTTTGATTCTGTAGGTAGGACTCCCCGTCACCCACCCCACACCCACTGGAAAGTTCAGATCCCGTGGTTCCAGAACAGGCATTCTGTCTGAAGCACTTTCACAGACATGTTTTCAATCTACTCTCTAATGGAGCCTGCCAGGATTAATAAATCCTCCAAGTGGTCTCCCCTGGTTCACTTCGTTCTTTTTCTCCCACCGAACCACTCATCCAACACCAGCAAAAGATGAGTTTTCATACTGCCTTGATTTTCCCTGACAGAGGGCACAGCCTTCTTCCTTTCATTCTCAAACTCCTCTAAATTGAATGCTTTATGAAAAGAATTGGGTTTTTCTCTGTCTTGGAATGTTCTCCCCAGCCTCCTCTCCATTTCACCCCACCTCCTCTTCTCCTTCTTTCTGCCTTTCTTTCTTTTCTTCCCTTATTCTCCCCCATCCCACTGTTTTCACCATCTACGGGTCTGTTCTCATCCTTGAGTTCAAAGCAATCAGATCCTTTTTGAAAAACCAAATAAAACTCTTCCAAGATCATCTTCACGATCTTGGAAGGCTCCTCCCTGACTCTTGAGCTCAGAGTACTGGTTTTGGATGCTGGAGAAGAGAGAATTCAGCAGCAGTGGCAGCCAGAAAGGCGTGGAGGAGGGTGCTGTTTAGGGTGTATTTGAGGGAACAGCATATGGGCTTTTGTCAAAATGTTCAAAGCTTGCTAGTTTCTGAGCTGAGTATAGAAATGTGCCGTTACCTCTGAACACCACTTGAGCTGGTTCAACCCTCATCTTCTCTTCTTGTACAACATCCCCAACCACCCCAAATCCACCATTCCTTTGCCCCCCTGTCCTCTGAGCTCTGATACCAAGAAAAGTTTCTTAGTCAAGTCCTATCTCACCTACACCGCCCACCCCAAGAAAGCAAAACCTCTCAAACAGCAGCTGCCAGGTCAGCAGACCACTGAGTGTTGCTCCCCCTAAAGACTCCCTGTCCCTTCTCACCAGCTTCCACCTCACACAGGCAATTAGTTCCCATGTTCCAGCGGGAGACACCGAGTAGTGATGGGAAAAGACAGGCGCCCTGGCCCAGCTGCTTGCATCCACCCCTCAGGGCTCGGGGGCACACAGGCCAGGAAAGAAGGGCCATCAGGGTCTACCCTGCTAAGAAGGAGGTCATTACCTTGGCAGCGGCTTGCGGGCCGTGATACTGGCGACAATGATGCTCTCGGGACGCGGGGTGGCCACAGCTTTAAAGGTTCCTCGCCAGAACTTCTCGAAAAGCTGCTTCTCCCCTTGCTGAACGCTCGCCATAGCCAACCCAAAGGGGCCCGGGGCGCCCGGGCGCTGTCCAAAGTGCTGAAACGTGGATTCCAAATGGGGGCACACCCGGCTCCGGGCTCAGTCCTTGTGAAACCCAGAGGGGTGGGGTGGGAGAGATCGGGGGTTCAGGGCGGGGGATGGGGTGCCTCAGCCCAGGCAGGCAGGGGAGAAAGAAGGCTGATCCGCCGTCTTTCTTCGCCTTCTGTGTTGTCTCTGGGCTGAGCTCTGAGCTTGCTAAGCCTCCGCGCCCCAGGAAGGGAAGGGAGGGCTGGCTTTCTCGGCAGCGCCAGGAGAGGAGAGGCGACGGGGTCGTCTGTGTGTGCGTGCGCGTGTGAGCTCAGGCGCGCCCGGGTTTTGTCTCTCGCACAATGTGACGTTGGAAGAGGAGGCTGGTCGCGCGAGCTGCACTTTCCTCCCCCCGACTCCTCCGTCTCTCCTCCTCCCCACCAACTCCCTCCTCCTCCTCCGGCACAGCCTCCTGCCGCCATCTGCATAACAAAAGCCCGCAGGTCTTGGGAGGAGAAAGGGCGGGGCATGTGCCTGTCACCAGGGCCCCGTGGCGACAGAGTTGCAGCGCTGACCCCTCAGAGAAGCAATCCCGGCACCCCGAACTGAACCACGCAGGACATCCTGCTTCCCAGCCTGTTCTCCTCCCCAGCCATAGCAGGCCTTCCCCCCTTCCCCCATCTCTTCTTGCGTGCCCTCTGGGCCCAGCCACCTCCCTTCTCAATCCCCTTCGCAAGTCTTGTGGCGGATCTTCTAGTGAGGGGGGAAGTAAAAAAAAAAAAAAACAAACTTAACCTACCCGCCCAAGCCAACTTGACCCTCTCACTTCTGGGAGGGACTGCCTGGGCCAGCAAAGGGGGTCCCTTGCATTCGTCCTTGCGCCTGGGCGGCACAAGATCCCCACCACCCAGAAAGTGCCATTTGATGGACAATTTTTCGCCAATTCGGCTTTTCGCCATCTGCCAAGCCGGGTCCCCGCCCGCAGAGGGGCGCAGCGTTACATCTGTGCTTGCGGCACCGTAAGGAAGATTTCTTTTGTGCCTCACAGCCAGCCAGCCCAATGTCCCCGCTGCCAAACCCGCCCAAAGGAAAGAGTGCCCCCCACCCCACCCCAGCCCATCCACTCCTGGGGAATTTAGCCACAACCACAGAAAAGCGGTTAAGAAATTAACATAGCTTGTGTCTCAGGAAAGGAATCCCTTTTGGAAAAGTAAAGCGCTTAGGGAGAGGGATTTGAGGGGTGAAATCAGGATTACAGGGGGATAGTTACTTTTAGGTCTCTCTCCCCATCTTCTACCCCCTCCCACTTCAACCCTAATCCCAGAAAGTGAGAGCTCAGAATCACAAATAAATACGTAGAGGTACAGGGTCTGGGCAGAATTTCTCTAGTTTCACCCCCAGGGTTTTCATTAAGAAAAAGAGACAGTAGCAGGACCCCTCTGTGCATCTCTCCCTTGGAGCCCTTTAATCTCCGAAGAGTTATTACTCCCACTCCCCAGGTTGCAAATTCCTGGAAGGAGGCCTTGCCAACTCTTAAAAGGCCTCCAAGCACCTAGCACCAGGTCTGGGCCACAGCCAGAATAAACCCATGCTTCTTGCTGATGCTGATAGGGACAGAGACCAAGAGACCTGGGTACCAACGTGAACTTCAGAAGTTCTTTGAAAGGGACAGGAGGGGCATGGGGGAGAAAGGGGAGAAGTAAGGCAAAGAGAATAAGATCCGGGAGGAGAAGGAAGAAAGAGCCCTGGAGAAACAGGGTATGAATGTATGGATCCAGAAATGTGTAGCTTTGGATATGTATGTATTTGGATATTTGTGTGCCTGCTTATCAGAGTGACTAAGAGCACTGCTCGCTCTGCAGTGACCCCTTCTGGTCGACAACGAGAGATGCACTTGCCGGCTTCTTGAAGTGGGCTGCAGCAGCCCAAAGGTGGGGTTGGGCTGGGAGCTTGGAGGAGGAGGAAAGTAGAGAGTAGGTTCTACTTGTCTCCTGCCTACACCCCAGCCCAAATTCCCCACTCTGCTATCATTCTTGGGCCCACTGCCCACCCTGACGGTGACTGTCATCTTAAATGCCATTGAGAGCTGGCCCCTTAAGTAGCCTGGGATATTTAAAACCATCTTTAGTCATGACATTTGGGGTCTGAACTGAGTCACTTGCAGGGGAGATGTAGCTGGGATCCTACCCCCACAAGATCAATCAACATCTCTCAGCCTGTTCCAGTTCTAAGTTCCCAGAATGTTGATAAAATTCCATTTGCATAACATTGCCTCTTTTGACCCCGGAACTGTAGCAAGAGGTAGGAGGGGTACCTGCTCTTACTCCTTTTTAAAGGTGAGGAAGGTGAAGTGTGGGATGGTCGGGTGGAAATGTGTAAAAACTACCAGATACCAATGAACCATGTATAGAGTCGTGGTGGTGAGGCTCCTAAATGGTGAATCTTGGGTGATAAATTCCAGGCATCAAAGCCAGGCTACTTGGGTTCAATCCTGGCTCTGCCCCTTCCTAACTACATGATCATGGAGGATTGACTTCATATGTCTGTGCTTAAGTTTCCATATCAGTAATATGAAGATTCTATAGAGAGTAAATATCATGTGTTTAAATGTAAGGATTAGAGGACTGAATGCATGTCCGGGGCACAGAATGGTATTTGGAACACAGTTTACTAAAACAGAAGTTTTTATTGGCATTTTTAAGAGCACAGCCTCTAGAGTCAGACAGACTACGGTATGAAGCCCAGCTCTGCCACTTTTGAGCTGGATGGCCTTGGGCTAGTTACAAATCTCTGCCTCAGCTTCCCCATCTGTGAAATGGAGATATTAATGCACATTTCCTATGGTGGTGGTGAGGATTAGATGAAATATTCCCTGTAAAGGATTTAGCATGGTGTCCGGTTCATAGCAAATGCCCATTAAATGGTAGGTATTATTGCTGCTGCTGTTGAAATTGACAGCTGTTGGCATCGTAAGTCCTTATTTGGTTCAATAATCATTCATCAATGCCTCAACTTGGTTAGGTACAATCCCGGGCATGGAGGGTTCAATGATAAACAAGGCATGATCCCTTCCCTGAAGGAGTACACAGTCTAATTCACCTTCTGGGGCCCTGTTGCCTAACATCTGTCTCCTTTTCACCTTATCAAGTCTAGAATGCCGACACCAACCAATTAGTAGTGGCTACCTAAAGAATGTGTTGAGAAAGATTCTGAAGTCATGTCCCAGAAAGCCTGCTATGATGGATTAGTGATATTTGCCACAAGCATAGCACAGAGAGAAGCCGCAATTCTGCTGCATGTGACTTAGGCTGTAGGTCTTCTTCAATATGACATAAGCCCCAGTTATTCTATCAGTTGATCAAAATATAACCATCTTGTTCTCATTCCCTCAGGGAATTGCTCTGTCCTCCCAGGTGCAAACAGTCCACCTCATAAATTGCGACCTTTCAATATGCTGGTTAGTGAATACAAGTATGTCACGCAGTTCCTGCCTGTCCTCTGTGGTCTGCTGGTGGCCAACATCCACCAGCAGTCCACCAGTCCATTACGGCACTCTTGCTGGGACAAGACCTCAGAATCCTTCTCAACACATTCTTTAAAGAGCTACCCCTAACTGGCTGAAGTTGGCATTCCAGATAAAATCAATTTGCCATCCATGTCTAAAGGATGCTTCTTTGCTTGATTGGTATTGTTCTTTCATTAGAAAGAGGGGAGACCAGGGAGAAGTGATTCTAGGAGTTGCAAATCCAGGCACTCAGAGCATGAGCTAAAGAGATTCTTATGCATCCTTCCTCCTAGTGATCTGAGGAGGCAGCAGCTCCAGCTCAGAGAAATAGTTAGCCCTCGACCTAAAGCAGTTCAAATCCCATCTCACTGATGTTACTGTGTTACTTTGGGGAAAATCCTTACTCTCTCTGTGCCCATGACTTCTCTAAGTACAATGAAACTGATCATCATCCACCAGCATCAAGGGACATCAGGGTACTTGACAGTCTGTACCCATTTCCAGATGTCCAATGAACAGTGAATGATTCAAATAATTTCTGAGATAATGGGAAATATGATAGTGAGACCAATTCATCTGTCCTTGTGCCTTTAAACTTTGTGCTAAACTATTCAAATTATAAGATTCTGTATTTCTTCATATAGACTTTTGGGGAGGAAAAAACGATTACACTGTTGGGGTTTACTAATCCTCACCCCTTGAAAGTCCCACCTTGTGTCTAATCTGAATCCCACCTTTGCTGTTAATTGTCCATTTCTCTTCTAGTACATAGATTTACACTGCTTCCAATGCCCCTGGACTAACATAGATAAGCCAGGAATCCTTTTTATTCCCTGGCTGCATAGTTCCCAAGAGTCTACAAGATGCATACATTCATTGCTGTCCCAGATAATAATAATAGTTGTGCTTATCATGTTTATGTCACTATGCTTGACCTTATAATCACCACTTGTGCTAAACCTCTGATATATAATTACCTCATTTAATCCTTGCAACAACTCTATGAGCAATGAACCACCATTGTCTGAATTTTGCAGATTTGGAAACTGAGTCTTAGAGTGGTGAGAAGATTCAGTATGTGCAATGACATCAAACTGAAAAAGAGTTGAGTATACTCAAGGAAGAGGCTGAAGACCAGAGAACATAGTGATGGAAGAGTGTGGTCTATGCAATTATTCTGTCCAGTTTTAAAAGCCAATGATATTATACCATTATTTCTCAAAGTGGTGTTCCTTGGAATGCTGGTGGTACTCCCCAGAAAAGTTTTAGGTGGTACCCAGGCAGAGAGAGCATTGAATAATATTGGAGCGTGGTCATATATGGTGAGAAAGTATTCCCTTTCTCAATCAATTTTCTTCCTAGCCATTAGGTTACTTCCAGAAGTAAACCTCTATACCTTGATTTTCTTGACAGGTCTTGAACACATCTCTTAGCACTTAGTTTTCAACAATGAAAAAATGACTTCAGATTCAGAAGCTTGGACAATGAGAATTTAATAATAGCTTTGCTTTCAATGGATTTATTTTATAGTTATTTTCCACTGTGGACATGTGATACTGGTTTTTCATTTCTAAAATGTCCTCTTTGAGTAAATTTGTTAGGTAAAGAGGTGAGTCACTTTTCAAAAAACTTTTCATTATAGAAAAAACTTCAAACATATACAAAAGTAGAGGAGCTAACATATTGAGCCCCTGTATCCATTTCTAATTTCAATGATTATCAATACATAGTTGATTTTTTATCTTAGTCTGACCCACTTTCCACACTTCTAAAGCATTTTGAAGCAAATCCAAGACACTGTATTATTCCAGTTGGAAATACTACAGGATGTATCTCTAAAAGACAGGAACTGCCTTTTTTTTTTTTTTAGCATAACTGCAATATCATCACATTAGACAAAATTAACGATAATTCCTTAATATCCGCAAATATCCAGTCAATGTCCACTTTTCCCACAACAGTCTTTCAGTGTTTATTGGTTTGTTTGTTGGAATTGAGATTCAAATATGCCCATTCATTGTGGTTGGTGGCTGCATCCTCCCTAAGTATTCTTTCATCTGTAAACCGACCCCCCTCCCACATATTCACATTCCATCATTCTTTCTTCTTTATTTTTGATAAGAAACTTGGCTCTTTGTCTAGCAAACTTTCCCCTAATCTGTATGTTCCTGATTGCATGCCTGTAGCATTGATAACGTTTCTCTGTGCCCTCTATTTCCTGTTAAGGTGATGGTAGGACCTAGAAGTTTAATCAGATTTATGTTCAAAAGAAATTCCACCAGGTTAATACTGTGTGATTTTTTTCTTTTCTTGTCATGCTAACTGACACTAAAGATCTTTGCCTAATTTATTAATTTATTAGAGGTTGCAAAATGGTGGTGTTCTCGCCTTTATTTTTCATGTATTAGCTATAATAGTTCCATAGAGAAGTATCCCCTCATCAACTAGTTGAGCAACTCAGGGTACCATTGTATAGAAAAGGCAGAATAAGTACTTGATCCTTTCCCTTTATTTACCAGCTCAAAAATAATAGGTTGGCATACTAACATCCTTATAAGGTATTAGTGAGTGATTATTTTTTTTAATCCTTAGGATGAACTTACAGATTTAAATATACTTAGTATGTTTCAACTAATTGCCATTAATATCCTTAATAATGCTATAATTGTCCCACCTTTAGTCAGGAGAGTCTGAGTCCTTTGCTATGATCCTAGAAGCCTCTGATGCCTTTGTTGCTTTCTGATATATCAGAGTTCCAAGCTAAGCTGTCCAGACCTAGAATCAGCCATTTCTCCAAACAGCACTGGGTCCTTTCTGTGGATGCCAGGGTTACTCATCTTTACTGCATTAGTCAGTCATTGTTCCTAGGACTTTTTAGCATAGAGACCTAGGAAATTTGATTTTTAGATAAAAAATATATCCAGTTTCTACTGACATTTCTAGCTCAAATAAGAGCAGAAGGTTTTTCTTATAAATCATAAATCTTACATTTGTATTTCCTTGTTGACATGCCAAAAATCCAAGTTTAGCAACATCAACATAATTACTCATTTCCTTTATCCCGCAATACCACACATGCCTATTTCAGAACACCCAGACTTACACTACCACCCATAATAGGATTACTGAAATCAGTTTAAGATTCTTTTAACCTCAACTTACTGTGTATTAAAACCAATTGGAATAGAATCACATTAAGTTTTATTTATTTACTTTTACTTTTGATTTTTTAGGGATTACTTCTTAATATAACTTCATTTTTTTAAAATTATGTCAAATATTTACACGGTTCTAAAGTCAAATGTGCCAAAAAGGTATATTCGGACAAGTCTGGACGCCCTGTCCTATCTACCCCCTTCTTCTCCCTCTCCATATATAGTTTAAAAATATTTTATGCTCTATCCTTCCACTTCAGATAATATTTCTCGTTCAAAGTTATTTGTTGTTTTTTTTAAGATTTTATTTATTTGTTTGACAGAGAGAGACACAGCGAGAGAGGGAACACAAGCAGGGGGAGTGGGAGAGGGAGAAGCAGGCTTCCCGCGGAGCAGGGAGCCCAATGTGGGACTCGATCCCAGGACCCTGGGATCATGACCTGAGCTGAAGGCAGACGCTTAATGACTGAGCCACCCAGGCGCCCCTATTGCATGTTTTAAAAGTGCAAATCATAAGAGCACAGATGAGGCAAAGATGCTGCAGAAATCCTAAAGTTGTATTTAAATTACTAAAGTTCAGGGGCGCCTGGGTGGCTCAGTCGGATGGGCGTCTGCCTTCGGCTTGGATCGTGATCCCGGGGTCCTGGGATTGAGCCCCGCCTTGGCTCTCTGCTCAGCGGGGAGCCTGCTTCTCCCTCTGCCTGCCCCTCCCCCTGCTTGTGCTCCTATGTTCATTCTGTCAGATAAATAAATAAAAAATCTTTAAAAAAAATAAATTACTGAAGTTCAGGGCACGCTGTATTATTTCTCTGTGCAACAGCCTGACCCTGCCTTTTCCAGGCCAGGAAAGGGGCATGGCCAGCATCAGATTCAACAGCCTTTTGTGCAGAGGTGTGTAGCCTAGCTCCTTTACTTACAAGTGACTCGTACTTGTGATGTACACACTGTGGGGATCACATCAACCACACTAAGCCACTGTAATATTTAGATTTGAATATGGACATTACAAATCCATGCTATCCTGAACAGAAAGCTGGACAGAGAACTTGCCTAAGAGAACCCAGTTTTGCATCCAAATCTAAAAGCCAGTCTTCCATCTGCCTTGGCTCACCTTACTTTGTGTGTGTGTGTGTGTGTGTGTGTGTGTGTGTGTGTGTGTGTGATATTGTTTCTAGTGCCTTGCCTTCTGCTTTTATAGGCTGTAACTTCTGAACGAGGTTCACTTTGTTTTGTCTGTTACTTCTTTTCTACTGAAAGGAATACAGAATTCTCTCTTGGAATGTTTTGAAGCAGAAGACAAAGGCAACTGACCTTTGGTTTGGGGGGAGAAAAAAAAAAAGAGAGAACAAGAAAGAGAAAAGCAAGTCTGCTCATATGCCCCTGTCCACTGCAGACGTGGAGGCAGAGCTGAAGCCAGGCATTTTCTGCAGCCAGGGGCTTTGGCGATCCCTCTCAGCAGCAGCACCCTCCCTCCCACTTTGCCCCTGGATGGGATGTTGCAGAAATAATTACCAAACCAATCGATAGTCAGTGTAGTGATGTGACCACGGTTCTTAATGCATCATTTTCCTCCTAGAAACTCAGTTTGCCTTATAGGCAGACCAGATTCTACACAAGCTCCCGACAACCCAAAAGCCCAGAATAACTTCTGGACTATTGAATCTTTTCTCTCCAGACAAGCACTGTATGAACATTCTCACATTTACCTCTTGCAGTGACACTCGGAAGCGGACTGTAGGAAGCGAAGGGACTGTCTGAGGGTACATAGCCAGAATGGCTACATTTCCCTTTTACTCTTTTTTTTGGCTGGGGGAGGGGAGGGAAGTTGAATGAATAGATGTGTCCTAGAATTTTGTTTTTAGAAAAGTGATAAATGCTGTTTTTTAAAAAATCCCTCCCCACTAGACTTTATGGAGAATTCCCTAGGTTTATTATTTGGGAACAGGTGTATCACTTCCAGCCCTGTCTATATCCTTCAAGGGATCTTTACATGAGGTTGGAAAAGGCAAGAGGGCTTAGAGGGCCAGGATTCCTGTCCTCACCCAACCCAAGCATCTCTATGCCTAACTCCAGCCTCAGCTTTCCCATCTGTGAAGTTTAGTGGTTGGGCCCTCAGAGGTCTTAAACTGGCAGCCCACAGAATGAACCTGGCCTACAAATGTGTTCTATTTGATATCCACAAGGTATGTAAAAATAGAGAACTGGAATAACTCAAATGCTCTCATTTTTGCCACAGACCCCACCGCTCCTAATTGCATCGCATCCAGGCTTCTTCATGCACACACATTTCCCACCGGAACCGTGAGGCAGCTCCTGGGCTTGAGTATCTCTCAGGGCCCCCCCAGGGGGGCCTTCTATAGCCTCTTTATGTTTTTCTGTGCTTAGACTATTCATAACAAGAATGTTTTGTTTTTTTTTTAAAGATTTTTTTATTTATTTGAGAGAGAGAGAATGAGAGACAGAGAGCATGAGAGGGAGGAGGGTCAGAGGGAGAAGCAGACTCCCTGCTGAGCAGGGAGCCCGATGCGGGACTCGATCCCGGGACTCCAGGATCATGACCTGAGCCGAAGGCAGTCGCTTAACCAACTGAGCCACCCAGGCGCCCAACAAGAATGTTTTTCTTAAAGATTTTATTTATTTATTAGAGAGAGAGAGCACATCAGGGGAAGCGGTAGAAGGAGAGGGAGAAGCAGGCTCTCTGCTGAGCAGGGAGCCCAACATGGGGCTTGATCTCAGGACCCCTGAGATCATGACCTGAGCTGAAGGCAGACACGTAACCGACTGAACCAGCCAGGTGCCCCGGAACAATTTTAATAATAGCAGAATTAGCATTTGTTGAGCAATTACTATCTGCCTTGCTGTGCATTAAGCATTAATTAATCAATCAATTAATTAACACATCATCTCGTTCCCTCCTCATAGCAATCCAAGAGGGAAGCTAGTATGGCAATCGACCTTTTGTGTACGAGGAAAGTAAGGCTCGGAAGGATATGCACCTTGCCCGAGCATACACAGGTGATAGTAAGGAGAAGGGCTGAGATTTAGATCCAGGTTTTTCCAATCCCAAAGCCCATGCTCTTACCCAGAGGTGATATTCCATATACTTTACTGGGACAGTGTGGAGCTGGCTAATGGGATGGATGTTAGGTACAGGGCGGTCTGGGTACCAAGGCTATGGCTCTGGTGGCCAGGACAGTGGGCCTGGAAAGGGATCCGAGGGGCAGCCATTTACTGAGGTGAATAAAAGTACTTCAATGTAAAATGTCTAATGTGCTTTCTGGCTGAGTGGCAGGACTGCTTTTAACCACTCCACTCGCTAGTGTCTTGCTGAAGTCAGAGGCCCTGAAGAATCTTGGGAACCTGTGTTCAAGAAACACAAAGAACACGGTGCTGACCAGACCAATGCCAGGTGATTTTGGGGGTGGACAGGATCTCCTAAGAGATGGAAAGGCGGGGGGACTCAGAAACAAAAGCCAGACTCTCTGCTTTCAGAAACCTAGAAATAAGGAAGGGAGATGGTATTGACCTGGAAAGACAGTTCTGTGAGTTTTCACACGAGCTGAAGGAAGCCAGAGTTAATATTAAATGGACCATTTAATGTGGCTCTGGCCCCAAACCACGGATAGTGTGGCTGACTCTTAGCAAAGTGATTCAAGTCATGCGACCCTTCTCATTGTTATAACACATTTATAAAATTTATTGGGCGCAGGCTACATGCCAGAGATTGTACCAAATGCTGAGGTTTGAACAAGAAGACAATCTCTGCCTTTGACAGGCTCCCCATCCAGGGTGGGGGACAGACAAGTAAACTGCTGTGACCCTGGTGTTTTCAGTGATATTATGGACTAGACTCGGAGGGCTGAGGTTCACAGAGAAGGAGCCCTCTTCTCTGTGTTGATGCAATCCGGAAAAAATGAGACCCGAAGTTTGAGATATCCAGACCCAAGAGGCAGGGAGAGGGAAAGAACACTCCAGGCAGATAACTCTTCTGTAGGAAGACCCAGCAATCAGACAGAGCTTAGAGGATAGCAGTGGTTCTCAAAGTGAAGGGCGGACCAGCAGCATCAGCATCTCCTGGGAACTTGACGGAAATGCAGATTCTCAGGCCCCACCCTAGACTTACTGAACTGGACATTCTAAGAGGTGGGGCCCAGAGGGCTGTGTTTTGACAAGCCTTCCAGGTGAATGATTCAAGTTCACGTCTGAGAAACACTGAGAACGGGATTTTGTGCAGGAGTGATCAGAGTGTGGCTGGAGAAGAGTGGGGCCCGGTTGCAAGAAGCCTTATAGGATCAAGGTTTTATCTTGAGGGTAATAAGGAGCTTTTGAGGAACCTTAAGAAGAGTAGGACATGACTTTGACCTTCATAAGCATTCCTCCAAACTGAGCTGGTTCTGATTTCTAAGCCTTTGCATTTGCTGTTCCATTTGCCTGGAACATTCTACCCCTAGGTTTTTAAAATAACTCCTTATTCAGATCTCAGTTCAAATGCTAGTTTCCTCTGACCACAGAGCAAACAGTTCTCCTCTTCTCATTTCCCCAATCAGCTTGTTTTATTTTCTTACAGCTCTTATCTCCACCTGCAATCATCTTGTTTATTACATGTTTTTTTCCCCGTCTCCCTCTACTAAAACAGCTCCAGAAAGGAGGAAACTGATCTGCCTTGTTCACTCCTGTGCACCCTGCCCCCCTCACCTCCACCCTGTGCAGTAGCCAGCACACAGCAGGCGCTTTCAATAACTAAACTCAGAGAATGAAAGACGCGCGAAGCCCATGAGAACCCCCACCGTGAAATTTCCCCAGTGGTCATCAAAATACACAGACACTGAGGGAGCTCAGAGGAGAGGAATGCTCCAGCAGGTGGGTTTACCTGCGGCAGCTTCCAGAAAGAGGCGGGGCTTTTAATTTTCTTCAGGACCATAAGATAAGGGAAAGAGGAGAAGCCAGGAAGTAATACAGTAAGAAAACTCAGAATGAAGTCAGAAGCCAAAACAAGCCAGTTGAAGGCAAGGACCCCAGGCCGGTTAAGTGAGCCAGAAAAAAAAAGCAGAGAAGGGGAATAATGAAGAAGGTGAGTGGGAGCAGGAAGGCAGGGGTGAGGGGAGGAGGGGGTCCTCATGAACTCCAAGGCCACAGATGAGTGTCCCTTCTCAACTACTGCTAGAGGCGCCAATGAGCCATCTGTCTCTCTGTCCATCCATCCCACCCAGACTACTGCCCTCTTCTAAGTTAGAAGTGAGTATTCCTTGATGTTGGGTTTCCGCAAACAAATATAACTTTTAAAATATAAATAAACAAAATAAACAGAGATTGCCAGGGTTTTTGGGGTTTTTTTGGTCAGGTATAAGTAAGTATGATCATTTCACAAAATCAAGTATATTTATATCCAAAATGTAGGAGGGAGGAAAACATGATCTCAGAATAAAGAATTTACTCCTGAATTGATAAATCTCACTTGTTGAAAAACATACAATATTGTCCATAGTGGTTTTTTACTCCTTTTGCCACAGACTGGTGGAAAAGACCCACATCAGACCAGGATTAAGTACCTGAACACTGCCCGAGATGCTATACGGCGAGCCCCAAAAGGAGGGTGGAATGTGGATTCAATGTGTATATTTAAAATAAATAGTAAAACCAGTGGCTTCTTACCCAGCCTGAAAAGTCAAAGTTAAGTTCACAGAGTCACTAACCTTACGGATCCATCTGTCCAATCCCCTCCCTTACTTTTTTTTGCATTTTGTATTACAATAGAATATACATAACCTAAAGTTTACCATTTAACCATTTTTAGATATACAATTCAGCGGCATTAAGTACGTCCACAATGTTGTATAACCATCACCAATAGCCAGGTCCAGAACATTTTCATCATTTCAAACAGAAACTCTGTATCCATTAAACACTAACTTCCTCTCTCCCATCCCCCCAGCCCCTGATAACCTATTTTCTCCTTTCTGCCCCTATGAATTGGCCTATTCTAGGTACCTCATATAAGTGGAATCATCCACTATTTCTTTTTCTGCCAGGCTTATTTCACTTAGCATATTTTTGAAGTTCATCCATGTGGTAGCACGTGTCAGAATTCATTTCTTTTTAAGACAGAATAATATTCCATTCTGTGTGTATACTACCTTTTGTTTATCCTGTCATCCATCCATGGATGCTTGGGTGAATGGTGCTGTACACACATCTGCTTGAACCCCTGCTTGAATTAATTTGGGTATATGCCTAGGAACAGAGTTAGAGAGTTGCTGGGATTGCTAAGATCATATGGTAATTCTATGTTTAATTTTTTTGAGGACCTACCCCTCAAGCTGGAGCAGGTTCAGGATCCACCAAAGGCCATAGAGCATTGAGGAGGTGTTAAGAGTTGAACTCCTTACCAACCCCAAATATTGGGCATTAACCAAGGCAGGGGAAAAAAACCACAGGGCCACCATCGAGGGGAATGACAGGGGTTGAGTGTCCCCTGGGCAGTAGAGTCCAACCCTTTGGCAGTCTGTTTTTCTGATCCTGGGTAAAAGGCACACACAGTCAAGAGTCTGCAACTTTAGGCCTAACAGGCTGGGTAAGCAGTATATTGTGGAAGAAGGAAGGCTGCAAATGAAGAAAAATTAAAACAGTTTTGCTCAAGTACTCAGGGGAAAGCTCCTACCTTTGGGGGAAAAGTTAGGAAGCAGAGAGAACTGATGAGAACATCCTGGCTTTAGAACTCTGGGCTACTTCTATAAAAGAAAGGCTCACTCCTAAATGAAAAGCCAAATTTAGGGGGGAAAGATCCCCACCCATGAGACAAACTCATACATTAGCACAGCAAGAAACAGGAAAGCTTCTTTGTTAAGTGCAAGTTAGGGATAGAGCCCAAAGACCTGGATATAAATTCCTGGCTCTTCCACTTACCAACTTTGTGACTTCTGTAAGAGATAACCCCTTTCTGAGCCTCAGTTTACACATCTGTAAAGTGGGATGACAGTAGTACCTACCTCATAGGAAACTGATATGATGACTCCTCTAACCCCAGTAAGTTGGATGCTGGCTACACATTCAAATCACCTAAGACATTTCTTAAAATTCCTGATGCATGGGCCCCACTCCCAAAGATTCTCATTCAATTGGTCTGAGATGGTGCTCAGTACCCCCCCTTTTTTTAAGCTCCCCAGGTGATTCTAATCCAAAATTTAACAACTATGTTCCAGTACTTTTCAAGATCACCTAGGAATCGTATTAAAATTCAGATTCTGAGTCAGTAGGGCCAGAGATTCTGCATTTCTAAGCAGCCCCCAGGTGATGCCATGGATGCTGGTCTACAGACCTTTGACGAGCAAGGTTTAAAAAAAAGCCTAGTCTAGGCCTGGTCTCACCCACAGTAAATGCTTTAGTAAATGTTAGTTCAGAAGTAATGATGGTATTTAGTGGGTTCTGGAGTCATGGGGAGTGACCCAGTGGTAGGAGTAAATCTACAGTCTCCTAGAAGAAGCAGAGGTCTTTTGCTTCAGTGTAGAGTTTATTTGAAGTGAGTAACTCTTCAGAGCGGCTTCTATTGCTCAGAGATGGGAGCTAGAAAGGCTGAGCGTAATAACTGAACCAGAGTCCCCTGCCTGCAAGTCAGCTGGAGTCTATGTTTATGCATGGAGGTTCAGGTCATGCAGGAATCAAAGCTACAAGGCTAGGAAGTGAACTTTTGGGGACAAGTGAAGGCACTGTAGTAATTTATTCAGGAAATATTTACTGAGCATCTACTAATGCACAGCACTGTACTAGGCACTGGGGTCTAACTATAAGCATAGCTCCTGCCCTCAACAAGCTCAAAATCCAGTAGGATGGGGGCCAAACTATTAAACAGGCAACATCCAAAATCCAGAATGACTGACATTCCAATGGGGAAAGTTTTGAGAGGGGTCCTCGGCTCAGCTCGAGGGAGTTATGGAAAGATTCCTAGAGGAAGCAATGCCTGAGTCGTGAAAGATAAATAAGAGTTATCCAGGAGAGGAGGTGGGAGCGGAGAGGTTCCCAGACAGAGGGGAGAGCCTAGGCTAAAGCAGGGGCATGGGGGAGAACAGAGCGTCTTCCCAGAAGTAGCTCAGTTTATGGGTACTGGGGCTGGGGATGCAGCCAGAGAAGAGCCTAGAGCTGTAGAGAGGACTAGAATGCCAAACTAAGGTATCTGTACTTCATTTTGAAGCCAGAGGTCTGCGGGGTTAACAAAGCCCCTGAAGCTCTCTGCAAACTTTGTGTTTATGTGTCTGTGTGCATTACCCTAGGATAAAACTACTGGGTTTCCATCAGACTCTCCAACGGATTCCAGACCCCCAGATAGGTAAGAATCCTGGGAGCTGTCGATGGGATCTAAGCCTCCTGTTGGTTAGCGCTTGCTCTGTGTAGGCAAGGGAATGTCACAAACCCTGGGATGGAGAATTCAGTGATAGAGGAAGAGCCTACCACCCTGTCCTTTTCTTCCCCCTTAAATCTTTCACATCAACTCTCTCTGCCTGGGACACTCTTTCTCACCCCTGCTGCCACCCACAGCTTACCTAGTTAATTCTTATTCATCCTTCAGATTTCAACTCAAAATCTCCCCTCCTTGGAGAAGACTAGCTTGACTTCCCCCATGAAGTCAGCCCCCTCCCATTATACACACTCATAACTCCTCTGAAACAGTTGCCACACGTTTAATTACATAATGAATAATGTAATTCATCACTCAGAGCTGTCTGCATCCCTCCCATCTACCAGAATACACACTTCTGTTGGAAGATATCACCTGTTGTGTTTATAGCTAAAATGTCAACACTCTCTACAGGTCTTGGCACATAGTGGGGACTCAATAAATATTACTGAATGATGGCATAAATATCTGAATGAATGAATGAATGGAGTGGATTGACATGGCTGATCATTACTACCTGAATTCTTTCCCCTCCCAGCCCTAGCTCTATCCCCTCTCCAACTCTTCATTGTGTATTTTAAGCTCTGACCCTTGAGAACCAAATCATTGTCCATTGCGTGGTGGAAAAAAATTGCAGCAGAGAATTGACCATACCAGTCAGATTTCCGAAGCCTGCCCTAGTGGCTTCATATCGATGTTTTAATCACTTAGTGAACTGATGTAGTCTATGGGCTAGAATCCAGGGACCTTTCCAAAGTGGTCAGCAAACCCCATCATTGACCAGCACCAGCATGTCACTCACACCTGTATCTGGAAGATCCTGAAATCTGTTTCCTAATGAGCAAGTTGCCCTTATTTGGCTTATTCCTTCTGAGCTGTCAGAAAGGTGGGAAGACTATCATTTGTTCCACATCATCCCATGCGAAGAGAAGAGGAGAAGAAAAATACCTACATTACAATAGCAGCTTTGGGTTTAATATTATTAGAGTAAGGGTGAGTAATCCTGAAGGCAAAGAGCAAGGAGGGTGAGTCAACAGTCTTTCAGTGGGTGTCAGGTTGGCAGCATGAACCTCTGTGTTCTAACTCCCACCCAATGACCGTGACTCCCCAAACCTTCATCTTCCATCACCTAGCCAGAGCTTCTAGGAGCCTCAGTTTCCTTACCTGTAAAGTGGGCAGAATAGTATTTATCTGATAGGATGGTTGGGAGCATTAAATGAGATAATGTATGCAAAGTGTTTGCCTCTATATTGCCTTCTCCCTGTACA
Source organism: Leptonychotes weddellii (assembly GCF_054177405.1). Classification (NCBI taxonomy): domain Eukaryota; kingdom Metazoa; phylum Chordata; class Mammalia; order Carnivora; family Phocidae; genus Leptonychotes; species Leptonychotes weddellii. The sequence goes on from NC_138381.1 coordinate 68,436,424, forward strand.
CGAACTCACACTTCTTAGCAATCTGAAGATTAATGTAACTACCAGACCTCAAATTCTACACAGCCCTACCGAGACAGAGGGCAAAAATGTAAAGCTCTAGCTCAGAGGGTTTGCAGATGAACGGTAGAACAAAAAGGAAAGAAACTCTCTGGGACAGCATTAGGTTTCATTAGCCCGAAAGGTTTGATTATGCATCTTTAACCAACAGGGAACTTTCTCTGCCTTTTCCATGTGGTAAGCATTTTCTCTTCAAACTGTCGATTTTTTTTTTTTTTAAGCTGATGGAAGAGGAAAGAAGAAGGGAAAGAAGCCACTCTTTTTTCATTTCTTCAAAGGCAACCCAAATTTGATCCCTTTAGTGAATGGCTCAAGATAAAAACTCCACTTCAGTCCGCTTTCTGTGATTAAACAACCCTCTTATTTGTCAAATAGCAGGGAGAAGAGAAGAAAGGAAAGCTCCTGTTGTTGTTAAGTGCTCTGAAAGTGTGCTCCCCTCCCAGCTCCCACCGGTTAGGTGCACCAGTGCCTACAAAGAGATTCTTGAGATGGAGGCAAAAGCTGAGATGTGGCTGCCTAGAGTAGGAAAGAAAATGAGGATGGGGTGGGAGGCCCAAAAAAGCACCCATGGGATTGTGGAATTCTCAAATTGGAAAGGTCTAGAACTCTTCTGCCCCCAGCTTTCTTTTTAGGGACATCACATCACTTGAAACCAGTCTATTCCACAACATTCTCCATACAACAAATCATATCCTTGAGTGAACCAAATAGACTGCCAAGAAAGGTTTGTGGGCTGAAGGGGGCTCACCTAAATCCATCTTGCTTCACCGAAATCCAATCTCAACGTGGCAATGGGAGGACTTGAGTTTTCATGGGAGGCAAGAACTTTTTACTCAAATCACTCTTAGGATCAGGGCAAATGGGTGGCTGTCATTAAGCGTCTGCCTTCAGCTCAGGTCATGATCCCAGGGTCCTGGGATCAAGGCCCACATCGGGCTCCCCGCTCCGCGGGAAGTCTGCTTCTCACTCTCCCACTCTCCCTGCTTGTGTTCCCTCTCTTGCTGTGTCTCTCTGTCAAATAAACAAAATCTTTAAAAAAAAAAAAATCACTCTTAGGATCTCAAAGTTCCGGATGGAAGATAAACGGAAATGTGCTGGTCTGTTGATAAGGTGGACAGAGGTACAAATAAAAATACAGGACGCCCAGTTGAATTTGAATTTCAAATGAACAATGAATTTTTTAAGTATAAGTATCCTCCATGTAATGTTTGGGACATACTTATACTAAAAAAAGTTTCCCTGTCTATTTGAGATTCTAATTTAACAGGGCATCTTGTATTTTATTTGGCAAGCTCGCCTATTGACAAGGTAACCCCAGCATGAATTTCCTGTCTTGTTTCCTTGTGAGTAGTATCAGGAATATGGACAAGGGCAGGGAGACACAAAAGCCTTCCTGAGGTAGTTTCTGGGGTGGTTTTATCCATGGGTTTGGAGTCAGGCAGGGCTTGATTCAAACCCCATGCCTGACTCTTCCTATGTGATCTCCAGCAAGTGACTTTCCCAACTGAGCCTCCTTTCTTTCTTTCCTTTTTTTTTTTTTTTTTAAAGATTTATTTATTTGACAAATATAGAAAGAGAACACAAGCAGGGAGAGTGAGACGGAGGAAGGAGACTGACATGGGGCTCAATCCCAGGACCCTGGAATTATGACCTGAGCTGAAGGCAGCGGCTTAACCAACTGAGCCACCCAGGCACCCCAAGCCTCCTTTCTTTATGGCAAAATGAGAATCATAATATCCACCTTACAAGTTGTTGCAGAGATTAAAATGAGGTGACATTAAAGCATCTAGGCCCCTGTAGATTCCATAAAGGCAGCTCTTACCATCTTGCCCTTCTATCTCTCCACAGCAGTTCCTTCTGCGTGGAATGCCCTTCCTCCCATGGGAAGCTTGCTCCATGCTTCTCCTTGGCACACCCATAGCATTGTGTCTAAGCTTCTAGAAATGTCCCTATCATTCTGAGATATTGTATTGGAATTGGCTTCACTGTTCCCAAATGTTTTCCTCATCAAGACTGAATTTTCTGGCTCAGATGCCAAGTTTCCTTCATCTCCACAGGTCTAGCATTTAGTACAGGGCTTATTACATAGGAGGAACTTGATATTTTCCGAATGAACATGTTATGCCCTATGACTTTAGTTTCCAAATGGTAGTATAGTACATGCATGTGCACGTGCGCGTGCGCGCGCGCACACACACACACACACACAAAATCAGTAGAGGGTAGTTTCTCAAAAAGCTAAAATTATTCCATTTAAGGAACTACCTTTTATTTGAGTCTATCCTTTCTTCTTTGGAGAAAAAAAAAAAAAACAAGACCACAAACTGTCATTTATAGAATAAGTTTTAAAAGGTATTGGACAAAATAGAGAGTTAGCAACTTCCATGGTGAGATATGTTCATATCTCTGGATCTCTATCTGGATCTCCATCTCAACAAGGAAGTTTCAACACTGAAAACACACTAGTACTTGCAATTCAAATTCTGAGAACCACCACTTTAATGAGATAAGAGAGGAAAAAGAACTCGAAGGACTGCAACTCATGACTGGTGAGCTTTGATGGGAAGAAGCGGAAAGGAAAGACTACATAGTGGGAGATGGCCAGGGAGGTGCATTTTATCTAAATAAAAACACTTAACAGAGTCTGGGGAAGGGAGAGGACAGGTGAAAAAAAGCAAACAAACTTCCCCCACTTCCCTAGGACAAAACCACACCATCCCAGAGTTCAGGGTCTTAATTGACTTTGAGTCTGAGGTCCTCCCAATCATCCCTCCCCCAATTGCTCAGGTCAACAAACTCCTTCAAAGAATAACAACGCAGTACAAGGAAGGATGTCCAACCCATTGACCTCCAAGGACCCTCCTGTCTTTGGGACCCAAATCCGACCCCTCCCTCTGAATGAGACCGGCTGTGCCAGTGCCCTAGGCAAATTCTGGGAACATGCCCTTGCCTTGGCCCCAGAGCTACATTTCTATAAAGATAGTTCCTTAAATCTCTGTAGCGCCATTGACCATGATTCCAGGCATTGTTAGGTCACTCCTCAGTCCTGCCTCCCTCCAAACCTCCCCTTTTTGTCCCATCGTAGATGGGCACATCTGTCACTTTTAAGTCCCCATTGCTCATCTGTCATGCTCCACAACTAGGAAGAGAAAAGGGAAAAGGCCCAGAGGAATGTTCTGCCACTAAGAGGAAGACTTTGACATTTTTAATTCCTCCATTTCTCAGGGTAATCATGTCCCCCACACCCAACTCAGAGATAATAATAATGATAATAATTTACTAATAGCAGCAACTATTTAACTACTTGTTGAAAGCTCATCATATGACTGGTATTGTGCTAAGCACTTTATAGTGTTAGTCCATTTAAATGGAATCATGTTACAGATGAAGAAACTGAGGCTCAGAGAACTTAAGTCACTTCCCAAGGAGTGTCTCCCAGCTGGTAAATAGGCCAGTGTTTCCAGTTCCAAACTTTCTGTGCTTACCCTTACTTAATACTGCCTCCACTCACCCACCTTCAACGACTCCTAGTGGTCCACCAAACAGGACCCAAAAGGCTCCTGTGGGCTCTCAGGACCCTCCAAGGCCTGGTCACCATCTGCTTCCACAACCTCCTCTCTCGCTAAGGTCCTCCTTGAATCCTCCAGGGCAGGTATTTTGGAGTTCCTTTTACTTAAGAAGTCTCCCACCTCTGAGCCTTTCCCCATAGTGTGCTGTTTCCTCTTCCCCAATCCACCATGTTGCAAGCCCACCTCCAAGGTCACCTTTCCCAGGACACCAGATCCAATGAGCTCACCTTCATCTCAATATCTTAACACCTGGGGTCTGCTGCATCATGCAGTCCACCCCACAGATGATTCCAAGTTGCTATGTATTCATCCCTCATGTGGGTGTTTCATCTCCCCAACTTGACAGACACCCACAGGGCACAGCCCTGTGGCACCCTACTGGGAACAAGTAGATGTCCAATCAGCGTTTGATGACTGATCCCCTTCTCTCCTCTTCCTTTCTTTTCTTTCTTATTTATTCTTCCTGATCTCCTCCTCATTCTCTCCTTTTGGCATTCTCTCCTTCCCTTCCCTCCCCTCTGCTCCCCTCTGCAGTTTTAAGTGTGGTAGGCAGCTGCTGATGTGGTTCCCAAAGATCTCTGCCTCCTGATATTCACAGCCTTGTGTAATCCCCTCTCCTTGGTGTGGGCTGTGTCTAGTGACTTGCTTCTAATGAATACAACACAGCAAGGGTAATGGTATGTCACTTCCATGATTAGACTACAGGGGACTGTGACTCTCTCTTGTTAGTGCTCTCTTGCTGGCACTCTTTCTTATCCTCTCTCTTGCTCACTCTGATGAAGGCAGTTCCATGTTGTGAGATGCTCTATGGAGAGGCCCATATGGCAGAGAATCAAAGAAGACCTCTAGCCAACAGCTCAGAAAGAAGTGAGGTCCAACAATCCGCAAGGAACTGAATCCTGCCAACAACGACATGAGCAGACTTGGAAGTGGATCCTTCCCAGTTGAGCCTCGAGATGACTGCAGCCCTGGGTCATACCTTGATTGCAGTCCTGTGAGAGACCCACGGCCAGAAGACCCAGCTAAACCATGCCCAGACTCCTGATCCACAGAAACTGTGAGAGAGTAAGTATGTTGTTTCAAGAGGGTGAATTATTAAGCAGCAATAAATAACAAATACACTAAATATTCATTTGCTCCAACATTTCTTGGGCCTTTAACACAGTGTTCTTGTTAAATGAGGGGACATTTTGATGACTCAGGCATGGTTCTCTGGTTTTAAAAATCTCCAGCCTTGTTGGGAGTTGGGGAGAGAGACAAGTCATCAGAAGAGTCATATCATATCATTTTTAAGTGTTTTAACAGAGAAAGGAAGTAGAGATTTAGTAGAGATTTGTGGAGTTAGCAGCTCATTCTGCTTGAATCTGAGAAGGCTCCAAAAAGGCGAATGTTGAGCCAGGTCTTGGAGCACAAGTGGGAGGTCACCAAATTGAGGGAGCTGGGTCAGGGGGAGGGAAGAGCATTCCAGGCAAAGGAACACTGTGGACAAAGATGGAGCAGCATGAGGAGGCTTGTCATGGTAAGTAAAAAAAAAATGAGTCCAGCATTTCCTATTCTGATTCCTCTATAACAAAAAGAACAGTATGTTTTTATTCAGTGTTCACTCCGTTAGGTTTTAACACTCAGCATCTCACTGAATTCTTGTCACATTCTATGAAATGAAAAATCTCCATTGATGTGTGGGGAAACTGAGGCTCAGAGAGTATTAGTGTCTTGCTCAAGGTCACAGAGCAAGTCAGTGGCTAAGCTGGGATTTGAATATTGATGTACCTGACTCTAGCTTCCTGTGTTAACGTTTGTAACAGGCTGCTGGATAGGACAAGTCTCTAAACGCCTGTGGACCCACACACTCTTCTCACAGCCTGGTATGCAAACAAAGAGAAAAGGCTGGGTCAGTCAGGTTCCTTGTCTGTCCTGGGGCAGAAATGGAGGGCACAGTAATGGGTAATGGGCACAGTAATGGGTAAAGGCATAGGCCTAGGTCCAAATCCTGTCTTCCCCACCTACTAGCCGAGTGACCTTGGGCAAGGTATTGAACAACCCCTGAGCCTCAGTTTTCACATCAGTAAAATGGAGAGATGATAATAGCACCTAACTCATCAGATCAATGTGATAACCCACAGAAAGCAGAAGCAGTGAAGGAGAAAGGATGCCATGAAGTTGATGGACCTCAGTTAAGTCTATCCATGTAAAAATCCAGTAATGAGGAACCTGAAAAGGAGTGTGGGAGAGACCAGGTGGCCCCATTTTCCTCAGCTTCTGATAACTCTGCAATTCTGAATATCTCATATCCTTAAAACCAATATGCCATTTTCTTCAGACAATGTGATATTATTGGGGGTGGTCAGGTGGGGTTATGGAAGAGGGAACATTTATTCCCTACTCTTCATGTTTCCCTATAGGGGGACCTCCAGTAAAGTGACACTCCTGGCTCTTGCCCCACCTGATTGGTGCATCTGGAAGAAGGAACTGAACATGCTCAGTTCAGTATTCTCTTTTGGGGTCTGCCTACCTACAGAAAATACATTCTGGGTTTAGCAGAGCAGGCTGTGTCCCATCAGTTTGTCTGACGTTGGGGTTGGGGATAAGTTCAATTCAAAAGAGTATTAGCAAGCTATGTCCTCCAAAAGAGTTTTTTAAATCAGTAATAAAGCTGGCACTGACTCTTCCCTGTCTCTTGCAATTAGTCTGATACCACCTTGAAAATGTTCACTCCTCTCTCTTGATGTTGCTTATCCCAACCCTTCATTAAGTTTCCTTGTCACAATTCCAGATGGCTATCCTTTCTGCAAAGATAGCTCTTCCTTTGGCTTTCTTCTCCCTGATACTCTTGTTCCCCACCCACCCAGGTCCTGAATCATGGGGCAATTTGGCAGATTCACTTTATACCCATGCCTTCCCCTCTGCCAACCCTGCAGATGCTTCAGCGTATCCAAGTCTTTTCTAATTACTCCTTGGCTGATAACTATTCTAGCAATTCCTTCATGTCTGGTAAATGTTTCAATTTCTCTTTGTCTTTCTAATTGAATCCTTAAAAAAAAACAACAACAACTTGGTAACTCTGGCATTTTTGAATCATCATTAATTTCAAGCTTGTCTTCTTTTATTAGCTGTCCTACATTTGCACTGAGAACTCTTTCCTCCTTGATGCATTTGAAAGCCCCCATTTAATTTTCTTTACCATTACTGAGCAAGGACTAGTTGGGACTAACTTGCTCCAATAATGTCCTTGCAGAAGCAGCAGTAGACTTCATTGGGATGGGGGGACCGGGGGTTCCCAGCTGTAGACTGCTGGCACGGTGAGCCCTCAAAACGTCTCTTCCCAGGGCTTGCTGCTCCTCTGTCTGTTCTGAAATACCTTCCAAGAATTACTTTTTCTGAATCAATCAGAGGTAGGCAAAAGTTTCCAGAAGGACATTAATGATGTCCATGTTTATCGAGAGAAAGGTGAGCTGATGAAATAGCTTTCTCCCATTAACAAGTACAAAATGATTTTCTTTTCTCTGTCTAGATAGGCTCTCTTGTCACCAGTGGGGATTTCCTGAAGGGGTCAGAGAAAAGAGGCAGGCCCAGAGTCTGACTGTCAATAGTGCTGTCCTGTAGAACGTTCTGCAATGATGAAAATGTTCTACATCTGTGCTCTCTGATATAGTAGCAATCAGACACTGAAATGCGGCTCCTGTGACGAGGGAACTGAATTTTTAATTTTATCTAACTTTAATAATTTAAATATAAACAGCCACAGGGGCACCTGGGCGGTTCAGTTGGTTAAGTGTCTGCCTTCGGCTCAGGTCATGATCCTGGAGTCCTGGGATCGAGCCCCATATCAGGCTCCCTGCTCCCCGGAGAGTCTGCTTCTCCCTTTCCCTCTGCTCCTCTCCCACTCATGCTCTCTCTCTCGCTCTCTCTCTCTCAAATAAATAAAGAAATCTTAAAAAAATAAATATAAACAGTCATATGTGACTAGTGGCTACTGTAGTGAATGGTGCAGCTCTACAACATGTTATTTGGGGTTATCTGGACCTTCCCCATTCATAGTAGCCATAGTTCTTTGAGAGTCACAGACTAATACACAAGAAGACAAAGATCCATCTGACTCAGCATCCACGGCCAATGGATGGATGTCATGATGCTCCGTGCCCATAGGGGCTACACTCTCCTGTTTCAAGCAGAGGTCAGAGGCTGGTGATCTACAGGCTAAATTCAACCTGGAGGTATATTTGACTCGCACAACAAAAAATAATTGGTTGCTGACATTTAAAAATCAAAAAACTTCACATCAAGATTTGTCTTTCCAGCTTCTCTTCAGAAATTGGAAGACCCCACCTGACAACATTCAGATGGAGACAAGTAGCAGCAGCCTCCTTTATTCGGCACAAGGCCTCTTCAATTTGCCACACTCTTCACCATTCCCTATGGTCTAAACATCCCAGGCAGGCACTTGGGTTTGTTTGTCCTTGTGTCATGGTTTTAGGCATGGGCTTTGTATGGCATCAGACAACCTGAGTTTGAATCCCGTTTCTGCCTGGAACAAGCTGTGTGACCTTGAGCAAGTGACTACCTCTGCGAGCCTCGGCTTCCTCCTAAATGGAGAAGGTAATAGAATGGGCCCCAGAGTGTTGTTGCAAAGACTCGATGGAACAGTACTTGTAAGACTCCTGATATAGAGCCAGGTTTATGGTAAGTGCCCAATAGATGGTAGCTGTTGGAAGGAAATGAGGGAAGATGGTGAAATGGAGGAAAAGGAAATGGAAGAGGGAGAGGAAAAAGAGAGGAAGGAGGAGGGGCAGGAGGGAAATAAGAGCTCCTGGTCAGTTTCCAAACACATCTAGCCTAACAATGGGGGGGAAAAACCTCTTTCTTTAACCCCCTACAGCTTTTGCTTCCCTCCAACATAATACCATGACCACCCACTTTGTAAACCCATGGACACAGGGTGAGAGTTGAGAGGTTAAGAAGGGATGTGTGAATAAAAGCAAGGAGATAAATCAGTTGGCTCCTGGGACCTTTGCCCTTGGATCTGCCACCTCTGCCCTGAGAACTGGTTCTCCTGCCTACTTCTTGGGAGCACTTGGGACCTTGTGACAGAAACACCAAAGGGTCTGGGCTTCATCACACCTGTTGGGGTTCATGTCCCTCCACCGCATCCATTAACTATAATCAGAAAAGATCTCCATGTGGCATAGTTTATACATGTCTGTCAGAAGAAAAGCAAGCCCCTTTAAGACAAATGGAGGGAAAATTAACAGCTGTCCGCAAGAAATAAAGAAAGGCAGGACACTGGACTACATTCCCAAGCGGTTATGACCCCTAGGTTCCCAGTGTTTAACTTTGCCCAGTTTCTCAAAGTTGATTCAAGAACCACTGTAATTCAGAATATGCTGAAAGAGGGACGTTGAAATGCTGATTCCTGGACCTCACACCCAGACACTTGAATTCAGTTCATTTCGGGGTGGGGCTGGGGAATCTTTATTTTGTAGAGCTACAAGCTGATTTACCTTATATGATTCACTTAATCAAGGCTTATTAATGCTGAGGAAGCATAGTTTGAAGGTGGTGAGAATAGCCCAACACACCTCCCACCTCTGAAGAAGCATGAAAATCACTGAAAATTTGAATGGTCAGGGAAGGCTTCTCAGAGAAAGAGAGTGGGTCTTCTGCTGGATCTTAAGATATCTAAATGGGGGTGAAGCGAGGAGATTAACTCATTTATTTATTCAGTCACCACATATTTCCTGAACACCTACCATGTGCCAGCTTTGTTCTAGGTGCCAAGAACAAAACAGTAAACTAGACGGAGAAAACCCTCTCCTCCTGGATCCAGTTGGGAGAGGCAGGCAATAAACAAAATGTATAAACAAAATACTTAGCTTGTAAGATGGTGGTAAGAACTGAGGAGACGAAGCAGAGACCTTTGGTAGAAACATGATTTAAATTTGGATGTAAGATGATATTATACAAGCATGAGTCCCTGTCTAGTGGTCAGGTATTGGTAGGAGGCGTCCCATGATGGTGAAGCCATCACACCCCAGATTACCCAGCCATCCACCCACCCATCATCCACCCATCCATCATCATCCATTCACCCATCCAGCTACCCATTCACTTATCCACCCATTTAGCCAACCACCTACCCATTATCCATCCATCCATCCATCCACCCATCCATCCATCCACACATTTAGCCATCCACTTCCCCATCATCCATCTATCTACCCATCCCCCCATTCCACTATCCATCCTTCCATATATTAGTCTTTTTTTCTTTCCTTCCTTTATCCAATCTCCTTAGTTAACTGAGTGCTAGACCCTCTGTGAAGTTCTGCAGATATGAGAATGAACAAAACCAACACTGTTATGGAATGAATAATGTCTTCTTTAAAAATTCATACGTTGAAGTTCTAATCCCCAGGGCCTCAGAATGTGACTGTATTTACAGACAGGACCTTTAGAAGGGGATTAGGATAAAATGGGGTCGTTAGGGCAGGCCCTAATCCAATACGACTGGTGTCCTCATAAGAGGAGGAAATTTGGACACATGCACACACAGAGAGAATGACCCCGTGACTACAAGCCAAGGAGAGAGGCCTCAGAAGGAATCAAATTTGCTGACCTTGGTCTCAGACTTCTAGCCTCCAGAACTGGGAAAAAATGTCCTGTTGTGTAAGCCACCCAGCAGCTCTGGCTAACTAGCAGAGACAGCATCACAGAAACAGGTTCTCACAATTCAGAGACAGAAGGAAGATTAAACAATTATAATACAAACATACCTCTTTGCCTTGCCTAGAAGTCTGCTGATAGAGATATATCCATCTGCATCCACCTTTGCCCTCTCATTAATCCAACAAATACTTGTTGAGTGCCTACTACACTTCTGGGGCGACACTAGGCCCTGGGGATAAAATAATAGATAAGGTAGCTGTATCTGTTGCCTCTAGAAGTTCACAGTTCCTATGCCCCTCCTGAGAGACCTAAACACTGTTCTCTACCAGTCTCAAATAAGGGAGCACACTGTTGTGTGGTAGGTACGATCACAGACTCTGGGGTCAGACAGACCTGGGTTTGGGCTCATACTCTACCACCGGTGGGCTGTGTGGCCTGGGGGCACACTACTTACCTGGTCAGAGCCTCAGTTTATCTCTAAAGGGCAATAACAATTCCCAGGTGTGATTGTTGTGAGACTTAAGAGCATGGACATAGGGCGCCTGGGTGGCTCAGTCGTTAAGCGTCTGCCTTCGGCTCAGGTCATGATCCCAGGGTCCTGGGATCGAGCCCCGCATCGGGCTCCCTGCTCGGCAGGAAGCCTGCTTCTCGCTCTCCCACTCCCCCTGCTTGTGTTCCTGCTCTCGCTATCTCTCTCTCTGTCAAATAAATAAATAAAATCTTTAAAAAAAAAAAAAAAAGAGCATGGACATACTCCATAGATGTTTGCTCCAGTTATCACTGCCGCCTCTGAAGCAGAGCCAATCAGATAATAATAAATATTATCACTAATATGGAGTGCTTTCTTAATACCAGAGAACTCTAAGTAATTTGTATATATTATAGTTGTGTATCTAAGAAGCATCTTCCCGACCACCCCAGCCTTTCCTAGTTTAATTTTCTGGTTTCTCTTTTGTCTACTTAGTGTTTTATCACTCCCAGGAAAGCACTTAAGACCCAAAATAGTCTGAGGGAGAGGCTCTTACCCTTTCAGGAAAGAATGGTGTCTTTCTCCCCATTCACAGCTCCCCCATCCCTGCAGTTGCCCCACCGGCCTGGGCAAACCAGAAGGGGTGTCTGGAGGTGACGGCGCCACAAGGCTCTCGGTTATAGCTGTATCCACCCACAACACATTGATTACACGTCCCCATCAAAGAGGTGCGGGGTGTTTCTATAGATGTCATTCCTGGCAGGTTTTTGTATTTAAATTTCCTCCAGCACCACTGGGAGGTAAGATCCGCCTTCCCTTCTGAGGGACTGGAGACAGGAGCCAGCAAGTTGTTGTTATCATGGAAACCACGTCTCCCCCTGGGCCCCAAAGGGCACTTCTGGAAATGGTTCGGAATCTGATCATAGTCTTCAAGCATAAGAACTGTGTTTAAAAGCTGTTATTTCCTTGCTTCTGATAAACGGTTGTCGAGAAGCTGCCAGTTCTGGTTTTGCTGGGGGAGATTGGACTCGGGGAGGACGTGGGTCAGGAGAATGGGAAGAGATGACAGGATGGGGGTCCTGGAGCCTCAGACCAGCACATCACCCCAACTGAGATGACAGTTTGGAAACAGTTCTGCCTGACTCCATGTCAAGAGTGAGACGGTCAAAGGGACACTGAGATTAGACAGCGTGAGTTGTAAGCGGCTCACCCTCTCAGGTTGGAAGGAGGTTGGGTGTTAAGTAAAGGGCTGAAACACCTGGATAGGAATCATCAACTCTAAAGGTCTTGAAAAAGAATTCCAAGTACAGGAGTTGCAAACTCAAACACCTGCAGGTACCAAGAGGAAAACACCATTAAGTAAGCCGAAATGAGCTTGGCGAGGTGTTAGGGGGACAGAAGAGCATTCTCCCCACCTAAGGGAGGTGGTGGCTACCAGCTCCAGCTACCAGCTTCCGTGTGGGTCTCCAGCCCCAACTGATGAGCCACTTCTCCAGGAAAAGCCCCCAGTCTGGAACTTGAGGTGAAATCGCCTGACATTTACATGTAAGCTACGGATGCAAACATTTTTAAATCACGTGGCAGGTCTAATACATGTCTGAAGATCAGATCTAGTCCAGTCATCCCAGTTTGCAAACTGTGCTATGACTGTTGAAGAGAAACTTGAAATTCCAGAGGCAGAAGGGAATTTTAATATATTATCAATAACCACCAAAAAATGCAGTAAAAAGAATAGTTATGATTTGTTTAGTGCTTACTGTGTGCTTAGCAATTTGTTTATATGACTCCGCTGAGTCTTCCCCACAACCCTAGGGGTGTAGGAATTTTTACCCTAGCTTAGGAGGAAACCAAGATTCATGGAGGCTAAGTCACTTGTCCAAGGTCACACCTCATGATGCTGGAATCTCTGCAGAGAGGGTAATCATTTCCCACGCACCTCCCGAAGCACAGAATGCCCCAGACACTGCCCCAGACTTTATTTTGCCTTGCTGTATGTGTTAGGCTTGTTCTAATGCAATGGCTTTTAACCAGGGGACAGTTTTGCCCCCCACCCCGGGGGACATGTGACAATGTCTCTAGACATTTTTGGTTGTCACAACTGGTGGGGGGTGAAGGAGCTTCTGGCAGCTAATGGGTAGGAGCCAGGGATGCTACTAAACATCCTGCAATGCACAGGACAAGCCCCTCATAACAGAGAACTACCCCAAATGTCAATAGTGCCCAAGTCGATAAACCCTTGTCTAAAAGGATTAGGGGAGGGAGAGCTGAGGTCTGGGGGGCTACTAAGGAGATAAGGAGGAGGAGGAGAAGGATCCTGAAGATGCTACTTGTAAAAGCAGCTCGATTGTGAGAGAAGCTGCATGATTTACGAAGGGGTTCTCATGACGTCACCGAAACACATTTTCTTATTGCCATTGTTCAGATAAGGAAACGGAGGCCCAGAGAAAGAAAGAGATCTTCCCTCAGGCTTCATGAATGGCATTCCACAAATACTCACTGAGTACCTGGTTGATCCTGGTTCTAGTTAAGGGATCTGCTCCTTCTGCTAACGCTTACTCAGTGTTTGCTACCCGCCAGGCACTGTCCTTAGTCAATCCTTCCAGCAATCTAATGAAATGGGCACTCTGCGTACCTCCATTTTTACATTTGCAAAATTGAGATTCAGAGAAGGGAAATCACTCAACTAAGGTCATCAGAATTTGAACCCAGGCATTTATGACTTTGAACACTGTGCTCTTAACCATTCCACTGCACCGCACTAAGCATCCCACGATGCTTATCCAATGAGTTCCCCATTTCGAGGGAATGGAAGCTATACAAGAGCAATTCTGGAATGCATCCTGACGTCAAGGAGCTTACATTGAGTAGAAAGATCAAGCACATTCACCATGAACCACATGACACCGGATGAAAAGGAATCAAGTCATAAAGAAGAGTCAAAATGTTGTCACACAGCAGCGGGCAAACGATGGCTAGGGTCCAAATCCAGCCTATGGCGTACAGCCATGCCCACTTACTGACACAGTGCTGGTGGATGCTTTTGAGTTAAGCAGCTGCTATGGTCTCTACCTGGCTGGCAAAGCCAAAACGATTTACTATGTGGCCCTTTACAGAAAAAAGTTTGCTGGCCCCTGCTGTAAGAGGAAAGAAAGATAACCGATACTGAACGCTACCCGCCCTCTGTGCTTCTCTCCAGATACATCAGTGATTGATTGTTTCTCATAAACACTGGGATGATGACCCCCGGGGATGATAGTGGTAGCGAGGACATTAACAAATTCCATGTACTGGGTGCTGACTCTGTGCCAGACACAGGCCTGATCCTCTCCAGTTCCCGCAACAAACCCACCAGATAGGTATCATTAATCCCTTTTATACATGATGAACATGAAGCTCAGAAAGGCCAAGAGGCAAATCCAAGTTCAATTAGCTATCAAGGGACAGAGGCAGGGTCCAAAGGTGGACATGTGCAACTCCAGTGCTTCTAGCCACCTGCATGTGAAATCACTCAGTGTGAGTCGTGGCTCTGGTGAGTCAGGAAACTCTGGTAAGTTTTACATAAATAAAGTTTCCTTTTTTCCTTCCTTGACCAGGGCTCCCACCCTTGTGAGCCAGTGGGATACTGTGATTTTTTAAAAAGTCTTCATTTTAATTCTTTAGTTAACATACAGTGTTATATTAGTTTCAGGTGTGCTATATAGGGATCCACTATTCCATACATCACCCTGTGCTCATCCTGACAAGTGCCCTCCTTCATTCCCATCACCCAGTTCACCCATTCTGCCCCCCCCACCTCCCCTGTGGTAAGCATCTGTGTGCTCTCTATAATTGAGACTCTGTTTCTTGCTTTGTCTTTCTCTCTCTCTCTTGTATTTTTTCCCCTTTGCTTGCTTGTTTTTTAAACTCCTTGTATGAGTGAAATCCTATGGCATTTGTCTTTCTCTGACTGACTTATTTCACTTAGCATTTTACTCTCTAGCTCCACCCATGTCACTGCAAATGGCAAGACTTCATTCTTTTTCACAGCTGGATTAATATTCCATTGTATCTATGGACCACATCTTTTTTATCCATTCATCAGTCGATGGACACGTGGGCTGCTGCCAAATCTTGGCTATTGTAGAGAATGCTGCTATAAACGTAGGGGCGCATGTACCCCTTTGAATTAGTGTTCTTGTATTCTTTCGGTAAATACCCAGTAGTGCGATTGCTGGATCATAAGGTAGTTGTTCAGCTTTTTGAGGGACCTCCCTACTGTCTTCCAAAGTGGCTGCACCAGTTTGCATTCCCACCAGTGCAAGAGGGTTCCTTTTTCTCCGCATCCTCACCAACACCTGTTGCTTCTTGTGCTGTTGATTTTAGTCATTCTGACAGGTATGAGGTGATACCTCATCCCTGATGATAAAGGATGATGAGCATGATACTGGGCTTTATAGTAAAAAATATATTTTTGGTCTTTGTCCTCATTCCTGGCACAGAGCTCGTAAAACCCTTAGAATTTCCTAAGTGATGAAAACATGATTGTGTCTTGTTATGTTAATGAGGAAACATTCTAAAAATGTTTGGAAAGCCCCTAGGACACCCAAGGATGGGGACTAGTGGCCAGAGGAGCAAACCATGTGGTTGGAGGGTTGAAACTTTCAGTCCCACCCC
>NC_138381.1:68451934-68484300 GCF_054177405.1 Leptonychotes weddellii
GGGGGAGGAGGGCATGGAAGCTCCTCGCCTTTTTCCCACATGCATCTCTTCCATCTGGCTGTTCCTGAGTTATATCCTCTGATAATAAACTGGTGATCCAGTAAGTAAAATGTTTCTCTGAGTTCTATGAGCTGCTCCAGCAATTTAATCGAACCCGAGGAGGGGAGTCCTTGGAACTTCCCATCTATAGCCAGGCATCCAGAAGCACAGGTGACAATCTAGACTTGCTGCTGGCACCTGAGGTCGGGGGTAGGGACAATCTTGATTACTGAGCCCTTAACCTGTGGGGTCTGATGCTATCTCCAGGTTGACAGTGCCAGAACTGACTGAATTCTCAGACACCCAGCTGGCGTCGGAGAGACTTGCTTGGTGTGGTGAGGGAAAAACCCGCATGTTGGAATTGGTGTCAGAATCGTAACCAGGAAGAAGCTGCTGCCAGGCCCAGAAAGGCCTGGAAGCTCTTTTCAGAACCAGCTCGTCTGTCTCAACCAGCAAGTCCCACGTTTCAGTGGGTTGCAAAGCTGCCGGCTCAGCCTCACCTCCGGGAGCCGCGGCTGCTTCCAGACCGACTCAAATGCCTTCCCACCCCCAGCAGTCCAGCAGCTGATATTTACCCAGCACTTTACAGTCTCCCTTGGTTAATCCAGCGTGTTCCCCGGTCACTTCTCATTAAGGCAAGCGTAGCCTCCTTTTCACTTGTTCTGAATCAAAGTGTCACTTTTCCCAGCAAAGGGCTGCAGGTGGAAAATACAAGCACAAAGCTTGGAAGGCAAGGGAGGGAAGAGGGGACAGCCCCCAGTCACCTCCCACTCGCTTTCCTCATGCCGTGGTGATGCTCAGCACCCCCTCCCACCTGCGAGTTAAATGAAAACGAGTCCCAGGATGTTGAGGGTTTTCAAAAACTGAGGGTATTTGGCCCAGCTGGTGCAGGAATATATCCAACGACAGCAGTTGGACCTGTAAATGTCTTGCTTGGTGTTCCCGGGCTAGCCAATTATCCCAGCTGTGCAGCCAAGGCCCATCCGAAATGTTTTCGAAGGAATGAGCTCATAGCAGACACGCTGCTCTGAGTCCAGCTGTCCCCAGTCAAGGTGCCCAGTGCCTCTTCCTTCTCCCCAGCCTGATCTCAGACCACGAAAGCCAACCGCCTCCCCAAAGCACTCACTGACTGACAAATTGCTGCCCAGCAATGTTGAAATGGTTACCGGCCTTCCCTAGGGCAGCAAATCCAGGAGCAGGAGAAAAAGTGGCTGAGTATTTTAATGGAAAGGATTTGGGTTGAAATCCTTCTGCTCTGTCTCTTCTCAGCTATGTGATTCTGAGCAAGTGACTTAGCATCTTGGAATCTCTGTTTCTAGATGAGCTGTCACTGGGGTTGTCTTCAAGGTGTAATTACATAACAATATATTTTTTAATTGTAGTAAAATATATATAAGATTCACCAGTATAACCATTTTTAAGTGTACGGTTCAGTGGTATTCCATACATTCACACTGTTGTACAACCATCACACCATCCATCTCCAGAACGCTTTTCTCCTTGCATACCTGGAACTCCATCCCTATTAAACAACTCCCCACTACCCCCTAACCACGATTCTACCTTCTGTCTCTACAAATTTGACTATGTAGGCACTTCATATAAGTGGAGTCATACAGTATTTATCCTTTTGTGATAGGCTTATTTCACTCAGAATAACATCTTTAAGTTTCATCCATATTGTAGCAGGTGCCAGAATTTCCTGCCTCTTCAAGGCTGAGTAATATTCCATTGTATGTATTCACTACACATTTGTTTATCCACTCATCTGTTGATTGACAGTTAGGTTTTTTCTCCATTTTAACGATTCTGAATAATGCTGTGACCATGTACAAATAGCTCTTTGAGTCCTGCTTTCAATTCTTTGGAGTATATATCTAGGTGTAGAATTGCTGAATTACATGGTAATTTTATTTTTAATTTTTTGAGGAGAACTGCTTTACTGTTTTCATTAGCAGCTGCACCATTTTATATTCCCATCAACAGTGCACAAGGGTTCTAATTTCCCTACATCTTCATCAACACTTGTTATTTTGGTTTTCTCATAGTAGCCATCCCAATGGATGTGAAGTGGTATCTCATTTGACTTAGATTTTCCTAGTGATGAGTGATGTTGAACATCTTTTCATGCACTTGTTGGCCATCTACAACAATATTTTTGATTAGAGCCTGGAACATGTCGGGGGCGGAGACCTGATGCCCATAATTACAAACTCTGTTAAGGTACACGTCATGACTCCAGCTGAATCTTTCTTGTAGGTCTGAATGTTTGTCTGCTCCAAGGCTGAGCAATTTAGAGGGAGGAAGCTGGTGCCTTCCCCAGCTGCGGAAAGTCACTTCATCTCTCTGGGCCTCATCAAGATGCTCTGAAGACGCATAAAATAAATTCAAAACAACCTTACAGATGGTGGAAAGATCACTGTACTAGAAGTCATAGAGATCTGGGTTTGTATCCTGCTCTGCATTTATTAGCTGCGTGATTTTGGCCAAGTCATTCGTTATCTATTTAACAAACATCCATGGAGCAATTTGGCAAATTTTCCACGAATATTTGTTAGATACATAAATGAACGAATGAATGGAAGAGTGACTGAATGATCTCTTTCTCATCAGCAAAATTATACCTATTCCTAGAGCATCCTATCGACTAATAGAATGGGTTTGCAGAGTGCTTTGCAGTTTTGAAAATACTTGGGATGCATTATGGTTGTTGGTTGAGAGTATATATTTGCATATTTATAAATTAACAAATCTCAGTGTGAATCCCAGATCTGCCAATACTGTCCATGTAATTTTAGACAAGTTATGCAATCTTTCCAAGCCTTGGTTGCTGTTTTTAATATGGGAATGATTAGACTCCTTGCTGTGCTAGCCAGCCTCCAAGATGGCCCCCAATCATCCTCACTCCTGATATTCAAGTTCATATGTAGCCCCCATTGAATATTAATAGGGCTGACCCACACAACCAGTAAGACATTGCTAAGATTATGGCACATTGCTTCTGAGCCTGCCATAAAGGACACTGCAGCCTCTGCCTTGGAGATTTGCTCTTTCTTGAATCAGTCAGTCTGAGGGAAGCCAGCCATCATGTCATGAGAGAGCTATATGCAGAGAGGTCCTCATGGGAAGGTACAAGGCTTCCTGCCAGTAGCCAGCACCAACTTGCTAGGCATGTGAGTGAAACACCTTAGCTGAGGATACTCCAGCCTCAGTCAAACCTTCAGATAAGACTGTAACCTAATGGGACACCTTGAACTAGAATCACTCAGCCAAACCACTCCCAAATTCCTGACATCAGACACTATGTGTGAGGTAGTAAATGTTTATTGCTATTTTAAGATGTGAAGTTTTGGTGTGGTTTGTTACATAGCAATGGACACCTAGTACACTCACATTGTAGAGGGCCACCATGAATTTGAAATGCATGTGAAGGATCTGCCTTGCATAGTGCCTGGCCCAAAATTATAGCTCAGGAAATATCACTCATTATTGCTATTTTTGGCCATAAAAAGGAATTATTTGCTCTTTGCTCTGATTCAGACTCAAGGTGGTATGTCTGTAAAAATATGCACTGGAAGATACATCAATAAATTACTTATAGCACAGATGATGCAGGGCCAAGAACATAACCTTTTGGGGTGCCTGGGAGCTCAGTTGCTTAAGCATCCAACTCTTGATTTTAGCTCAGGTAATGATCTCAGGGCTGTGGGATCGAGCCCCGTGGAGCCTGCTTGGGATTCTCTCTCTCCCTCCCCCTCTCCCTCTGTCCCTCCCCACCTGCTTGTGTGCTCTCTCTCTCTTTCTTAAAATATATATATATATATATATATATATTATATATATATCTTAGCTGTTATCCAAGCTAAACAGAGGGGAGATGAGGGAAATAAAAGTTTAAAAGGCTGAAGGTTCTTTCCAGCATTGCAAAGATTTAAGTAAGCCAATAGCAGGGGCTGTGAAACCCAGATTAAATACAAACTATGAAGACTGGAGTGTTTAGAGCACTGTATAAACAGACGTGTTATTATGGTTCCCTCACTTTATAAAGTCTACAAAGTGCTGGAGTTATTTCTTTTCATCCTCACAATAAGCCTGTAGGATGGTTATTCTTATGCCTACTTTATGGATGGGCCAACTGAGGCTCGGAAGATGCAACCTTCCCAGGAATATAGAGTCAACAGGTGCTCGTGATGGGTTTGAGAGCCACGCCTCCAGTCATCTTGACAAGGTCTGAGACCAGCGATGGTTCTGTGCTGCCAAGCTTCAATCTTTTCTTCTCTCTGAGTCTCAATTTCATTAACTATAGAGTTTGGAGGAAACCAGGGATCACATGTTCAGAAGCGTAATGCACGAGGCAGATTATTTAAATGACAAAATCAGGTCAGTAAAGAGTGATTTTTCTACACTAAGGAAAACAAGAGCACATGTACAAAAATACAGAGCAAATGACACTGGCCATTAGAGTGGGGGAGGCAATAGGAACTGGGGAGGACTCTGGCCAATTGAAAACCTTTCTTGAGAGAGTCTTTTTCTTAACTCTGTCCAGATGTTGCCATGTAGGAAATATAAGCCCAGGGCTGCCAGATCACCTACTTCTTTAAAAGAAGCCCAGACCTGTATTTTATATGAATTATCCCCACGTTTAAAAGTTGGCTCAAATGAAATAAAAGCAACACAAAACACTGTTTGAGTCAAGCACACCCATCTACAAGCCAGTTCAGCTCATGAGCCACCATTCAGTGACCCCCCAGACTAGATAATTTGCAAGGTCCCTTCCTGCTCCAAGACAGCCTGTCTCTATGCACTGTTTGTTTACACGGGATGCTGGACAGCCTCATAAAGATTCCAAACCGGTTTTCATGTGTGGACGTGAGCTGTGTCCTCAAATAAATTCCAGACTCTCTGTGGGCAGGAACCAGGTCCCAGGTTTCCCGTGGGTCTCTGGTTCTGACTCTCCCCGTGGGAGGTGCAGGCCCTCGGGGTGAGGGTGCATCCGTACGTAGCTAGGGCAGAGGCTCAAGGATTCTCCCCAGGCAGTGGCTCTGGAGAGCTGTGAGTCTCACATCACTTGGGAGCCAGTGCTCTGGATCTTGGAAGGGCAGCTTCCATCACTCCCAGCATTCTAAGGAAGTGAGGCAAGGGAATCAAGGTTAATGACTTGCACTTACATCATGTCTGTTAGATTTATAAAGGAGGCTTCTGTTTCCTTTGGGAATCCTGCCTGCTGCTGGGCAGATGTGACTGCTTTTGCAGAGGGAAGTGACTTCCTCCAAATCAACCCAAATGAACAAGCAGGTTCCTCTGGGTGTCCTCCCCTTAGAGTCCCCAGTCCATCAACCTCTGTGGCTTTGGAGGACATAGTACCTAAAAGCCTGGGTTCAGGAGCCACCCTTCGTGGGTTCAAATCCCAGCTCCGTCACTTACAAATGAACAAAACTGGAGATGCTTCTTGATCATCTCCATGCCCACAGTGGTGAAGAATCTGTGTTTAAAAAATATAACTTATGTCTTCTGCCCTCCAGGAGCTTATAATTTAATTGAGGAGACAGAACAAAAAAAGTTACGAAGGTTTAATATAGACATGAAAAATTATGGTCTGGGGCAGTAAATGATCATTAGCAAATGAGTTGGGCACAAAGAAGTACCAGAACAGAAAGGAGGAAGAAAAGAGCACAGTGAGATTCATGCAGGAGGGTTAAGCTTTAAAAACTGTTGGAGCTGGTGGAGGAGCAAGGGTTTTCTGCATGAAGCAAAGGAGCACTAATGAAAAAAGCTATGTTTGCCCCCATTGAAGAAGACAAGGTGGAACAGAGGTTAGAAGGAACACAGACTCTGGAGACAAACCTAGGTTTGAATCCAGAATTTACCATAGGATTCTCTCAGTTGAAAGTGACAGAGACCAACTTCAGCCAGCTTACGCAAAAGGGGGCTTCCCTGGTTCACAGAGGATGGGTTCATTCACAGAATAGACAGAGGTAATTAGGGCAGCTCCTGGGACCTGAGAAACCGGAGGCCAGTGGGACTGTCTGACTCTGTCCATCTCATTCCAGCTATTTTTTCTGCCCAGCATCATACTCTCCTGCAACAGACAGGTCTTGTCCATAAGGCAGAGCATAAGGCACCTAGCAGTCCCAGATAAGGACCTTCCAAGTTCCATGACCCAAGAGAATAGGCTATTTCTCCCCCAGCTCTGGGCAAGATGTCCCAGGAAAGATCTCTGATTGGCTTGGCTTGGTCACATGACTTTCACAGGTCTTTCTCAGTGACCAGACAGCTGTGGTCCTATGATCGGATAGACCTGAGTCTTGGATGGAGTCCTGAGATTGACAGCTCCATCAGAACCACAGTAGCAGGGAGGGTGTGGAGAGAGACGTCCACTACTCCAAGAAGGATAGAATATTTATCAATCCTTTGTTTTGGAAAAAGGTCTTAGAAATAATCTAGGCCAGTGTTTCCCACACCTGGATGAGCTTGCTAAAATTCATATTCCCAGGCATAGTGCAAAGTTGTTAACCTTTCTTCCAGGGACTGGAGCCCAGAAAACTGTTTTTAAACAGCTTTCCATGTGACTCCAGTGATCAGTGAGGTATGGGAACAAGTCAGTCTATCCCAAGCCTATCATTTTAGTGAGGAAGAAACTGAGGCACAGAGAGGAAAGTGATTCACCCAAATTCACAGATCCAAGAAGTGGTAAAAGAGGAATAAGACTTGAGTTCTCTGCAGCTCCCTGCTCATCCTCCTTTTATAGCTACTGCCTTTTCCAGGCTGTTTCAGTGGGTCTCCAGACCATAGAGGAGGACCTCATGAACATCTCCTCCATGACCTTTCTACAGTTGGATTTCTCTACCATTGAGTCCCCTCCCAACACACACACACACACACACACACACACACACACACACACAGAGAGAGGGGAAGGGAGAGCTAGACACTCTTCCTCTCTCCCAGCAGCTGTGACTTCCCAAACACAACTACGAGCTGGCAATCAGGACCCAGCGTTGGGGAGGAGAGCCTAGCAGACTGTAGACGATGGATGTGATATAACAGGCGTAGAGGAAGGCACTTCATATATATACAAAGAGGGGAAGTATCAGTGGCCTGGGATTGAAAGGACGATTGAAGGGAGACGGGTACTTGACAAGGCTGCGGTGTGATGGCAAAGGAACTTAATGCCATGTTCCTGGATAAGCAATCTGGTGGGGAAAAAGGATTCTGAGGTGATGTTTACGTCTGCAAGAACCCATTGAAATTCCTTGTAAAACAGAGAAGCTGTTGAATAGCTCTACCTATGTTCAATGGTCTGCCCCATAGAAATATGAATCAATTTCATTTTTGATGGCTCTATGTACTAATCAAATTCCATTATTAGAATTTTGAAAATATGGTATTGTAGAGCCAATCCGAAATGTTTTCTGTGTAACATTAGCCCTGTGATATGCATGTCCCAAAAAAGCGTTCATTGTGAGAGTCAGGAAATTCTGCCATCTCTTTCCCCTTGTGGAAAATCTCAATGATCATTCGCACATTAAAGTCTCCAAGAAGTCTCGCGGGAAAGACACCCATTGAAAACTGTTGAGTTCAGTGTTCCCAGATTCTGATCACAGAAATCCTCTTGTTAATCTCACAAATAACCTGTGGTGATGGAGTCACTCATCCTGCGTCCACCTGGGGTAATGGGGTCTTTGTGTGTCTCCAGTTCAGCCTGTCGTATAAGCCAGATAGGAAACAAAGAGACGTGGGTGCAGCTATGGGACTGCTTCTCTATTTTAAAAGCAATTTCATTTAATACCTTGCGTACTTTCTCATGGCACAGGCATACATGGCTTCATGTACAGATGTGCATCTGACCATTGGCAGGCAAACACTAAAACGTAATAAAGTACCATACAAAAGGAAGAAGGGGGAAACTTCCTAATTAATTGTACAAAGTGAAGAGTCACTCTCATTTACCTGGCTTCTAGGATCTGCTGTTTGTCTACAGCATTTTTCCTCAATGGGTTATACTCCCCTTTCCTTTGCTAACTTCCCCAACATAGAATCCTAACATGCATCTTTTGTTTGGCCTGACCTGATCCATTTCCCTTCTTCTGGTAAGAACACCAGTAATTTCCTGTGGTAATCCACCCCTCTCCAATCCTCAGGCTGTCTGATTCTGGCGGGACTGATACCCTTTGCCTTCAAAGGATGAGCACAAGACCCAAGTGTTGCCAGTCTTCTGGCCATAATGATTGGTTTAGACATGGGCACATGAGCCAGGCTGGTCCAGTGAGAGTCAGCTCTGGGTTTTTACCGGGACCATCAAGGGAAATTCATTTTCTTTCCCTTGGATTTGCTTATTTGGTGGGAGGTACACTTAGAGCAGCCATTTTGGAGAGCCCACCTGAGAAAGAAGACAACAGAGGGCAAAGAAGGGCTGAGAGATGGAAAAACTGAGTACACATCATTTCACTTGGACCTCTCAATCCAGCCATCCTTAGTTATTTTTACCTAAAATTTTTATTTCTGTGAGTTAATACATTTTTTATCCCCTCAAGCTGGTTTCAGTCATATTGATCCACGATTCATTGTTTTTGTGACTTCTATTAAAGCATTTATATGCTTTAAGAGGTCCAGATCATCTAGCAAACATTTACTACGCAACTATTATGTGCATATGACCCTGAGCTATGAATGGAGCTGGAGGAATAATACAAATAAAACACAACCTTGCCCTTAAGCTGCCCACAGTCTAGTGAAAGACAGACAAACACAAAAGTAAATAATCCAATACAATATGATGCATGCTCTAACTGGTTACATACAAGGACTCAAGGGAGCAGACAGGGTTGTAATACGATGGTGTAAGGTAGTCACGCAAGACTTTCTAGGGGAGATTGAAGATCTGAATCTGAGAATTTGATATTTAAAATGCAAGTGTATGTCACAGGTTAGTTTCTCTGGGAAGCCAACTCTGAGAGAGACATTAATGTGTAAGAGGCTTATTAGAGGTGCCTGGGGATCAACACCTAGGAAAGGAGGAAACCAAAGCAGGATTGGGTGAGGCATCCCCCAAGATGGCCACAGCTAATCCCATGGGGTGCTCTGAAGCTAGGGCCTTTCAGAGTTGTCCCAAGTTGGGTCAAAATGGTCAGCATCCACCAAAGACAAGAAATGCAGCTCTATCAGTTCCTGTGTTCACATCATAATCACACCCTCCATATAGCAGTGTGCAGATGGTACTGGATTTTTTTTTTTTTTTCAAAATTTCTATTTTGGACTATACCTCTATGGAACTGCAAACACTGGGCCCATTAAAAGAACACTGAGACAGGGCGCCTGGGTGGCTCAGATGGTTAAGCATCTGCCTTCGGCTCAGGTCATGATCTCAGGGTTCTGGGATCGAGTCCCGCATCGGGCTCCCTGCTCAGTGCAGAGCCTGCTTCTCCCTCTCCCTCTGCCATTCCCTCTGCTTGTGCTCTTCTGTCTATCTCTCTGTCAAATAAATAAATAAAAAATCTTAAAAAAAAAAGAACACTGAGACAAATGACAATATAATGATAATAGCCCATATTTATAATCCACATGAGTGGCTTCAGCCAGGGTGTAGGGGGAAATGTGCTTGTTAAAACATGAGAAATTTCTATGACTGGATTCCTTGGTGAAAATGTAGATGTGCTAGTAGTTATCAAAAATATCCAATGCATCTAGTTAGATGATTTATTTTCAAGTCTTCAAGGATGAACATTTAGTGGTAAAGAGCTTGGGTCTCCATGTCAGGCAGAGCTGGGTTCAAATATCATCCCTTCACCTCCTGGCTTTGTCACCATGAATAAGTTACTCAACTTCTCTGAGCTTCTGCAATGTTCCTGGTACATAACAAGTGCTTGACCAATATTAGTTACCTTAATTACTACTAGTAGTAGTGCTAATACTACTATTACTCTATGGCTAGTATTATTAAGTCAAGTGCTGCAAAGACTTCTGGGGCCAGAGAAATCTCCTAACTCAGTGTATCAGCTCTCTCCCCAGTAGGCTGACCTAAGTCACGGATCCAATCCCTGTGCACACTAATTAATTCGTTTTGCCTTACTAAATGTATGCTCTCTTAGCCTAATTAGCAAATGTTTCAGTCCTATATTTCACAAAGTATGGAAAACAGTAGGCCTACAGATATTAATATTTGTTCTTAGGAAAAAGGATCAAATAAAGCTGGGAGAGACTTGGTTAAACAAAGTGAAACATTTCTTTCCTGCAGGACTTGTCAGAGTCTTTTGTGTTCCAAAAGTATTTGTGCCTTTCTAAAAGGCAGATGTAATACTGTATTAATCTTGACAGTTTGGGCTGCAAATGGTAGAGGCCCAACTGAATTTAGCTTAAGTGCAAAGAGAATTTATTGGTTCATAGAACTCTAACTCCTAGGATTCCATATACTTTAGGATAACTGGATCCAGGGGTTCAAATTATGCCACCTAATCTCTCTCTCTCCCTCTCTCTCTCCCCCTCCTTCTCTCCTTTAGTCCCTCTCTCCCTTTTTCTTTTTCCTGTATTTTCTGTTTATCTATCTGAACATCTCTTCTCTGTTTGGCTTCATTCTTTTTTTTTTTTAATTTCATTTTATTATGTTATGTTAGTCACCATACAATACATCACCAGTTTTTGATGCAGTGATCCACGATTCATTGTTTTCGTACAACACCCAGTGCTCCATGCAGTATATGCCCTCCTTAATACCCATCACTGGGCTAATCCATCCCCCCCAAAAACCCTCAGTTTGTTTCTCAGAGTCCATCGTCTCTCATGGTTCATTTCTCCTTCCGATTTCCCCCCCTTCATTTTTCATTCTTAGGCTTCTGTATTTGACAGTGATACTGTTCCATGGAAGTCTCACGCTTATAGAGGAAAAAATATTTTTCCACAATCTGCCTTTTTTGGGTCATGGACCCATGTCTGATTCAATTGCTGTGGCCTGGGGTATCAAGTAGTCTGAATGGAGAAGTGGAAATAAACTAAGCATGGGAGAGGGGAAGGGAATTTATTTCCCCAAAAGAAGAGTTGCAGTGAAGACAAAGACTATCTTTCCACTCTGAATATTTAGCATTTCACCTTACTGGGCTAGTATTCTTTAAGAAATGCTGACTTCATACAAACTCAGTCTCATTAGAGGAAAAAGAAATCACCATTTTGAGCTACTATTTTTGAGTATCAATTATGTGCCTGTTACTGTTCAGGAAATTTGGATACAAAGATGAATGAGATCCAGTTATTGTTTTCCCGAAGTTCACAGTCTGGGAAGCAAAGATCTGAGGCAGACAGTAAGCAGCTGGGCAATATTCTAGACATTATAACAGAGGTATGAATAAACTGCCACAGGAACACAGAGAGATGTCATCATCCTACCTTGGTCATGACAAAAACACTATACAGAGAAGGAGACAGGAGACGTTTGTGTTGAGTTTTGGAAGACACCAAGTTTGAGAGGTTATTCTGACACTGAGCCCTGCCTAAGAAAATTCTTCCATTTGAGAGCCCATGGCTTAATCTGGAAGCGAATGATAGCTGTGGGATTCAAAAGCAGCCTGTATGGTGAGGCAAGAGATGGAGTTGAAGAACGCTGGAGCTACAATGGACTCCTGACCCGCATGCCACCTCTTCTTTCCCAACACCTCTCCAGGGAGTTTCCAGCACAAAACAATGGACTATGAACACTGTTGCTTTGTCTCTGCCCGGGAAAGTTCCTCAACCACTTCCTCCAGGTCCGCAGGGGTTACCATATGACCCAGGCTGAGCCAATCAGGTTCTGTCTTATCCTGTTCACTGTGATTGGCCTACAGGTGGTCATGTGACCCAGATACAGCCAATCAGCATCTTACCTTGCTTTTTAGAGTGATATATTTGAAGATACTTGATTTTTTTTTTTCCTACTGCGGGTAACCAGAGGAAAATATGAATCTGGGGTTGCCCCAGTATCCTTCTATGCTATATGCTTTTGTAGCTTAAATTGGATTTCTGTCCCTTGACCTCTAAAATGGTCACTTTTCTCCAACATTTACCCAAATGCTGCAAACCTCCCTGTAGGTTCTGGAAAAGGGGAGAAAGCCTGTATCATGTGGAAGGAAGTGATACAACCAGTAGGAACAGTCTTTGGAGCAATGCTTCATAACTGTCATGCTCCTCAGGACTGTGACCATGATCAGGAGTCAGAGTCTGTCAATCTAATTCTGCTTCCTTGAATCACACCTCATCCCCTCTCCTTTCAAGACCCATCTAAGTTGCACACCTGCCTCCAAGTCTGCCTCCACCTCCCATGTACTCTTCATACCACATGGAGTACCCTGCATGGAGAAGCCCAAATCTGACAATGTCACTTGTTGCAGAAACCAAGGTGTATCACCGGAGAAAAAAGGGCTCCATTTCCCCAAGTTAGCCTAGAAGACCCTCCAAAGCTTGGCTTCTGACAATGTCCCAGTCTCATCTCTCACCATTCCTCACAATTTGCCCTCCACCAACACTGGATGCTTCTCTTTCTCTGAGTATACCACTTTTAGAGCCTCTTTTTCTCTTGGAAAAAATCCCACCTATCCTTTCAAATTCAACTATGATATCTTATTACTTCTATGCCAGGCACCCTAGAAGGACTTGTGTGTACCCCTGCCACACCTCTATTGGTTTTATAATCGTATGCTTGGGTGTCTGTGCAAGGGTCCTGTCTTCTTCTTTCTCTCACACCTCCTATCCAATTCATATTCAAATACTGTCAGCTCTACCTTTAAAATATATTAATATATCCTAAATCCAACCATCTGTTATCACTACCACATACTATCTCGATCTGAGCCCCTACCATTTCTCACTTACATTGTTGCATTAGCCTTCTACAGGTCTCAATTTTGTCCTGACCACTTTCTACGTGGTTGTCCACCATCAAGACTGCAGTCACAATGAATCCTGAAAAACTGTCACTCAGTTCTTGTTGGTCCTCTGCTCAAAACCTTAAGTTGAGCTTCTCATTCACTCAGAAAAAAAAAAATTAAATCCCTACAATGGCCTACAAGACCCTACATGATTTGGCCTGTGTTTCTACCTGGCATCATCTTCCATTCTTCTCCTCACAGCTCATACCACACCAGCCCCAAGTGGTCTTCGGGCAGTCCATCAAGCACACCAGGGATGCTCCTGCCTTATAGAGCATACATTTATTATTCCCTCTGCGTGGACTGTTCTTGCACAAGTCTTGCTCTCTTACCTTCCTTCGGGTCTTCTCTGATGTCACTATCTCAGTCAGGCCTTTCCAGACACCCTGTTCAAAACATCCCCTTCTTCAACACTCTTTAGCCTCTTTACTTATTTTCTTAATTTTGTACCATTATACCATCTATTTTACTTTCTTATTTATTTTATTTATTGTGTGTCTCCTAAGTAGTCCCCCATCCCTAAAAGATAAGCTCCTTAATGACATGGAATTTTGAGTGTTCTGTTCACCGATATATTCCCAGTGCCTAAAACAATTTGTGGCACATAGTAGATGCCCAATAAATATTCATCAAATAAATGAATAAACAAATTAATGAGCAAATTATTTGAATACCAAGTACCTAGCATATAGTAGGTACTCAATATAATTTACTGAATAAATTAGTTAACTAGTGAAGGCTCCTGATAAGTCTAAATGAGCTTTTTCCTGGCATTCTCATGTTTTTCAGTCCCCTTCTCAAGATTTCCAGGTATTCTGTTTCCTAATCAATTGTCCATGGAGATTTTTGCTAGTCTCCAATGTGATTCTGTAAATGTCTTCTCCAGCAGTAAGAACAGAGTCAATCAATGAGTAGTGGACAATGAAGGGCCGTATCTCATCCGACAAAGCCCAGCTCCATTCAGGAGAATCTGTCATTCTTAGTGACACAAAGCCAGGCAATGCCACAATTCTTTATCATGAGTTTTCAAAATATTGGGCTGGCCATTCATGTGCACATAAAACTAACTAAACTCTTTGGATTCTAGGGTTCTATAAGAAGGGCTGGATGGAGAGAACTGATATTGCAATCATCAGGATAGCCCTCAAAGCACATGGGGAATATATCTGAAGACAAACAGATTTCCAAACAAATAGAGATATGCACAAAATATTTCTCCACTCAACCTCTATGAGACCCATAGAGAATTTGGCATTAAAGAGTAATAATTAGCATGAACACAGAACTTAATAGCTTGTAATAAACTTTCATGTGTATAATTT
The DNA here is from genome assembly GCF_054177405.1 of Leptonychotes weddellii. Classification (NCBI taxonomy): domain Eukaryota; kingdom Metazoa; phylum Chordata; class Mammalia; order Carnivora; family Phocidae; genus Leptonychotes; species Leptonychotes weddellii. The sequence goes on from NC_138381.1 coordinate 68,466,186, forward strand.
CATTTGGGCTTCCTAACTACCGTGTGAAGAAGAGAGTATTATTATCTCATTGTGGGCGGCTATATTCTGGTTCCAAATTATTTGCTGCCCTGCCTGTAAGAGGGTTATATGACCCTGCTAACCACCATGTGATTTGCTCTGCCTCTCTGTGGGAGAAGTGTAATATCCCTACCCCCATGGCAAATGGAATATGAGCAAAAGTGAATATAGGGGAATATGAGCAAAAGCTTAAAAGACAATGCATTACTCTATACCATCACTCCTTATCCCTTAGGCACAAAACCAAGATAGGAAATGGATGATTCTTCATTTTGGAGCTCTAAATGAAGAATCTACATGGAGAAGATCCATAGTACCATAGCTGGGAGCTGACCACAACAGAAATATGAATGAGAAATAAACCTCTGTTGCTGCAGGTCACCAAGATTTGGGGGACTATTTGTTACCACAGCATAACTAACAATTGGCTAACACACCCACTTTACAGACGAAGGATCTAAGGCGTAAAAAGATCCGTGACTTTTCTGAAGGCATTCACCTAATAAGTAGCAGAGCCAGGACTAAATCTCAAGATGTCTCACCCCCCAAACCATGTCATTTTAGTACATCATTCTGGTTAAAAACAATGTGTGCTTCTGCACATCTCCTACAGTAATCTGAGAAACTGGGTAGTACCAGACTCCAAGCTGGTGTCTTTCACTAGTGAGGGCCCTTTCCTCCCTGAGCCCCTGCCAAGTCAGAAAAGGGCTCTAAATTTCACAGTTATTTAGGAAAACAGAGTTGGCTCAATATAGCTGTTTTCATAAACTGGTCTCTGGAAACCATCCCAGCCCAGGGTAAAATATGAAATTTAATCACAGTGGGAATTTATCCAGTACATCAGGCCCCATTGACTGTTCCTCTTGTTTCCTTTTAGGACTCAATTGTTTTCCAGAAGCCCACGGATGGGTCTGGAAGTGCTGTGGGGGCACAGGATCAGAATGTGAGCTTTACTTAGGCCTTTCATTCTTTTGGAATCTTGCCCGATATTCTTCTTAGGAAAGAGAGGGACATCTGTGGACCCAGGCAGGCTTACTACCAGGCTAATATTCCTAAACATGTACATTCTACACATATACAATTTGTTCCTTAGGGACACAGTTCAGTGCATAAACATTTTAATTCTCAGGAGCTAAAATCTGGGCCATAGGTATCAAGCATATAAAGAAATTGTCCATGTCACCCAGGCAACCTATCTAGCAAGGTTTCCAAGAATTCTACAAAACAAATGTCCTTGGGCACTCTTGATACAAAGTAAAGGTTGGCGGTGCCTGGAGTCTGCTCATGGGGAGGGAGGAGAGAAAGGTTTAAGTGAACTTGGATGTCTCACTTCCTTACAATTAGAGCCCTAGGATCACATACAACAAAGCCCATGAGGAAATCAGCTTAAGTCTGGACCTGGTTATTAGTCCAGGAGCTACATAGGGATATGCAATGGAAATTTCATCTACTTAACAAACAAACCTTTACCTAGCATTTAGTATGGGCCAGACACTTTCCTAAGCACTTTGTAAATATTCTTATCTAATGCTGGCAACAATTCTCTAAGGTAGAAACTCTTATTATCCCTATTTTACAGATGAGGAAACTGAGGCACAAAGGGGTTAGGTGACTTGTCCAAGGTCTAGAAGCTAGACACAGAGAAGGCAGGATTTGGACCCCAGAAGTCTGCCTCCAGAGTCCAAACTCTTTACCTCTACGCGGCGATGCTTCCGGGTGTCATGGAAGAAGCAGACCCTGGCACAAACCGAAATGGATTGAATGTGTCTGGCAATGGCATATTTCTCTTCCAGTTTGACTCCACTCAGAATGAGAGGGGGAGGATTCCACTTCCCGAGGTAGAGGGTGAATGCAAGGCACTTTTCCCATATTTCATGTCCCTGGGAAACTTCTAGACTGTGACCTCTCAATATGCAGGAAGAGAGCCCCTCTTTGTAGTACTGTCTCCATAGCACCTAATGCAGGGTCTGAATCAGAGAATGCCCTTAAGTATTTGTCAGAGGGAAGGAAAGAAGTGGGGGGGGGGGCGGGCAGGGAGGAAGGGAGGGAGCGTGAGAGGCAGGGAAAGAGGAAGAAGGGAGGAAGGAAGGAGCTACTTAGTTCTCAGTTACCTATCATCTTATCTCTAGTTAGAGGTTAGCTGAGGAGAGCCTCAAGTGTTGCTCCTGTGACGGATGTTTAGAGATACTCTCAAAATAAGTAATTTTAGCAACTGCTCTGGCTTTTGTCCCCTCTGGCTCTTTCTTCTGCTGTATATTCCCCTGGCTTCCCAGATTCCTTAGTTACTGCTGAACAATACACACACACACACACACACATGCACACACATGCACATGCATGAACACTCATACACATGCACACACACATACAAGTACATGCATCCATGCTCAAAAGCACATGCACGCACGTATTTGTACGCATGCAGACACAAGTACATGCATGCACACTTGTACACATGTACACATATACTCAAGCACATGCACGCACAGATGTATACCCATACACACATGTACATGCAACTCACACATGTTCATGCTCACAAGCACATGCATCACACATGTGTACACACGCACACATTAGTACATGTATGCACACACATACACATGCGCACACACAAACACACAAGTACACACATGCATATATGCACAGGCACACACATGTCCATGCATACACGGATACATGTCTGCATACACTCACACACATGTACATACACAAGTACATACGTGCACATAAGTACATGCATGCACACTCATATACATGCACACACATACACATGTACATGCACACACAAGTCCATGTATGCACACATGCGCGTACACACTACACACACACAGCACTGTTTGCCCAACTAGCTAAGACACGACACCTCATATTGTTATTCTTTCTTGTCTATAAGGACCAGAGAAAGGACCCAGGAAGGGGTATCACCCTGACCTCTCCATGTTTTTGGCAGAAGGGATGCCCACAGCTCCAAGCTCTTCTCTGGCCATGAGAACCTCAGCTACTAATAGCACTTAGCTGCAGGTGAAATGTCACAGTATCTGAGAATGCAAGGGTCTGGAAGGACCTGTTACATCACCCTGTCCAAGAATTCTGAATCTTAATTTTGGGGAATCTGTTAGTGTGCCTCCATGGCCTGACCCTTCTCATTATACTACACTGCCTGTGTGCTCTCATGTCTTTCCCTGATACTTCTTTGGAGCAACATCTTCAAACAAGGCAATGTAGCATTTCAGTTCAGAGTGCCAGGACTGATGCTAAAGGGACTTTGGTTCAATCCTAGGCTCAGCCAGTTACGAGATGTGGAGCCTTAAGCTCATGTCTTGCCCTCTCCGAGCCTCAGCTCTGTCATATGTAAAATGGAAGTAAGACTAGAACTACACCATAGAATTTTTTTATGGAATCAATAACACATCTAAACACTTAGCACAGAGTCTAGCACATAGTGAGTACTCAATAAATACCTATGATTATCTTAATTCTTCAGGCTTCGTCCGTACTCCAAACAGCAGCATCACGTTTGTGATGCCACATGATTTTGCTTGTTTCCAGAGTCAGGAAAAGCCCTCCCTTGTTAACCTTCATTTGGAAAGCAATTTAACTCTCTGACATTAAAAATTAAAATATAAACAGCCCAGCGCCTGATTTAATGGACAATTAAAAATTAAATTAACAGTTAGTAAGTGATGAGCTAATTTCGTTATTGTAACCACATTAGCCTCCTACCTGGAGGAATATAAAAAGGGGAAATAGACCCCTTAAAATAAAAGAATAATTACAGGCAATAAAAGATTTAAACTCATATATCATATCCTTGACAGATTCATTCTTTGAAGCCACTCGCCCCAAAACTCAGTTGTCTGATATTCATGCAAAAATGTTTAGATGACAAAGTAATGAGAATTAATGATGTGGTTGAAAGACAAAGAACACTAACATAATATTTTATTGTACTATATGGAGCAAACAGCTTAGTAAAGCAGCCTGGGTCAACTTACCCCATGATGGCTGGCGGCCTCAGGAGAGACCAAGGATTTTCTTACCTTGTCTTCAAACACGTGGATCTGCCAGAAGTGCTAATTGCAGGTCTCAGGTCTACACTCTCTGTTGGGATCCTTGCACTCAGCTTTGACAGGCGGGGAAGGTGAAAAGCAGCCCACACGACCTAGAGAGCCCACAGCAGAACATGGGTTCTGGAAGAACTGTCCCATACTCCAAAGAAGTCACAGAGCTCACCTTTTCTTCCCACACCCTCCCTGTTCTGTACCTGCTTCTCCCTCTTCCCCCAGGGCCTTATTGCTCTCAAAATCACTTATGAACTTTAATATACCTGTCTTTCTTGCTGGTCTGTAAGGTCCATGACTTTAGTGACTGCTTCTGTCTTATTTACCATGATATGCTAGCATACAGCATCGTCTCTGGCACAAAATAGGTGCTCAGCATTTGTTGTCTCGAACTGATTTAATGTAAATGGATGAAAAATTTGTTCAATCTCAGATGTTAAGGATTCAAGATGCTGCCCTTTTCTAGAGCCATTTGCCAGTTGAATTGGATTGGAGATAGGAATACTGAATCCAAAGAGATTGCTCAAGCACGGTGTGATTCCAGGCATCAAGAAGTGGCTGGGGGCTAAAGGGATAGTGTTGGGAGGGGAGGCTTCCAAGAACTCATCAAATCACAGCTTGGAGATGTGTATCTGCTCTGATTACATGCTGGTCTGGCTTCAGTGAACAGAAACTGTCTTAGGAGCAAAGAACACCACTCCATTCTCAATGTGTTAAGTGTCTGACAAAATACGATCTGATTCTGATAAGATGTGATCTGAATGAGGCAGCCTTATGCCCAGAGGGTCCTCCTCTCCACCATTTTTAAAGATCCCTACTGTCATAGTCTCTGCTTTGGAGTATAGCACATCTGTGGGCTTTTGGTAGCCCAGGATCTAATCCCTGTAGCTTTATTAAGATCTCCTTAGTTTCCTTTGGAAGAATTTCCTCTCACTCACTGTGTATGGTCTTAATGATACCAAAAGCCAAGGCACTTTACCTCCCACCCAAAGGTATATGGCTCAAGTGTAGTTGTAGACAACTCTCTGAGATAAGAGCAGCCCTTTCTGCTGTGACTTTGAATCTTGAGTAGAGAGCCATAGGGAGACAAAGTAGATGATATCACTTCTTCCACAGTGACACATTTTCAAGGATTTTGTCCACTTCATCCCACCCAGATACCAGAGCATTCCTTTCCCTTTCTGAGCTGGGTTTCCCAGCCTTCTCATTGATTCTGGGATCCAACAGCCTTCTAATACATTTGTTTTCTGCTTAAATTAGCCTGAGTCTGTTTTAACATCTTATAATACAAGATCTCTAACTAGCATGTTTGGCCTGTGGAGCAAGTGGTGAGGATAAGAGGAATCCCAGATGAGGTCTCTCACCCAGTTACACAGCTAATTTATCACATTTATTAGTTAGCTTCTCCCAAGGAAAATAAGCCTAATGAATTCAATGTCTAGTGAAAGTGAAAGAAAGGAGGAAGAGAAATAATAGGGTAGAATCATGAGGATAACAAGTCCTAGTGGTGGTAAGAAGCCAATAGGAGGAGTCTTCTAAGACAATCTTTTTTTTTCTTGCCTATTGTGCTTGGCTTCAACCCTAAGTAAATTAACAGATCCTAATCAATTTAGCTTCAGCGAGGGATATAGGGATTCTGGATGACTAATAGGACTCAAAAGGCTTTCCTGATACAAGTCCTCCTCAACCCCAGTTTCTCAGTCCCATTTCCCAGAGGTTCCAGGTGTCCAGCCGTGGGATCCCCACCTTATCTCTACATAATGGTCCAACCTCACAGGCTTCACAGAAGGAAAACCTCAAGGACATTGTGGGGATACCACATCTGAAAACATCATAGCTTTCATGTCAGCAAACATGCTGGAGGCTTGGGAAATTGGCCTTCCACCTTTAACTGCCACCAGTCATGGGCCACACGGGAGCTATTTTACAGAATCGAGTATTAGGCAGAGTCTATACAAGGAAGGTGGAGCAAAGAGTGGGTCACATTTGGAATGTGATTCAGCGTTTGCCCCCACATCCTCCATTGCTTCCTTCCAATGACCTCCTCCCACCTGCCAGCTAATTGGGCCATGTGCACACTATGTGACCCAAGAACAATAAATCCAAAAGATAGCCAATGACTTATGACCCCCGTGACCTGGGATGAAAAGCTACAATTGGCCAATCAGACTGCTCTGAGGTGTTGAAAATTATAAAGCTGCGTAGACTGAAATGGCACAGCATCTGAGGATGAAAATACACCTTGAGATATGAAAGACAAACCATCAGTAATCCAAACTTCTGTGTGAGCAGAAAAGATGGAGTGTGAGGAAACTAACCAACAGAAAGGAGACCAAACAAATGATGAGAGAGAAAAGAGAGAGGATGAGAGAGAGAGAGAGAATCAGAGAGACTAGTTCTTTTTTTTTTTTTTTTTAAAGATTTTATTTATTTATTTGACAGAGAGATAGAGAGAGAGCACAAGCAGGCAGAGTGGCAGGCAGAGGGAGAGGGAGAAGCAGGCTCTCTGCTGAGCAGGGAGCCAGATGTCAGGCTCGATCCCAGGACCCCAGGATCATGACCTGAGCCGAAGGCAGTCGCTTAACCGACTGAGCTACCCAGGTGCCCCGAGAGACTAGTTCTTAAAGCAGCCACAGGTCCTGACAGCTTTCTGGTTCTAATTACAGTTCACAGCTATCCTAACAATACACCTCTGGTTTTGGAGGTAACTCAAAGGAGTCTGTTTCCTGCAACTGAAAGAACTAAACTGAAACAAAGGGAATCCAGTACACAAAGATCAAGGTGAAGAGCACGTGAGCCAATTCCAATTTTCTCTGGTCCTAGCTTTCTAGCCAGAAATGGATCTGTATAAAATAGTGTCTTCTGCCTGGATCATGTTATATTTCTCAGACTGTGTGCACTATTATCCCATTTGAGCCTTATGACAACTCTCTGAGATAATAATGTTGGACACACATTCATTCAACAAACATTTGTTCAGCTCCTGCTGCATATATCACCGGCGCTCTTCTGGGAGTGAACAGAGGAAGGAAAGAAAGGCCAAAGAATGAGGGGCCCTGCCCTGGAGGAGGATGCCAGCTATGGACAGAGATATCTGCATTTTACAAATGAGAAGACAGACCAAGATAGGGCGCAGGTGTATTTGAGTTCACCCAGCTAGTTAGTCACGGGGATGAGATATTAGCTTAGGTCTCCTGAAATCATCATCTCTCTAGACTTCTACTGCAACAAGATCCTGCTTCTCTCCTAGCCATGACCCCACAGGGGGTTGGCAAACTTTTCCTTCAAGAGCCAGACAGTAAATATTTTGGGCTTTGCTGGCCATTTTCAGTCTCTATCATGACTACTCAACTCTACTGTTATAGCATAAGAGCAACCTTAGACACTACGCTCACAAACAGGCATGAATGTGTTCCAATAAAACTTTATTCACCAAAAAAAAAGTGGTTGACTAGGTTTGGCCTGTGGGCCAAACAAAATCCTGTGTGCTTGAAGGACCCTCCCTCGCCCAGCGCTATGACCTGTTGAGAGTCCTGAGACTGTAAAGAAGACAAAGCTGTGTCAATCAAGTAACATTTAGATATATTATTAACCTTATGAAGCTTGACTGATTGGACCACAGGAGGAGTCAATTTGCCATCCCTAACCCGACTTAGAAATGGATCATTTCACATAGATAATATATTTTCTCCAAGAGCCTCTCAACATCCCAGCTGCCCATCACCATAACAACCCACACTCTATAATGAAAAAGTAGAAGCAATAAAAAATAGGGGAAGAATTCAGGCATTGACTTTTTGGATATAAGTTTTGACATTTCAAGTTATGCTACTAACAGACTAGTTATCGGTGTCTTCAAATATTCTGAATTTCTTAGATCCACACGCTACAGTAAATGTTTTTGTGTTTTCCTAAAGGCCAGTAGTCACATATCAAAAATCCTAAATTATTTAGAGTATGTATACATACCACGAAGAAAACTCTGTATCAGGAGAGGCAAAAATACAGAATCAGAGATGAGAGATAGACTAAAAATTAACTGAGGAAACCTCATACAGGCCATTGTGTAAACACAGACAATTTAGCTTTATGCAAATTGCTGGTGGGGTAAAGAGAAAGCCAGAATTTATTTCACATTTTTCTGCCCTTCAGAAGAATGCATTCCAATTCTGTTTGAATATTAAGCCTTCTTGTGGAGAATGTTATGACTTTTCTATCAACAGAGTCCACAATGATGAGGGGGATGAAAGATAGACTTCTGAGTTAGACACATGTCCTCTCCACTTCTGCTGGGTCCCCAGGTCATGGATATCAGCACGTGGCACCCTCATCTTCTATATAAGCAATTCCCGGATTCTGAACTGTAGGAAGGGCTGAAGGGCACAGAATCATGGCGGCTGCTTGCTCAGGACACAGCCTCCAGAAACATCCTCTGTCCTGTGGCTCCCTGAAAAAATGCGGAGGGAAGCTGCCTTTAAAAGCTCAAACAAGTTCTGCTCACAGTGCCCTGACTCTTGAGGAAAATGGTTTCCTGGAAGTGTTGTTTAGAATTCTCAAAGCTGTTCCTGTCCAACTATAATGATGGCTTAGTTTCAGACAATCCCTTCCCTCCTCACTCTTGGGGCTTCCATGGAGATGCTATAAAGGAGGGGGAGAGGCTATCAAGGTGCATCTGCCGGCAGTCATGGGTCACCTGGGGGCTGCCATTTCAAGCTCCCCAGCAGTGGTGGCTCAGGAATGTTTTATTAAATACCCTCCTTGGGATAGTTCTTAATGAAGGCAAAGAGCTACTCTCTTTAAGGCTACTATGAGCATCTTTTAGGCTTCATGTTTATGGGACTGACCCTTTTCCTTGCTCGTGTCTGGAAGGTATCAGATAACAATAAAGATAATTATAGTTGACATTTATTAAGCCCTTACTATGTGCCATGTGCTCAGCTAAGCATTTTACATTCAGTGGTAGCATTTAATCTGGAGAACACTTCTGAAGTAGGTACAAGTATCCACGTATTATAGTGAGGCAGGAGATTACGGTGCTTAAGAGTATGAACTCCAGAGCCTGATTCCCTGAGTTCAGATTCAGGTCCTCTACTTACTAGCTGTGTAATCTTGGGCAAGTGACTTAAAATTTCTGGTTGTATTAGTCATCTATTGCTGTATAATAAATAACCCCACAACTTAGTGGCTTAAAACAATACTCATTTATGATCTCATAGTTTGGGGCATGGCCTACCTGAGTCCTCTTATTCAGAGTTTCTCACTAGGCTGTAATCAAGGTGTCAGCCAGGGCTTTTGTCATTGGTTATGACTGGGGTAGTATCTGCCTCTGAGTTCATTCAAGTCCGGCAGGATTCAATTCCTTGAGTGCTTGTTGGACTGTTGGTCTCAGTTCTAATATGGCAGTCTGCTTCACCAAAACCTGTAAGCTGAGAAGGCAATTGAAGCAGTCTTCTAGCAAAGTGGAAGTCTCAATTTTTTGTAACCTAACCAGAGAAATGGCATCCCATCATCTTTGCCATATTCTACTAGTTAGAAGCAAGTCATTAATCTAGTCCACTCTCAGGGGGAAGGGATAATACAAAGACGTGAATTCCAGGAGATAGGGATGACTAAAGACTACCTTAGAAGTTAGCCTTGCAGACTGGGTCTCAGTATCCTCATCTGTAAAATGGGGATACTAGTGCTACCTTGGTAAGGCTGTTGTGTATATTAGATGAGTTATTATATGCAAAAGTTCTTAGATTGGAGCATGGCATCTAGAAGTGTTGGCTATTATTATAAGGAATAAATATAACACTGAGAGTTTAAGTCACTTGCCCAATGTCATTCAGCTAGTGAAGGTCAGAGTAAGGACTGAATCAAGACTATATTCACTAATTTTCATTTGTGTGCTTTGAGATGCAGCATTGACCAAGACAGACACAGTCCCTGCTAGCATGGGACACCCAGTCTGGAGGAGAACAGACATCCAGGTAAGAGGGGTGTCTAACTTAAGTATTGCTTGTCAAGAAAAGTTTCCTTAAGGTTGTGACAGACCAGCTGGGATTGAAAGGATACAAAGGAATTGGTTGGGTAAGAGGGGAAGGAATCATGCTCCAGAACCTGAGAACAGCCTTTGGGAAGACCCTGGGGCAGAAAACCCATAAACTTGATGACATTATTTTCAAATCTTCCTCTCTAGTCTCTTATGCACATTGCATACTTCAAATGACAGGTCAAATACCACCTCATCCATGTAGGCATCCAGTATTTTTTCTTTCCAGTATCTGGAAATATTCCAGCTATTCTCCCAAAGCATTTGTTTCCATCTTGGAAGGAACTGTTATACTGTTCTGCTTTGTCCAGTAAGTTTGCCTCTGAGGTGCCTTCCCACTACTCTGCTCACCTGGAAACTCCTTGAGGGCAAGGTCCATGGACCGCTCATCTCTTCCTCTCTGGGGGATGTTCACTGTCAAACTTTGGGACCAGGAGACAGAGGTGGAAAGGAGTTTTGCTCTGTACACCACTGCACCTTTGGATTTTGTAACATTTGCAGATATTACTTACTCCAAAAGGTAGAAGAAATTAAAATTAGTAATAACAAGGGGAGGCAATGTTGCATGGTTAGAACAGCATACAATTTGGAATCAGACATGTATACCTGTGCCTAGAGATTCTAGCTGTGTGATTACAGGTAGGTATCTTTACCTCTCAGAGCCTGTTTTTTTTTTTTCCCTATAAAAGGGGATTATACCACGTCTTTTGCAGGGTTGTTGTGGTACTATATGTGATGTACCCAGTGAAATAGCCAGCACACAATAGGACCTATGATCTCAATAATGCAAGCCAGTGGCGCCATTATCTTTCTTTATCCTGCTGGGATTTTAGATGGTTTAGCTCAGATTTTTCCCTCCTCTACCTGCTAGTGGCATGGGGATTTTCCAGTGCTGAGTTGTTAAGCATTTATCTTAGGTGAAGGAAGAGAACCAGGGTGTTTAAAGATGTATGAGATGGAACTCAGGCAGCCTCCCCTACAGTGTTTTTCATGCATGTGAGCAAAAATGAAGCCACGCAGGGCAAAGGACGCATGTCAGGAAGCCAGGATGCCTTCCTCATGTAAGTTCCCATGTTGGGAAAGGAATGTGAGCAAACCAAGGGTTTGCGGTGGAGCAAACTTTGGTGCCAGGCAAAACCTGTATGAAACAGATTTCCCTATAGACTAAGACTCCGGAGGACAGGGTGACATCTTTTCATTCTTGAATCTCAAAAGCTACCACTAAGTGCATGTCTTATAAACAGTTATCAAATCACTGATCCGGCCAGCCAGCTATTTACCCAGCCCCCCGATTTCTCATGAGCTCTGAAATTCTTCAATTGATTTACATACACTGAATTTCCCAGTTATGGACTCAAACTTGGACCCCCACCCTCAACACACACACAACACAGGTGGGTTTTTTCACAGATCTATTCTTCAGAGGGGTGTTTGTAGGTGAGGGGCAGCTGTACATAGTGGTTAATAATTCAGGCACTGAAGTCAGACATCTCGGTGTCAAATCACAGCTGTGCCACTTCCTAGCTCTGTGACCTTGGCCAGGTCATTTCACATCTCTGGATCTTCATTTCCCCAAGTGTACAAAGGAATAACAACAAACAGCTAATATATATTGGGTACTTACCATATGCCATGTGCTGAATGAATCCTTTACACATATTCATTATTAATGGTACCTACTTCATACAATTGATATGCAAACTAGGTCAGTGCTCAGCATAGAGAGCAGCACACAGTCATTGCTCAATAAATGCTACTTATTGTTGTTATTATTCTCCCACTGGGCCTTGAAGGCTTGTTTAACTTCTACCTCTTGGTCCACTACCAGCCTGATACCTAAGACAACTTCCCAGCCACTGCCATCTACCCTATATAGACGATCTTTCCGGTAGAGAATAAAAGCTCAACCACAAATCATGGGCATTAGCGTTCTGCATCTGCGAGGTTCCTGATACCCACATTTTCTGGCAACAGGTGTTATTACAGCAATACTAAATACATTTACAAAAATTCCTTCTGGTCTAACGTGAGATAAACGCTGATTGTCATCCCTTTTAGCAGTGTCCGCTGCCCTTAGGGACTCACATGGTAAAAGACTCATGTGCAAAAGCCATATTCTTCCTCAGGAGGAGCTTTTGCTACAGTAGCTGTTTTTAATAGCATAGCTGAATAGCATTTTCCATTGCTTATAAACACGCCTGCCTCTGGCACATGCCAGAAAGATAACTGGCGGCAGAAGCCCCTCCTTCCACTCTGGAGCCCCCTTACGTCAGGTACCATCCAGCCCCCGTGCTGAACCCTACACCTGCTAAATTGCTCCTAACCCTTCTCATCTCCTACTGTGCATTACTACCTCCGCTACATTGCAGCATTAATTTGATTTATGGCCCAGACACCCCACCTGAGGCCTGAGAAGATGGCTCCCCTCCGATCGCTTCCATCAGCAGCGTAAGTGGAAAGTAATAAAAACCCATACGTGGCTCAGACTTTCAATTTCAATTGGAAATTGAAACTGTGCAATATGATTAAAGTTTAATCTGCGTCATCAATAAACATGTGCGCTAAAGCAATGAGGGTTTCTTCACCTCCTGGTCGGAGGCATGGATTTGATGACAGAGTGTTTGCTGTCTCTTGTCTAAACGCTGTGTTTACTGGGGTTGCGCACACCAATATACATGCACGAGCATGCAGGGAGTTGGCGTGGTTGTAAAAAAGATGAAAATAATCATACGGACATGATGGGAGAAAAAGGTTGCTCATGCTCAGATGAAACTGGATTGAGTCAACAGCTCTACAAGGATTTGCTCAGGCGCAATGGTTTTTTAAGGAGTACCAATAATCATGTATTCATTCATCCATTCATGAAGTATTTATTGAATGCCTATGGTGTGTCAGGCCCTGTGCTGAACGCTGGGGTCATAATGGTGAGGGGGAAAAACAGGCACCATTTCTGCTTTCATGGAGCTTATAATAATGGTTGAGCAGAATGTCAGTCAAAAAATTAGGCAGTTAAAAGTAAAACTGCTCCCATACTAAGTGCCTACATCAAAGAAGCTTATAATGTTTTGAGTGCTGTAAAGAGGGAGATGTGACCTATTCTGTGAGGTCAGGGAGAGCTTCCTGGAGGTGGTGATGATTGAGCTAAGGTCTAAAGAGTGAGTCATGTGGGGTTTACTAGGCTGGGGGTAGAGAGAGAGGTTGGGAGCTGGGACAGACAGAACAATGATCCAGCCACAGGAGGCCATATACGCAAAGGCTGGGAGGAAGAGGAAGCATGGCAGATCTGAGGAAGGGTTGAAAGAAGAGCAGCTAGAGCAGAGAGGGGAGGAGATTCAAGATGAGCCTGGAGATTTGTTTAGAGAAGTCACACAGGACTTTGTAGGATGTGGCAAACGACCTAGAGTTCTTTTTCTGTGTGCAATGGGAAGCTATCAGTGGGCTTAAGCAGGGAGGGTATGTGATCCATTTAGAAGGCTGATGCACAAAGAAGGGAATGGGAAAACAAGAGTGGATGGGCAGAGACCAAGGAAGGCACTGTGTCTGTGGTCCAGGGGAAAGGGGAAGATAACCTGGACTCCATGAGGACAGCAGAGGTGCAAAGCAGACATACCTTCTATGGTAGAAGTGAATGCCTGCCCTTCAAACACATAATAAATCAGCTTATCTCATCTCCAGTCTCATAGCTCTTCCTCAATGTCTCCATCATCTGCATTAGCATTCCCAAACTCCGAGAAAGCAAGCCCTTCAATATGCACTTTGGCAACTCTGGCTTCCACTTCCAAACTTACCTGCATCTTTACCCCATCCTTACCTATGTCTCTTCCTCCAGTGGGTAAAAGATAGACCATGTTTGCTTTGACCTCCAGACCTTTATACACATTGTTCCTTCGTCCAAGAACACCCTTTGCCCATCCCTTCATCCAGCTAACTTGTACTCAGTTTCCACATCTTCGAGAATTCTTCTCTGACCCTCTCTAAACAACTGGCTTGGAAACCATGTATCACAACATCCATAACTACCTGCTTAGTTGGATCTCAGCAACGAGTAGACTGGAAAAACCTCAAAGAGAAGACCAGACTTTGTTTCCCATTACATCCCTCAGGACCCTGTACAATGTCTGGCACACAAGAAGAGCTCAATAAATAGTGTCAGATGATTGAAGGGCTCTCCCTCCTTTCTAAAGCCAACCCCTCCCCTCAGGCTGTTGACCCCAACTCTTGCTACTTCAGTAAGACCTTGTTTATCAATTGCCTCTTCTCTCTTGTATAAGCTCACCCTCTTAACTAGATCCTTGTTTGTAAGAAATTCCCCATCCTAAAGAGCACCTCCATTCAATCCTAGCTTCTCCCAAAGGAAAAGCATCCCCTAAGCTTCTACTGTTCAGTCAAGCTTCTAGAAAATATAGTCTTCACGCTCTTTCTATTCCTCACACCTTACTTTACCATCTGACTTCCATTTCTGCAGTTCCACCGAGATAGGTCTAGAGAACCCTGGAGACCTCCCAATGCCAAGTTCAGTGGTCACTGTTCAGACATTGTTCTATTTGACCCCTTGGTAATATTTGACACTGTTGACTACCTGTCTTCTGCTTGAAACTCTCCTATCCCTGATTTTCACAGTAATATTTCCTGGCTCGTCACTTACATCATTGGCTGTGATATTTCATTTATTACCCTTTAGTGAACTTTCAGGGGTTTCCATGCCACTTCACAGATTAATAAACTAAACATACAATAAGCCCATGTGATTATGAACAAGTGTTTCAAAAGTCTTCATTTGTTGGAGATAGTACTTTTGAGTGCAATAATGTCACATCTTGGAACTTGCTTTACAATACTACAGATGTAGTCAAATAGTATTAGTGTAATTAAAGAGGTAAGTAAAAATAAAAAATAAAATAGTTCTATGATTCACCACCATGATTCCATCTTATGAAGATCCCTTTGGAGTCTTAAAACCAATGGTCTTGCCATATATGTAAGCATACTTTAGAAAAATAGACTTGTCCAAGGGACAATGGTCTTTCTAACCAAAAAGATCAACATACTTCAGGTGATGGTCTTGGTCTGAGCAAAGGTTCATAGTGTTCTGCCTTACATAAGGGAGACAAGGAACCAGGATGTGTATGTTATGACGGAGGAAACATGTAACATGGACATGTAACCAGGAGGCCTGAGTTCAATGTTTGACCCTGCCAGGATCCACACATAGGACCTTGAATGGCATATTTATCCATGCTGAGGGGAGTCTCGCCATATATGTAAGCATACTTTAGAAAAATAGATTTGTCCAAGGGAAATCAATTTTGGGTCTCTCAAAGCTTAGAAATTATAACTACCAAAAAATTTGAAATGTCTTATTATTTGTAAAGAAAGGCAGTGTGGTGGGAAGCCTGGGTGGCTCAGTTGGTTAAGCGTCTGCCTTTGGCTCAGGTCATGATCCCAGGGTCCTGGGATTGAGTCCCACATCTGGCTCCTTGCTCAGTGGGGAGTCTGCTGCTTCCTCTGCCTGCCACTCCCCCTGCTTGCGCTTGCTTTCTCTCGCTCTCTCTGACAAATAAATAAAAAATTAAGAAAAAAAAAAAAAAAGAAAGGCAGTGTGGTACCACAGGGAACAACAGGGGCTCTTGAGTAAGTCAGTCCCCCGCTCCATGACTTACTAGCTAGGTGAACTTTGACGGTCACTGGGGGCTTCAGAGTCAATTTCTATATATGCCAAAATGGGATAGCAATTCCTTACCCTACAGGGTTATGGAGAAGATTAAAATGTGGAGACCCCCGGAACACAGTAGACAGCTCCAAATTCTTCCTGGGGGGTGGTGGACAAATGGGAGGCAGGGAGTACTACTGGCCCTCCGGGAGAACCTTAGATCGGTCTCTCTCCCCATTTCCTGTGCATCTCACTCACTCAGTATGATTTGCAGTTGGTGGCAAATTCAGCCCTGGGACCAGAGATCTGAGACTGGTGATAAAACCGTCAGCCAAGATTTGCTATATCTTTTTTCCACCCCCTAGTCTCCCATTAAAAATGATTTGTCGTTAGGGCGAAACACGGGAAAACAAACGTGATTAAAATTTTCCCATATTAAATACCTGCGTGGCAATGGCAGGCCTGAGTGAGCTCTCTGGAAAGGCTCTGATTCATCCATCTGGAGGGGGGATGAGCAGCTGGCTGCATCAGGAAGCAGAGCAAGAGTCTGGGTTTGTTTCTCTGCTGCCTCATACACATCCCCACATCTTCCTTCCATCTGGTTGACTTCATCCCAGTGACTTGTTAAACACAGGTGGAGCTACTTGTGTTGTAAGTGCCCCCGGGCACATGCTAGAAGCCAGTGAAAATCCCAACTGGAGAAACTGCCTTCATCATAGGCTTCAGTGAAGACCCACAAATGAATTTCCAAGGAAAATTACACACACACACACACACACATACACACAGAGGTATAGCTAATCAAGGATTAAATGTCTGGGGGAGGGATGGGCATTATCATAGCATTGGGAAGGTGGAAGAGGTAGGGAGGGAGGATGTGCTCTACTCTCCTACTCTACCTTCTCAGAGGTGAAAAAAAATCTCTTGTAACTTGCAGAAATGTGATAGATGGGTCAAAAATCCATGAGGTCAGTTACACAGGTTATAAAACTCACTTCATAGCTTTTACATCTCTCAGAAACCTTTTGCTTCCTTAAGGTCTGTGTGTGGTAGATCAATTGCAAAATCATCACAATTCTTTATCCCTCCCTGTATCCAAGCTGCTTGCAATATGACTTCGCAACTCCTGTCATTGAGAGGCAGAGATTCTTCCCAATCCTTGATATGGGATGGTCTTGTGACTTGCTTTGGCTAACTGGATGCAGCAGAAGTGAGTGTGTGCTGGTTCCAAGGTTAGGGCTCAAGAGATCTTGTATATTTCACTTTCTTTCTCATAACAAGCTTAGGTTACTCTACTGGATGATGAAAGATACATGGCCCAGGCACCACCCATCAGTTACTCCATTCAATAACTAGCTAACTTCTAGATATGTGAATGAGGCTATGCTAGACTAGCAAGCCTCAGCCAACACCTGCTCCAACTCAAAGGACTTTTGCAGAAATGCCTCTCCCAGTGGACAAACATGACTGGGATTCCATGCAAGAATAAAGGAGGGAGTGTATGGGAAGTTCTTGGACCAAAAAGAAATTCAAGTAGAATGGGTTACTGATGACATGACACTGATGATAGGAAAGATGGAAAGGGCATCAGTGATGCAGAAGGCTTGGAGTTGTAGATAAAACTGCATTTGTTAGTATTCCCATGGAAACACTGGGCTGTAATGAGAGTGTCTGAGATAGGACTGTCTTTGACATGAAGGTATCAGTCATAAACTGATCATAAAATAGGAATTTGAACACATAAGGAGAAATGCTTGAACTGTTTCCCTAAACAGAAATCTTTTCTCCTCAAATCCATCTCTAATTCCCCAACTCTTAACATTGTCAGAATTATTATTACAAGACCCATTGTCAGAATTGTTATTACAAGGCCATTTCTCCATCTTCTGGCCCCTGCTTACCCTCACCAACCCCATTTCCTAACTTTCGCCTTCTTACACCTTACCTTCCTGCCATTGTTCCACCAGGGAGAAGGCTGGGTTAATTGCTCTCTCTGGGTTTGTACAGATACATTGTCTCTATCTGGGAACTTCTTGTTCCTTCCGTCTTCTTAGATAACTCATCCTTCTCCTCATCCTTCCTAGATAACTCCTCCTCATCCTTCATGTCTCAGCTGAGATATCCTCTTCTCCTAGAACTTCTGTCAGGGGATCCTTGGATGGTCATGTTTCAGCAGGTGGAGAATGCCTGGGCATTTTCTATGTGTCATTGCTTCCTTCCCTTAAAGATACAGAACTGGATAAATTGTCACTTGGGGATCATAGTACCATAAGGCTTGGGCCATTCCATGCCCATGAGATAATTTCTATGAGTTACAACAAGGGAAGA
>NC_138381.1:68484400-68631113 GCF_054177405.1 Leptonychotes weddellii
AAATTTTGCATGCTTACTAGTTATTTCTATCACAGTATATAGGAAGCTTGCCCCCTCGGTGCCCAAATGTAAATAAAAAATTATAATTGGATGTCATCACTGTCAATTACTCTGGTTGCAAAGTGGCGGCGGGGGGGGGGGGGGCGGGCAGGTCACTCCTCCTAAGGAAGGAACAGTGAAGTAGTGACCAGGCAGTGGACAAGGACGAATCTTGTTCTGTCCTCTTTCCCTAAGACTGAGGCAGAAGAGGGGAGATGGAGGTGCTTTCATTTCAGTTAGATCCTTGAAATCATTTAAGGAGGAGCCTCATGAGCAGAGAGTTGAAAAACCAATGGGGTAATATCCAATTATTTCTTTATGGTACCTTGAGTAGACAGTAAAGATGTTTCTTGGAAAAAAATAAAAAGCTGTACTGATTGATTTCTGTTTCTTGGAGTTCTGATGCTTTTCCTGACTGCTTTATAAAAAGAAGCAATTAATGAATGCTCAACTGGCAAGAAGACAGGTGTCCAACCTGTTGAGTAAGATTACCCCTAGAAGAGAATTTTTTCTAATCCTGCTGAGAATAGGTTTGGGCTTCCTCTTCTATCCCCCACAGACCTTGTGGAGGGTAGAGGCAGACCCCCTCGCACAGTCTGTTTCTATTCCCTCTCCTCATTACCAGCCTATGAGCTTCTTGAGGGCATGAGCTATGTCTTATTCACATCAGTGTTTGGAGGTCCTCAGAACTTATGGGGATGTTAACCCATGAGTCAGGCCCACACTCATGGATCAGTTCAGTATTCTTTCAGCTTCCAGAGAGGTAAACAAGAGAGGATCTAACCACCGGTTTGGTTCAGACCAGCATCCCCAGATCAATCAATTATCAGCTTTGGTCTCACCAATTCAACTGACTGAAGCAAATGGCCCTTGACTCTATCAGCCTGTGTACTTTCTAGTGAGCAAATGACCCACCTGGCAGTTAACCTGCCTTAGGTATCCAAGAATAGAATGGGTCTCAAATCTCAGTCCTGTAACTTACTTGGGAAAGTTACTTATCCTTTGTGTTTCAGTTTTTCATCTATAAAATGGGGATGATAATAGTACCTCCTCTACAGAGGGGTTGCAAAGAATTAAAGAGAAAAAAATATACATATATAGTCTTTAAGGTACATGGTAGACCTATATGAGTGTTTCCATGATGATAATGATCACATTGAGGATGGCATCATCAATGATACAATGATACTTCTCCTGTTCCATTCTTGGAGAGTGCTGATTGCCTGGGAACTAGTCCAAACAAGATGAAGAATGGATATGGACCTAATATGTATCTGGTACCCAATACTGAATTAAACATAATTAGCATCCTTTGGGCAGGTTGACAGCATGTTTCTGTGTTCTTGTTTATGTTCCTTCCCCCTTGTCTTTTAGTATTTTTATCAGCTGGTAATTTGTTATGCACACACATTTCCTATTGACAGGAAAGTCAGAGGAAGTGCAATCTTACAGCTCAGATATTAGTTCAGTTGCTGCAAGTCTTGGTGGTGTGATTGATGGGAGTTTTACTGCAAATGTAAAAATCTGCATTCCTTTCTTCCTGTTTTGGCACATCAATGTTTTGGTCTTGCACAACACGTCCTGGAGCATTAAAGATAATAGAGCTCTAATGTGCTTGATGGCTCTGCATCAAAGCCGGTCAATGCACCACTGGCATTGACTTGGATGACAGAAATGACTGGATTCACGGCACTCGGACACCCACTGCCCAGTAAGGACAGAGCAAAGTCCCAGAACCACAAACAGAGAGTATATGCCAGTACAACACCAACTCCATCAACATTTACTGAGCACCTATATGGGCGAGGCTTGAGCCAGTACATCTCCTAGTGCATGAGTAGGTGTGAAATAAATTCTTGTTGGACGAATGAATGGATGGATTAATGCAAGTGTGTATATTGCAAATCACTGAGGAATCCATAACGCTTCCTCGTTTGGAAATTGAATTTTCAAAAAGCAATCAAATCTAAAGGAAATTAGCTAGAAGATATGAATATGTGGCAAAACCCCAAAGATGTTAGTCCAGCTGCTACAAACCCAGGGGGAGTAGGTAATGACTTGGCTGCTAAAGAAGGAAAATCCACAGCTTTAGCTCAATTTCAAGGAGGAAATGTTTGATCATCAGCCACAGGTATAAGTTGGTTCGTGCAGAGATGAGGTAAGGGTGGCCTTTGCTTTAGCCTGTGTGCTTTAGAAGCCTTGATGTCATTCTCAATGGTGACTGGATTACTGTTGGGGGGGTGGAGTTTAGTCTTGGGAAGAAGAGACAAAAAGAGCCTAGAGGCCCTGTTAGTCTTTCTCGCTGCTGTATCTCCACCAGCTAGCACAGTGCCTGGCACATAGTAGGTCCTCAAAATATAGTTGAGTGGATGAATGAAGACATCTATAAAGCATACTACCTATCTCTATTATGACATAACATGTTCCTTCATTACCATGAAAGTAATAGATAGTATATAATTTACATGTAGTGTCTCTACATTGCTTCCATGGTTCCAGAAGACAACATTTCATCTGTATTATTTAGTCTATAATCTATACGCTAGATACCATAATGCAGAGGAGATAACATTGTGTGGGCAATCAGAAGAAAGAGAAATGCCTTCAGACCTGGGAAAACTAGGAAAGATATTATGGAAGAGGAAACATCTGACATGAGTCTTAAAGCAGAGGCAGAATCCACACTGCCAGGATGTTGCATAAAACAGGCCGAGGAAACAAGAGAAAAACTTCAGCAAAACACAAAGAGTAGTGTGTCTCCAAATGTATCCTAAGGAACCATTTACACGAAACCACCTGGGAATACCATCCCTAGCCTACTGGGTCAGAATCTCTGTTGGTAAGGCTGATGAATCTAGATTCTAACCGACTCCCTAAGTCAGTCTTATGAGTTACATTTTGGAAACTATTTCCAAAAGCACCAAGCTCACCATTTCATTTAATCATTTCAACTATACAAATAGGTAGGCATGATTATCCTCAACTTATGGCTAGGGATATTGAGGTTCAGGGAGGTGACGTGACTTGCCCGATGTCACTCAGCCTGTAGGTTGAAGAGCTATGATTGGAACACAGAACGTAAGACATTGAACCTTCAGTCTTAGCCACCATTAGCCACTGCCCCTTTGAATGTAAGACTACAGGACAAGGTGTGTGAGGGGGGCTAGAGGAAGTGACTTTGAAAGAGTATGTTCTGATAATAATAGTAGTAGTGATCAATAAAGACAATGATACTGTTTTATATATCTTAAAGGAAAGAAAGAACATACCCCCACCCTGGCTGCAGCTGACTTTAGCAGGAGGCTCTGATTAATGAGTAAAGCACCGGACTCTGCTTCCTAATAGATGCCTGTTCTATTACCAGGAGATTTCCATCTGGGCAACACAATGCCATAGCGTGCTCAGGCAGCCCTGCATTTGATCAGGCTCATCTCTGTTTTTAAATAAAAAGGTCAATAAGTACATGCATCCAGCAGAGTAACCCAGGGATCGGAAGATGAAGTTAAAGCAAAGGTTACATAATTATTGGGGTTCAGCTCAGCACTGGAATGTGAACGGTGTGGCTGGACATTTCATTTGCGGTCAGCTAGACAGGGTAGGTTAAAAACATCCGAGGTCAAAGGGCCAAGGTCATGGGTCCAACTGACCAAGGGAGCCAACCTTCCTTACTGTTTGAAAGCCTCACTTGCCTTCCAACCCAATCTGGCCACCAGAAAAGTCCATGGAGGGGAGACCCCGTCAGGTTTGGTGATTCAGAGGTCCAGCCTGCTCCCTCCCTTCCT
Source organism: Leptonychotes weddellii (assembly GCF_054177405.1). Classification (NCBI taxonomy): domain Eukaryota; kingdom Metazoa; phylum Chordata; class Mammalia; order Carnivora; family Phocidae; genus Leptonychotes; species Leptonychotes weddellii. Next base: position 68,488,222 of record NC_138381.1, read on the forward strand.
CCTGTTCCCTGCTCCAGTGTCAACTCCCGAAGGACTTCTCTGACCACCCACTGGGAGGAGCATGGTCTCATCCCTCCTCTCTGGGCTTCTGCACCCCCTTCCTTGCCTTTGCCTTTCTTCATGATTCTTAGTGATACCCAATATTATACTATCTCCCTATTTGTTCTTTTGTTTATTGCCTTTCTCTCTCCATTAGACTGTAAGCTCCATTGATCTGGGGATGCTGGTCTGAACCAAACCAGTGGTCAAACCAAACCTAATTCTCCTGCATTCCCCAATATTCAGGGCTGTGCCTGCCACATTGTAGATACTGCATAAAGTGCTGAACGAAAGAACAATGTGTTGGCACAAAAGTGTCCTCTACTCCAAGGAGCAACTTCACTCTCAGTTCTAACTGTCTTGGCTTGGTGATATCACTTAAAAATAAAACCTTGGTTTCTAGTTAAATTTCTCAAAAGCTTTTTTCTCATCATCCCTAGGATAACACATCGATGTTGTGAGGTGGTTTATCAGAGACTCTGGTTTGGGCCAAACTCCCCCTCCGGACCATCCCGTGCTCTTTTCTGTCTTACATCTGTGCATCATACCTTCTTCAGGGTGACAGTAGTGCCCTGCGTTCCCCCACTTTCGGTTCTTTCTATATGCACCCTCTCATCCTGAAACACCCTTCCTTCCTCGCCTGGTAAGTTCTTGGGCATGCGTCCCCTGTCAGCTTGCACATTACTTCCTGGGGTGGCCTTTCCTGAATTCTCAGGCTCAGCTAGCTTCCTTCCTACATTTCTCCACAGCATCCTGCCTTTCCACCTTCTGCCACATTTAAACATTTGAACATTTGTTCAGTGTTTGTTTTCCTTGGAGACTCCATTTTGTGAACTCCACCAAGGTGGGATGGTCTCTGATCCTGACATCAGAGTTCCCGGCATGTAGCACCGTGCTGGAGTCAATGCTCAATAAATATTGCCTTTATGAATGAATGCATGCACACATGAATAGCAGAGCTCCCAAGAGTTATCTCCTACTGAAATTACCTCCAAACACAAGACAAACAGACATCTCCACCCCCCGAGATGGTGTTCAAGGACACATGGGTGATTCCCAGTCTCAGTGTCGGCAGCAGAGCCTCACTCATTCCATTCTTCTCCAGGTCCAGCCCCTCAGTGAGCAAATTAAGTATTCTTCTGATCACCAAAGACCTGTGGCCTCACCCCAGGAGCTGAGGTCATTATCAAGTCTACACCCTAAATGGTGGAGATGTTAGGGACCTGGATCTTTTGCAAATGTATGATTTAAGCCTCTAAGGTGAAAAAATTGCAACTAACTCACATCTAGAATGCTAGCAAAATTTGAAGCACTCTAGAGAACTGCGCTGCAATTGCAAGTGGGAGGCCGAGGGGAAGAGGCCAAGGGGAAGAGGCCATGCTAGCTTCATATCCATAGAGAACCTGGTCTGGAAACCACAGGGGAGGAAGAGAGGAGCTGAGTAGGGGAGAAAAAACACATGGAGACCTTTTATTGCTTTGTTTAACTCCAATTACAAAAATCATAAACACGTGCAAAAATCTCCCATAATTAACCACCCAGAGATAACAACTTTTAATATTTAGCTGCATGCCCTTTTGGTACTGAAAAAGATGGGCTGGAGGCTGCACTTAGATTTAATAGCCAGCCTTCTTCACTTAGCAATGCAACACGATTATATTCCAATGGGAGGCAGATGGCATCAGTTAAAAACATAGACTTTGTAATCAGAGAGACCTGCATTTTACTCTTGCTGAACCATATACTATTTAGTTCCTTTGGCAAAATGCTTAAACCTTAATTTCCTCATCTACAAACCGGGGGGGAGTGGGGAGTAGACTTGATCTCTGTGTCAAGAAAATTAAATGAAGTAAAATATGTAAGTTATTAACACTTGAGCCTGTTGCATAATAGATGTTTGACTTGCTATTATTATTATTGGTATAACAGCAGCAATTACTTCTACCCAACATCATTTCTGATGGACAAAGGTGTTATAGTGAATGGATTTGCTTACCCAATCCCCTACTGTTGGACATATACACTGTTGTCATTTTTCTTTTCTGTTGGATGGGGCTCTGGGATGAGCAGCCATGGCAAGGGTCCCCAAGAGAAAAGAGAGCACGAGAAGCATGGATATTTCCAGCAAATGTCCTGGTGCCAACAGTGGGCAGTGACAACGACACATAAGTTCCCAAGGAGGAAGGAAGAGGAGAAGAGGGGATGACAGTTGGGACCACTCAAAGGAGGACAAACAATGATTTTTCATTTTTATACTAACTGACCAAATTGTTTCACTGGGTTGGAGACAAGAGTCATGGACCAACCCACAGCAGCCAGAATGATATTTTAAAATGTAACTCAGACATACTTTCTCCCTTAAAACAAATCCATTCCCTTTATCTTGGCTTGCAAAGTCCAGGATAAAAAATCTGGCATCTGTCTCCCTCTCTGACTGCCTCTCCTATCACTCTCCCCCTTTGCTCACACTAGTCTGACCATGCTGGGTTCCTTGCTAGTCTTCCAACTTGCAATGCTCATGCCTGCCTCAGGATCTTTGCACTTGCTGTTCCCTCTGTCTGGAAGACTCTCCCCCAGATCTCTGCATAATACACTATTCATGAAGCAGGTCTTTGTACCTCCTCTGAAAGGTCTTCCCTGACCACCTTATCTAAAAGAGCTCCCCTCTGCACCACCACCACTCCATCACTCTATAACCCCTTAAAGGTTTTTTTTTCTTCACACCATTTACTTCTACATGGGAGTATACATGCATTTGTTTATTGTCAGTCTTCCCTACTAAAGCATAAGCTACGTATGGTGGAGCGGGGGCTGCTTGTTCATTAATGTATTTCCGGTGCCTAGAACAGTGCTTGCAACATAGTTCGTGCTCATTATATATCTTCAGAATGAATAAATGAATCTCTAAGCTGGCTTAAGGTGCTGGGACCAACACTGTCTATGGAGTAAAATAAGTTGACACATTTCTGGTTCTTGATATTCCATAGTAGTTAAAGGCAGAGATTGAAGCATTCATTGGTATGCTGGCTACATCACTTCCTGGATGTGGGATCTTGGGGAAGTTCTATGACCTCTGTATGCCTCCATTTCTCATATATAAAATGGGAATGACAATGACACCTATCTTACAGGATTGTTGTAAGAATCAAATGAGAATTAAGTGTAAGTAAGTTGCTTAGCAGATGTCTGGTACTTAGAAAGCCCTCAAGACAAGTTATTTCCTATTACTCATCAATTAATTCATTAAATAATTCTCCCTCTTAAGTCTTTCCATCATTTATTCATTCAGCTATTCATCCATAGAGTTAATATTATTAAAATGTCCATCTACCCAAAGCCATTTATAGATTGAATGCAACTCCTATCAAAATTCCAATAGCATTTTTCACAGATGCAGAAAAAAAAATCCTAAAATTTATATGGAACCACAGAAGACTCCAAATAGCCAAAACAATCTTGAGAAAGAACAAAGCTTCACACTTCCTGATTTCAAACTGTAATTACAAAGGTGTAGTAATCAAAACAGCATGGTACTGGCATAAAAACAGACATAGGCCAATGGAACAGAATGAAGAGCAGAAATAAACTGACACAGAAATAAACCAGCACAGTCAACTAATATTTGACAAGGGGGCCAAGAATACTCAGTGAGGAAAGGATAGTCTCTTCAGTAAATGGTGCTGGGAAAACTGCATATTCACATGCAAAAGAATGAAATTGGACCCCTATGTTACACCCATCAACAAAAATTTACTCAAAAAGGATTAAGGACTTAAATGTAAAGGAATTAGAATCATAAAACTCCTACGAGAAGACATAAGGGGAAAGTCCCTTGACATTAGTCTTGTCAAGAGTTTTTTGGATAGGACACCAAAAGCACAGCAACAGAAAGTGGGACCACATCAAACTTAAAAGATTCTCACAGCAAGAACAACAATCAACAAAATGAAAAGGCAACCGACAGAATGGGAGAAAATATTTGCAAACCATGTATCTGATAAGGAGTTAATATCAAAATCTATGAGGGACTCCTACAACTCAATGGCAAGTTGTCATCATCATCATCATTTGATTAAAATGGGACCTGAACAGACATTTTTACAAAGAAGACATACAAATGCCCAGCAAGTACATGAAACTGTGCTCAACAACACTAATCATCCAGGGAAATGCAAATCAAAACTACAACCAGATGTCACTTCACACCTGTTAGAATGACTAACATAACAAATGCTGGCAAGGATTAGAGAAAAGGAACCCTCGTGCACTGTTGGTGGGAATGGAAATTGGTTCAGCCACTGGGGAAAACAATAGGGAGGTTCTTCAAAAAATTAAAAATAGCACTACCATATGATCCAGCAATCCCATTTCTAGGTATATATGTCAAGGAAATAAAATCACTATCTTGAAGAGATATCTGCACCCCTCATGTTCACTACAGCATTATTCACAATAGCCAAGACATGGAAACTCCTAAAGTGTCTATTGATGGATAAATGGTTAAAGAAAATGTACGGGCACTGGGTGGCTCAGTTGGTTGAGTGTCTGACTCTTGATTTCGGCTCAGGTCATGATCTCAGGATCATGGGACTGGACCCGAGACGGGCTCCACACTGGGAATGGAGCCTGCTTGGTGTTCTCTCTCTCCTTCTGCCCCTACCCCCACTCCCCTGCTCGTAAGAAAATGCAGCAGAGATACAGGATGGAATATTATTCAGCCACCAAAAAAAAGAAAAAAAAAAGGAAATCCGGCCATTTGTAACAATGGATGGATCTTGAGGGCATTATACTAAGTGACAGAAGTTAGACAGAAAAAGACAAATACTGTATCATGTCACTTTTATGTGGAATCTAAACAAGCCGAACTCAGAAACAAAGAGTAGACTGATGGTTGCCAGGAGCTGGGGGTAGGGAAAATGGGGAGATGTTGGTCAAAGGGTACAAACTTCTGGCTATAAGGTGAGAAAGTTCTAGGTGAGAAAATCCAATGCACAGCATGCTGACTGTAATGAATAATACCATATTATATACTTGAAAGTTGCTGAGAGAGTACATCTTAAATGTTCTCATCACCACCAAAACAACCAAAAAAAAAAAAAAAGGTAATAATATGAAGGGTGTGTAAACTAACCTTACTGTGATAATCATTTTAAAATATACAGGTGTATCAGATCATACTGTGCGCCTTAAACTTACACAATATTATATGTCAATTATATCTCAATAAAGGGGGAGGAAACAAATATTCATCCATTTATCCGTGCATTTTTCAGTGATTTTTCTCATTCTTTCACAGTCCATGCTTCAACCATCCATTAAATCTGTCCACCCCCACATGTCCATCTCTCCATCTGTGGTTTAAACAAACCAAGCTTATTATGAAGGATGCTGGAGCAACGGTAGAAAGACTAGAAGTATGAGATCATAACACCACTGGCATGTTTAGACACCCTCCTGAACCCAGTCCACATATGCCTGGGGGCCCACCCAAGAGTGTGCCCCTGTCCCCATACCCTGAACACCCCCTCCGTCCAGCCAAGGACACAGGCCCAAGACCCAGCGTCCATTCCTCCTGCTCCCTGCAGCCTGGGGCCTCCTTCCCTCTCTCAGCCTGCACCAGTGTGTAGTTTGCAAACACAGCTAATCCCTTCTGAGCCAGGGGAGCATGCTTTGCCCCAGCCTGAAACCCTACTAAAATTGCTTCATCTACCTCACCCTGGGATGGCACTGTTCCCCCAGGTGCCAAAAAACACCCAATGCTGCAGCCACTTGCCTCTTCACCCAATCTAGCCATTGTTCCTGAAGTCTCAGTTTTTACACGTCTCTAGGGTGGGGAGACCAATGGGGCTCAGGATTGATGCTGAAGATAATCAAAATGATGATGGTACTAAAACCAACATCCATGAATTTGGCTTCTACTATGTGCTTGGTACCAAGAGCCAGTCAGAGGGAATGCTCGCTGCAAATAACAGCGCAGCCATCCCCACTCCTGCTGGCAGACTGTCTGCCCTGTTCGGCAGATACTGCAGTGAATAAAACTCCTAAATGGCTAGCTCCTAAATATTATGGGCCCATTTCACAGATGCGGAAGTGGAGCTTTAGGAAAAAATCACTCACAGAGTACATAAGCAGATCGGGGATTTGCTGAGTCCCGAGCTTGCTTGCTTACCCATCATTTTGTGTATTTATGGTGAACATATCAGCTTTATTGGTATATGTCTTAGCTGTGATTTTTTCCTAATTTTTTTAATTAAAAAAAATTCGTTTCTACAGTAAAGTTAAAAGAATAGTTTACTGAACACCCAAATATCCTTCACCTAGATAAAGGCTCTTGCTTTCTCTCTCCCAGAAGGCACACACACACACACCTTTCTGTTCCATTTCTAAGTATGTGGCAACCACCATGATGGTTCAAGTTTACACTGGTAACCACTGCCCCACACATAAGCCTGTCCATACAGCCACAGCAGGGCGCTTCTTCCTGCCCAGCCAGAAGTGATCTCACCTGCGCTTCTCAGCATGCTCCCGACATCTGACGTTCACCCACTAATGGCAGACTCCTTACCCACAGCCCTGCGTCATGGACCCCATCCCCTACCATGGGGAGCAGCGAGGGTCTCTGACTCAGAGGAACCCCAGCCATAGGCTGGCAGGAGCCTATGATCTGAGTGGGATGAGGCAATCAGATTCTCCCTCTTAGCAACTTGAACCAAGAGGGGGAAGGAGACAGTTTCTAGGGAGTTACAGGCACTAGAATTTGGAAAATCATGGTGACTGAGGGGCCACTATGAAGACTGAAGCCAGGGGTGCCTGGGTGGCTCAGTCAGTTAAGCGTCTGCCTTCGGCTCAGGTCATGATCCCGGGGTCCTGGGATCGGGCCCCGCATCGGGCTCCTTGCTCGGCGGGAAGCCTACTTCTCCCTCTCACACGCCCCGTGCTTGTGTTCCCTCTCTGGCTGTGGCTCTCTGTCAAATAAATAAATAAAATCTTCAAAAAAAAAAAAAAAACTGAAGCCATAAGGAAACTAAAGGAAGATGGGACAGCTGCACTAAAGTCATGTAGAAAAATACAATAATAATATATTAATAATAGTAACAATAACAAGAGCTAACATTTATTGAGCAGAGAGAATGTGCCGAACGTGGCACATTCACAAACCCATTTAATATTTGGCACAGAAGTACATGCAGTACCACCTCCCTCTTAAGACTGAGGCACAGAGAAGTGAAGTAACTCAGCCAAGGACACACAGCAAGCGACTGGAGAAATCTGTTTGCAACCATCATCCTCTTAGTTCCCGGCATTCTCCCTGCCCTTCCTGAGGCCCACTGGGCTGCTTTCTCCCAATTCCCATGAGACCTTTCTGCAGCTCACTGCTAAGCCTCAACTGTCCTTGAGCTGGCTGGAGAGGGTTTCTGTTGACTCCAATCAAAAGGAGCCTAACTGAAGCACCTGGCCTCACCTGTGATTTAAACATGACTTTAACCAGAAGCTGGATTTCCTTAAGAACACCACTCATGCCCACCATCCTGACCAACTGCCTGGAAATTTGAAAAGGCAGGCTCACATGTTTTGCAAGGAGCTAAGGAGGATGCATGAAGATTAATTGTACCTGATCCATTATCAATAATTTAATATGCCTAACCTGTCTGTGATGGTTTCCTTATTTAGATGCCACTTTGGCTTAATTTTATGTAAAAGAAAATTTATAAGGACTCCCACACTTTCACCTGTGACCTGACACAACATAACCCAATTTCCCAGAGAACATCCTAAGCTTGAAGGGCTTGATTTTTCCCACCACTGAAATTTTCAGGGAACTAATGCTTGCTTGATGAGGGAGACTTTTTTTTTTATCATAGGTAACCAATTTTTTGAAAATTAGCATTCTTCAAAGTACAGTTAACACAAATGACAGCAAACATAATTGAATCTCTCTCTGATGATTTAGGAGGTACTTCTGAATGTCACTCCCCTTTATTCAAGCCTGTAAAAAAAAAAAAACCTAGATAATAAAATTAAACCCTTACCTTTGCTTGTTGGAGCTTTGTGGGTATTACATGGTTGCAGGACTAAGTCAAACATAAATGTCACATCTGGTTTCTTGGGCTGTTTATCAAAATCATCTGAGTCACAATGAACTATGTGAGAAGATACTCAGCTTTTTTGTCTGGGGTCAGTCTGTTGATTCCACCCCCACCACCAAACTGGTTATATGCCTAGATTGGCTCCCTTAGAAGCTGGGCATTAGCTCTGAATTCCAAAGTGGTTGGGGAAAACTATGAAGTTTTCATGTTTGGGAGATAACAATCCTCACCTAGCCAAAGCTGTTTTGAGGATTTGCAATTTATAGGTCATGTATGTAATCCAGGGTCATGTGCTTATTAGCATGTGATTAAGAAATGGTAAGTGTTAATAAGTTAATAAACACCTGAGCACTTGAATGGAGCCAAAACTCTATTCTTCAGAGTATGTCCTAAATATTTGGACTTGTATTTGTTTTTTGTTTTTTTTAGATTTTTTTTATTTATTTATTTGAGACAGAGAGAACGAGAGACAGAGAGCATGAGAGGGAGGAGGGTCAGAGGGAGAAGCAGACTCCCTGCCGAGCAGGGAGCCCGATGCGGGACTCGATCCCGGGACTTCAGGATCATGACCTGAGCCGAAGGCAGTCGCTTAACCAACTGAGCCACCCAGGCGCCCCTTGTATTTGTTTTCATAGCAGATGGAAAACCAATTCTACTCCGTGATGTTCCCCTTTAGGGAACAATTCAAGTCCCTTTTAGTAAAGGACTATCCAGAGAGAAGCAGGAGGGTTGAAATCACAGGCTCAAGGAAGCTTTGGTGTCATGGAAATTCATGGGATCTGAAGGCAAAGGACTTGGATTTGTGTCCCTATTCTGTGAAGCCAGAACTTCTGGACATGGCTCAACAGTGTGTAATGATTTCATGGAATACACATCTCTTTTTTAACTTCTACCTACTGGCTCATTTGTTTCTTCTTCGATTCAGCAAAGGTAACCTAGGCACCTCCCGTGAGCCTGAAGCTCTTCTTGGTGCTGAGGAAATAGCAGGAACTGAATCAAACCGGGAACTGCCTTCACAAAAGGTTCCAAAGGAGAAGGGCACAATGAGACAAAAATGCGTGATGACCTTATCCAGTCTTGGGGGTAGAGAGGAGGTTCAGAGAAGGTTTCCCAGAGAAAGTGACATTTAAGCCGAGAGCTGGAGGATGAGAAGGAGTTAACATGAATGTTTTCCCTTGAAGACCAGCAGAGAAAAAGTTCGTACTTTCCAAACATTTGAAGTCAGCTCTCTGACCTCATTTCCAATTACTTACCTATTCTCTCACCCTTCTCTGGCCACTCTGGTCCACCCTGAGGATTTCTCTTCTTCCAAAGTACCATTCTTTTCTCTTTTACCACTCTGACTGACCCACTACCAACAGGCTCCATTTGATCTAAACTCCTTAAAAGGGTGATGCCCCATTAATTTCTCCTTGGCCACTATGCTATGTGGATCAATGATGAGAACTTATACCTTGATGGCAACAATAAGATTGGAATCTTCTTGTGTGACCAAATTAAGAATGTCTTTCTTCTCTCTGTTTATTTGGAAATGTTTCATTTGGACTCCAATGATGTGCTGACCAATGTCCCAGATGTTAGGAATTTCTGCAAATGGGATTCCCCAGGAATCAGACACCACAGCAGAGTTAGGAATGCAAACAGGTTACTGGGGAGTTACATAGGTGAAGGGGACAGGGAGGAAGCTAGATTGGGCAGGAAGAGAAATCAGATCTCAACACAGATCTAATAAAGTCTCCATAAGCCCAAGAGGGGACTTTGGAACAAAGACTAGGCAAAACAATCTTGAAAAAGAAGAACAAAGTTGGAGGCCTCTCACTTCCTGATTTCAAAACTTACTACAAGGTTACAGTGATTGAAACCCATAGAACAGTAGAAATATCTGCAAATCATCATTTGCAAATCTGATAAGGGTCTAGTATCTAAATATATAAAGAACTTCTACAACTCAACAACACTAGCAAAAACAAAGGCACCAATTTAAAAGTAACCAAAGGAATTGCTTAGACAGTTCTCCAAAGAACATATACAACTGGCCAGCAAGCACATGAAAAGATGCTCAGCATCATTAGTCATTAGGGAAATGCAAATCAAAACCAGAAGAGATACTAGTAGGATATATAAAATGGAAATTATCAAGTGTTGGAAAGGATGTGGAAAAATTGGAACCCTTATACATTGCTGATGAGAATGTAAAATGGTGCAGCCATTATGGAACACAGTTTGGCTATTCTTTAAAAAGTTAAAGAACTTCCATATGACTCAGCAATTCCATTCTCAGCTCTATACCCAAGAAAACTGAAAAACATATGTTCAAACTGAAGTTTGTACACAAATGTCCATAGCAGCATTCTTCATAGTTGCCTAAAATTGAAAACAACCCAAATGTCCATCAGTGGATGAATGGATAAACAAAATGCAGTGTTTCTATACAATGGAATATTATTTGGCCATAAAAAAGAATAAAGTGCTGACACCTGCTATATGTGGACGAACCTCAAAAACATTACGGTAAATGAAAGCAGTCAGTCACAAAAGACCACATATCGTAGGATTCCATTGACATGAAATACCCAGAATCCATAGAGACAGAAAGTAGAACAGTGTTTGCCAAAGGGGAGAAGAGAATAGGGAGTGACTGCTTAATGGGCACAGTTTCTTTCTGGGGTGATGAGAATGTTCTGGAATTGTTTATTGGAAATGGTTACACAACATTGCAAATATACTAAAAACCACTGCATTGCATACTTTAAAACGGTTCAAAGAATGAGTTTTGTGCCATGTGAATTTTATCTCAATTGAAAAAGGGGGAGGAGAAAGAAGGGGTACAGGATGTGGTGAGAACAATTTAGAGGAGGGCCTTGCCACGTCTGGGACAGTCACAGAAGGCCTGAGGAAGGATGGCTTTCTTTGATTCTTCTCGAAGCCCATCTGCTGACTTCAGGGTGCTATCTTGCCCTGACCTCTGGGGCTTTGATGACTCAGGGGTCCAGAGGTGGATGACCTAGGTGAGTGCTTCTGGCCAGGCTGTTTTATCCTCCCCAGCTGACCATCAGGACAGAATCGGGAAGGAGGAAAGGGAGGGAGCAAAGGACACACAGGCATAATCTAGGGGGAGAGGAGGCTGGAGGGGGGGCGGTGGGTGAGAAAACATTGTTTTCTTCCTTTTGTCTCCAAAGCCAGGTGACAGAGAATAGAAATGGGGAATGTAGATCAAAATGTAATTTTCCCTTACAAGCTGCGATGCAGCCAGGGGCTGGGGAGGTAGCCTGCCCTGGGGAGCTGCTCAAGACGCAGTAAGTCATCGGCAGCTCTGCACAGAAGCGACGCTTATTAAAGGTCAAATGGAGCCAGCGGGGGAAGGGCAGATGGAAGCAATAAAGGGGCATGAGGGGGAGGGGGCTGGTTCTGATTAAGAAGTCGTCCCAAGCAGGGCAGAGGCCAGTCTTTAGAGCCCGCAGGTGATGCTCCTGACACCCACTGGGGACCTCTGGGCTGGAAAATGCCGCCTTGGTCTTCACAGCCCGAGAATTTCCCTGGCCCCATGCAAAGATCAATGGTGAATCAATAAAACACTGGCTTGTATAAGAAACAATTATCAGCAAGCCAGAAAAAAACAGCATTGGAAGCCCTCTACTCCTGTCTACCTGCCAGTGGGGGCGAAAGGTTACTAAACTGTCAGAGATCAGGTAGCTGAAGAATGACCTAAGCTCACAGGGGCCTAAGCTGGGCCCTGGCCTCATCATCGTCAGTTACTTCTGCCGTCTGCCCAACATTCTCCACAGCCCATGATCTTATCGTAACCTCTCAACAACATACACACGAGGGCTGCTACTATTCCCATTTTATAGTCAGGAACACAGAGGCTCGGAGAGGTTAAGTCGCCTGCCCGACGGCACTGACCTAGTGAAAGGCAGAGTCAGGGTGGGACCTCAGTCAGTCTGACGACAGACCGTGCACTTAACCACGACACTTAACTAGCTCTCACAACCATATGATTATCGATGGCCCCCAAAATGCTGAGCTATCATGTTTTCACTGGTGTATACCAAGGTTTTTTTTTTAATATGAAGGGTTACTTTCATTTTATTTTTATTTTTTTTAAGTAGGCTCCATGCCCAACATGGGGGCTTGAACTCACAACCCTGAAATCAAGAGTCAGCTGCTCTACCGACTGAGCCACCCAGGCACCCTTGGGCTCTTTTATAGGCCTCACTTGGGTTGCTGGTAAGGGCTTCTTGGATAGGTCGAGAAGCACCCACCTCGGCAGAGCACTGGGCTGCAGGGGGAAAAAAAAAAAAAAAAAAACTTTCCTGAACAATGGAAGCAAGTAATTTAGGAGGTAAAGAGGTAGTAGAGAGTAAGAGTTGGGGAAATGTGTGTGTGTTACATAACAGGTCTTTAACATTAGAAAGCTCTAGGGCTTTTATTTATTTTGGCTTTTAAATATACCTCTAATGACATTTTAATTGTTTCCTGCTGACCCAATAACATCTATGAGACTTGATCTCGAACACAGTGGCTATACCAGCAACAACACATGCTTCCGGTGCCCAAGCCACAGCCGCACAGCTCATTCTTGACTGTGGCCTCAGGAGCCCAAACGCCTTACCACCACTCAGCTTCAAGCACCTGCCTAGAACCCAGAACCTTCCCTGCGTCTCTGTCCCAGTGCTTTCTCTGGTGCTGCAAGAGCCTGTTCAGCCTCAGGCAGGTGAATCCTGGAAGCGTGGGGCAGTTAACACCCTCGGGGCAACCCTCAAATGGGTGACCAGAGTCATTGGGTAAATACCTCACTCTCCTGTCCCTGCATGATTCCCGCAGAGACTTCTGGAAGGCCGCTGACGCACTTCTCAGATGCCACGGTGGAGTTGAGCCCGACTGCCTACAGGCTTTTCACCAGTTCCTGATTTCACTCTCCCTGCTTCTTCACTTCTGTTTCCTGGGATCAGCTCCCGGATAAACCACCTGCCCCCAGGTACTTACAGTGAGTTCTGCTTTGGGGGAATCCCAAATAAGACCCCAAGCCTGTATCTTTCAGGAATGTAATTGCCATGGCAGGTGGATCAGTCAGGGTTCAATCAAAAAAGCAGGCCCCCTGGGAGGTGTAGATACGTTAAAGAATTTGTCTCAGGCACGTGCCTTTCCTCAACCAGGATTGATTAAACAGTCTCTGCAAGGTTGTTGTCTTTGCATTTGATGCTCAAGTTTGCAGTCTGCAGGTGGGGCACTCCAGAAGGGCAGCCAGATGTGAAGTGGTGGGGGGAGAGCAAGGACAAGCTGGAATCCATGAGCACACACTGGAACCCACAAGCACACAGACACGAACCCATGCCAGTTCTTTCTGCCTCTGACCTCGAGGGTGGGTGTCTTCAAGGAGAAGCTGGCGCCCTTCACCAAGGGACCAAACATACACCTGGCCCAGGAGTCAAAGAAGCTGCAGGAGGACCCAGGGGAGTGTAATCTCACATCAGTGATGTGAACCCAAGACCACAGGTATGAGCTACAAAGTGCCTTACTTGCCCTACAGAACAAAACACGAAATGGTTACAGCCTCTCTACCACCTTGCAAATCTCTCTACCGCCTTTCCAATCTCACAGAAATCTCACTTGTGGCTCTGGAAACATAGTGGGGAGGGGATTCTGGGAAATGCAGTTCAGCCTGGCCAAGTCGACACTTTCCAAAGCCACCAAAGTAAGTGAAGGATTCCTGCATTCTAAAACACCAGAACTGGGCAAGACTGGACCTCGGGACTCCTTGTACTTGGAAATGTCTCACCATGACTTACAAACCTTGTAAAAAGCAGCTTCTTCAGTCTCAGCTACTAAAGGCAGAGCCGCTGCATATAGTCACTGGGGTTGTGCACTACACAATTCTAGAGGGTGATATTCACATGGATTATGATGAGAAGGGTGCCCCACTGAGCGGGGCCCTCCATGAAAAGCAACCACACCCACCCACAAGAGCTTCAGCTGGTGACAAGGGCGGGCATATCTTAGAATAGATCCCCAGCCCCTATGAAGCATCCCATATTGACGGGGGCTGGGGGGTGGGGCAACCATATCTTGGCCAACAATTAGAATGCCATTATTCTAATCGTTTGGAAGGGAGGGGCTGGTACTAAGAGGGGACAGGCAGGAGGGTCTGGTGAACAATGGTAGTATAAACAGGCAAGAGATGAAGTCCAAAGAGGTGGCTTAAGACAGGTAAGAAGAAGCACCTGGCTCTGAAAGCAGGTAGAGCGTAGAGCCTGAAGGAGCAGAGAGGCAGGTGAGAACCCCCTGAGGGTAAGCTCCAGTTTGCTCCTGCCCTTGTTCTCCGACTCAATTAGGCCACCTGGCTCTGGGTGTACTTACCTTAACTTTATCCACCAAGGACCTCTGCAGGGGCATTTTTAAGGGTTCTGGAAATGCCGGAGTCGAGGCAGAAAAATAGAGCTGGATTTGTAACTGGTGCCCACTTGTGGTTTGTTCTTATCCATCCTCCATGCTCTCTTGATTTCTGAACATCCTAACAGTTTCCCTTGGGGAACAGCTCTGCCCCAGCCTCAGTCCATGGGCAGCCCAATTCAAGCGAAGAAAACCGGGGCTCGTGGGCAGGCGAACTAACTAGCTCAATGCTGTACAACATGGCGAAGCCCGGCTAAAACCCATCACGTCAGGATCGCAGCTGTCAATGGCTCTGCGAGTCCTCCACCAAAAACGGTGAGCGAGCCCTAGATGGCAGGGCTGGGTCAGCTTTGGGGTGAAATTCAAACAGAAGCTGGAATCTGTTTTCTCACCTTTGTCCTCCCTCTCTTGTTCCGAGTAAACACTTGCCTAGCACAAGCCAGGCAAGAACTCGAGCTCATTAAATCGCTAATTCTCTCCCTCTGTGCCATCCCCACCTCGGCCCTGAAGTTAGCAAAACCCGTTATCTGCTTAATCTGATTTCATGCCAGGCCACAATTTATTTTTGAAATTTTTTTCCTTGTTGGATAATGGCAACTCTGAAAAAGCTCTATTGATTTCTTGACTGCAGGTTTATCGGGGCTGAGTCAGCCCAGCCCTCCGCCAACTGGAGTCTCCATTCAGATCTTTATCTTGTCACTTCCTAGCTTGAAAGACCAAGTTTAGTTAAGGCCGTGGGGATGGGTCCTGAGGGCTGCATTCATACTCATAATGAAACAAAATTAGAAACTGCTTTAGGTCTTAACAACCACTGTATTCACCGGGCTGAATTATACACAGAGGAGGGAGGGCACAAACGGAGGTGAAGCTGGTACTTCGCACAGCTTTTGTAGGTCTAACAACAGCCATATAACTTGGGGCAGGGTAACAGACAGAAAATGGAAACTTTGCCCTGACATTGACATTGTGTACCAAAGTGCTCAGCATCTCCAGGTCTGTTCTTCATCCCTGAGTGGGGGAAATATCTTCTACCTTTCTTATGACATCACAGACTTATCAATAAAAGAGATAGTCCTCAGTAGAAAAATACTTAAGAATAGATGGTCATTATCTACATGCTCCCCAGACTGAGCTTGCAACCCCAAAGGGGCTCCTCACGCCTTGCTGCTTCCAAGAACCTTTCCTTCATTTTGCATTTCATTTTTCATTCAGAAAACATTCATTGGGCAGATACTAAAGGTATAAATTATTTCCACCCACACTTACCCTCTCGTCTTAGACAACCTGGCCACACCTCCAATGAGCCGCTCACATCCCCCTGGCCCACCGTTTTGGCTTCAGCTGCTACTGCAGCAAATCACCTGCTCACAGGGCTATTCTGCTGGCACCCTGCTTTAGCTAGCTGCACCGTGTACCTCCTGCTTTCTGTCCAGGGCTTGAGAGCCATTCTGGTGCATGCACAAAGCTGGAGATGAGATGGAGTTAACACCCCTAGGCGCAACCCTTGACCAGTGGAGGACAGGAGCCAGTGGATAAGTCCTTCCATCTCCTGTTCTCAGGAGGGCATTTCTGAGGTGCATTCTACACAGGCCTCAGAGGATCCCTGTTGAGTATGAGCCTCACTCGCCCAAGCCAGCTCAATAACACACCTTTGGACTGGGTTTCTCTCCTCCATTTCGCTCTTCCAAGTCCTCCCTCTCCTGTTCCCGGGCATCCTAAGCTCTCCTTATTGCAAAGACATGCTCCCAATCTCTAGAGCAGCGGGCCACGTGATCCCAGCCCCCTGCTTCTGGCTCCAGTTGATTGGCCCAGGAGTGAACGCCTGACAGGAGTTAAAGCCCATCAAATTTTCTCTTCCCTGGGGATTTAGAATGGAGATGCTAGTCAAGCTCTGTGTGATGTTCAAAGTGGAAAGCTTGGGGCACCTGGGTGGCTCAGTGGGTTAAGCGTCTGCCTTCGGGCTCAGGTCATGTTCCTGGGACCCTGGGATCGAGTCCCGCATTGGGCTCCCTGTTCTGCGGGGAGCCTGCTTCTCCCTCTCTCCGCTGCTCCCCCTGCTTGTGCTCTCTATCAAATAAATAAAATCGTAAAAAAAAAAAAAAAGTGGAAAGCTTTATAAAGCCCGGTCTGGGGACATCCATATGCCCACGAAGAAAAGAAAGCCAGTTTGCAGTGAAAAAGAAAGAGACCTCATGCCTCCTTGGGGAGACATAGAGCAAAACTGCTAGTTCCTGGTCCCTTTCTTTTTCAGGGTTCAAGTTCCTTGCTGGACCAACTTTTTTTCCCACCCTTGGGTTCTCTAGGACAATTTATCCTTCCAATAAAATCATTTTTCTGCTTATACTAGCTTGAGTGAGATTCTGTTATGTGCAAACAGTTTCTAAATCAGAACATCTTCACACAGCCAGGCAGTGTTAGGCTCTTAAACTACAATGATGAACAGGACACAGCCCCTGCCTTCAAAGAGCTTAGCCTCTAGTTGATTAATAAAAAAAATGAGAGAGTAGTTCACAACATTTCCTATGCTGCCAGAGAGCCAATCCTTTTCATCAAAGGCCTTGTGTATTACCCCAAATAATTTATTCATAATTGCAACATTTCCTAATCTTTGCCACATGCAAGACACTGTGCCTTAGACATGTCAGATATTTTCAATCTTTACTGAAATGGTTCATTTCTTTAATGTCAGGGATACAACAGTAAATAAGATCATTTCAAGTTGTGATAGTGCTGTGAAGGAAATCAGTCGGGTGATGTGACAGAGAGCTAACAGCCAGGGTGGATGAAAAATATTTTAGATGGAGATAGGAGAGGGTCAGAGAGAGCCCCTCTGAAGAACCACCATTTTCATGGAGGCTTACACAGTGAGAAGCAAGTAGCTGTGCAAAAACTGAAGGAAAAAACTTTCCAGGCAAAGGGAAAGGAAAGTGCAAAGGCCCTGAGGTAGGAATGAAATGAAAGACCAAATGAATGACTAGACTTAATAGGACAACTGTCCCTGACCTTGGGATCGCATCTGTCATTTCCAGGTCTCTAGCTGCACGTGGAAGTTTTTTTTTAAATATGCATGTTTAAGCTACACCCCCAGAGATTTATATTTGATTAGTCTGGGGTAGAACCCAATCGTGTGTTTGTTTTTAAGCTCACCAGCGATTCTAGTGCATAGGAAGGATGGGGAACAACTTGCCCAGATGTATGTTGGTGCAGTACGATTTATATAAAAGGGAAGCAAGCATGACGGGGAAATGTGATGATCGGGTATCTCCCAAATCTTGGATCAATTCCTTGGTCCTATAGCCATAGTCTGTATCCAGACAACAGTCTCCCCAAATGCAGGTTTCTGGAGACTGGGTGAAAGGATGTAGATACAACCCAACCGGGAAGTGCTTCACTATGAGAAACTTTGTCTGTGTTGCCAGACCTTCCCCCAGGCTGGGTGAGGCTCCCACCTCTCTGCTTCTCACCCCGCATGCTTAACCCTATAAAGCACTTGTCCCATGGTTATGTCCCTCTATATTTGCTCATCCAACAGAATTCCATGAAGGCAGGAATCGTGTCTTCTTTCCCATGGCATCTTATGTACCTCTTAGGTCCCAGTTTAGATGCCACTTCCTCCAGGAGGCCATACTTGACTTCACCCTGAGATAGTTTAGAGGCCTCCATTTATCATACCATTCATTGCCCTATATTTTCACCTTATTTCTGTATGTCTCCCTCTGTCATCTGGAAACTCTTTCGAGTCTGCTACCATCTTCATTGATTCATTCCACAAATATCTATTGATCACCTTCTATGTGACACATACTGCCGTGGACATTGGGGATACAGCAGTGAAGATAAATGGACCTGCTCTGTTGGAGCTTATGTCACCGTGGTGGGAGGACAGACAATAAGCTTGTAAAGTACACATTATGTCAGACAGTGATAAGTGCTGTCGGCGTGATGGGGAGGCATGGGATGGTTTTAAATAGAGGAGGACAGTGACCTCACTTTCCTTTGAAAAGCACCACGGTAGACTCTACATTAAGAAGAAGAAGTAAGGAAAGGTGCCAGAGGGCATATTGTGCAGCGGCCTCAATGAACCAGGTGAGAGCTGACAGTGGTTTAGCTGAGGTGATGGTGAGAAGTGAGCTGATTCTGGATCTGCTTCCAGTGCTTTTTATTGAGCTGCAACTGGCACACAAGCAACCTTATGTACTTGAAAACACAATCTGATAAGCTTAGGAGTCTGCATATCCTTGTGAAACCATCACCACAATCAAGGTAACAAGCACACCCACCCCCCCCAAAAGTCTCCTCATGCCCCTTGGCAATCCCTCCTGCCTCCTCCCATCCTCAGGCAACCACAGATGTGCTTTCTGGCACTATAGATTAGTATGAGTTTTCTGGAATGTATATAAATGGCATCATACGGTACTATTTTACATTTGGCTTCTTTCACTTGGTGTAATTGTTTTGAAATTCATTCATGTTGCATACACCAATGGCTGTTCCTTTCTCTTCTTGAATAGTATTCTACTGTACGGAGGTACCACAGTTTGTTTATCCATTTATCTGTTGATGGACCTTCGAATTATTTTCCAGATTCTGGATGTATTTTGAAGGTTGAGCTGAAAGACTTTGCTGGTAGAGAGGCTGTGACGTACTCCAGAAAGAGCAGAACCACAGGTAGCTTATAGCTTCCCCGCCTGAACTGAGAAGGTGGATTTGCTAATTGCTGGGATGGGAAACCCTGCAAGGCTGGGGAGGGGGAGGGCTGCTAACACACCTGGCACATAGTAGGAGCTTAATAAATGTTTGCTAAAGAAAGGAGGACAGGGAGAACAAAAGAAAGTAGTGTAAATTCAGTTTGGGATGCTGGTAATACAAATCCTAAGCTTCAAGCCAAGCTACACATATTCCCTCCTTTTCCACATCCCCTATCTCTACTGGAGCTCAGGCAGTCATAACCATAAAGAGAGTCCTTGGGCACAAAGGAGGTGGAAGGCAGATTCAATTAGAGCAGGATCCCTTAGTTCTTGAATGGCCTCAGGTCCAGGAAGCATTGTTTTCTCCCCAGCATGGGGCTGAATGCACGACTGTTCTCTTTGGTTTGTGAACAATAAGCTACCAAATTACTCTCTGCTTGGCAGAGCCACTTGAGATCTAGGGACACGAAGAAGTCCCTGCCCTCTCCCCCATTTAACCTGAGCTCCAACTTGGAATGTGTCTAATTGACACTTCACCAGGGCTGAACCCTAGTGTGAACTGTTACTAAAATCCACACATACCAATTTTTTTTTAAATGACAAAGGATATAAAAAAGCAATCCACAAGAGAAAAAATACAAATAGCAATAAAAGGGGGGAAAAAAGGCCCCCAAACCCATAAAGGAGGTGGGATGCCCAGTGTCACTACACTCAAAGAAATGGAAATTCCTACAATCTTGAGAAAAAAATCTTTTCTCTATCCAGTTGGCATGACTAAAACAAATGCAAATAAGCTAGCATTGGCAAGAGTGTGAGGACACAGATAGGAATGTACTTTGCTGGTAGAAGTGCAAATTGGTACAACGATTCTGGAGGAAGCCTAAAAAGGAGCCACAGTCTTTGATCCAAAAATTCTACATTTAGGAATTTGTGCTGGGCAAATTGTTATGGATGTCTGTAAAGGCATTTATCATATCATTATCTATAATAGGAAATGTCAGTAACAACCTTAACGTGTAAAGAAATCATGACACTGCCCATCAACAGAAGAACAGAAAATGCATTGCGTATATTCATACAATAAATTATGCAGCACTGAAAAATGAACAGACTTGTACTACATGCAACAACATGGATGAATCTTTCAAACATAACATTAAGTGAAAGAAGAAAAGAATACATAGAGGATGAGTCTATCATATAAAGCTCAGAAACAGGCAAACTTAAACTATATTGTTTAGGGATGCAAACACAAATGGTAAGACTCTAAGGAAAAACAATAAAGTGGTGTCAATTAAAAGAGAATATAGTAGTTAATGCTAGGGAGGAGGGAGGTACATATAGGGAGCTCCTGGAGTTTGGCCATGTTTTATTTCTTGCCCTGAGTGGCAATTATGTGGGTGTTCAAATTGCTGTCATTCTTTATGCTGTATTTTCCCACCCCAGTCCTTTCACTGCTAACCAAGATGAGGAAATGAGATTCTTTCCTTCAAAGTTTATGATGGAACCACACAGGGCAAAGTTTGGCCATTTGTATCTAAAGATTCCAACAAGCTTAGCATGAATAATTTGTCTTTAAGATTTCTCCTCTTAGACCTTTAGAAGATCTAAACTGGCCCTACTTTGATAGGACTGTCCTGGAAGATAATAGGACCACCCCAATTTAAATTTGCTGAAAATAGGCATTAGCGACAGAGACACACACATACACAGAGAGAGAAGGAAGAGGAGGAGGAGGAGGAGAGGGGAGGAAGGAGGGGAATGGAGGGACAGAGAGAGAGAATGGCATGGCTGATAGAGCTTGCTAAAATTCTGCTCTTTAATTATTTAAGTAAAAATGTGGCTGAGTTGGCAGTGGTGGAGGAGAGAAAGCAAATGGCAGATAATCAGGGGGTCAGAGATCCAACCATGAAACACAGAGCTCTGCTAAGTGCTAAACACTGTGCTGGACACTGGGGTAGAATAAGAATTGGCTTTAGAAACTCATCATGCAAAGGAAAGAGGCAATACAGCAATGAAATAAGTCCATTTTGGGGAGATGAAAGTTTGGGGCCATACAAGAAAAAGTAAATTAGTGTCTGTATTCCTTCTCTGAACCATTATTTCTATTCCAGCCCAATTCAACAGGTGTTAGGAACCACCTGGTACCTAGAATGAAAGAACTGCTCCCTTCTTCCTGCTTAAGCACCTAAATCCAAGTGCATATCAGTGCATCTATAGCCTTCTGCTAGGAGGTAACAAGGCTGCCCGTCCACAGGAACAATTAGCTCTCTCTTATCAAGAGCATGTGGTAGCTCAAGCCCTCTTCATTAAAGATTTCTGCACCTAATTCAGAAGCCAAAGTGTTCATTTGTGATTATCATCAGTTAAAACAACAGCAGCAACACCAACAATGAGGATGATGATTATGAAATTTATTAAGGACTCAGAGTGTCGGATATTTAACTTGCATTACTTCATTTTCTCCCATAACAAATAGGTAGTGTTTTAAAATATTATTAACATACCCATTGTACCAATGAGCAAATGGAGGAAGGGAGAAGTGAAGCTACTTAATCAAGGTCACAGAGCTGGTTGGTAGCAAAGTTTGTGTGGGAACCAGGTCCCCCTGATTCAAGCACCGTGCTAAGAGGTAGCAAAGGTGCAGGTCCAACCTCCATGAGGGAAACTTAGCCATTTTGCCTTCCTCTGTTCACTCAAGAACCACTGGTTTGTGAATGAGGGGATCTCCAGGCCAAAGGGGGTAGTATAGCAGGGTAGAATTGGAGGGCTGTTGAATTACTTTGGAGACTTATTCTCTGACAATGACTGTGGGGGTTAGTGGGATGACCAAACATCTTGAGTCCTAGGGACAGGCAACTGTGTTCCTGGTGTAATTGTAATTTATACAGTAATCTCCACCCTCTCCTTCCCATTGGCCAGGGTCCTGCACATTGAAATTGCTGGGGGTAGAGGGGGTGGAAGGGAAATTCTTGGGCTCCGTCAAGTTGCTGGAAAAGGGATTGGATTAAGTGTAGCAATTAAGAAGGGATAAGAGAGACAGAAGATTCCATACCATGGGTTATTTCCTTCATCCCTTGTGTCAGAGTGATGGGACTTCACTGTCTCCCATCAAATCACTTTCTCCGCATGCTTTGGAGTCAGGTTATAATACTGTGGTTCATTCTGATGCTTCTGGAGTTTACCATCAGTGAGGTAGGCCTTGGAGAGGAAAACAACTGAGCAAAAAGATCAAGAGGATAAGCAGACTTAGGAGGATTCACAGGGAAAAGGGTAAAGTCATATAAGGATCTCAAGACTGGTTCTGATCAAGAACAACAACAACAACATTTGTTAAGCAATTACTAGACGCCAGCCTCAGTGTTTAATCCTTTACCTTTATTATCTCATTAAAATCTCACAAGGAACCCAAGAAGCAAGTAAAATTATTCACTCCATTTTACAGATAAAGAAGAACCTGAGGCTTAGAGCAGTAAGGTGACACTCGCTTGTACACAACCACTAGGTTGTGGATTTGGAATCCCTGATGCATCTCTTCCCAACAGTCCATGCTCTTAGCATTACAAGAAACAGCTTCTCAACCCAGAATAGTTAGTTCTGAAATGAATATTTAGATCATGGGCAAAATTTTAGAAACAAAATAGAAGAAGAGAGGAGAAAAAAAGAAAGAGAAATCATCAGAGTACATTATGAATCATGAAATATGAAGCAAATATCAAACAAATATGAACCTGTGTTCCTATGGTGTGTGTGCACACGTGCATCACCAGGTTTCCATGTAAAATGGTCAAAAAAGTTTTGAGAAACACTGCTTTAAGGTCCCTGGTGTCCTCACTCATTCTTTCAACAAAAAGTTCCAAATAGGTATGAGTTGCTGTTCCAGGTACTATAAACATAACTATGAACACAGGCACCTTCCCTAAGGAATCCAAGTCCAACAGAGCCATGTGCAAAGAGCTAAGGGTGGAGGAAGCTCTGGAAGCTAAAGGGAAAGCATATGGAGGAGCAGTCTTGGGGAAAACTTTGCAGAGAAGGGTTCCCAAGAGCTGAGTCCTGAAGTTGTAAAAGTACATGGGTAATGAGGGTCCTGGCAGAAAAAACTGCTTTATCATCCATCTGAAAAAGGGGAACATTGAGATGGACTAGGACTCCATCCCCATGCTTGCTTCATGATAATAATATTGGATATTTATTGAGGACTTACTATGCGCCAACATAACTGACCCCATTTTACAATCCCAACAAACATACAAGGCAGGTCCAGGATTATCAACTTTAATTTACAGAAGAGGAAACTGAGCTTAGAGAGTGATTTGCTCAAGGTAGCAGAGTGTGCTAAAGGCAGGACCAGGATTAATACCTAAGCAGGAAACTTCAGTGTGCATGCTCCTAATCACTACTATATTCTCTCTCTCTAACCAAATCATTAAAGACTTTGGAGAGAAGGAAGGAAAAGCAAGAGTGAGGAATGAAGTAGAGGTCGAGTGACCTTGAGATCATCACTTTGTAGACATAATCCCAACAAGCCTGTGAGGTAGGTGTGATTATCATTCCACTTTATGGATAAGGACAGTGAGGCTCAGAGTGGTGAGGTGATGTCCTTCTCAGCAACCACATCCTCCAGTTCTGGGTCCTCACCACCCAGGTTCCTGCATCCCTGCTCCAGAAGCTCCAGAATCCCCTTCCTCTCAGGCTCTTGTGGGGAAACCTTCACCACACCTATCTGATGAGGTGTCTCGTCTCTGCCTGGGAAATGTGGAAGCCATGCACCAGTAGTCCCAAGCCCCAGAGGAAGAGAGGCCACTAATTAGATGAGTCTGTTCTGGTATCTGCTCAGACTCTAGCAGACAGATGGGGATGAGACAGGAATCCCAAATCATCCTGTTTTAGGGCCTCTGAGTGTGATGCCCAAGTAAGATGACATTTCTGAAAAATGGCCATGGGGTCTGGGTCTGGAAAGAGAAAACAAGGAAGGGCTGCAGGAGGGAAGAAAAGCTGGGCTGTGGGTAAAGAGTTGATCGTTTCTCCCTCTCAAAGCAAAAAACCTGAGATGAGCATTCACTGACCTGGTTTTAAGTCCTGGGAAGGATTGGCATGAAGAGTTAGCTTTGTAAAGTGGGTGAAGTCCAGAGTGGAGACATAGAAGACAGGGTATGAACTCTTAGTTCCCCTATACGTATCCTCCTCTGAAAAATGGGTATAAGATTGGCCGCACCTACCATGGATACAGTATTCACTATGGGCCAGGTCTTGGTCTAAAGAAAGTGCCACTTTTCATAATTAACTAGTTTCATCCTCGAAACGGTCTCAGGAGATAGACGTGTCCACCACCATTCCCATTTTACTAAGTACATATTATACCCATGTGCTCTCAGTTAGTCCTTCTGGAATTGGGCTCATCAGCCCCATTGTACAGATGTGGGAGCACTAGGGCCTGGGGATCTGCAGTCATGTGCACATGGTCCCACAGAGGCCAGGATTCCAGCCCGGGGCAGGCTGACTCCCAAGCCCACATACATAGCTACCACACTCATGGTTCCCCTGTCTGGAGAACCAGAAACATCACCTGGGAGAGTGCTAAACACTTGGATTTCCAAATTCCATTCTTAGAGCTGGTCTTGAGTAGGTCCCAGGAGTGTGTATGCTTGAAATACACCCAAGGTGATTCTAGTTATCAGTCACTGGCCAAAAATGTCACGTTAGAATTACATAAGGAAGGAAAGCGTTAGTAAACTTCAAAGTGCTGTGAAAATGCTATAAAGGACAATTTTAAGAGTAATCTATTTCAGTACTATTAATAGTAACAAACCATCATAAATGTTGAGGCATCAGCAAATGTGTGCTAGGTTCTATATGGCAAAATAGTGGAGAAACAGAAGACACAGTGACCGAGCTCTGGAAGCTGGCAGTCCAAGAGCCGAGATTAAGGGTGGGTTTTTTTTTTTTTTTTTCGGGAATGAGTTACAAAAAGGACATGTCGAGAAAGAACAAGATAATTCACACTACTGTCAGCACAGAAAGCCAGTGGGCTTTCAGTTACCCACGTGCATGAAGCCAAAGAATCCTAACATGTGTCAGAGAGTGGACAGAGGGGTTGAGAAGATTCTAACCAGCAGGGAGGAGGGGCTATGTTAGGAGCTTAGCATCTAGGCACAGAGGCGGGGGATTCTGTCAGATATGTGATGGATCTGGCAAAAGAACAGTTACAGTCTACTGGTTGTCTGACAGTGTGTGGAAATCACCCAACTGTCCTCAAGATAGAAAAGAAAAACAAACACTACAAGGTGTTTAGTATTAACTCAAATCAAACTGCATCTCCTTGGCTGGTGTTCTGCTTGCACTGATGGAAGCCACAACTCTGCATTCTTAGCAACAATACATTTCTCTCTCTCTCCTTCCACATTCAACATATAATACATTTGGCCATGTCTCTTTCAGTCCGCTGTGATTCACTGGAAACCGAATTAAAACAAAAGATTCTGGGCACCCTGTCCGCCGACAATCCTGGCAAATGGTTTCTGAATTTCCTAGTGGTTTTTCCAGGATCCAACCACACATCTTGAACCTAAAGACCGACAGAAGGTTGGGGAAACCTGTATTTTAAATATGATTCCCCAGTGGACTTTTATATGCACCCAGGATTGAGGGACGCAGAGGACCTCAGAAAACAAATTCATTCATCCAACAATTATTTACTGAGCACCTACTATGTACCAGTGTCAGCCTTAGAGACACAGTGATGCACAAAATCGGAGAGGGTCCCCAACTACATGGAATCTAGAATCAAATGGGCTCCATGGAAATGACATACACAGTCCAAGAATGCACGTCAATTACATGTGTTGTATAAAAAGGGAGAACTATGGTGGTCAGCCTAATTTAGAAGGGGATAGTAGGTGGCCATTTTTTTTTTAAGATTTTATTTATTTATTTGAGAAAGAGAGAGAGTGAGTGAGAGAGAGCATAAGCTGGGGGGAGAGGCAGAGGGAGAGGGAGAGGGAGAAGTAGACTCCCTGCTGAGCAGGGACACAGGGCTCGATCCCAGGACCCTGGGATCATGACCTGAGGCAAAGGCAGACACTTAACCTTAACCGACTGAGCCACCCAGGCACCCCAGTAGGTGGCCATTTTAATGGGGACCTAAAAGATTAAGTGTAAAGCAGGAAGAAAGTGAGGTAGGGGTGAGAATTCAGGTGAGGGGAAGGGGAGAATCCAAGGCTGGAGGCAGAGAGGTCCCAAGAAACAGAACGAAGGCCAATGGGGCTGTGGCACTTTGATCCAGGTAAAAGTGTCACAAAATCAGGCTGGGGTGGAGACAAGGGCCAGGTTAGCATGTGTTAGGAGATGAAATGCTGTCTTGAGAGACAGAAAGAAGCTGCTGGAGGGTTTTAAGCGGCAAGTGACATGCTCTGAATTTACAACCTTTCAAAAACGTCATGGGGCTTCCTCCCAGCCTTGTACCATTTCAATCATGTAATGCCCATGGATAAGACTCCACTCTGCAAAAAACAAGAGTGGATTCCCTTCTAGAATCACCAGAGGAAAACCAGCTAGCAATTGGGCTCTCTAGCCTCCAGCCTCCTCCCCTGACCCCTTCCCAAAGAGAGGGCGAACGCAAGTCCCTTTTAAAACGGAGTGTGGGGTCACGGGACAGGAAGGAAAAAACGATCAACATGTGCCCTGCCTCCCCTCCTACCACCTGTTCAATTCCACACCTGCTGGAAACCAATCTCTCTGCTGTGTTCTGCAGAGAGCAAAGTTGTCAAGAGCCTATCGCGCAATAAACTCTGAAGAAGAGTCTGTGGAGGCCCCTGGGGGAACGGCCATGCTGGGCCAGAGAAGGCCAGGCCACCCCAGGAATGTGGGTGATGAGTATTTAGGATGTTGCAGTGGATGTCCTGTTGTGTCCGCCCAGTGCCTGGGCCTCCTCCTAGTTCGGGTGGGGCTGACTCCACGCTTGGCTCCGAGACTGGGGATGGCTGAGGACTGGCCAACCACGTGTTCACATCACCCTGGTGATAGCTATGGCTCAATCAGGACCAAAGGGGCTCTATTCTTTGACTTCTAGGGAAATAGGGGTAAGAGAGAGTACCCTCTTTTTTTTTTTTAAGATTTTTATTTATTTATTTGAGAGAGAGAATGAGAGACAGAGAGCATGAGAGGGAAGAGGGTCAGAGGGAGAAGCAGACCCCCCGCCGAGCAGGGAGCCCGATGCAGGACTTGATCCCAGGACTCCAGGATCATGACCTGAGCTGAAAGCAGTCGCTTAACCAACTGAGCCACCCAGGCGCCCCCCTCTTTTTTTTTTTTTAAATGGATTTGCTGAAAGGGTGGGATATAAGCCTGATGGTGGCCTTCTTGTCATCAGAAGCGGGAACCTGCCTGAGAATGAAGGCCACATGGAGGAAGTCAGAGCTGAGATGGGGGAGAGGAAAGAGACAGAGCGAGACTCTAGAGGATGTCTTTTGAATCTGTGGATCCACCGAAACAACCAATGTTTCAGTTATATGAATAAATAAATACCACTTTTTGCCTGATTCTCTTTGAATTGTGTTTCTATGTTCTGGCACCTGGAGTCCCAACTCTTACACGTGCCTCCTCCGTCTGACCTCCAATTCCCACTGCACAGGCTCAGCAAGCTTTGGAAGTGAACAAGATGGAGGCGGATCATGCCAAGGGATGTCTACACCAGCTGTCCTCCTTTAGACATGAGCAACAGGAGAGTTAGAATTCTCATGAATGGGAAAAGGAATAAGGGTACAGCATGATACCATTGGCAGAGGCATGATTTGAGCAAAACTCCTCGAAAGATTCTTTCAGCTAGAAGATTCTGTTTAAAGAGAGTATCCTTCCTGCCAACAGCCTTCCCATGATCATTCTCCTCACTCGAGTAGACAGCTCTTTCTCAATTTGGCTGTCTGCTCGATCCCAGCTAATCTCCCCCCCCCAGAAAAAAAAAAAGGGAAGAAGAGAGAGAAAGAGAGGAAGGGAGGAAGGAAAAAAGGGGGAGGGGGGCAGAAAGGGGGAGAGAGAGAGAGAGAGAAGTCTCCCAAACCAGTAGTTCTCAACCCTAACTACAAACTAACAAGCTTCTGAAAAATAGTGATGCCCGGATTCTACCTCCAGAAATTCTGATTTAATTCATCTTGGGTGGGAGGAATCATTGGTATTCTTTGAGAACCACTGAGTAGTACTGGAGTCTTCCTAATGAAAGTATGGTCCTCAGACCTGCAGGATCAGCATTACCTGAGAGTTTGCTAGAAATGCACCATCTCAGGCCCACTCCAGACCTGCTGAATTTGAATGTGCATTTTCACATGATCCCTAGATGATTCACGTGCACATTTGAATTCAAGAAGTACTAAGATGCAGGGACTCCCCTGGAGCCAGCTTCTGTTCTGGGCAGCATAGCTCTGTGCCCTATGGCACTCGCTTTGTTATGGCGCCGTGGTCGGCCTTGGGGAAGGGCAGGTGTGGCTCTGGAAACAGACAGGACCACCGGTGTGGCCCACGTCAAGCACAGGCTGACTTTGGCCCGGGAGACACAAGGAGCCAGTGTCCCGACCGCCTCTCTATCACCCCTGCTTTCCCAACATACCTCGCTGTGCTGTGTAATGGGCACTTAAATCACCCGCAAGCAGAGCAGCCCAGCGTTCCAACTCCAGAGCAGCATCATATAATTACACCGAGGAAATCATTTTTACGTTTCATTAGTGCTCCTTAATAGAGATGATTTGCTCCCAGGTGTGACTGCCTCAGTGACAGTTTAGACTGTTGGGTACCCCTTCTACCAGCCAACGTTAATGTGAATGAGAATCATCCAGGAGATTCTGATTCAGGACATCTGGGCGGGGGAGCGGGGGGAGCAGGGGTCTGCCCCTCTAACCAAGATGCTGCTGGATCCTTTGGCTCCTGAGAAGGCCTTAGACCACACAGGCATGTCCAGAAGGCCCGCTAGGAAACATTCCTGTGCCAAGAACCTTCTCTGGTGTGATCTCATTTAATCCCAACAATGCTGTAGAGTGGAATTATTTAAAAATGATTCCCACTTTCCATCTGACTCAAACTCAGTCAGCTGAATGCCCAGACCTGGCTACATGTCAGAATCACCTGGAGACCTTTTCAAAACATACTCCCTGGAAGATTTCGATCCTGAGGCGGGTTCAGGAATATGTATTCTTAAGAGGTCCTCAAGCAATTGCCATGCAACTAGTCTGTGGACTGACTGACTTGCTTTGGGAAATTACAGATGAAGACGTCACTGCCTGTCTAGAGCCGATCAGAGAATTCTTGTGCTTCCCACTTCCCCCACAGAGTAACAGCTTCTTATTTTCTTTATGTCCTTGACACCAAGCCCAATACCTGCCAAAAAGCAAGGGCTTAATAAGAGTTATTGACTCACTAACTGAATTGAGAAATGGTTGGCGGATGGATAGATGCACGCATGCATACAGGCAGGGACGAAGAAGGGAAGGAGGGAGGAATCACGATGGGGGCTTCTAGAACTTGGCATTTACCCATAAACTTGAGTCTCTCATCTCCCACTCTCCTTCTTGATCTGCCTTTCTTTCTGCCTTATTCCCTGGGGTCTTAGAACCTCTTTTCAATGTTCTATGCTCCCCACTTCCCCCTTTCTTTAAAGGTAAATTTGGGGGGTGTCTGAGTGGCTCAGATGGTTAAGCGTCTGCCTTTGGCTCAGGTCATGATCCCAGGGTCCTGGGATTGAGTCCCACATCGGGCTCTCTGCTGAGCAGGGAGCCTGCTTCTCCCTCTCCCTCTGGCCTGCCGCTCCCCCTGCTTGTACTCTCTCTCTCTGTCAAAATAAAATCTTTAAAACAAACAAACAAACATAAATTTGGGACCACTTTCTCATCATGACCAATCCTGTTATCATTGGGAGCATAGATCCAGCCTTTGATACCACCATGAATTAAATGAAAGTGGTCCTCCTATTCCCACAATCCCCCAGCCCATGGGAACTCAAGTGATCCTTCTTTTGACCTGTCACCAAATAGCCATTTTCCCATCCAGTCCCATGGCTTTCACACACCTACGCAAGGGTGATTCTGAAATTTATATCTTCCATTTCAACTCATCCCCTGACCTCCAGGCTGGCATTTACACCTGCGTGGTTTGGATTGCCACTTGGGACTCTAACAGGGATCTTCAATTTAATATATCTCAAACCAAACCTCTAACTGTCCTCCGCTGTCCCCCCACGGTCCTCCCCACCTCAGCTGTGATACCACCATTTGCCCAGTTGCTCAGGCATCCCTGACCACATCCTTTCTGTTATTCTCAGAGCCAATTCTACAGCAAGTCCAGAGAGCTCAACCTTCACAATGTATCTCAAATCTGACCCCTTTTTACAGTCCCTCTGCTTCTACCACAGTCCCAGCCACCATCACTCCTCTCCTGGATAATTACAACACCCTCCAAACTGATCTTCTGACTTTTCTTCTTGCCCCCCACCATAGTCAGTCTCCATACAGAGGCCAAAGGGAGGCTTGAAAAATACACATCAGCTTACATCACCAGTCTCCTGATGACCTTGCAAAGCTCACTACCCACCACCAGACACCCCCCCTGCCCCCATGACCTTTAAGGGTCTGCATGATTTGGTCCCCAGCTACCTCTTTTTTTTTTTTTTTTAAAGATTTTATTCCTTTATTTGACAGAGAGAGACACAGCGAGAGAGGGAACACAAGCAGAGGGAGTGGGAGAGGGAGAAGCAGGCTCCCCACGGAGCAGGGAGCCCGATGTGGGACTCCATCCCAGGACCCTGGGATCATGACCTGAGCCGAAGGCAGACGCTTAACGACTGAGCCACCCAGGCGCCCTGCCCAGCTACCTCTTGAACTGCATTTTCTCACATTCTCCCTGCTTACAATGCTCTCAAGTGCTTCTTTCTCCAATACTAAGCTCCTTCCTACCTCCCTGCCTTTGAACTTGCTGCTGGTCCATTTTTCACTCACATTCACATAGTTCACTCCCTACTTCAGGTCTTTGTTCAACTGTCATACCTTCAGAGGGTATTTAAAATACCGTCCCATGACTCCTACTCTCTGTATAGACCAAGCCTTGTTCTTCATACCACCTTCACTGTCTCATTATATTCTAGACACACACACACACAGACACACACACACACACACACACACCCCTACTCACACATGTATTTGTTGATTATCCATCCCTGAGCTTCAGGAGACCTTTTCCATCCTGATCTCAGCTATATCCCTCATGCAGTGGTCAATGCCTGGAACATAGTAGGCACTCAATCTAGTTTTTGAGCAAATAGGTGAATTGTCTGCCTCTACCTTGCTCAGCAGTATATTAATCTGGATTATAAGAACCATGCTTTATTCATGATCATATAGTTCATCATCCTGGCATCTTGCTTTTCAACAAATAAGTTCAATAAATGCTCACTATCAGAGAGCTTGTTAAATAATGATACATTCACGTCACAGAATTTTACATATTCTCATCTCAGTTTTGTTACAAATCCATAATGCTAATGGAAAAGAAGAAGAATACACCCAAAATTGAAAATGAGATCATCTTTGCCTTGTGAGATTATGGCTAGAGTTTAGTTTCCTCTCTGGCTCTTTTCCATTTTCTAATTTTTCCACAATGAAAGTTTATCACTGTACAATCAAAATCTAATTTATTAAATGCAGGGCGCCTACCTGGCTCAGTCAGTGGAGCAGCTCAGGTGGTGGTTTTGGCTCAGGTGGTGATCTCAGGGTCATGAGGTTGAGCCCCACCGCAGGTTCGGTGCCCATCATGTAGTCTGCTTCAGATTCTCTCTCCCTCTCCCTCTGCCCCTCGCACTCGTGCTCTCTCTCTCTCTCAAAAAAATAAATCTTAAAATTTTTTTTTAATGTACTCCTATTCAGAAGTAAAGCAACTAATCATCTAAGACTCTGAGAGATATTATGTTGAGTCCTGAATTCTCACCCTCTGCTCCTTAGCTGCCCAGCCAAGTCAAAATCTCTCAGGCTCAGTTTATTCTTCTGAAAAATGGGGGCATCAACTGTTGTTCTCTTTTTTTTTTAAGATTTTATTTATTTATTTGACAGAGACACACTGAGAGAGGGAACACAAGCAGAGGGAGTGGAAGAGGGAAAAGCAGGCTTCCTGCTGAGCAGGGAGCCTGATGCGGGGCTCGATCCCAGGACCCTGGGATCGTAACCTGAGCTGAAGGCAGACACCTAACGACTGAGCCACCCAGGTGCCCCTCAACTGTTGTTCTTGATAGAGTAGTGGGATGAGGTGCAAGTGACAATGTCTTCACATAAATATTTGACATACAGTAGTACATTCTGAGGGATTATTACTGGTGGCTCCTTTCTAGGGCACTGGTGAGCATTACAGAGTTTGCTCCCTTCTTGGCAAAGACATTGGCATATCCATGTTTCATCCCAAAGGGGTGATTCATGGTGGAAATGTTAGGCACTGTAGGGAGACAAAGGGGGAAACCAGTTCTTCACCAGGCAGCCCTTCTGGCTCCCCTAGATTACCGTCATTAGCTAAGTGACAACCCACTGCTAATGCACAAGACCTGAGTTTCATGGCTTTCTCCTAAAATGACCCCTCCAAGGGAGGAGGGGTATAGCAGGACCTCAAAGCAGGAGATGGAATCAAGTAAAACCCTCTTCCTTTCCCTTTCCCCTTCAGGTCAGGTCCAGATTCCCAACTGCACCCCATAACCTGCCCAAACATCCCAATACATGCACACATGCATATGACTAAACAGCCTTCATTTAAGTTCTGATAATTTTCCCTTTAAAAATAAAAATGCGTCTGACAGTCTGTGATATTTCGCCCAAACTGAGCTGAGAGCTGCAGACCAAGGATGATGGCAGACTCCAAGCTGTGGCTCATTACCCTTGCCTAGTGTCTCCTACCACAGTCTCTGAAAAGAAGGCTCATTGCGCAGCCACCGAATTAGACCTCCATTAGGCTCCTTCCCCCTATAGGAGCCTCAGTTTCCCCATCTGTAAAATTAGAAGGACAGACTAGAATAGGGAAGCAGAGAGGAACATATCTCACATATATCCCATTCTCTGAAACCCAAAAGAAATTAGCCCAGACCTGTATCCCATATACAGCAAAAGATTCTGCTTCCTTCTTGGTCCAGGGATGTTTGGTCGGGGGGAGGGCTTGCATTTCTGTGTCTCTGGCTTCTCTATTTTGCTGAGTTGGTTCAGTTTATGGATCATCTGTTCAGCATCCCCTGTGTTCTCTTCTTTTCTCATATTATGTCATCTCCTCCTGGACACTGACCCCATTCCCCCACTCCCCCCAAATGCCGCTAACACAAGCCTCAGTACATGAAACAGACATTTATCGTCAGTTTGGGTTGACAAACTGTACATTGCAGTGAAGCAAACTACTTAAATTGGAAATGAGGTGGGGGTGCCTGGGTGACTTAGTCGGTTGAGTAGCCGACTCTTGATTTCGGCTCAGGTCATGATCTTGGAGTCATGAGACTGGGCCCCACATCGGGCTCCGTGCTCAGTACAGAGTCTGCTTGGGATTCTCTCTCTCCTCTCCCTCTGCATCCCCCCTATTCTTGCTCTCTCTCTCTCAAATAAATAAATAAATAAAATCTTTTTAAAAAATGGAAATGAGGTATCCTGATCTTTGAAATATTAGGCCACTCTACCATCACGATATCTCCATGTTGTCTTCTCTGGCCTTTGGGATTCGTTACCCATCATGTGGTCAGTGTCTCCTCTTGTACAAGTTCCTTACCCCCATCTGGCTCATCTACAACCTTGAATTCATACTACTTATGCAGAACAATTTAGTTCTCTCTTTGTTTTGCTGTTTTCTTACAGCTTATATTCTTTGGGCCCCATCTTTAATACCTAAAACAGCCTATAAAAATGCATTCTAAGACAAAGACAGTTTTCCCTCAAAGAGGAGTTCTGATGCCAACTGTGTATAGCTTTTCTGACCCCTACTCACATACACCTTCCATAAGTTCCTAATTCCATGCCTGAAACAGACATCACTAATCAATCTCACCACTCTTTCCTGCTAATTGGGTCTCCTCCCAACAGAGGCCTGTAAGCAGACATTACCAGTCAATAATAGCTGCCCCCTTAGGCACAATCTTTTTGCAATTTGCAATCTCTGAGCCCCAGATGACCTCAAAGTTTCCTTCCAGCTTGGACTGTCCAGGGTCTGGTGAGAACAGAATATTCATTGAATGAAATCAGCTGAGGACATCATTATCATTTGCATGAAAATATGCCAAACAATCTGAATAGGACATACCCTGCCTCAACTTCCCCCTCCCCCCAGCTCCAACAGTCTGCCACAGATCTGAAAGGAGCCCACATCTGATCACTCCTTTGGATTAAAACATGAAAGATCCTGGTTAAATAAGAACAGCACAATCTCATTCTCTGCTCAGAATGTTCTCCCCTCATCTTTTTCCTTGACTTGATTTCCTCTTAGTCAACCTTCTGGGCTTAGCTGAAATGTCACTTTCTCCAAAAAGACATCTCTGAGATCCCCTTCTCCAAAAATCGATCATGTCCTTGATCCCTCACTATACATTCTTATAGCACCCTATACTTCTCCTCCATAACTCTTGTCATCATTTAATCGTATAATTGCTACTCAGTGTTTCTCTTCCCATCTAGGTTCCAGCTCCAGCACCAAGACATGCCTGCACATAGTAGATGTTCAGTAAATATATGCCACATGATAGACTGATTATTAATATCTACGTTCTGGGTTGAATGTGAGATGTGAAGATGCACAGGGTATATAACATGTTTAGCAAAGTGCCTGGCACATAGAAAGTACCCCATAAAGGAGAGTGATGTGAACATAACTGATAGAGGGCTCTGTGTCCTCTCCCTGTGTATCATTTCATTTAATACTTGCAAAAACGTAGGCGAAGGCATTGTAATTATCCCCAGCTGATAGAGGAGGAAATTGAAGCTCTGAGAAGTGAAGGCACTTGACCATCCCTGCAAAGTGACACGGCCAAGATGGACACCTAGGCAGCTCAGCCTCAAAGCCTCTGCCTAGGGGCTATTCAAGAGGGATGAGGGAGGGGCACTAAGAAATGGGGGCTTAAAGCTGAGTGAGGTTTCCCCCCGAAAGGAAAGGGCAAGTGCCGTGGAGCAGCTAGGGCTTGAGCCTTAGAGTCAGGTCAACCTGAGCTTCAGTCCGTCCCTAGCTGCTTCCTGGCTGGGTGGCATGCACAACTGACTTAACCTCTCTGAACCTTGTTGTTCTCCTCTATAAAATGGGAATAATAATACCTCCGCCCGAAATTACAATAGGATGGCGTAACAAGATCCTATAAGTGCAGCAGTTGGTACACTGCCTGATACATTATGTAGTGCTCATAAAAATAGAAGCCACAATTATTCTTTCCTCCTGATTCTCTCCTTTTCTCACCTCTTCCCTTCTCCTTTCCTCCCTTCCCCCCTCCCTCCCACTTATATATACCCTTGGATTCTTAGAACATCACTTTTAAGTGGGTAAAGAAGCTGCATAGATGCCTCTTTACCCACTACCCAGTGGTATATGTGTTTTGGGGAGAACTGTTTTTTTTTTCCCTAATGTCTAAAAACAAAGAGACATTATTGGGTACAATTAATTGTTCAAACTGCCAGAGATTTGAAAGTAGAGGGAATAAACAGATGTTGCTCTGAGCTCTCTGTTCATTAACTCAGAGAAAAGATTCATTTCCTATGCATGATTAACTCCCCATCGTCAGTGATTTACACAGCAGATGATCAAAAGAGAATTCATTATTCCACAGACAGAGAGTCTGGGTACTAGGCATTCAGCCTCCTTGGAACAGCTCTGTCCCCTAAATTCCTGGGGTCTCTGTGGTTAGTGCCTTGACCTAGGAAGATGCTGTTTGTTATTGGTCCAGTTTTCCTGAGGGCTCTCAAAAGAATGATGATCAAAAGCAGCATAGAGTAAGCCGCAAGACCTCCCTCTGTTCTGTGACTGGAAGGAACCCAGAATCCAGCTGCCTTTGGTCTCCATCACATCCTGCCATTGCTTAATGGAGCACCTGTACTTTGGAATACAAAGCCAAGCATGGCAGGACTCATGTTTTCTGTTAGAAAAGCTCCCAGGACCACAACAAAGAGTCAACATCACAGAGTTCAAGGGCCACAGAGATCTGTCAAGTGTTTATTTGTTGAGCACCAACTATGATATTACAAATCAAGAACATCATAGCCTCTTCTCCCTACTCTGGATGGGCAATGTCTTCCTGGAAGGCTAAATGAGTACATTCAGTGCTGAGTTAGCAGACAAAACCCCAAGGGGTTCTACATTGCCCTTGCTTTCCAGAAAGCAATTCTACTACAAGGGCTTTCTTTAACCATCCACAGGGGCCAAAGGATCAGGAGCCAAAACTATTCTGAGAGAAAGAGCAGAGTTTCTGCCCTTCATGATGTTCAATCAATTAGCCTTACATTAGTCACCATGAGCCAGGCTTTGTTGGGGATATAGTGTTGAATCAGACACATTTCCTGCCCATGAAAAACTGAGGCTAGAAGTGGTAATGAGGTAGGGATATGAAGAATTAGAAGACAAAGTTTCTAAATATCCCTCTCTAGTCCAGGGCTTATCTGTGATGAATTCTTTAC
Source organism: Leptonychotes weddellii (assembly GCF_054177405.1). Taxonomy (NCBI): domain Eukaryota; kingdom Metazoa; phylum Chordata; class Mammalia; order Carnivora; family Phocidae; genus Leptonychotes; species Leptonychotes weddellii. The sequence continues at coordinate 68,525,068 of NC_138381.1, forward strand.
TAGGACTCAGAAACAAGAGCAAAATAAAAACCATCCTTGTATGAATTTTTTATAGGACAAAATTTATTTCATTATTAAAATGATTCCTTATGTTGAAATAATGCCCTTCCTTCCTTCCTTTTTTCTCTTTTTGTGTCTATAAAGTTTCTTTTATGAAATGACAGTATTTATAAAACTTTTTGTTTCAAGATCTTTTTGGCAAAGCCAATAGTTGTCCCTCCCTTTTTAAAATGTTATTGGTTCATGAAATCTCTAAATTGGGCACCCATGGCTATAAATAAAGGCAATACAGATAAAGCTCAATGGGAGCTCAGCGAGGAGGGCAAGGTATCTTCTCACTTGACTGAAATCAAGAAAGGCTTCAAAGGAGTTGACATCTGGTCTGAGACTTTAAAGATGGATGGGCTTTGTATACCCAGAGTTTGAGGTAGATTCAAAAGGGCATTCCAAGTGGAGGACACAGCCAGAACAGAGGCACAGGGGTGGGAACAGAATCCTAGAATGAGTCATGCTGTAGAAATAAGCAAAGACCTAGTTTAACCAGAGTACATAGTGAATTCCAACCTGTGAGCCACCACCTCCTAGAGGGCTCTAGAGGTATTGCAATGTATCTGCCAATTTTTGAGCCCATTTGCCAATGTCTCATCCCTAGCACAACTACTTTTCAAGTCTGTAGATCTTTTTATTCAAAAGCATTACTGAATTCATAGAGGCACTTGGTCAACAAATAGTTCCTCAAGCAAAATATGCTAAAATATCAACTGTTACTTTGGGAATCCATGAACATTTTTTTTATTGTCAAAAGGGACCCTTATGATTCCCTATCCATACATTCAACAAGAATTTACTGAGAGCCCATTATGTGCTACGCACTATGCTAGACACAGTTTGCTCTGGTGAGCAAGACGTGAAACAGGGAGACCAGTGAGAAGGATGTTGTAACCTGGGTGAGGGTTGAGGTAGAGATTGGATAGGGATGGTAGCAAAGGAAAGGATGGAAGGTGGCCAGATTGGGGCATATTTTCAATGTAGAGTAAACCAGACATGCTGGTGGATTTGATGGCTTGGGGTCAAGGAAAGAAAGAGAGGAATAAAAAACTACTAGGATTTCAGCCTGGACCAGTAGGTAGATGATGATACCATTGCATAAGAAAATAAGAGGTTGAAAACGACTGGACAACAGTATGAGGCTTGTGAAGGTGGGTGAGAGGGTCATTGGCAATAATCCTGGAGGCCAGCTCAAGAAGGTGTGGGAACCTTAAATGCCAAAGCAAGAAGTCTAGACATTCATAACTGAAGGCACTTTCTTTAATCACTCCAAAAAGTCGGCAGGTTAGGATCCCCAAAAACGCCTGGAGGAGATGTTCTTCAATCAACTATACTTTCTGAGTACCAACTGTATACAAAGCACCATACTTGGCACCATCAGGGATACAAAGATTTAATTTCTGTCCTGGAGGCATCATCTCCTCAGATGAGAAAAGCAAGCATCCTATCTTTGAACAAAAGCACAATTAAGATAGGTTCTGGTGTGAAGGTGGGATTCTGGAAATTGTGACCATCTCTATGAGGAATCAGTTGGAAATATCTTGGGTTACATCAGGGTCAGTCTTCCCTGCATCTTTGTGTCCAGAGGTTTGTCTTCACGTTACATAAAACCAGTCTTGATACACTCACTTTGTCCAGAGTTTTCATTCCACATCTTTCACCCTGACAACTGAAATGGAGCCAACTGTGGTACCCAACCCTGATGTCCTTCACTAGCCCAATGCATCCATCCCCAGATGCTGTGAGTATTGGCTGCCAGGTTCATCTCTGCCCTAGGGGAGAACTGCTCTCAAACAGGAGCCACCTCACCCAGAAACCTCACTCTGGGTACATTCCCTCCCCCAGGTCATCCTATATCCAATGACTAACTGACCCAGTGGTCAAAAAAGGCTCACCTCCTTGTTTTGAGGTGGGATCAATTCTGCAGCATAGTTCATACTTGAGAGCTCCCCATGGAATCAGACTATAGCTGGTCTCCAGATAAGACCACATCCTTGCTTAGCTCCCCCTCCTGCCCTTTTCGTCTTCCCCACGTCCTTGCTTCTGAAAGCTCAATTTATCACATGCATGAGAACCCCAGTATCATATTTTGATTCTAGGGAACCCATCCTAAGGTATCAACCTTATGCCTCACTCCCTAACACAATACTGTCATTAATAATAACTAACTTTTTGAGCTCCTATGATGTGCCAGAAAACAAGGGAAGCACTTTCTATACATTGTCTTATATGATCACAAAGGTTCCGTACCATGACCCCCATTTAACAGATGGGAAAACTGAAGCTCTGAGACGTTATTATGTATGGCATCCTAAACATATTTCTTCTGGCCTCATGGAAGGAACACAGATCTTCCAGGGGACTGCATCCTTCATCCTACAAAGTGATATTTTCCTCCATTTTAAATGTTCCTCTGAACTACACCTCCCCCCTCCTCCTCCCTTCTCACTTCTAAGATCCATCCCCCTCTGAAAACCGGTGGTCAATTACATGGGTTTCATTGCTCAAGATCTCCTAGGGCAGAAAATTCAATTTATTTCCATCTGTGTTAGTTTTCTCTCAGAATGCCTTTTTTAAATTGGCAATAAGCACTTGAGCCCTCCCAAGGATTGTTCACTCAACAACATGTTCCTAGCGTTTCTAATAGGTGTGTGTGCTAAGAAGAGAAAGGATGTCCCACCACCTTTTCTTCCAAGTACTCAAAATAACTGATGAGATCTAGGTCTGCTGTAGAATCACAGAGGCTTCTCTATCCCAAAGAACCAAGGCTCAGTACCAGCAGAGTCAAATGGTAAATATTCTGAAACTCCAAACCCTTCCCTGAATGAAGAGGCATTAGAGTGAGGGTGACTTATACTGGCCACTGTTAAAAAACAAACAAACAAAACCAAACAAAGGAGGTGTGGTGAGCATAGCTAGAAGCAGAGGAAAGAAAATAAGGAACAAACCTACTTGCTTTGCATAGGTTATTCCTTCTGTCTGGAATGCCTTCTCTCTTTCTCCAACTATTGAACTCTTATTCATGCTTCAAAACCCAATTTAAATGTCATCAACTCTTAAGATTTGCATACATTTCCCCAGCCCTCCATACAGTCACTGCTTTCTGTGGACATACAGAGTAGAATCCATTCTCAGAATACAGAATGGCAGGGGTGCCTGGGTGGTTCAGTCAGTTGAGTGTCTGACTCTTGGTTTCAGCTCAGGTCCTGATCTCAGGGTCATGAGATTGAGCCCTGCATTGGGCTCTGCACTCTGCACAGATTCTGCTTGGGATTCTCTTTCCCTCCCACTCGTTCTCTCTCTCCCTCTCAAATAAATAAATAAATCTTTAAACAAAGAAAAGAAAAGAATACAGAATGGCAGGTAGTTCTTAATTGTGTAAGATAACCCAGGATCAAATTCTCACTGTATCACTCACTGGCTGTGCCACCTCCTGCAAGTCATTCAACTTCTTCAAGGCTTCGTTTCCTCATCTGTAACATGCTAACACACACAAACACTTAACACTGTGCCTGGAATGCGATGAATGCTCAATAAAATGGTAGCAAAGTTCTTCATTACCATCATCATTACCACTCCGTCCTCTGAATTCCCATAAGCATGATTTTCCTATTGTCCATTCCATTAATTTGCTATTTACCCCGATGGCCTTGTTTTGTTAATTAACATCTCCTGTGTGCATATCTTCTTTCTTTAACTACATGGCAAGGTCCCCAGGGACAGGAAATGTATCTTACACTGTTATATACAGCTTATATGCTGCAAGAACACTGCCAAACACATAATACATGCTCAAATATTTGCTGAATAAATTCTTAAATCTCTGGCTCTCAGTATAGGTGCTTATTTTGCTTGGCAACAGAACAAATAACATTTTATATTTAAATTCTTGTTTCCAAGGTTAATTGATGTGCGTCTTATAATCATAAAAAGCCCCTCTAAGCTCTCCCCTAATAATGGCAAAAGCCATCGATTAAACAAACCCATTAGATGTATCAACAACCTATTAATCTGCTCTTAGTGGAGGGACACTGACTGATTTTCAGCTGTCTGGCTACACAGTGGAATTGGGTTTAACCAGAATTTTCTGTTTGGTTTCTCCATCAGACTACTTACTCTACGATATGAGGGTTAAATGATAATGTAGCTAATATAAATATGGAGATAGAGAAAGAGATGCAGACAGCATTTAATCCGGTTCCTGGTCCACTATAAATCTTTAACACACGGGGGCTCTTTAGAACTCCGGGGGTAAGTGGAGTACAAGAGTAAGAAGGAGATCCAAGCTCTGGATCTGCCATTTCGGCTCTTTGATCTTTAGTTTTCTCATTAGCAAACGAAGGTAGAAATATCTGCATTGCAGGGTTATTTTGAGAATTAAATGAGATTATATGTATGCTAGGACAGCTGTCCATAGAGGCACGGGTGATACAGTGCAGAACACAGAACAGAGGGCCTGCCCATATGAGGTTCATGGTCCAGAGGAAGATACAGACAAATAGTCAGTTAGTACGAGAGGGTGGCAGGTGGTAGTTCAGAGGACCCAGGGGACCCACGGATGGCGGGAGACCAGCCAGGACCTGCATGGTGGAGTCGCTGAAAGCTTCCCCCCTAAGAGGTGTGTGTGGCCATTCTCATCACCCACCCTTCCACCGTCCATGTGGGCTGCAACTACATCTCAACTTTGCCACCTGCATCCTCGGTAGGTTCTGCAAGATGGACAATGCAAAAGGAGACAGCAAGGCTAGAGGAGGCCACACTAGTTTTCAAGGGCTGCTGTAACAAAGTACCATGAAAGTACCATGGGTGGCTTAAACAACACAACTTATTGTCTCCCACTTCCGGTGCCTAGAAGTCCAAGATCAAAGTGTCAGCAGGGTTGGTTCCTTCTGAGGGTGGCGAAGGAAAATGTGTTCCATGCCTCTCTCCTAGCTTCTGGTGGCTTGCTGGCCATCATTGCCATTCCTTGACTTGCAGTAGGAATCTCTGCCTCCATGTTCTCATGGGCTGTGTGACTGTATCTGTGTTGAAATTTCCTCTCTTTATAAGGATATCAGTCCTATTGGATAAAGGGCCCATCCTACTTCAGTATGACCTCATCTTAACTAATTAGGTCTGCAATGACCCTATTTCCAAATAAGGTCCCACGTTCTGAGGTCCTAAAGGCTAGGATTTCATCATATGAATGGAAGTGGGGATTCCACCCATAACAGAGGCAAGAGGGATTGTTCCTTCCAACCTTCTAGTCTATATCCCACTCATGTTGGTGCCCGTGGTTCCCCCCAAATCTGAGCAGTACCAGTTGCTAGCTCCTGTTTCCATGTGTTTTTTTTCCCTTGTACTCCTAGAAACAGCTTCACCGTGTCTCATCGGAATCACCAGAATCAGCTGGAAAGGGCCTCCCTCTCAGAAGCAATCTCAGCCCCATAGGGACCTTCCTTCAAACATCTAGATTCTAAAGTCCCACCTCTTCCTTTTGTCCCTCCAGCCCTGTGGGTATTAGCTTCTTTCTGCCTGTGAGGGGCAGTCTCTGGCATTGCTCTTGATGTTCGTACCCTTGTGTGATCCCTTCCCCTGGAGTGCAGGATGGACTTACTGACTCGCTTCTACTAGAAAACAGCAGAGGTGATGGAATCTCACTTGAGAGATTAAATAATAAGACCACGGCCTCCAACATGGGTGCTCTGTCTTGCTCACCTGCTCTGATGAAGCCAGCTGCCATGCTGTGAACTGCCCTACAGAGAGGCCCATGTGGCAAGCAACTGAGGGAGGTCTCCAGCCAATAGACAGAGATAAACTGAGGGCATCAGCCCAGCAGTCCATGAGGAACCGAATCCTGCCAACAACCACTGGAGTGAGTGCGGAAGCACATCTTTCTACAGTCACGCTTTTGGATGAGACCCCAGCCTTAGCTGCCACTTTTATTGGTGTCTTGTGAGAAACTTGAGGCAGAAGATCCAGCTAAGCCATGCCCAGATTCCTGACCCACGGAAAATATGAGATCACGAATGGTTGTTTTCAGCTACTAAGTTGTGGGCTACTTTGTTGTGCAGCTGTGGATAACTAATGCACTTTGGTTACTGTCTTATAAACTCAGTGTACTCTTTTTACCTTTTCCCTGTTTCAATAAGTACTTAACCAACTCCCTAATAAATTCTCTCAGTTAAATTAATGAATATAATTTCTTTTTCCTGATTAGACCCCAACTGGCACAAGGTGACATCTAAGATGTGACCTTAAAGACAAGTAGGAGTTAACTGGGCAAAGAAGATGAGGAGAGTGTTTCAGGAAGTGGAAACACACATGCAAAGGCCCGGGCACCATTAGTTCTTTAAATATATTTATTAAGCACCTACTGTGTGCGAGGCTTGCTGCCAGGTCCTAAGAATGAAATTATGAAGGAGAGAGCAAGGTCCTACCCTTATGTTCAGAATAAGGCGGCAATGAGACAAACACTAGGACTAGTATATAAGGGCGAGCCCACACCCTAGGCTTCCTCACCAGAGACACATGCATCCCATTAGGATAGGAGCACTTGCCTTGGTGATCTTAATCTAGGCACGCGATGAGTAACCACCTCCCAGCTTCAACGTCGCATCTGTAAAGCAAGGATGATAATATTTCCCTCCCAGGACTGTAGCATTAATCAAATGAGGTTTGGTGGCTTAAAGCAGCTTTGTATGGGAGACAGAGCTCTACTACTGTTAAGACATAGTAGTCTTACTTTAACAACTGGTGTTCTCAATTCAGAATGATCCAAATCCTTCATCTGCCCAGTGGCCAGCAGCCCTCTGCTGGCCCAGAGCTGGCTGTAGCCAAGACCTGGTTAATAGGATTAAACAAAGAGCCTGTTTCTTCTGGCCCCAGACAGCAGGTTGCTGGTCATTGATAAAAAACACGCTGTAACACAAAGAGCAACCTCCCTGTGGCCACCCGCCCCATAAATCATCAGCTACCAAGGGCTATTGAATTACCTTTAGAAGATGGATGACACCGGAGCTGGAAGGCTGCTTGATAAGGTTTCCTTTGAATAATTCCATGTAGAAAGCTGGGTTTGAGAAATGGGGTCTTTCTAGCAGCTCAGCTCCATCCATGCCGCCTCTGCCAGGTGCTTTCAAGATAAACATGTTTCCTTATGGGCTGCCAGAGCGTCTGTGATGAAGGAAGAAAACTTACTGCCAGGTCTCAGGGAAGTATCTACTTCTGCCCAAGGCACAAAAGGTGGTTTTGTTTTATTATTATTATTCACTGTTCATAGTACAACTCATTAATAATAGCTATCATTTGTTAAGCATAGTCCATGTGCCAGGCAATGTGCAAAGCATTTGAGCTCACTAAATCCCTAAACAGCCATATGAGACTGGTCTTATCACTCTCTCCATTTCATTGATGAAAAATTAAAACTCAGAGAAGTGACATGACTTTCTCAAGGTCACACAGTTAGTAAGTGTTAGAGCTGAGACTCAAACCCATGCTCTTAACAGGAGTCAGCAAACCTCCTGTAAAGAACTAAATAGTAAATATTCTAGGTTTTATAGGCCATACCATCTCTGTTGCAATTACTCACCTCTGTCCTGGCAGTGCAAAAGCAGCCATAGACAGTACATAAACAAATGTGCATGGCTGTGTTCCAATAAAACTTTATTTACACAAAGAGGCAGAGGCCCACATTTGGTTGATGGACCGTGCTATGACAACCTCCACTCTTAACACTCCTATGGCACTAACTCTCTACATCTGGACTTTGCAGTTTCCTCCACTTATCTGCTTCCACACAGAAAATGTGCTGGCTCTTCATAGAGTTATTTAATTTATTCAACTCACTTATAATTCCTTTATTGAGCTCTTGAAGGCTCTAGCTCGAAGTAAAATACAGAGATCCTGCTGGTTTAAAAAGTGAGATGTGTAAAATATTTCAGTTATTACTTGTATTGGTGAAGAAAGGACCTGTGATGCTGCACTAACATAAATCCAAGATCTCAGTGACTTAGAAAAGGGTTTCTCAATCTTGGCCCTATTGATACTTTGAGCTAGATAATTCTTAGTTATCCCATTGCATTGTAGGATGTTTAGCAGCATCTGTGGTCTCTACCCACTAGATGCCAGTAGCATTTCCCTACTGGTGACAAAAATGTCTCCAGACATTGCCAAATGTACCCTGGGGAACAAAATCACTCCTGGTTGAGAATTGCTGGATTAAGACAACAAAGTTTATTTCTCATTCATGAGAATTTGGATAGGAGTCATGAGCTCTCCCTGATAAGTCCCTCTGGTACCACAGGGACCCAAGATGTTTGCCTCTGCAACTCTGCCATCTCAAAGTTCTTTACTTCCTGCCCTGCAAATGGAAGAGATGGAGAATGGAGGTCTCCCCCATTCCTAACTTTCTCAGACCAGAAGCGACATGTTGCTTATGCTCATAGGCCATTGGCCACAGCCTAACTACAAGGAAGGAAGACTGGGAAATGTATGAGAGTATGTAGAGTATTTGCAACCCATACTGGTCAATCACTCACTCAACAAACATTGTATGAGTAGCTATTCTAGTCAACAGTATATTGATGCTGGGGAAATATATCTCAGTGAATAAAACAGATTTTGTCCCTGCCTAAACAATGCTTATATTCTTCCTTCAGTGTGCTCCTTTGGGTTGAAAAAAAAAAAAGAGCATGAGTTAGGTTTGGTAACAGAAATTATTGAAAGGATATATAAAGATGTGTGAAGTAAGATAAAATTATCTCGGCAATTATGCTGGGTCCAGAACTCCTGAAGCCTCATTAGGAACCTAATAAATGCATCAAAAGTCTGAATCTGAGTGATCTTTCTTTCCTTTGTTCACCTACCCCTCATATGTTGGAAAACAGAGACTACAAATGGATTAATTACCATCCAATAATGAGCCCTTGTTGGCCAAACTACTTCAGAGTTTTAACAGTCAGCTTTTGCCAAGCTATGCTGTCATCACAAACAAGTCCAAAATGGCAGTGGCTTACAACAACAGACATTCATTTGTTGCTGATATACATATCATCTGCGAATTGATTTTCGTTCTGCCAATATCTTCCTTATTCCAGAACCAAATGAAGGGCAGCCCCATTCTCAGTCATGAGTTAGAAGGAAAAGAGCAAGTGGAATCAATGTTGGATCTTAAAATTTCTTCTCAGGCACGACATTCACATCTGCTGAAATTCCATTGGCCAAAGAAAGTCCCATGGCCAAGTATGATATCAGTTGGGGGGGGCACTCATCCCACTGGAAGGGATATAAGAAAGGGATGTAGGGATGGGTCTATCAACTAGAGAAGGACTCTAGCATCTAGTGGGTAGAGGCCAGAGATACTGCTAAACATCCTACAATCCACAGGATAATAAAGAATGATATAGCCCCAAATGCTAAGCAAATATTTTGAATACTTAATATAATCTAACACCATGGCTCTCAATTTTGCTCCCCAGGGAACACTGGGCAATGCCTAGAGGCATTTTTGGCTATCACAATAGAGGAGATGTTACTGCCATTTAGTCCATGGAGGCCAAAAATGCTGCTTAACATCCTACAGTACATAGAAAAGTCCCCCACAACAAAGAATTATCCCACCCCAAATGTCAATAGTGCTGAGATTGAGAAACCCTAATCTACCACAAGAGGCAACTAGGCTCATTTATTCATTCATTCATTCATCTTCATCAGAGATTTACTGAATGTCTATTGAGTGTCAGACACTGTGCTAGTCCCTGGGGATAAAATAGAAGTAAACATAAGTACAATTCCTGCTCAAATGGATTTTATAGTTTACTTGGAGAGGCAGACATTAATCAAATAATCACACTAATGAGTATTTCATGACAAACTAAGATAAATGAAGGAATGGAACAGATTCTCCGAGAGTTTATTCTCTGAGAGAGATTAGGGGAGTCTTTTACATGAAGTGACAAGAATTCTGAAGGATGTGTAGGAGGTAACTAGATAAAGAGGACAAGGGAGTTCTAGGCATAAACATAGAAAGGAGCATTTTTGGAGGTGGGGGAGGAACTAAAAGGTCAGTGGAATGAACACACAGAAAGTAAGGGGTGAGTGGTGTATGATGTAGCTTAAGAGGACATCAGGGACCAGATCATCCAGGGCTTTATATGTAGACCAGTTTAGAAAGTTTTTTTCTCTTATGAGTAGTGAGAAGCCACTAATAGGTTTTAAGCAGGGAATGAATTATCTACTTTGCTTTTTGAATAGATAATTCAAGTTGCAATGTGGAGAATGGCATAGAGGGGGTGTAGAGGTGACCCAGGGAGACCTGTAAGCTGACTGTTACCATCGTCCAGGTAAGAAATGGTGGGGGCTCAGTTGGGTGGTGGTGGTGAAGACAGAGAAAACTGAATATATTTGAGAGCTAATTAGGATGTGGGATGTGAGGAGGGGAAAGGTATTCAGACTGTCTTCTAAATTTCTAGCCTATATAACCAGATGGATGGTCACGGTGTTCACTGAAATAGGAAACACTGGAGAAGGACCAGGTTTGGGGGCAGGGGAGCAGGAAGACAATACACTATAATAGAATATTAGTTTAAGTTGCCTTTGAAGCAGCCAGGTAAAAATATCAAGAAGGCAGCTGGATATACATGTCTGTGACTCAGAGGAGAGGCAAGGCTAAAGTTATTAATATAAGAATCATCAGAATACAGATACTCAACCCTGACATTGCAGCCTTTGACTTAGACCTCAATCTCTGGCTTCATCATTTGTGGCTGGTTATCCTTGACTAAATGGCAGTAACCATAACAACTCTATAAAAATAGAACCACTTGTCTGCCTCCCTCAGAATTCAATCACTCATTCAATAGTTTTAGATCTCATCATTTGTGACTGGTTATCCTTGATTCAATGGTGGTAGCCATAACAACTCTATGAAAATAAAACCACTTATCTGCTTCCCTCAGAATTCATTCATTCATTCATTCATTCATTCAACAAACAGTCATGCATGTTATTGTGTACCAGCCTTTGTCCTTGGGGGCTGATGGTACAGCAGTAAATGAGAACAAACAAGGTTATGATCCTTGCAGGCATTTAATATTTTATGACTTCTTCCTTTGTGTGGATTGCTCAAAACAACTGACCCTTGTTTTTTCATGCCCAGTTTGGAGTACATCATCCCACACTGAAGGAAATGCCTGTAAAATGACCTCAAAATTTTAAGAGGGTTATAGAACTATAGTATCTCAGCCTTATTTTGGTAGTATGCATTCAGTTCACTGGTGTAAAATAGATTTCTTCTCACATGCCAACTTTAATCAATTGGTAATGGCTGCGTGAAGGGGTAGGCTCAGAACGATTCAGGTGAAAAAGAGATCAGTTAGTGATGTCTGCAAAGGATTTGATATGGGAGAGTGGAATGCAACGTATTTACTGCTGAATTCTATTTGATAATATTTTGCTAAGGAATTTTGTGTCTATGTTAATGAAAGATACTGGTATATTATTTTCTTTTTTTATAATGTCATCATATTTTCTTATCAGAGTTATGTTGGCCTAATGATACAAGTTGGAAACAATTCTCTTCCTTAATTTCTGAAAGGGTTTGTGTAATCTTAGCCTATTTCATCCTTAAATATTTGATAAAATGGGCCTGTAGTTGTAGAGGAGGGAAAGCAAGGAGAAGTTTTTTTTTGTTTTTTTTTTTAAGATTTATTTATTTATTTATTAGAGAGAGAGAGCATGAGAGGGGGGAAGGGCAGAGGGAGAAGCAGACTCCCCGCCGAGCAAGGAGCCCGATGTGGGACTCGATCCCGGGACTCCAGGATCATGACCTGAGTCAAAGGCAGTCGCTTAACCAACTGAGCCACCCAGGCGCCCGCAAGGAGAAGTTTTAAACTGTGAATTCAATTTCTTAAATAGATACAGGGCTATTTAGATTTTCTATTTCTTCTTCTGTTAATTTTGGTAAGTTATATTCTTCAAAGAACTTATACATTTCATCTGAATTGTCAAACTTAACACATTCATTTAAAAGGTGAAGAAACTGAAAGCTTAGATAGGACAATTGGCATGCCCCAGGTCTTACAGTAAATGACAGATCAAATACATGAGCCCGGGTCTTCAGAGCCTCAGTCAGTTGCTCTATCTACAACATCCAGATTTATCCTACTTCCAAAGCCACAGAGAAACTGTCCAAGGATCTTGCCAAAAATGGCATATACATGCATTTTAAATGCCCACATGCTCCAGTATTTGGCATAAGCTAGGAGAAAAAGAGCTGTCTAGGGTAAAAATCACCTTCATCAGCACCAAACTGGACCCTCAGATTTGAATCAGTCTTACCCACCAAAGCCTGAGGCTTTTTGAGAAAATTCATGGATCACAAGAAAAAGAAATCTGCTCTGTTCAGGTTGCCCTGGGAAGCACCCAGTCTACCTTTCCCCTGGGTGTAGACTGTGCAAGAAGCCAGGCTGTCCATGCAGATTATTTCCCCCTGAGTCTGGGCCTGGTCATTAGAAGACAAAGTCCCTAGGGAGCTTCTCTGCCTGACCTGACCTACTTAGATGTGTCATGCCTAATGAAAGTAAGAGTGAAGCTAATGGGGATGGACAAGAAGGCAGGCTTGGGGTGGCCCAAGGGAGAGCACTCACAGAACTTGGCTCAAAACATTTCTGGGGGAAGGTCTCTCTAGGGGAGAAGCATCTGTTAAATCTGGCCACATCAGCACCCTGCTTGAAAATTTTCAGTGATACTCATGTATGTTCATGAAATAGTCCAAACTCCTTCACATGGCCTCCAAGGCCTTGCATGGCCTGACCACTCCATGTTTCTTTCTCCACCCTTCCCCCTGACCACTGTCTTCTTTGAGTGAAATGGACCTACTTTCAGTTTCAACATGGCAACAAGCTGCCTCATCCCTCAGGGCCTTTGCATAGGCTGTTCCCTTTGCCTAATATGTTCTCCTCCTATTTTCACTTGGCTTGTTCTACTTGATCTTCAGGTCACAGCTTAAAAATCATGTACTTCAATAGCATTGCCCAACACCACAAATCTGTGCTTCTTCTTGGGGCATCTACAGCCCACTGTACTCACCCTATGGCCACATTTACACGTTGCTTTGGAATAAACTGCCTATCTACCTACCAGTATCCCCCACTACTCTGTGAGCTACATGGCCTCTCCCGAGTCCCACAGTCCTATGACCAACTGCCTACCTGACATCTTCACTTTGATGCCTATAAACATGAAACGACATAGAGGAACCTTAAATGCATCTTACTAAGTAAAAAAAGCCAACTGGAAAAGGCTACATGCTGTATGATTCCAACTATATGACATTATGGAAAAGGCAAAACTATGGAGACAGTAAAAAGATCAGTAGTTTCCAGGGGTTGAGTGGAGGAAGGGACGAATAGGCAGAGCACAGGGGATTTTTAGGGCAGGGAAAGTGTTATGTATGATATTGTCATGGTGGATACATGTCGTTATACGTTTGTCCAAGCTCATAGCATGTACATCATCAAGAGTGAAACCATGGACTTTGGGTTATGTGTTGAGGTAGGTTCATCAATTATAACAAATATATCACTCTGGCCAGGGATGTTGATAGTGAGGGAGGCTGCACAGGTGTGGGGGCAGGGGCATATGGGAACTCTCTCCTTTCTGCTCCATTTTGCTATAAACCTAAAACGGCTCAAAAAAATAAAATCTATTAAACAAAACAAAAGAAACCTCCTCTTTTCTCTCTCCTTCCCACTTCAACCAGCAGAAAAGGGGCAGGGAAGTGTGGAATGCAGGGGAGAAAGCAGGTCTAAGTACACCCAGGGCCAGGACACAGAAGGGGAAACTCTCAATGAAATCTAAGATTGAAGTTAAAAAATGGCCTGGTGGTCCTGGCTTTTTTAATAGCCCAAGGAGACTGACAAGTTATGGAATCCAACGGACTTACCAAGTAGCAGGAAGGTGGGATGTGGGTGGGAGGTGTAACAGAGACTGGCCTCAGAGTAGTTCCTCAGAAAAGTAAAACAATTTCATGTTTATTCCTCAATGAAAGGAGACTTCTCAATTAAATAGGCTCCAGTGGCAATTTCTGAGATCTCTCTACAAATCAGATCAATTCTCCCTCATGTATGCCCACATGCGTGCACACATGAGCACACATACCCACCCACCCACAGCACACACTGCTGGGAAAGGCCTCTGTGACTGGCAACAACCCAACACATGTTCTGGTCTTACTGACAGAACACAGGGCATTTTAACAAGACTATTCTCTGGCTCTGCTGAGAAGCAGAGTATCGGTAACAATCACAATTACAAAATCTCCCACTTCTATTCCATTTTGTTTCAGGAGGTTTAAAACGCTTGGCAGACTTTAATTTATTAGCATGTGCATACATACTCGTCCCCTGTGAGAGGAACTGGAATCAGGAGGTGCTCCTGCCCAGGTCTGATATGGCGCAGTAAGATCCCAGGACACCTGTCAGACAGTCACATGGTCCTGTCTCAATCATTCCTGAACCGTGCCGCACGACTGTTCCACAAGGGTTGAGACAACAACTCCCTTCAAGGCTTTCTAGGTCTCCAATGGCCAAAGGGCTGCCATATTGGTTCTTTAGGCTTTATCCAAAGTGGTTTCTTCTTCTCTTCATGCTGACTTGGGTCTCACAGCTTCTAGAGATACATAAAAAGACTGGCCAGGCCCCCAGAGAAAAGTTTTCTAACAAGAGCAAGGGTTATTATGCTGCTGATCCCAGCTGCTATAGCAAACCTTGCCTCTTCCCCCAAAAAGCACAGCAACCCACTTAATTAAAAACTTGGCCAAGTGCTGGAAAAATGCCCTGATCCTTACCACTTTCCAGAACCAGAGAGACAGATGGAAATGGGTAACGGGGGGCCCACTCATCTGACATGTTCCTCCCACTCCAGGGCTGTTGAAGAGCTGCTCCCTCTGGCTGGAACACACCCAGCCCCTAGTTCTCCTCCTCACTTAATTCCAACCCCTTCTTCAGATTACAGCGCCTGTCATTTCCCCAAGCACAGAGCAGATCGCTTTGTTGGACACTCTCATGGGGCAAGTCCTGTCCTCAACATTTTGTTCGCTTTGTAGCAGTGTACCTAGTTTTGAGATTATTTGATGATGGGCTCCCTCCCTGGACTCTAACTTCCATAAATACAAGGACCGTGGCAATTCTAATCACCAACACAGCTCTAGAACGTAGCAAGCGCACAGCCTGGTACACAGTAGATACACAAAAAACATGTCACTAATCCAATTTTACCGAGAAATACAAATGGATTCAATAAATATTTGTTGAATAAATTCCCATATCTTTAGAAATATCAGAATATTAGTGCCTACTTAATAATAGTATCTACCTCATAAAGTAATTAGGAGAATTACATTGTTAATGCAAACAAAGCTCTTAAACAGTGCCTGGCACATAATAAGCACTCAGTAAATACGAGTTAATTTTATTATTAATATGTTATCCCCCTAATAGGAAGAGATTTTGAGTTATGATTTAAAGTGGGTTTTCTCCACATTTTCTGGCACCTCAGCCCTTCTTTTGGCCTGGGCATCATTTCTACATGGAATCACAGACTCATAGGGGCCCTAAGCTGCATAGCTGGTCAATGGTAGAGCTTGGATTCCAACCCACATCTCTCAGACTCCAAAACACTAGCACGTAACCCACTTTTTCAAGCCAACTAGCAATGATCCAGTGAACAGACGAATAGAACTTCAACTTTATTCATTTTGAAACAACAACTTTTAAAAAATTTGTCCCCTGAAGAGAAGGTATTACTTTCCTGAGCAATCACCACCATTAGAAAAAGTGCCCAAAATGATAATAATCTCACACCTTGCTAAGAAATAAATTCTCCCTTTTTATTATAACAAAGACAATGGTGTACTGATGCATTATTGGAAACAATTATCTCTATACTTGGTTTAGGCTGTAGCTTACCAGAAGCTGCTGCCTCAGCCAATATTACTTAAAGACGGTGATTTTTTTCATTTTGTTTTAGTCCTTTGAAATGTATTTTAAAAGGGAACAGGAGACCCTATTTGGAAAATCGATTACATATTTCCATTTTAATGTAAACATTTAGTGTCCAACACTCTGCTTCACCATCTCATTAGCCTTTGAATGCAAAGCACCACTGCAGACATTTATTTCAAAACCTTTTTTTCACCAGTCAGAGAAAGCGAATTGAGCAAATAGTTACCCCCGGCAGATATTTGACCAAATGCAATTATCACGAAGACGGGTGGGGGACAAACTTCCAGAAGAAATGAGAAAATATAAGGTACCTCTAAATCCATCTTCACCAGGGAGCCGTTAAGATGTTTATTTGGATTTTAACAGAAGCTTTCAAGCTCTGCTTTGCAAATATTACACCCCAAAACAATAATAGTAAATAAATAAGTGGATTTTATGATGAACCATTTAGGCTCTAAATGACCAAATGCCCCCTTGCTTTATGTTGAGAAGTTACCTCCCTGAGATTACTAGAAAAGGCACTTTGCAAATCCATAAGGTCTGAAAGGAGAGTGCTGTTTGAAGCCCATGCTGGGTTTAAAACCCATTCCCCCCCTAGTGAGCTGGTGTCCTGTTTCCAAAGCCAGAGAAGGCAGCCAGGTACAATTGAGGCCATTTAAGCTGAGCACAGAGAGCTCCATTTCAGGCTGAAATCATGCCGAGGTGTCCTGACAAAAGCTACATTCAGCACCTCCAATTCCATGTTTCATTCTGCGCTTTGTCTGCCATTATTACCAGGGAATCCAAAAGCACTTGGCCACATTAACTAAGAGTCAGGAAGGACAACAATAGCAAGGAACCGCTTGAAGACGCAAAGCTGGAATCAGGAAGGGGGGAGCACCCAGACATGTCAGCGGAGCTCTGAAAACAGACGTGGCTTCCTGAGCGAGAGAGAGGCTGGGTTTCTGGATAAAGGCAGTTGCAACCTAGATCATCACACACTGCCGATGGGGGCACCTCGGTTCAGTCACTTGGGAGGGCTATTTAGTAGCACTTATTATAACCAAAAAATGCACATGTGCTAGGATACGGCTATACCTCTTCCTGGCATCTATCCTAGAGAAGAATGCAAATGGATGTAATGTGCACAAAGAGGGATACACAAAGATTTTCAGGAGAGTTGCTTATAATAACCAAAAAGTGGGAAATGATCTATATCCATCTCCAGGGGGACAGTCACACCCTGGAAGGCTATGAGAGGGGCTATGCCCTAAGCGGGACAGACAACAATATCCACACTCACCTGTCCAGGAGTTGAGACGTTCTAGAAACGCTTTCAAGTGCCTTTCACACATTGAACCTTTGAATCCTTACAATAGTCCTAGCGAGGATTCTCTGATTATTCTCACAGGGCAACTAAGGTGCCGAAACCTGACCAGGATCACCCAAGTGCACAAGGCGTTTAAACTCAAGCCATCTAGCTCCAAAAGTCATATTGCTTTTCAAGGTATTTTAAAAACATATTTTTTCCCTTTAGGGGCACCTGGGTGGCTCAGTCGTTAAGCGTCTGTCTTCGGCTCAGGTCATGATCCCAGGGTCCTGGGATCAAGCCCCACATCGGGCTCCCTGCTCGGCGGGAAGCCTGCTTCTCCCTCTCCCACTCCCCCTGCTTGTGTTCCTGCTCTTGCTATCTCTGTCTCTGTCAAATAAATAAATAAAATCTTTAAAAACAAACAAACAAAAAACATATTTTTTCCCTTTGAATTAAAAAAAAAAAGCAAGCTGCAAAACGATACACCCAATAGGCACCCGCCAGCCAGAGGCTCAGCTTTGTGGCCCGTGGCCTCCCATTTCCTGAAGAGCATTGAATGGACTTGGCCAACAACCTGCCTCTCACTCACCCCTTCCTCTGTTTCCCAGGCTCATTGTTCCCTTTGGAGAGCACCGTATCATTACATTTAGATATGTTCATACACTGTTAGGTCTCAATCAAGTTTGCAGTCCTGGAGGCCCTTTTGTCTTTTTATGATGTGCCCTGCCCCAACCAGAAGTGGGAGGAAGAAGTACATGGAATGGCTTAGAGAGTGGATTTTGGAGTCTAAGAAATCTAGGTTTGAAAAAAGGAAGGAAGGAAGAATGGAAGGAAGGAAGGAAGGAAGGAGGAAATCTAGGTTTGAATCCATACTCCATCTGTGTGTGTTTGGGCAAGTGATTTCACCTTTGTGAGCCTTGTTTTCTTCATCTGTAAAATGGGGATGTTAACAGTTCTTGCCTCACAGGTTGTGAGGATAATGTATGGGCAATGCTTAGTATAGTTCTGGTACATTGTAAGCCTGTCTGGTCTGTGCTTTGAGGGGTGATCACATTTCCCTATTTCTTCCCTCTTGGAGAGGTCTCTCACTCCACCCAAAGGAGGAAGGGTAGCAAATTCAGTTCAACTTTAACACTGACTACATCAGACCAGAGGCATTTGTTACTGGGAGCTATCTGGTATACAACATCCCCTCCTGTTGGCACACTGGTTTTCATTTTTTTTTTCCATCAAATTCCCATTGAGAGTGGTTCTGGGATGAGTGCCCTTAGCCATTATGGAAGGTGTAAGGGGAGAATGACTCAGGTCTCTCTGGTCACACGCCTTCTTGGGGCTTGGAATCTCGAGCCTGTGACTGAAGGACGTAGAGATGGTTGAAGTTATGAACTGATTTCTGCCTTTGGATGTTTGCTATAGTCTCTAGTGCTTATTCCCTTGCAAGCCTGCTCCTCTAGCCCATTATTCATTCCATGTACCGCCATATCCTTCTAATATATTCTCTTTTCGTTGAAGAAAGCAGAGGCAGGTTTCTGTCCCTTGCCACCAAGAAGGCTGGCTCCTTAAACTTGCTGTGTGCAAGACACTGTGGGTATAGAAACTAAAGATACCAGCAGTCCCTGTGCTCAAGTTGTCCACAGCCTTGCAGAAAAATCTGGAGCACTCTCATCAGGGGCTTGGTTATGTAGTGGCCTCCCTTTCCACCTCCCCCAAAAAGGCAACATCTGTTAGAACTGAGATGAGAGAGAAGAGCAGAAGAGCCATGAGTGGACCAATGGTATCTGACTTCTCTGCCTACTCCAACCCTCTTCCAGAGACCAGAGACCATACCCAAGCTTAATCTTACGGGCCTCTTTAGAAGTCTGGCTAATTAATGGCTGTAAAAGCAGTTTGGACTTTGTAAGCCTTTTATAATGTGCCTCATTTAGACATAATGGGCTCAAGATTGCCTCTGGCATCCTCAAGAAAATTAAAAATCCAGTAGGCAGTGGAATTGCCTCAACGTGGTTTTCCTATTACTTTTATTTTTATTATAATTGCAAATAGCGGTATTACTAATGGTACCTTGGACAAGGAAGCCTTTCCGGGAAAGGCCTCGTTGTTTCCTACATCCACAGCATGATTTATTGGTCCTCCAGCCAGCAGCATGCTGGCTCCTTCTGCATGATGTCATTTAATTCTTGCCGAATGGAAGGGAGTTGGAGGGTTCCCCGACACATGGAGCTGTTCCTAATGCGGGGCCACTACAAACAGAGACACCATTCGTTACCCTCCAGCTTGACAATAGAAGTCCTAATTGGTATTGGTCTTCTCCTGGGCTTTGGACAAGCAGGTGTCTTGCTTTTGTGGGCTGGACAAGACTTGGTGTTCTGGAAGTCTGGGCTAGCATGCAGTGCGGAAAGATGGCAGTGTATAAACTGGACAGAGGAGGCACGACTAATAATAGTAACAATCACAAGTCTACCATCAGGACCTTTAGTTGCAAATAATCAAAGTACCTCTACTAAGTAGAGGAAGAAAAATTGTTAATAATATCAAGAAGTTCCTGGCATCCCCAATGAGGGTCAAAGAATCATGATCAAGGAGTATATTGCCAGGAATGAAACCCAATCTATATCCCTTCAGCAAAGACAATTGCTATCACCACTTGTCACAGACACCTCAGCTAATATCAGTCACTCTGGGTTTGAAACATCACCCTCTGTGACTGTTGCCCCTAAAAGGCTGGGTGTGGTGTGTCTGCCATGCTCACTCAAAGCTGGATTCCACCGGTACCTGCTGGCCAGCATCACCTACCACCAAACTCAATTTTTGCATAGGTGAATCAAATTGGTGGGATTAGGTCAGTGTCATGCCAAGGACAGTGGGAGTGACCTGCTTCTGATGCAAAGAGTAAAAGAGTGAGTGATTAATAGAGAATTTAAAAGCAATATAATAAAACTGACTTCAGGGCGCCTGGGTGGCTCAGTTGGTTAAGCGACTGCCTTCGGCTCAGGTCATGATCCTGGAGTCCCGGGATCGAGTCCCGCATCGGGCTCCCTGCTCGGCGAGGAGCCTGCTTCTCCCTCTGACCCTCCCCCCTCTCATGTACTCTCTCTCATTCTCGCTCTCTCAAATGAATAAATAAATCTTTAAAAAAAAAAAACTGACTTCAATCACTCCCCTTTAATTATTACCATGAGCCAGTAATTCCAAACAATGTCAAAGATACAATACACCTTCTGGATGGGGCAGACCATGCTCACCACTCCTCCCAGGTAGGCCACTGGATTTGTTCATGTTCCTATAGGTGCCCCACTTAAAAAACAGAGCGTGTGCCTGATAACAATAGAACCTACCTCGTAGGGCTATTGTGAAAAAGTACCACAATACTATAAGGATGTCATTTCTCCTCAAATCGATCCAGAGACTGTGATCCCGATCAAAATCCCAGCAAGCTTTTGTTTGGGTGGAAATTTATAAGGCAATTCTAAAATGTGCATGGAAAATCAAAGAGTCAAGATTATCACAAAGAAAAACAAAGATGATTTTCACTACTGGATATCAGGAGTTATTATAAAGCCAGAGTAATTAAGAGAGCATGCTTTGATACAAGAAAGATAGACCACTGAAATAGTATTGAGAACTCCGAAACACATCCACACATGTAAACACACTTGATTTATAACAAAGGTGCCACTGAAGAGCAATAGAGAAACAATGGCTTTTTCACTAAATGGTGCTAGGTCAATTGGCCAGCCATACGGAAAAGTCTGAATCTTTATCTCTACCTCATACTATACATAAAAATCAATTCCAGTGGATTGTAGATCTAAATGTGAAAGGAAAAATGATAAACCTTCTAGAAGATAATACAGGAGAATATCTTGAGCTTGAGGTAGGCAAAGATGTCTTAAACAAGATACAAAGGAACTCGAGTAGGTGAAGCCTCCTTGTGCAGGTGGTTCAGAATAAGAAAACCCATAAATCAAAGTCCTTGTCTAAGTTTTCTCCCTTAAAGTTTCACAGCCTTAGAACCTTTTTAAAATCTCAGAATGTGCAGGCTGAAGCATTCCAAAGGAGAGGGGAATTTCCCATCATACTCTTCATGGGAAGCATCTATGTCTAGGCTACTTTTATAGAGCGAGTAACTCTGATGTCATATACAGTGACTGTTGACTATGTGCCAGGCACTGTGCAAAACGCTTTGCAATCATTTTCTTATTTACCTATATTGCAGCCAGTGATTGATGCCTGCAAGTCTGTCATCATGGAACCACAACACAAGAAAATATACCTCCCAATCTGTCTCCACTACCTCACCCTTTAATATCTAAATTCCTTAATTTACAAAATCAAGACACAAAGAGTTAATCAAGAAATGTTTAAGCGAATGTTTCCTACTGTATTGTTTTGCTCAATTTACAGTAAACCTTAATAACAATTTGATGACTTCAACTTTACAAAATATATTCCCAAGCATTTCCTTACAGAATCTCTATGAAATAGCTATAGGCTGGCTTGTAATCCCCGTTTTCCAAATGGATAAACTGAGGCACACAAAAAGCTCCCATTAGGGGCTGAAACCCATGCCAAACAATGTAAGCCACATCCAGCAGTGGAGGAGTTGGCTAGTTGGTTTTGCAGAAGCATGCTCAAGCGAAGAATGGAATAACTATATCTGGGATTTCCTCCTTAGAAGTAAGTAAAGTGCAGAGGATGGGGCAGAAATGTGCCGAGCTTTCACTTCAATTAGCCTAGCTGAGAACCTGCTCACCTCATTCCTAAACCTGGTCCTCCTATCTCCAGTTTTCCCCAATTCCACACAGCTCATGGCAACACTTTCAGATTTATCTGTCTACAACAGAGCTCTGATATGTCACTTCCTTGCCCCCAAATCATCAACAGCTCTTTACTTTTTAAAAACGTATAGTGTTTGTAATCAAACTCCAACAGAAATAAATCTCGGCTCAAATTTTGACACCAGCACTTACTAATCTGATATTTTTGGCCTACTTACTTAACTCGTCTGAGTCTCAGTTTCCTTGTCTGTAAAATGGGGATAAGACTAAGGTTGATGGGGGTGTGTGTAAAAAGAGATATTTTAAGTATAATGACTGAGTGCAGTGATGTGCTGGTTTTAAAAGAGAAAGGAACATTTGATTCAGTTAACAATAAAAGCTTTCTTTTTTTTTTCTTTCTCTTTTTAGTTTTTAGATCTTGCTGTGCACCAAGCTCTATGTTCACACTTTTCATGCAGGCCATTATCAAATCTGCACAACTACTTCCTGAGGTTAGAATTACTATTTTCTGCATTTTTATATATACAAGGAAACTGAAACTCAGAGCTGTCACCTAGCTGGTAAATGGTAGAATTTAGTTTTAAACTCGTATCTCACTGAGTTTCAAGCTCGTACTCTTCCCTGCTATACTTGGACCACCAACATTAAAGTCACCTGGGGGCGGGAATTGCAGAAATGCAGATCTCTGTGCTCCAGTCCAGACTGCGAGACTTCCAACAGAATCCATTCTCATCTTTCTTCTTAGTGGCTGAGAATATGGCTGCATAGCGAGAGATTCTATTTCCCTGTCCTTTTTGTAATTAGATGCAGCCCCGTGACAAGTTCTGGCCAGTGCAATGTAAGAAGAAGTAACAGGTGCCAGCTCTAAGCCAAGGTGGGTAAGAAATAGATGCATCTTCTCCAGCCACTCCCACTGATTGGAACCTGGACATGGTAGGAACTCAATCTTGACCGAGTGGATGATGACAAGTTTACAGAAGTCAGAGGAGCCTCATGATGGAAGAAACCTAAGTCTCTGTGACTATCCTAATCTTAGTCACTTCAGACAGTCATTTATTGGGCACATGAAGCTACAATTTGGGCAGGGATTGATGGGGACGGCACCAGGTGGGAAGGCTCCACTGGACTAAAGGTTTCACTTCAGTATATGCCTCATGCCCATGGTGGGAAAGTTGATTCCAGCTCTCAGATGAAAGCCTAGATGGGGCTGACTGCCAGGAACCCTAGCTCTTCTCCACAAGTGCTGCTTCACAGGCTTCTGGGCTCCCAGAAGCATGGCTGCTGGGTTCCAAGAGTAAAAAGTGGAAGCCTATAGTCTCTCAGGGGCTGTGCCCTGAAACTAACACAGTGTCACTTCCACAACATTCTGTTGGTCAAAGCAGTCACTGAGACTGTGCAGATTCAAGAGGAGGGGACATCAACCTCATCTGCTGCCACATCTCATGAAAAGAGTATATCCACCAAGAAGAAACACTCACCTTGGATTGTAATGTGTGTGGGAGAAATAAGTTCTGTGTTCTCTAAGCCTTGTTATTATTGGGCCTCTTGCTATAATACCTTTGCCTTTTGCCATGACAAATACTCCTAGTGAATCAGAATGTAGGCTGCGGGGTGGAACAAGCAACTTGATGGCTTCATGAATGCCAGAATTTAAGAGCCACTCTGATAAGCAACATGGCTACTCCACTCAGTTGGCTGACCTCCCAATGACTCTGAGATAGATAAGCTCTTCTATCTGATTGTTCATGGGGTTCACATCTTAGAATAATCTCTCCATGGGGTTAGTTTGAAGATCCACGACCTCGCTAAATCCCACTTGGAGATACTCAGAGGGGCCTTGGGAGTTCCCCTAGTGAAATCCTCCCTGGTACAGGGGCCCTAATACTCTAGGATTACAGGATGCTCACATCAATGGCAAAAATTCCAGAAGTTGAGGTAAAAGCAAGTGTTTTCTGAATGTCTTTTCTAAGATGCAACTCCAGTAGACAATTAAATAAAAGGACTGAACTATTTTAGAGGCGTGGAAAAATCAGAAACTGGAAGTCTAACAGTGTTGCTTAGCTGAATGGATCTCAAATACCACAGATATGACATTAATTAATGGTGAATCACTTTGTGGCTTACTTACATTTTACATAACAGGGAGCCGGGTTCCCATACTAACATGTTAAAATGCTCTTAAGCAAGAAAGTTGCAGGAAAGAGCAGCAGTATTTAGAGCAATTAGTGAAGACATCCAACCAACAAAATGATAGTTTTTAGACAAGCATATGGTTATTTAAGGCCCTTAGCACCTGGGGGAGGGAATATTTTACAAAATCAGGTCTCTGATTCAACCACTTTCTCCTCTTCTTAGTTCAGTTCTGTTTGAATATTAACCTTCCTTATGGTTAATATTGGGTCCCTGCAGACTTAATTTGGCAATCTTCCTCAAAAGAGATGATAATACTAGCCCCATGAGGTTGTTACAAAGATTAAATAAGATAATAGAGATATTCATGGGATGAATATTAGCAATGAAGATCCAGAGAAAATGAAGTACAATGTTCTGAGCGACACCGCTGCATGGTAAACTGAAGTCCCTCTCATTCCTTCTCATTTTGAGGAAATAGCTTCCAAATCAGGAATGGCAGCTGTTATGAGCTAAATGTTTGTCACCCCAAAATTCATATGCTTTGAAATCCTAACCCCCAATGTAATGGAATTAGGAGGTGAGGCCTTTGGGAGGTGATTAGCTCCTGAGGATGGAGCCCCCATTAAGAGGATTACTGCCCTTATAAAAGGGACCCCAAAGAGCTCCCTCACCCCTTCAACCATGTGACAACATGGGAAGAAATCAATCATCTCTGGAACAAGAAGCTGGTCTCACCAGACACCAAATTTGCCAGCACCTTGATCTTGGACTTCCCAGCCTCCAGAACCATGACCAAAAATGTTGTTTCATCCACACAGTCTATGGTATTTTTGTTATGGCAGCTGGAATGGACTAAGCAGCACATCAAAGTTTGGCTTGCTGTATGTAGTAACTTTATTTTTTAAGTTTTAAGTTAGATTCCAACATAAAAATCAGAAGGTTTTACATGAAAATTCAGATTTCTGGTTTCTTCTAAAAGAGCAGAAGACGCTCTAGAAACACAGACTACAGCTCTAGAAACATGGCCCCTATAGGTATGAGTTTGAGATCTAGGACCTAATACTGTTCTCTCTCATCAAGTTTTGTCTCCTAGGCCTACTCTCCGGGCTCTGATTTGTCTTCTTGGTCTGGGAGAGTGAGCAGGGAGTTTGTTAAAAGCTCTGATGTCACCATGAAGTTTGAGTGGAGAGGACTGCCTTTGATTCTTGGCCAGATTCTGGGTGCGTGCAATGACAAAAGATGTGCTAACAGGAAGTGTTTCTGGAAAAGACAACGCATCTTCACTGCAGCTTCCTTAGCCACTTACCACGCAGCCAGAAAACTGCTTTCAGAATCATAGTGTTTTATTTACCTATCGACGTGGTGGAGCCCTGCCATGCTCAGGGCACCATGTTCTGTCCTACAGAACATAAAATATTGGCAAGAAAGAGATCTCATCTAGCTAACCTCTACTCACTGTTTAAGTCTTAGTGTTAAAGTCTCTTCCTCCACAAAGCCCTCTGTAATTGCTCTGATGAGGTTAGACTTCCAGACATATACTCCTGAACTTTTCCTTGATCATGTTCCACGAACTTGGTCAAAGTCTTTATCTATCCCCCTCCTCTGAGTTCCTTATGATGTCCTTTAATTTGTTGCATCCCCAGTTCCTAACACAGTACATGATACCCTGTGGGCCCTTCACAATATGCTAAAAGAAAGAAGAAATGAATGACTGCACACACAAAAAATGAATGAATGAATGACAGAAGATTTGATGTTTATGCAACTAATTGCAATAGAAGTGAGGAGTGGGGCAAATGTATTCATTGGTCAACTGATCATTTGTTAAGCATTTTAAATATCATTCCTGAATACAGAAAACTTAAATGTCCAGTGTATTAATAGCTATAATTGATTAATAGCTATAATGATTACAAGCAGATAATTAAAGTATTTTGCATTAAAGGGGCAGTTCTCTCCCAGCAAAGGATTCTAGTATAAAGTTCCTTATATAAATTAAGCTCCTGGAATACAATAGGTGCTCAATCCATGCTACAAAAATTATTATGAGAGCTGAGATTTACAGTATTATACCTGCTATCTTCACTGCTATACTCTCAGCACAGAATCTGGTATACAGTGTTTAATAAATACCAGGTAAATAAATTGTTTAATTAATGATGAATTAACAATATTAGCTCAAAGATAAAAGTTAGTCTGATCTCCTAAGCACTGTCTGGATCAGCCATAAAGCCCCTGAGAGTATTCTGGGATACTTAGGATCAGCGATAGGAAGGTCAGTTTTCAGCCCAGGGGGAAGTGGAAGGTGCTCCAAGATCCCAAAGGCCATGCTACTTATCTAGTCTTTTTGAGGGTCATGTCCAAGGCAACTGCCACAAAGGGCACCTTATCTCTAGCAGCACAGGAGACTAAGGGCCCCAGATAAGCCCTGTAGGTGAGTGGGACAGGCCCAGATGGGGCTCCTGATTAGAGTCAAACATTCTGAGGTTTGCAGGGGTCTGGGGACTGGCCCAGGGTATTCAGACTTCTCCATAGAAGAGTCTCTCTGGATTTCACATAAAGCTGCGGAGCTCAGAGGCTGGGAGGCGGGAGGGAGAGAAAAGAAGAAAAGGACTGTAGATGGAGAGCAAATAATGGAAGTACACACACACACACACACACACACAGAGGCTCAGATGCACACAGAGGTCCACAGCGGGCAGAGAAACAAGAGACCCAGAGTCAGACCAAGAGCCAGGACAGAAAACAATCAGAGGCAGAAACTTACAGAGATGACATAGCAACAGACCCAGGAAAAGGGAGACACAGAAGAGAGGCACAGGGGGGCAGAGTCTCGGAGACATTCATCCAAAGAGACGACACAAAATAGAGATGAGAGTGTGTCTCAGAGGCACAGACATACACTAAAGAAGGACAAACACAGAAAGCCAGAGATGCAGAGAAACACAGGAGACTGAAACAAAATAAATCACAGAGACACCAAACAAGAGGTACACAAAGCGGAGAGAGAAGGAAAGGGAAGGATGCAGAGGACTGAATGAGCAGGTAACCCTGTGGGTCGGCTCATCTGGAACAGTTCTTTGCACTTGCCACAGATTCTGATTCCGTAGCCCTGGGGAGGGCCTGGGCACCATAAGTTTTAATAGCTTCCCAGGTGACTCTCAGACACAGCCTGGCTTGAGAACCACAGCTTCAAACAAGAGTTTTGGTTGGTAGAAGAACTGTATCAGGGTTACTTGGGCTATTGCTAAAAATCCTTGTCTCTTGGTTTCTTCCAGAGCTATGAATCAAACCTGTGAGTGTGGGGCCCAAGAACCTGTATTTTTACATGCTTCTCTGGGGATTCTGAGGCACACTTCAGTTTGAGAAATACTGTCCTAATGACTTTAGGGAAGCCCCGCACACCCACATACACCCCTCTCAGAGTACGCTTGGTAATGGTGTCCCTAGGTCCTGGGACTGGTTTCTACAAAACTTCCCTTGCCAAATCTGTCCTTATTTGTGGAAATACAAGATTCAAGGTCAGAAAACCAGGTCACAGCTCTGTCTCCTCATGCTGAGTGGCTCTGGACATGTCACTTAACTTCTCTGAGCTTCTCATTACTCATCAATATAATGAGGTTAATAATCTCAGCTCCACCTAGCCAATGGGCCCTTTTGGTAACCAAATGAGATACAAAATGCAAAAGTGCTTTGCGAGCTGGAAAGTACTACAGTGCTATAATTATTATCATTATTAACAGCATCACCATTATTAATAGGTGTGGTGTCTTTTTCCAACACCAACAACCAATTCTCCAATTCTGACACCACCTGGGCATCCAACAATTCAACTCTGACACTACCCAGAGTTAGTGCAGATCCCACAAGTTAAGGGCTTAGCCCATAAAACTGCACCCACTTTAGACACCAGCCAATTTCAAATACTACCCACACTTCTGTCCAGCCAACTACAAATTCAAGGGCTCCCGTGACTCTCTCCTCAGGTTTGATAATTTTCTAGAATGGCTCACAGAACTCAGGAAAGTGGGCTATACTTACGACCAGAGTTTATTATAAAGGATACAAATAAACATCCAGATGAAGAGGTACTTAGGGCAAGGTCCAGAAGGAGCACAGGAGCCTCTGTGTTATGGACTTGGGATGTCCCACCCTCCCAGCATGCAGATGTGTTCATCAACTTGGAAACTCTCCAAATCTTTTTCAGGAGTGTTTGTAACCTACTCTTCAGTCCTCCTCCCCTTGCCAAAGATAGGGGAAGTTGAAAGTGACCAGTCCCATCTGGAAGCTATCTAGGAGCTCCTGCTGAGTCACCTCATCATCATAAACTCAAGTGTCTAGAAAGGGGAAGAAAGTTATGAATGACAAAAGGCACTCCTATCACTCTGGAAATTCCAAGGGTTTTAGAAGCTCTGTACCAGGAACCAGGGACAAAGACCAAATATATATTTTATTATACCACAACATGTAACAGTTACTGAATGCCTGAAATCTCCTAAGTGCCCTGATAAACACTTCACATGCTTTATTTCATTGATTCATCATAATGACCTTATGGCATGAATATTTTCTTATTATTATGCCATTTTACAAATGAACAAACTGAGACTCATAGAGATGTAGTATTTTGCCCAGGGTCACAAAATAAGCAAATGACAGAGCCAGGTCCCTTATCATCTTAGATCTGAAAGGAATCTCAAAGACAAGTCCATATAACAATCTCTCTATATAAGGAGAACCACTGAGATTAGATGCCTGACCAAGGTCATAGAAAAGTCACTGCTATACCCTACTGCAAACTACTTTGAACAAATTACAGTCATGACTGACAACATGTTTGTGTATATAGAAAATCCTAATGAATTCACACACACACACACATCTACTAGAATAAGTGAATTTACCAAAGTCATGAAATTCAAGTCAATATGTAATTTAAATAAGTTTCATTTCTTTTTTTAAGATTTTATTTATTTATTTGACAGAGAGTGAGAGAGAACAAGCAGGGGTAGCAGCAGGCAGAGGGAAAGGGAGAAGCAGGCTCCCCACTGAGCAAGGAGCCCAATGTGGGGCTTGATCCCAGGACCCTGGGATCATGACCTGAGCCAAAGGCAGATGTTCAACCAACAGAGCCACCCAGGTGCCCCATAAGTTTCATTTCCACTAGCAACATTAAAAACAAAAAAACAAAGTTAGAAAAACAGTAGAATTTACAAAAGCATCAGCAAAGATACAATAATTAGGAATAAATTTAATGAAAAGGTACAAGATCCATATACTGAAAACCAAAGAAGAATGCTAAAAGAAATTAAAGACCTGAATGAATGGAATGATATACCATGTTCATGAATCAGAAGGCGAAATGTTGTGAAGATGCCCATTCTCCCCCAAACTGAATTCAATCCCAATCAAAATCTCAGAATGAAAAAGTTAATAAGCTCATTCTAAAATTTCAGGAAAAAGCAAAAGGCCTATGTATAGATTGCTTAGGGCTGCCATAACAAAACATCACACACTGAGTGGCTTAAACAATAAAATTTGTCGTCTCATGGTTCTACAGTTTAGAAGTCCAAGACTGAGATGATACTAGGGCTGGTTCCTTGTGAAAGCTGTGACAGAAAATCCGTTCCACATGTCTGCCCCTAGCTTCTGATAGTTTGCTAGCAATCTTTGATGTTCCTTGGTTTGTAAAAACATCATCCTGATCTCTGCCTTTATATTCACATGCTCTCCCCATGTGTATGCTGTGTCCAAATTTCCACTTTTTAAAAGGATGCCAGTCATAGTGATTTAGGACCCAACCTACACAACTCATTTTAACTTGAAAACCTCTAAAAGGACCCTATCTCCAAATAAAGTCACATTCTAAGTTACTGCAGGTTAGGACGTCGACATACGAATTTTGAGAGAACACATGACAACCTAGGAAAGCCAAGACAATCTTAAAGAACTTACATTACCTGATTACTGTAAAATAACAGTAATCAAGATAGTGTGCTAGAGTGATATAAAAAGAGATACATGTATCACTGGGATGGAATAAAGATTCTAAAAATAGACGCACATGTCATAGTCAATTGGTTCTCTACAAAAACACAAAAGCATTTCTATGGAAAAAGAGTCTTTTCGACAAATGGTGCTAGAATAACTAGATACTCATATGAAAAGAAATGAATCTCAATCCCTAAATTATACATACCAAAAATCAATTGAAGATGACGCATAGATCTAAACATAAGAGTTAAACCTATAAAGCTTCTAGAAGGAAACATGGGAGAACATGTTGTAATAAGCAAACTTTTTTAGGACACAGAAGGCACTAACCATAAAATTTTTAAAAATTCATAAATTGGATACCATAAAAATTTAAAACTTCTGTTCATTCAAAAGACACCATTAAGGAAATTAATAGGGAAGCCAAAAACTGGAAGAAAATAGTCATAATACATGTATCTGATAAAGTACTGTTTCCAGAATATAAAAGAAATTCCTACAACTCAATAATAAAAAGAAAAATAGTCTAATAAAAATGGTCAGAAATCTTGAACAGACCCTCCACAAAGGAAGATATACAAATAACCAATTAGTACATGAAACTGTATCCAATGCTACTAGTCATCGGGGAAATGCAAATTAAAAACAGATTAAAAAAACACGTATGTCCATCAAAATGGTTTCTAAAAATCTAACCAACATAAAATGTTGGCTAAGATGTAGAATAACCAAAAGTTTCAAACATTCCAAAAGGAGATATAAAAATACACAACCATTTCGAAGAAAGAGCTAGAAGTGTTTTGTAAAATTAAACACACATCTATTCTGTAACCCAAAGAAACTAATTTTTAGCAATTTACCAAAAAAAAGTGAAAACATGTTCACACAAAGACTTGCACGTTTCATTTATAAAACCCCAAAATTGGAAACAGCCCAGGTGCCCATTAGTAGGTGAATAGGTAAATAAACTGTGTACATCCATACAATGGAACACGATACAGTAATAAGAAGGGACAAATTTCTGCTTCATTCAACCAAATGATGACTCTCGCTGACATAATGATGACCAAGAGAAGACAGACACAACAGAATACATACAGTACGATTCCATTTTTTATGAAGTTCAAAAATGGGCAAAATAAATGTAGTGATGGAAGTCCAAAGTAGTGATCACTTCTGAGTTGAGTATTGACTGGAAAAGAGGCATGAAGGGGCCTCCCAGGATGCTGTGAATCTTTTAAATCTTCACTGGAGAGTGATTATTTAAGACTTGTACATTCTAATTGTTATCCCTCAATTAAAAAAAACATATAAAGATCATGGCAACTCTATCTCACATTTAAACAAATAAACTACCAGTACTTCAGCAGCATATAAAATAAGTATCAAAATACTGGGATGGCATATTGATCATGATTGCAACCATTACCCAGGAAGGGGACCATCCTGCAGGTAGCTGAGAATTGATAACAGTAACACTTGTGACTTTGTCACGAAAGTGCTCTGGGACCCAACCAGCTCACCAAGGTAACAGCGGTTTCCCAAATGAGAAGAACCCATCACCCTCATTAAAGGAAGTGGGACATTACTGGAGCCCACCTGTGAGAGGATTCGATATATATGCAAATGTGTCAATAGGAAATGAATGCAAAGCCACGGCAGTGAGTGATTTCCATAAAGATGGCAGAGCAGTAAAAATGAAACTATCTTTAAAAATTAAAAGGGTGCAAGTGCCAATAAAACATTTGGGTGATTACTGACTTCAGAAGGGCCTGCATTTGGGTTTACTGGTGCAAGATGAGGCTGGACGGGCCTGGTGCCTGTCTTCTTAGGAGGAAGGTGATCAGCCAGGTAGCAGGCAGATGATACTTTAAGGTGTTGTCTCAGATCTCATTTAAGGAGGAAAGCAACAATTGGTTGGGTTTGTTGATGCCTGCATTAACTAATTTTTCTTCACTGAGCACTCATTATGCACCTGGTATACACTTTAGACAATTTATCAGAACAGTTTTGGGGTCAGATTGCTTGGACTCAAATACTGGCCCTATAGCTTATTAGTATGTAACCTTGGTCAAATGACTTAAAACCTCTACTTCTCAATTTTCTCAGTGTAAATGAGGCATAATAGGGTTAAGCATAATAAATGATAGATAATAGGGTAACAGTGAGGATTACATTATGAATGAATACATGTAAAGAATGCTTAGAACAGCACCTGCTACATATAAATGACAACTGTTTTTGTAACTGACTCTATTTTCATGGACTGCAGATGCACAAGCACACAGACACACATACACATGCATATACACAAAAGAAATGTCAAGGAAGTGGCCAACACAAAAACCATATGAAATTTTTTTAATATTCATTAGTTGAGTATATAGTACACGCCAACCCCCACGCTAGGAATGACTGCAGTAATGAACAGTATATGCCCTTGAGGAGGAGAGTCTAGTGGAGAAGTCACAGATGATACAAGCAATACAAGACATTCAATATGGCAGACAGTTGTAATAATAACACAATGAGAAGAATGATAAAGCCCTCTGGGGAGAGAGAAGGAAATATTAAACTGAGACTTGGAAAATGATGAGTTTTCTAGTTGGCTGGGGAAGGAGAGAATTTCAGGCAGAATGAAGCAAGGTTTAAAGTTAACCTAGAGGATTCCAATTCTAGCATGACAGTGTGAGTGGCTCTGTGGACCCACTTCCCTGGAAGATTGGTGAAAATTACTTTTTTTTTTTTAAAAAGATTTTATTTATTTATTTGAGAGAGAGAGAATGGGAGACAGCACATGAGAGGGGGGAGGGTCAGAGGGAGAAGCAGACTCCCTGCCAAGCAGGGAGCCTGATGCAGGACTCCGATCCAGGGACTCCAGGATCATGACCTGAGCCGAAGGCAGTCGCTTAACCAACTGAGCCACACAGGCGCCTGAAAATTACTCTTTAATAAAATTTAAGCCTCTGTAAATGGTCCATACACCAAATAAAGAAATAGTTATTCAAGAAATTCTACTAACACTAAGTAAGAAAAGTGAGAGTCAGTGGTATCTGAACTTAGCCTCATGTCCTTGCTCCCTTCATTCAGCTCAGTAAGACGGAAATTCCACTCCAGACTGCAACAGTCAAGAACACAGGCTTCCTTCTCTTCCCAGCTCCCAGTCAGAGGGCTATCCTCCTGGAAGGAACAGTACATCAGCATTTCTCATCTGGCCCCCAGATACCTGTTGCTGAGGCTAGGTTCTAGTGAAGTGCAGCTGAGAGGTGGGGGATCCCTTCTTCTGCCCAGCCCTGCTGGTGGGACAGAGGCTCCACCTTGAGCATAGCACTGCTGAGAATACTGGGGTCCTGAGCACACCTCATGTGGTGGGGGAGGGGGTTCCACAGTGGGAGAGGCAAACCAAGGAGACCGGGGTCCTCCAGAGCACCCCTCTCCTGAAACAGGGGTGCCACTCAGAGAGAAGTACACCAATATCTATCCCCAGTACCATAGTTTCTAGATCAGAGATGTTATCTGGGAGAGAGAAGTAGACCAGACCAAAAAGGGCTCTTAATCTCTTCCCAAAGCAACCAAGTCCATTTACAACAGAGTGTGAAGTTCAAGCCTAAGGGTGTTTTCAAAAAAACAGTACAGGTGGTGAAGGGCTACTGGACTCCACTGGGCTATTAATGGATTCATTGGAGATACAGGCTAACCTATAGGCCAGCTAAGTTTCTAGAGAGAAAAAAGGAAAAGACAAGTGGGAGGATTTTTTCATTATAAATCTCAAATACTGACCTCAGGAAGCATCCCTTCAAAAAACCAGGTTTATGGTATCAGTGTGTGGAGCAACTTATGCCCCAGGGCATTGCTGAAGACTGCATAAATAGAACAATGACTGGAATTTAAGATTTAGTGTGGTCAAGGAAAGCAACAACCGAAAAGAGCTCTGTCAAAAGCACTGTCATTCTAGTGTGACTCTGGGCTTATCCCAGGCTGCCCTCTCTGAGAATCAACATCATTCATGGCAACAGGGAGGGGAATAAACTTAATCGAAATAATCAAGCCAGTCACTCAACTGGTTAAGTGAGCAAACAACAACAACAAATAGTCTTTTCAACTAGTGGTTGAAATAGTGCTTGGATAATTGGGTAGCCATGTGCAAAAGAATGAAGTGTGAGTTACCTCACACCATACACAAAAGTGAACTCAAAATGGATCAAAGATCTACATCTAAGAGCTAATACTATAAAACTTTTAGAAGAAAACATAGGGGTAAATCTTCACGACCTTGAATTTGGCAATGGACTTTTTAGACATGATGCCAAAAGCACAAGCAACAAAAGAAAAACTAAATGAAAAAAACCTTTTGTGAAAGTGAAGAAACAAAACACAGAATGAAAAAAAATTTGCAAATCCTATATCTGAAAAAGAACCTTTATCTAAAAATATAGAGTAAACAATCCTGAAATTTGTATAGAATCACAAAAGAACCCAAAAAGGCAAAGCAATCTTGAAAAAGAAAAGCAAAGCTGGAGGCATCACAATTCCAGATTTCAAGCCATATTACAAAGCTATAGTGATTAAGACAATATGGTACTTGCTCAAAAACAGACACACAGAACAGAACAGAAAACCCAGAAATGAACCCACAACTATATGGTCAATTAATCTTCAACAAAGCGGGAAAGAACACCCAGTGGGAAAAAGACAGTCTCTTCAATAAATGGTGCTGGGAAAACTGGATAGCAACATGCAGAAGAAAGAAACTGGACCACTGTCTGACACCATATTCACAGATAAATTTAAAATGGATGGAAGACCTAAATGTGAGACCTGAAACCATAAAAATCCTAGAGGAGAACACAGGCAGTAATCTCTTTGACATCGGCCATAGCAACTTTTTTCTAGATAGGTCTCCTGATGCAAGAGAAACAAAAACAAAAATAAACTATTGGGACTACCTCAAATAAAATGCTTCTGCACAGCAAAGGAAGCAATCAACACAACTAAAAGGCAACCTACAGAATGGGAGAAGATATTTGCAAATGACATATCCGATAAAGGATTAGTATCCAAAATATATAAATACAAAATATAAAAATCAACACCCAAAAGACAAGTAATCCGATTAAAAATGGTCAGAAGACATGAACAGACATTTCTCCAAAGAAGACATCCAGATGGCCAAAAGACATATGAAAAGATTATTCTTTTTATATAAAATGACCAGAATAGGCAAATCTATAGAGATAAAGAGCAGATTAGTGGTTGCTTATGGCTGGGGGGGAGGTGGGAGGTTGGGGAGGTGATAGCTACAGAGTATGAGATTTCTTGAGGTGATAAAACTATTCTAACATTGACTACAGTATGGATGCACACATCCCTGAATAGACTAAAAACTATTTAATTATACGTTTTAAATGGGTGAGTTGTGTGCTGTGTGACTTCTCAACATAGCTGTTATTAAAATTTTTTGAGGGATATAAAAAAATGGAACCTAGAAGATAAAATAACCACTAATATTTCCTAAGTGTGTGTTTTGTGCTGTGCACTGTGCCATCTGGAAAAAGTTTATGAGGTACTTACTATGCACCAGGCACTTCTCTAAATGCTGAGATACACTGAACTAAACAAATTTCCTGCCCTGATGCAACTTACTTTTGAGTGGAGAGAAGTAGGCAATAAATACATCCATACTAAGTAGTGGTAAATGTCAGTAAGAAAAACAAAGCATGGTAAACATACAGAAAATGGGGGGAGGCTGCCATTTAAAGGGGTTGGGCCAGGGGAAGTTTCTCTCATAATCAGAGCTGAAAGAAGCTGGGCCCAGGAAGGAGAAGCTCAGAGCAGTAGGATCAGCTGAGTGTCAAGGCTTTAAGATGGAGATACACTTGAAGCTTGACATATTACAAAGAGCAAAAAGAGGGCAATGTAGCCGGGGTGAGGTGAGTGAGGAGGACAATGGTAGGAGAGCATCAGCGAGGAAGGCGGGGCTTGCAAACTGCAGTAGGATATTAAGAATACTTAGTGCTAAAAAAAGAATACTTAGTGCTAGGGTCTTTCTCACTCCTATGGACAGACCTGTCCTTAACCCCCTGGCAACACATCAAGGGCACCATCCAAGGGTCCCAACGTGCGAGTTGGGCGACCACAGTCTAGTCCAACATTTTTCAAAATGTGGGCTGCATACTATTCATGGTGACATATTAATTTAGGAGGTTGAAATCAGCATTTTTTCTGGAGGGGAATTAAACAGATTGGAATAGAATGAGGGAAAATATCCTGGTATAATTGTTGTGTGTGTGTGAGCATGTGTGCACGCACATGTGTGTGTATGTGCATCTGTGCCGTGCACGGATTGTGATATAAAATGTGTTTCTCCCCAAGGATCATGTCGAAATATTTGAACCTGACTCCAGCCCATTCCTGGCTCCTTGGAGCACATGCAAACCTGCACCAAAAGTCACCTTGGCTATTGATTTGTATGTAGCCTCCTATGCTGCCAACAATTTAATTGATTCAAAAGATGAACTTGCCTGCAGCTATGAAAAGAAAAAGGTCTTCTGTGTTAATTGAGACGTTTACTTTAAGCAAGGCAGAAAACCCACTGTGTGTGTTCGCATTGTAATGAGTGTTTCCTTCCTTGCTTTGTTCAGTCACCATGATCCCGGTCTGCAGAAGAGCCCCAAGACCAAGCCAACAACATCCCTCTGGGTCTAGATACCACAGGTAGGGGAGGGGCTGGTGACTCCCTCTCAGAAAAGTGCTAGGACCCTCAAAAGTGGAGTGTCGGGTGTCAGACATGTATAAACTCCAATCCTGATGCTAACTCCCAACCATGTGACCCTGGACCCATGAAATCCCTCTCTGGAGCCTTGGTGTCTTCATCTGCAGAAAGAGATGATCATTGTACCAACCTGATAGGATTGCTGTGGGTGAATAATCATGGTGGTCTATACCTGATACAGCGCTTATGGTGACTATGGATATTAACACAGGTAATCCTCACTACAACTCTGGGAGATGAAGTATCTATTTTCCCCACTTGACAGTGAGAAAACTGAAGGTAAAATGTTCAGTAACTTGCCCAAGGTCCCCCAGTGGGTATACTATGAGGGCTGGGCTTCCGACACACTCTCTGCTCAGTTTTAACAATGGCTGTTTAATGAAAAAAAGTTCAGAGCCACTAGAGAAAATAATCTCTAAGAAGATTATGCTCATCTTTAAGGCTGCTCACCAAGGACTTTGGGTTCTCTTTCTAGGCCCATAGTAGGATTATTTTTCTCCACCCTCTTGAATTTAGATATTTGCTTGCTTTAGCTAATAAAATATGAGTGGAAGTGATATGTGCCACTTCTGGGCAGAAGGTTTAAAAGAGAGCATGCAACTCAGCATGTTTCTCTTCTTCATGTTGTGATGATCATGAACACGTATCAACGTGGACCTCCATTAACCTATTTTTCTGAAAAGTTAGGACAAGCAAAAACCTCGAAGCCAATATGCCTTGGTCACACTAACGTGAATGGGAAATGAAGTCTGGCTAGGTTAAGACTCTGCATACTTGGGGATATCTGTTACTACAGCAACACCTAGCCCATTTTGACTGACACAGGCCCTTCCCAATCTGATGTAGCGTAGCCACCATTCATTGAGCTCTGTGTGCCCGATGAAGTGCTAACCACTTTACCTACTACAGCTCATTTACCCCTGATCACAACGCCACACAGAATTCCTATTAGCATACCCATTCACAGATGAGGAAATCGGGACTCCGAGAGGTTAGTTAAGTGTCTTGCCCTACTTTACAAAGCTCAAAAGGGACCCGAACGTAGATCACAAATAATAATCGCCTCCACCACTCACGGGAACTGAACCAGCAGAGTACCGGAGCCAACTGGTACGTTTGTCAGAGCAGATTCTGGGCATCTCTTCCCACATTCACACCCAGCAAGGTTACACTGGTTACCCTGAAATCCACCATGGTGGGAGGATTTACACCATGGAAATTGACAAATACTACAAATCAGGGCTTTTTTTTTTTTTTTAACAGAAGAGCCAATTTACCACTATACACAGATTGGCCCCAATTATCCGAGTTGGCCATGCTGAGTTCTAATACATTAAACCGGCCCAGGGAAATTCCTAGGAGCTCCTGCAGGACCCTTTGGGATTCCCAAAAGTGTTTTTAGCTGATAACAAAGACTCTGTAGTGAGACTAGCACAAAGCAGGGGCATGGCAAGTTGAACTGTTAAGAGCAAGAAGAGAGAAGGTGGTCTACGGGGTAGCTAAAATAACAGGCTGTGAGAGCAAGAAGAAGAAAAAAACAAAACAAAACAAAACAAACAAACTCTGGTGGAGGAAAGAAAGGCCTTCCAGTCAGGAAAATAGAGTCTTTAATCTGTGGAACACACATTTTGTTAAGTCTGCATAATTCATGAAACACAAGAACATCCTGAGGACAGCTGAAGTTCAGGGCAGAAGATCAAGTTG
The DNA here is from genome assembly GCF_054177405.1 of Leptonychotes weddellii. Classification (NCBI taxonomy): domain Eukaryota; kingdom Metazoa; phylum Chordata; class Mammalia; order Carnivora; family Phocidae; genus Leptonychotes; species Leptonychotes weddellii. The sequence goes on from NC_138381.1 coordinate 68,563,768, forward strand.
ACAAGATTGGCTTTGGGGTAAAACATGCGGGCGGAGGGGTGGGGGCTGGCTGCTGGAACTGACCTATATTTCCCTGTGTTTACACCTCAGCAGGAGCTGTCTCTGCGCATCCATCATCCCAACCAGGCTTTACCCGCAGCCTGGTTCTCCCCAGGGGCGGGGGCCCTGGGGAGCATGGAAGGAACCATAAGGATGACTATCGTGTTGGGTTCTGGTGGCTGTTGCCACATATCCAGACTACCGTATTAGTTCTTGGGACAACAGTGACAGTAAGTCTGCCACTTACAGGTGTGGGGTAGCCTTGGGCAAGTGATCTTATCTCTCTAAGCCTCAGTTTGTTCTTTTGTGAAGTGGGGCTGGTAAGAGCTCTTATTTCATAGGGCTGTCATGCACAATGCCTGGCACCTAGTAAGGGCTTAATAATGGTAGCCATTAATGTTTATGACTACAGGAAAGAAGAAGAAGAAGAATAGGAATAATAATTATAATATTAAACAGTGCCAGATACTATTCTGAGAGCTTTGCTTAAAATAAATTCTTTAATCCTCAGAGCGAGCTTATGAGATGGGTACTATTAGGGTCTAATAGTACTAAGGCAGGAGAGGAAGCATTTGCCCGGGTTACAGTAAGTGGTGGGGCCAACCAGTTAATGAGCCCCTGCTAAGCACCAAGGCGCTTATAAACATTCTCTCTCATCCTCACCTGCACGGCTTGGACAGGTATGTTTGTTTCTATTTTAAAGATGAGAAACTGAGGCTTGAGGAGTCAAATCAGCTAACCTCAGGTCACTGAGCTAATAAGCAGCCAAGTGGGAATTCAAGACTAGGTCTGTTTATCTCTAAGTCCTGGTTCATTCAACCATCTTCATTCTCAGAAAGAAAAGCAGTCACCCTCATTAAGGCTAATTAACATGTATTTGGCATTTTAGATATGCAAGACAATAAGCTCTTCACAGGCATGCTCTTATCACAACAGCTGCAGGAGGTAGGTATTTGTCCCCACTTGACAGAGTAGACAACTGAGGCACAGAGAGGTTGACCATGCATCCAAGGCCACACAGCTAGAAAGTGGCAGAGCTGGGATATGAACCCAACCATTCTAACTCCAGAGCCTCCTTGGCTTAAGTTCTGTTGAGCAATATAATATCTATGCAACAAATATCCTTGACCTGTGTTAAAGAAAAAACTATTCCTAATATTTGTAAAGAATGGTAAGGCAGACTTTATTTGGGGGCAGGGGGGAACTATTGTCATAGATATAGGGACCACTGCAGTGGAATTTTATAGTAGGGAAGAGAGAGGAAAAGTGGGACTTTCTAGTCAAGGAGCAGCTCAGTGGAGGGAAAACTACTAGGGGGGAGGATTCTGGCTAAACCCACCGATTAGAATTCTTGCTGGACGCAGGCCACGATGATGAGACACCACCTGGGGGATGGTGGAGGATGAGGCACCCAATCAGACAGCCAGGGTGATCTGATCTGAGACCAAGGTGGCTAAACCAACAGAGCAGGGTTCTTGCTAAATGTGGAGAGGAACACAGAAGTCCAAAAGCCGGGGCCTACCTGAGAAGAGAGTTCAGAGAGTTTGAACATAGTCTGGTCAAGGAGAGAAATTTATTCTCTCACAGCTCTGAAGGCTAGAAATCTGAAATCGAGGTGTTGGGAGGGCCACACTCCCTCAAAGCTGCAAGGGAGAGTCCTCATTTGTCTCTTCTGGCTTCCGGTGCTCCAGGCATTCCTTGGCTGCCCTTGGCTTGTGGCTACATCACTCCAACTTCTGCTCTGTCTTCACATGGTCTCCTTCCCTGTGTTTCTTCTCCTCTTCTTGCAAGGACACCATTCACTGGATTTAGGGCCCCACCTAATCCAGTATGCTCTCATTGAACTAATTACATCTGCAAAGACCCTATTTCCAAATAAGGTCACATTCGGAAGTTTCCAGGTAGACATGAATTTTGCAGGGACCAGGACTGCAGGCTTGTATGATCCAGGAAAGTTTCCAAAAGAAAGTGGTCCTTGAGGTTGGCTCCTGCTTGCATAGGCAGATACTCCACTTCAGAAGACCTGCTTGAGCCAACACCCAAAGGTGGGGAGCCAGTGACCCCTTTAAAGCTTCCCTGGGGGGGTTCAAGCTTAACCTCTTTCTCAAGGCCCTCACGACCTCTCCCATTTGTTTGCCCCACCTAAAACGATCTGGTAGCAGAAGAGAAATACTCAACACTTTTAAACAGAACCCACCAGCTAATAAAACTGAAAGCAATAATCTGTCACTTTGAAAGTATGAACCAACATGTTTCTCGAGAAGCTTTCTATTCTAGTAATAACACTGGACTAGTAAACTGCTTGCTTCTCTCTCTCTCTCCCTCATCTGTGCATTTCCAAATAATGAATGTCAAGTCATCTTTGGGAGTATTAAGTATCCAGGTGGCCAGTGCAATTGGAGAGCAGGTATATTATTCATTCCTAAAGGCAAGGGAAAAAATGAAACCCAAAGCAATGGAGAAGATGGAATCAGAGACCTGGGGGTTCAAGCACTGCCTTCATCACTTACTGACTTCTGCCTCTCTGACCTCTTGAGCCTCAATTTCCTCATGAGAAAAATGAGGATAATCAACACATCTCCCTCTCTGGTTCATTTTGAGATTAAGTGCCTGGCAAAGAGTGAGCACCGGTAATCTTCTTAAACATTTTTGGATAATCATAGGTTGCTCTTGTAGTTCTGAAACAATATATTTGTATTATAATATAAAGCAAATAGGCAGCTTATTTCGTGTCATTACGAGTCAAGTTTTCAGTTTAAAAGAAATACAAATATAAAATAAAAATAAAAAACAATGTATCCTCAGTTTGAATTAGAAGTATCAGTATGAACTCATGATGTAGTTTCTCCTAAAAGACATGCATTTCCTAACTGCTCTCTTAAAATGCGTAGAAGCAGTAGCTAACCCAGGAGCAATGAGCACTTCTAGCATCTAGACTATGGTCTTAAATATCATTTTCCTATTCAAAGAAATCCAAACTCCTTAGAGAAATGGCTGATTCCTTGCCTTGGGCAGAAAATACACAAGATAAGCAAGAAAGTGTTATCATACCAAAGGGTAAAAAATGCTGTTGATATATTAGGGTCATTTCCAAAGGACTCAAGAGCCAACCTGAATAGTCTCCCACTAGCCAAAGACGAGATAATTTGAGCATCAATAATAAGGATGCAATGGAGCTAGCTAAGTTCATCAAATATGTTGAAGATCTATAAATTCATACTGGTAGAAACAACTAATTCAGTTATTTCATTTAATCCTCACTTCAATGCCTATGAAGGAAGATCTAATTAGCCTCTTTGTCACAGAGGAAACTGAGGCTAAGAGTGGTAAAGTCTCCCACCCAAAATCACACAGCTTATAAGACGGGGAGCTGGAATGCCAGCCAGTTCCATGACCTTGCAAAACTGCAGAAAGTATTCAATAAAGGAACTTTCCCTCCACCACCCCAACCACATCAAGGCTATGGGAAGGCAGAGGATGAGAACTATCAATGTTTCATCCCGCTGTCCCTGCTTACAAGCAATAGATGTTGGCCGTTGAGTGTGTAGCATGACATACATGTAAAATGATAAAGATAAACCAATTATAACCTTTCACTCTCATGAAAATCCATGACAGCCATAAAATGGTCTTTGGTTTTAGGGTGGTAGCTGGCAAGACATTTCTAAGGTACTTCCTGATTCATGTCTGTACCTTCCTGCCACTGAGACCAAAGTGTTTTCTTAAAGAGTGGTCTGGGGACCATTTTTTACCTATCACCCTAGTTACTGTTTAAAAATGCAGATTCATGGGCCCCATGTCAGATTAAATCCATCTCTGGTGGGCAGTATTTTAGACAACTTCCCTGGGAGGGATGTCACAACATTAAAATTTGAGAGGCACTGCCCAGCATCCCCCTACTCTCATGGGAGATACCCTCCTTCGGGGCCTCCCTGCCTCCATCTTCCCCCATTCAATCTACTCTGCACTACAGCCAGAGAGATCTTTCTGGAAGACAAATCTGAAGTGGCAGTCCTCTTAAAACCTTCCAATGGCCTTCCAGGGTCCTCAGGATAGAGTCCAAATATTTTATCTCATTAATGCTCTCCAGTCTTGTTGGCCACTGCTCCCACCACTCCTACCACCCACTGTGCACCCCCATCTTACCCTTCTCCACATTCACTCATGCATCTCCTTCTCTTCCAGAATGCCTCTGCCTGCCACCCACTCCAATGCTACCCCATCCACTTCTCCAAAATCCTACTCATCCTTCAAACACCCTTCTGGATTCACCTGCACTTGGCCTTCCTTGGTGCTTCTGGCTAAGTTAAGTCACCCCTTCTGATCCCATTATCTCTCTCTTACCACACAGTTCAAGATACTCACTAACTGGCAGGTTATGTGCCCGTCACCAACCTCCCTGTGCATCCCTAGAAAACAGAGACTATGTTATTTTCACCACTGTGTCTCTATCACTTGGCACAGTTCCTGACACACTGCAGGCTCATAGGGCTTATTAAATAAATGAGTAAGTTAATGAATGAATGGCATCTCCCTCCTCATCCTCACTCCACCACAATACACATCTTGGCCCACCTGTCCTCTCCCATCCTCTGAACTCTTCCTATCCTCCTGCACTCCCTAATCAATACCAATTTTTTGCATGCTGCCTATTGGGTCAGGGTTGTGATCTTGGCAAAGGAGGTGAGGGGTGGGTGTTTTGCCTCAAAGATACCCCCTTTCACTTAAGTAACAACTTCCCTTTTTGTGACACTTGATAGTTTGCAAGCTCCTTCAATAAGTATGAGCTTCCTACAACAGCCGTGGAAGGCAGGCAAGGCTGATCTTGGTATCCCCATGATGGAGGTGAGTGTGTTTATGCAGATAATTCAGGGTGCCCGTTTTATCCATACCCTCTATCATGTTATATACTAGAAGCCTCCCTGCTTTTGACTAGGCCAGGGCTGTATGCTTGATTTCAGTGACCCAACCAGGTTCTCTCTTGAGAAGTTGAATCGACAAAGAAAGGATTTCCTTGAGGGTGGTTTTTCACATTTTTTAATCCTGTAAACTGAGCCAGTGTGCAGAGAAAAGCAGAGACAGATCACTAGGTGGCTTTGGAAAGAGAGAAAGAAAAAGACTAGTCAGAAGGTTTCAGATCTCTGTTCAGTGACTGAATGAAGTCTCTTGAAGAACCAGCTCTGAGAGCTGACTTTGGGTCTCAGGAGTACCTTTACTGTCCTTCCAATTAATCTCCCCTTACTAGAGTTCATTTGTGTAGGTTTCTGTTCCTTGCAAACACACAAGCCTTGACCCAGATGGAGATGTAAGCAGAAGGAAGAACACTGGGCTGGGAATCAGAAGACATTAGTGGCTTGGCCACCGAGTGACCACGAGACCTCCAGCAAAGCATTTCATCCCTTCAGACCTCAGTTCCCACTCCTATAAAGTGGTAGTAGTGATGATTCTTCTACCATACAGGATCAAATGAGTAGGACGTGTAGAAGCATTTTGTAGCTACATAATTATTAAGTGGGCCCCCTAACAGTAGGAGATTTGGGCATCATGATGGCGGACCAAAGGGAGAGCTACTAGGGAGAGCCTGAGTGTCATTTGACCAACAGTCACTTGGTACAAACAGCCTTCTGGGAATGAAGCCACCTGGGAATGAGGAGTACAATGGCCCTATCCAGAGGTCACCAGCTTCTAAGAGACACCAGGCTGGAGAGTAAGCCCTAGCCACTCCAAGGGGGAAGGAAGCATCACCCTCTGGTTCCACTAAAGCATCCATTTCTCCCTCTGTGTCTGTGAGCTCCAAGGGTAGGATGGTATCCATCTTGCACGGGGCCTGGCACACAGCAGGTGCTCATGGCTGGATGAATATCTCTGTTTTGCTCTGTCTCTACCTCTGTTTTAATGTCTCTCTCTTTCTCTGCACTGCATCTCTCTGCTTCTCCCTTCCCCACCTCACCTTCTTTCTCTCTTGTCTCTGTCTGCCTCCCCCTCTCTCTAGTCTCCCTCTGTCCTATGTGTTTGCCTCCATCTCTCCTGCATCCTCTCCTTCTCCTCCCCACCTCACCCCACACACTCACACCTGCCCCAAACCTCTCCCTCACACCGGCTCCCTTTGTCTTCATCCCTCTCCCGTTGCCTGGTAACGGCCCTCCCTGGCAGCCCCGTTGAAACCATAGCAACGGGCAGCCTAAGATGAGGGTATTCGGCTCCCTTTTGTCCCCTTGCATTGCACGTGGATGCTCCAATTACAGGTACTCAGGCGGCGATGTCTTTGTCCGCGGCCCATTCTCCACGCAGCTGGCTCCCGGGCCCAGAAGCTGTTGGGTGCTACCGCACAAAGAGTCTTTGTGCATCCTCGGTGCCCCCACCGTGCTGCACTCAAGGACACGGAGATCTTCAAACTCACGGCTCTGACACCCGCATAGCGGGCTGGTGGTGGGACAGGGGAGAGGGGAGGGGAGGGGAGGATGGAGTACATGCACTCACAGACATACTGACCCAATAGCCATGGGCCAGACAGCCAAGGAGGGCAGTGGCCCCGGCTGCCCACTGCTGGCTGTGTGCCCCTCTGGGCTCTGACCTTCCTTCTGTCCATTCTTCCAGTGCCTACCTAGGTCATCCTCAAGCCACAGAACTGGCGCACATTCTGTTCCCTCTAGCCCAGATCTTCCTTCTCTTTGCACTCTCAACTCCTACCCCACCTTCAGATGCCAGCTCCAGCACGCCTCTGGGGTGAAGCCTTCTGCACCCCCTCCACTGGCTACCACAGCCCCCTATGTTGTGTTGTACACGTGTGCAATTATATATATATATATATATATTTCTTGAGTGGCATATTAGTTTCCTAGGGCTACTGTAGCACATTACTACAAACCGGGTAGCTTCAAACAACAGACATTTATTGTTTCACGGTTCTGGAGGGCAGGATTTTGAAATCAAGGTGCCGACAAGGCCATGTTCTCTAAAGGCTCTAGGGAGAATTCTTGCTTCTTCCTGGCTTCTGGTGGCTGCAAGCTTTCCTTGCCATTCCTTGGCTCCTAGACACTTGACCCTGATCTCTGTGTCCACTGTTAGATGGCAGTCTCCGTGTGTCTCTCTGTCCAAATTTCTCCCGTAAGGACAACAGTCATTGGATTAGGGACCATCCTAATCCAGAATGTCCTCATCCTATCTGCAAAGAATCTATCTCCAAATAAGGTCACATTCTGAGGTTCAAGGTGAACATGAATTTTTTTTTTTTGAGTGGGGGAGAGAGGGGGACACTATTCAAGCCAGTACAGATGATTATTTCTCCTCTGGATTTATAAGCCCTGTGACCTCAGCAAAGGCAGGTACTTTGTTCATCACTCTGGCTCCTGGGGCTCAGCACAGCGCCAGTCAGTGAAGAAATCAGTCGCTATTTCATGAGTGAATGAGCTAACAAGACTTGCTTCACCTGCATGAGCCTTAGCACTCCTTAAAAAGAAAACAGGAATCATAGCATCACTTCAAAGGTTCGATGAGGAGGAATCCACACCTGACATGTAGAGAATGCTCTCAAATTGGTAACCGTGCATTTTAGTTGCCTGTGACTGTTATGACCAATTATCACAGAGATCAGAATCAAGGTGTCAGCGGGGCCATCCTCCAAAGGCTCTAGGGAAGAATCTTTCCTTGCCTCTTTCATCTTCTGGTGGCAATGGACATTCTTTGGCTGTGGCTGTTATCACTCCATCTTCACATGGACTTCTCCCCTGTTCTGTGTCTTCTAGGGACACTGGTGGTTAGATCTAGGGCCCACCCAGAAAATCCAGGATGATCTCATCTTGAGATCCTTATTTACATCTGCAAAGATCTTTTTTTTCCAAAGTCACATTCACTGGTTCCAAGAATTTGATGAGGACATATCTGTGGGGGCGGGGAGCGGCACACCATTCCACCCACTATACCATGCTTATTTTTTTCTGTAATTAAAGTCCAAGATCTGGTTGCTGACAATTTATATTCAATCAGCATTTATGAAGACCAAGTAGTTACTAGTTCTGGAATCTACTCATTTTTATTTAATTTTTACAATGACCCTGAGAAGGTAGAATGTGTTCCTCCCATTTTTAAGTTGAGGCAAAAGAGGCAGAAGGGGTGAAGTGATTATCCCCTGATGTCCAAACCTAGGAATAGGGCAGAGTCCCCAAATACACCCTAGTCTCCCTCACTGCCAGTGTGTGCATAAGCCATTATCCTGCTGACCCCTTTATTTTCCTGCCTTCACTGGCTGGGTCCACTCATCCACCAGGTTCCTTCCCCCTGGATGTCTCTTCTTCAAGAGGACTTCTCTAACCCTCAGGTTGTGTTAGGATCCCTCTTTTGGCTTCCAAGACATCCTCTGTAATTTGGTTTCTATTTTTGTCTCCTTCCTCTGAAGGATGAAGTCCTTAAGGATAAGGACTGAGCCCAGTTCAATGTTGCACCATCATAGTTTACCACGGAGCCAGTCATTTGAGCAAGAGCTCCATAAATATTTATTGAAGTGAAATTATAGGTGTAATATTATTGCCACAGACTTACTCAACTGAACCCTATTAATATGTTACATTGTTATGATCACTTGTTCAATTGAGACCTCAGTCCCATATAAATCCTGGCTTTGAGAAGGCTAGTGGATCTTTATTCCTAGGATTCAAATAATTGCAGTTTTAAGACTGGGTAACTGGTAAAATGTTAGTGCCATTAATAGAAATCCAGAGAATCAATAGGGTAGACCAATGCTTATCAAACATTCATGGGCACACAAGTCACCCGGGCCTTGTTAAAAATGCACATCCTGATTCAGTTGGTCTGAATCAGTGGCAGGACTTGAGATGCTGTATCCACACGCTCTCTGATGATGCCACTGTGGCTAGCCCTGGGGCAGCCTGGAGAAGCAAGGATGCAGCTCATCGGAGCAGGAGTCAAAGACAATGAGTGAGATTTGCAATGCTGAGTTTGGGTTGCTGAAGTGATTCTCAAATAAATATTTCAATGGGGTGGTTGTAAACACAGGGCCAGGACTTGGAGAGAGAAGTGGCAGCCACACCTTCTGATACAGCATGCCACATGACATTGGTGAGCTTGTGTATGGGCCAGGAAGAAAACAAAGATCTTGGGGAAATATCCACATTTGGGAGAAGGAAAGAGAAACAGAGAAGGAGAAGGAGAGACTTGGAGGAGTTGGGGAGAGAGAGAAACCAGGACGGTGCAGAATCATAGGACAGCCAGCTGCTACAGAGGACATGGACGATGAGCCAAGAACCTGCTAATGGAACTTATGACCTTCACTGGTGACCTTGAAATAAAGGTGTTACTAGAGTCCAGGGGTGTGTAGCAGATGCCTGATCCCAACCCCATGTGCCCTTGGCCCACCTGAATTCATCCGCAGCTGCAGCCAATGAGTTTCCCACGTACGAGCTTCCCACCTTGAGGGTCTATGTCAGTCTGTCCTCAACTTGAGGACTTCTTCCAGCAGCAGAGGACCTTGCTTGGCCTTAGGCAGACTCAACCCAAATGTGTAAGGGAGTTAAGACGCAGGGGGCAGAGGGGCAACTGTTAACCAATCCAGTGTCGGAGTGGATAAATACCCCAGTTCCTTAGTTCTCTGTGGTTCGGAGGCACGGTTTCTCAGTAGAATGAAGCTCCACTGGCCCACAGCAGGAATCTCCTCAATAACACACCTCTCCTTGGCTTTTCTCCCTTCCCTATCTCACCCCTGCATTCCCTCACCTAAGTCCTTGTTTCAGGTCTGCTCTGAGGAGGGAAAACTCACACTAATATGGGTTAGTAGCCATCCTATAAGGGACGAAGTGCAAATGGCAAATACAAAGACCAAGTGCATTATCACAAGACATGGAAGGAGTTTTAAGCCAGTCTTGCAAATAGGCCCTCACATCCACTAGCCCAGGCAAGTAAAGGAACTGAGCCAGGCAAGTGCTCTTGTGATTAGATTCACTGATTTCTCCTGGGAGAGGGAAAGCCTTTGGGGGCAGCTCCAAAGGAGCACCCCTCCCCACAGCATCAGCACCACCAACAACCCCCTTTAACACAGGAGGGCAGACACTGTCCTGGGAAATCGGCAAAGTTTGAGGAAGAGGGTAAAGTTTGCCTCGCTCGGTTCACCTCCCTGAAGAGACTCTCTAGGTGCGGCTGCGATATATAACACACAAGCACAACTGATAAAACTGATTGTAAAGCACTTTGCAGATCCAAAGTGCCACATAAATGCTAAATAAGAAAATTAATCTTCGCTACAAAGAACTCACGTTGTGAAACTGGAATGGGTTTGAGACAGTGCCAGGGGAAAGGGAGTGTGTGCCATCTCCCCTCCCCTCTTTGCCTTAACTCTCCCCCTGCCCCACCAGTGTATGCCTATGCACTCCTCAGCAGCATGCAGAGCTCCCACGTGCACCCCTGACACACACACACACCCCAGTACATATACCCCCCCCACAGCAACCCATATGCAGAGACAGTTTCATAGCCATGCCTCTACACTCAGAGGCAACTGACCCACATAACCCACACCCATACTCATCACCCCACATATGTGCACCCAGAGATGCCCTCAGAACCAAGCATACACACCTAGACACACACATATACATACATCCACAAGGGTTCACGCACATGCACTGTTTCTCACACACATCCCATCTTCTAAAGCGCCCCCCCCAGAAACTTCTTACACAGGTAGCCACAAATTCATCCCAAGGCCCTCTCACACATGAAGCACCCCCTTTCATGCGTTACTGTCACATGGTCTTACACATGGCCTCCATACATGTTGCAGGATCTCATATCAGTGCGTGAAATTCTTCACGCCCTCCCTGCATTAAAACCGCACATCCAAGCCCTTTGTCACATGACTTCCTCTTACTGCGGACTTAGTTTCTCTCCACTGATGGTGGACTTGGCCACATGATTTGCTTTGGCCCACGGAATGTTAGCAGATGTGAACAGAAAGGTTTGGATGTGCTCATGAACCTTGGATTGTTCCCTTGGTCTCCAGGATCTGCCAGGAGCAGAGCGTGATGATGACGATGAACGTGGAGCGGATATGAACTTCACGTGCACTGGTAGCTCGGCCCAGCTGGATCCACAGCCCAAAGTAGAGCTATTCAGCTGAGTCGAGTCTAGATCAGCCACATCGTAGTTGGCCCACAGACCTGTAAGACTCAGACTACACTAGAGGTTGGAACACTGTAGCCCAGGGCCCAACCAGACCTATGCCTGTTTTTGCAAATAAAGGTTTATTAGAAGACAGCCATGCCGACTCCTTTATGTATTATCTATGCTGCTTTCGCCTTACAAAGGTAAAGTTGAACAGTTGCAACAGACACTGTATGGTCAACAAAGCCAAAAATATATACCATCTGTCCCTTTACAGAAAAAGTTCTCCAATGCCTGGAATAGATGCAAGTTGTTGTAAGGCACTGAGTTTTGGCACTTAGTTTGGTCCACAGCATTACTGTGGCAGTAGCTGATTAATTCAAGTGAAAAAATATAAACACTTCAGATATCTTCTCCCACCCATTGAGTTTTGTTCCCATGTACCTATGGGCACCCATGTTTCATCTCACAAACTTACCCGTAGGCATGGTCAGACACAAACACTTCCATGATCTGCACATACACAGGTGCCCACACACACTTCCATACACAGATCCACATACAGACTTACATATTAAGTGCACACACACACACACACACACACACCCCTAAGATATTCCCACACAAAGGCACACATAGAATGCTCCCGCATCACTCAGGCATTGCTCCACATGCCACTCATATATCCACATGCCCACATACCTCCACATGAAAATGAACACATGGGCATTTGTATATGCTTTTTGGTCCCACTTCAGCTTTCTTGTCTGTTAAAAAAAACTTAAATAGTCCAGTAAGTCCAGGGTCTTCCATAGAAATTCTTTGAGCTACCGGGGGCACCTCGGTGGCTCAGTCCACTAAGCATCCAACTCTTGGTTTCAGCTCAGGTCATGCTCTCAGGGTCATGGGGTGGGTCCCGCGTCAGGCTCTGCACTCAGCACGAGTCTGCTTGGGATCTCTCTCTCCCTTTCCCTCTGCCCCTCCCCCTGCTCTCTCTCTAAATAAATAAAATCTTCTAAAAAACGAATTCGTTAGGCTACCAAAAAGTGTTCTTGCAAGCCTAGATCTCAAAAAACTAAGAGCCTTGGCTCTGAGGGCCATAAGAACCCTCCCCAGGAAGAAGGAAGTAGGCTATCTAAGATTTTGTACCCGATGGTAGCCATGATTCCAATTTCTGATATTGTTGAGAGCAGAAAAAGACACATGATCACCAAATGGACAGAGAGACCGCCTATTTGACAGACTGACTTCACTTTCTGCCCCAAATAGCCCCTCTGTCCCCAGGTTTTCTTCCTTTGAGCACCTTCGGTTCACTCTTTATGTCCCTTGTCTGGTCCTCATTGCTATACTGTGGCAGCTCTTACAGTCTTACGCTGCTACATAGTTGCTATGGACTGAATTATGTCCCTCCAAAATTCTGGTGTTGAAGCCCTAACACCCAGTGTGATGGTATTTGGAGGTGGGGCCTGTGGGAGGTTAAGATGAGATCATGAGGGTGGGGCTCTCATGATGGGATGAATTCCCTTATAAGGAGAGACACCAGAGAGCATGTTCTGAACCCCACCCCCATGCGTACCCTGCAAGATGCTAATCATCTACAAGCCAGGAAGAGAGCCTTAGCCAGGAACCAACCTTGCTGGTACCCTAATCCTAGACTTCCAGCCTCCAGAACAGTGAGATGTCTGTTGTTTAAGCCACCCATCTATGGTACTTGTTATGGTAGCCCAAGCAGACTAAGACAGTGGTATTCCCCACGGCTATGTGCCGCTTAAGAGTGAGGTCCATGAGGCAGAGATTTCTGTTTGTTTATTCCTGGAGCCCTAGCATGTAGGGGAGTGTCTGGCACATCCTAGGTGCCACAGAAAGACAGGTGAATAAATGAATGTGTGAACAAATGCAGGTATTGCTTCCATGGCAGGATTAAAAATATCTTGAGGACATGAGCTTTATCTCCTCTGTATTGCCCACTGAGCTTTTACAATTCACATAAATTGAAAGGAAAGAAAATGGCAAGAAAGGGGAAGAGTAATGGCAAAGAGAGATAGAAGGGAAGAAACTGAGAAGGACCACGGGGAGGCAATTTGAAGGAAAGAAGAGAGAAAATAGGAAGAAGAGAAGGAAATGAAGGACAAAATTTGAATTCTTCGCCTGTCTCCACCAGCTGTGTGACCTTGGATATGTTACTTAACCTCTCTGAAACTCCATTATTGTCTTCAGCAAAATGGGGGTGATAATAGTGGCTAACACGGGACTTTCTGAGGATAAAATGAGATGATATATTCAAAGCTCGCACTGCATGTAGAGTGGTAAGTGCTCCAAGAAGGCAGAGCGCAATGCGAATGATAATGAAGATGACCCTGCCCTTGTAGGCAATCAACAAAGGGAGGGGAAGGGGAGGAGGAAGAGAAAGGATGAAGAGCTGGCTGATTTGAAACCAGCCCTTTTGGTAGGAAATTCTGTGGCACCACCCGCCTCTGTGTGGCCTCATGTGCCCCCTGTTTGTGCCATTCCCCTAGACCAGTGGTGTTCAACTCCGGCTGCCCATTAGAATTTCCTGGGGAGCTTTTAAAATTCCTGATGCCCAAGCCACACTCCGGACCACAGCACCTGCACTTGAGAAAGGCTTGATAAATACTAGCCGTTGCCTGCCATGACTACCATGGGCATAGGGTCTCCCTCCTTTGAACAGCTGTTGAGGCAGAGAGGCTTCTTGCCCACAGGGCCCTCAGCACCCAATCCCCACCCCTCAGAAATCCACTGCTCAACTCCCAGCTCTCACACTGGCTTACATAAAATATAGCCCCTGAGTCTGCCCCTGCTTGTCAAGAACAAATAGAAAGTCAAACAGCAGATTTTCCACGAACAGAGAGCAGCCAGCTGACCCCCGACTGGCATCTGGATGCCCCCTCACCAGAGGCTCTCACAAAACTCTGAGAAATCACAGCCCAGACAGGCAGGGATGCCTGGAGCCTTGATAAATCACAGCATCTGGTGGGACCTTGGCCTGGGCTGAGGAGGGACGAATTTTGGCTCCGGATCACCTTCAACGCCCAATTATCACTTGACCGCGGAGGCCAGGTGGGAGGCCTGGTGTGGGGACCAGAGCAGCAGGGCAGGTAAGCACAGAGGGCTTTGGAGACAACCAGACCGAGGTTCCAACACCAGGACTGTCAATGTTTAGCTGAAAGACCCTGGGTAAGTGGCTTCACCTCGCTGAAGCTCCAGGTCCTCATCTGCAAAACTGGCATAATAAAATACCTCCCTTGTAGGATGGTTTTGAAGATGACAAGTGCTTGTCACTTAACACGAAGATGATAACTGGCCCCAATGCCTCACTGCACGAGTGTCAACATTTATGGATTTTCTTTAAATACCTGAAGGACCTGGACTTTTTCCCTGTCACATGCATTATCCTATTTTTTCCCCCTGTTCCTTCTCTTTTATTATGTAACAATTCTAAAACCAAACGTTCAATTCAGCTGTTTCTCACCACTTTTGTCTTGTTGCCATATAAACATATACAAATAAAATAAACCATTTTAAAGAAAAGAGAATTTCTTTTTTTCCTTTAAAGTTTCTTTGATAATGGAATTCCCATAAAGCTCTGAACTGTGCAAATGTATCCTATGTAATTTTTTGTGCATGAGCTATTTTTACACACACACACACACACACACAAATGTTTGCTGAAAGAAAATGCTATGCACTTGGTAATGCCCTCCATTCCTTATGAGAATTTGTCATTATAATATAATATATTCATCATTATATTATTATGCCCTCCGTCCCTTGTCCTAAGAATACACGTTTAATAAGTTTTACCACACTTAACCCCCCAAACTCCTAATGAAATTGTTACCATTTGGATTGCAGAGTTTTTTTTCTTTCTAAGTATTTTATTCAAGTATAACATATATTCAGAAAAGTGCACCTATAAATGCCTAAGTCAGTGAATTTTTCCAATGTGCTCACAGCAGGTCACCTGCACCTAGATCAGAGGCCCCCACAAGTCCCTCTCCAAGGCCAACTGCTATCCTGATTAGATTAGAACAGCCAGTTTGGCACTTTATATAAATGGCATCAGACAGTATTATTATAAGCAGAATAATGACACCTTGCCCCCAAGATGCCCATGTCCTAATCCCGAGAATCTCTGAATGTGTCACCTTCTATGGCAAAAGGGACTTTGTAGACATGATTAAGTTAAGGCCTTAGAGATGGGGAGATTATCCTGGATGTGTATCCCTGTTTTAAAGATGCAGCCCAGATGGATTAAATCTAAGACCAAAGGTCCCACATTAAGCAGCAGGGCTGGGATCTGGACGGAGACAACATTTAGAATCCGTACTTTGAACCACTGCTCCAGGTGGGAAGACTGAGGCTGTATAAGATGGCTCACTGAGCATGATCACACAGGTCAAATCTGCAGAGCTGGGATGTATATTGGACCTTGGCCTGCTGACTGATGGAGCTTCCTTGCTGAGCTGACATGCCACAGGCATTTCCTGCCTGGATCCATGATGCTGGAAGCCTCTGCTGATAACATGTTCTTCCCAGTCTGCCACTCTTGGGCCTGCTCCACGATGACAACTGCCTGAGCCACTCACCAGCCACAGGGCAGGCTCAGTTGACGCCTCAGTGTCCCTTGCTGTTCCCATACCCCTCAAGGGGAAAGGAAATGCCACCAGCTCTCTGTGGCTGTCTGAGGAAGGGTGTGGTCTCTAGGCCCCTTCACACTGGCTTCAGATAGTGATAACCAGGCAGAAGGGACTGTCAGCTGGATTTTCTGCGTGGCGTGTAGACTGTGGAATAGTTTAGCAGAGATAGGGCTCTACATTATGGTCACCTGGAAAAGTTCCTTCTGGAGCTCTTCTCCCAAGGAAACAAGGAGATTTAAGCTGACCACAGGGCTAAATGCAAAGCCAGGGTCCCCAAGGTCAGACAGGATTCATAGACTATACAGGCTGAAAGGGACATTTCACAAACTCCTTAACTCCCAAGATGAGGAAACTTAACACCTACATAATACTAGCTGGTTTTTATTGAGCACCTACTAGGCACTAGGTACTGTGCTAGATGCTTCAGCACTGTTTTCTCTATAATCCTCACTACAGTCTAGAGACACAGACCATTATTAGGCACCCTTTACTGAAAAAGGATGGAGCTCGGGAAGCCTTTCTCAGGGCTGAGTGGCCAGAATTGGGAACCAGAGCTTTCTGACCCTGGAGACAGGGTGCCCACCCACTACAGTTCACACCTTCCAGAGGGAAAGTTTCTTATCATCATTAAGAGAAGTCCTCTCCTATTCCCTGGATATTATATCTAGATGTGACACCTGGAGCCACAGCAGCCATTCTGTGACTTTGAGAGGAGCCAGGCTGTGGGCAATTCCATGAGCTTAGAGATGAAAAGAATCCAGGTTAGATGACATTGTTGAAATGCTGATTAACTCACCACAGAACCAGATGTCCTCCAGGATGCCTGTTAGGGAACATTATGGAAGTCTTTCTCGCTTAAGTACATTGAGTCAAGATTTTCTATTACTTGCAACCAGAAGCATCCTCACTAATATGATGAACCCTACATTCTGGTGTCAAACTGCATGGGTTCTCCTCCCCACTCTACCACCAATTAGCCATGCGACCCTGGCCAAGTCTCCTGACCCTTCTAAGCCTTGGTTCTCCCCCTCTGTATAATGTGGTGGGTAACAGTAATCCAGAGTCATAGTGGGGGTACAACAAAAGCAAAAACATCGAAGCACATTGCAAATAGGAAAACCTGAGGTATCGCTGGATGTTATTATTGTTGCTGATAGTATAGACTCAACAGGGCCAGAAGAAGCCTGGGGCACCCTGGGGGGCCCAGAGCCCGCCCTTGTTCCTGGCGAGGGACTCCAGGAAGGGAGCAGCTGCACAAGCTCAGATAAGGCCACATTTGCATTCCCCAGCCTCTCCCGCCCAGTGCTCTGCAGCCTGAGCCAGAGAGCAGCGCCTCCCTGGGGCATAGGGCCAGCAGCGAGCGTCTGATGGAGGGACAGATGCTGAGGGAGGGGCTGAGAAGAGGCTGCAGCCCCGCTATGGGAGCCCCACCAGGGAAGGTCATATGCCAGTGACGGGAGAATGTTCTCGCTATCCTATCCTGACAGTCTCCTACATGGCCGGATCCTTTGTTTTCCGCCTGTCATTCAAACTTCATAACAACTCTATGAAGTAGATTTATTCCTATTTTATGGATGAGAGAACCGAAGCTCAGAGAAGTTAACAAACATGTCCAAGTTTAACAGCCAGCAGTGGAAAGGTCAGGTCTGTCTGATGCCAAAGCCAGCTCTTAACTGCTACGCTGTAGCTAAGAAAATTAGCCGTCCCTCAAGCTGCGTGAAAACAGGAAAGTAAGAACCATTCCTAGGAAAGTTGGAACTTCCATGTTCACTGGCCTTGCCTTCATGGAGCTCACCACCCAGCCTATGGCTGGAGTTCTTCTGACATTTTGCCTTTGACATTCTGGCCTGTCGCTGAACTTTTCAATTCCTTCTGTGTCAGCCCCCCAGGTAGGGGTCCTGATCTCACGGGAGACAATGCTGCTCTGAAAAGGGCTTCAGAGGAGTGGAGACAATGCCTTTCACTAAGAGTCTGGGAAGTGACCAGGGCAACCAAGTAGGACCATGTGAAAGTGGGCTGGTTATTCTCTGCTTGTGATACACCAACCACTCCGCTCCCCCAACCAGATCCACTCTGCCATTCTCTACACTGCTCTATATCTCCAGAGGCTGACCCATAGAGATGGCTTCAGTGGGCCCCCTGACCCTCTAGCTTCCCAGTGGGTTTGGTCAAAGGGAGGCACTGGGAGAGATTAGAGAGCAAGAGAGTTGGAGGTGTTTCTCCCATTGCCTCTCCCACTCGCTCCCCACCTCAGTGCTGCACTTCCAGCCAAGTTCTTCCATGACCACAGCTCCTTCTAGCCCCCTCCCCGGCTCCACCTCTTACCACTTTCTGGAAGCCCACTCCTCTCCTTGTATATTCAAGCCAAGGGTAACTGCTTCCAACTCTGGCAAGTCTCAGCATCTCTGGGTGTCTCAGTGTCTTCACCCGTCCTCTTAACCTTGCCCACTCCCCTGTGAATAGCCTTTTTTTAAATGTCCTTCAAACTCCCAGCTTTCTGTTTCCTCATGGGGCTCTGAGTATTGAGGGGATTTTTTGGGGAGGGGAAGAGGCCAGATTGTAATTTGTTCTTGAGAAGTTGGACTATCTTGGCTCAGCTACTCAGATAAATTGCCAGTGGGAGGAGCTTAAGGAATTGCCAACGGTTGGTGATGCACCGTGTGATATTGTCATAGAAAAGTGGCACTCGGTGGCCAGGGCAGTCTATTTCTGGGGTATGCAGACTGTGACAAGCCAAATTCCATCTGACCTAGTCTGCCTGGCTCACAGCGAGCTTCAGAATGGTGAAGAGGAAACAGCCAATGGTGGTGGGATGGTACCCAGCTCCCACACATGAAAGTTCTCTCTTTTCAGCCATCCAGCACTTTCCAATGGACAAGGCATTTTCTCCTGCATTCACTCATCTGAGCCTCACCACAATCCTGTGAGGCAGACAGATAAAGGCCGCTTCCCCATTTTTACATATGAGAAAATTACAATTCAGAGGAAGGAAGGGACACATGTAAGTCACACAGTCCAGCTGGTTTCAGCCCCAGCCATGGTGATCCCAAATCTAGGGCCCTTTGCAACACAACTCACCCTTCTAGCTGATAAACCCTCTGCCTCAGTGGCTGCAGGATCACTTGGCAAACCTGAGAAAGCTGTCCTTCCCTCAGACTAAAAACAAATAAATAAATAAGAGCTAGAATTCGATCACTGAGCACTTGTTATGTACTAGGCATTGAACAAAACACTTTACACTTTATCGCTTTTAATCCTCAGTGATATTGTGAGATAGTAATGATTATCCCCCACTTAAATGTGGAGGAAGCTGGGGTTCAGAGAGGTGAAGTGATTTCCCCAAAGTCACACAGCTGGTAAGAGTGAGACCTGAAATCTGAAACGAGACCCATTTTATGCCTCTTGTGCTTAACCATGGCACTAAACTGCCTCTACTCCAAATGCTTCCAACAGAGAGACTTGACATGATGGGCAAGAGGCATGCCCTTCCCTTCTGCCAGTGCCTGGAGCTATGTTAGCAGGTGGAGTGCTGCATGTTGAAACTTGGTCATCCCGCGGGCAGCACCCTTGACAAGGCAATCCCTCTCCTGGAGGCTTGTCTTAAATTTTCTAGTCCAGTGCGATGTTACGCTGAACTTGGGAAGATGAGGGAGTCAAGTTTCCATAGATGGAATTAAATGACACCTCACATATGTCTAGCATTTCACATCTTGGGATAGGCTCTGACACCTCCTGAGCCGTTTCATCCTTACAGTAAACCTGTAGGGCACACAGGACAAATATTCCCAAACCTCTCTCTCTTAAGAGACAACTAAGGATGCAAAAGAGTAAACAGACTTACCCAAGGTCACACAGCTGGTACAGGCAGAGCCAGGATTCTGACCTACATAGCTTGGGCTCCAACGCTTACGCTTACCCCACTGTAATTTGCTGTTTGGCTTGGGATAAGAATCTGAGAAGGCAAGTGACTTGCCCAAGGTCACACAGCAAGACAGTATTGCTGGGATTAAACTCAACCAAGACACCTGGCTGCATCCTGGCAGCGACTCAGACATCTTCTTCTCCATCTCCTTTTCCCTCTGGCAGTTCCCCCCACCCTTCTTGGGACTTCTCCCCCTCAAGTTCCTCTTCTAAAAGCAGCTAGAATGAAAAGATGTCTCCCACCCCATAGCCTCCTTGGACAGAAGGGGAAGAAGGAGGAGGAGAGACTAGGAAGGAGGAGGGGAAGCCACTGTGGGTCTTATTTGCACGAGCTGGTTATAGCACGGTTTCCTGAACTCTTGGCAGTATCCTCCTGCTCTCTGCCTGCAGGAAGGAGGTAGAACAGCTGTGTGCACATCTGCCGGAGGGATTCTTTAAAGAGCAGAGATGATACTATTTTTCTACCAGCAGTAGCAACAGCAGGGCAAGTGCTTGAGGCTCATTTTGGGTTCGTTCCCTCTCTGTCTGAGGTTCATGTCTTTGGAACAGCTGTGCATACAGAGCAAAACAAGACTGTAAGGCAAGGAGGCCTCTGAAGCAAGCTCAGGAGCCTTCTGGTCAAATTCATGTGAACTGACTCTTCATGGAGGTTGCTCGCAAACAGAAAATAATAGCAAAGACTCACTGTGTGCCAGGCAGTCTTCTAAGCTATATTTATATGTCTTTCATTTATATATTTCATATTTATATTATATATATATCAAATTAGTCTGTGCATTTGTGTATTACAAAAAAGCTCTATGCCATAACTAATATTATTATCATCAGTGGTTCTCAAATTTTTATGTGTACATGAATCACCCAAGGCATTATTTAAAAATCAGATTCCTGGGTCCCTGCCTTCTGAGTTGAGGAGGCCTCAAGATCCCAGGAATCTGCATTTTAATAAGCTCCTTTGCTTGATTCTTATGCAGGGCATGAGGGACCACTCTTTGAGAAAGACTGACAAAGAGACACTTTAATTCTCAAACTTTATGCCAGCATCTATGATAGGCACAGGAGAAATGAGGATAATTAATTCTAATGCTGGCTACCATTACCTGAATGATAACCATATTACAGGCATCTTGCTAAATGTCTTATATTTACTAATGCTTAATTTATCACAACAACCCCCAAGTCAGGTAATATTATTACCTCCATGTTACAAATGAGTAAACTGAAATCCACCCAGGTGAAGTAACTTGCCCAAAACCTCAATTGCCCAAAGTCTCAGAGATGACAAGCAGGGGAACTGGGATGTGAATGCAGGTCTTTCAATTCCAGACACTGTGATCTTAACCATGGCTGCACAGTCACTATCCTTGCGTAACTCCCAGAGTAGTGCAAGAGCCAAATTGCGGACCTAAACAGTCACAGAAACACCATAAAAAATAAAAAGAATCGGAGAGCAATATATTTCAGGTGTTGTAAACGTTAGTAGAGAAGAGAGATCACTCCCTGTCAATGGGCAACCCTGGTAGGCTTCCTAAGGGAGGTGATAATTACATAGAATCTTCTTAAAAGGGTAGGATTTGAACACAGTAGTGACGGGTGCTGGAGGGAAGAGAATTCCAGACAGAATGAACATCATAAGCAAAAGCACTGATGTGAGAAAGAACAGAAATTTGATGGGAAATATGAGCAATACCACTTGGTTAGTGTGAAACTATAGGCAAATATGAATAGCTCACTCACTCATCTCTTTCAGGTGTTTATTCAAGGCCTTAGCGGACCACCCTATTTACAGCTGCAGTGAAAATTCTGCACCCCTCCCCCATTCCATCTGCCCAATTTATTCTTTCCCAAAGCATTTTCACCTTCCAATACAGAATTTGTCTTTTAAAAAAACCAAAAACCGAAAACCAAAAAACAAGTTCTTGTCTAACTCCACCCACTAGAACATAAGCTCCAAGAGGGCAGGTACCTTTGTCAGTTTTGTTCCTTGTTGAATCTTTGGCTCTATAACAGGACCTGGGATGTGATAGGTGCTTAATAAATATGTGTTAAAATTTGAATGAAGAAAACAAGAAGGGCATCAAGGGCAGAGTGCTTGGAGAATTCAGCACCTCGGACAGAGATCCATTGTTCCTTCTCTGGGAGCTCGCTCCCTTCCTTCTCTCCACTGCCTAATCTCTGTACAGCCAGGATTAGACATCATGTCACATCCAGCTGTGACAGCCCACACAAGCCACTCCTACTGCAGCCAACAGTAAAGTTTCCAGAATCTTGATATTCTAACCAGCCTAGTGACATAAACAATGTCCCAAGTCTGGAAGATGCAGGTGGAGTTCTCCCATTAAGGCAGGCTTAGCCCCACCTGGGGCAATTCCTAAATCAATCCCCTACCACACAACAGCCTTCTGCACTTTCTCTCCGCTAAAACATCTTTGACAAATCCTACTCCTCTCCCTCCTCCTTTCTGATGAGTCCTCAGACACTCCAACCAGTCTGTTCTGATTCATATTTATCAGCTTGGGGCTGTCTTCCCTTTCACCATCACCCTCGTATTCTCCCCCAAGTTAATTGGGGAAGACGGATGGATGATGGCACCCTGTGTAACCTAATTAAGATAAAAGCTTCCACTGATCTCCCTGCTGGAGAGACAAAAGATGTTGCCAGCAATAACTCCTGATGCTGACATGTCTGATATGTGCAGCCCCATGAAGGAGTTAAGGGTCTTAGTTGCCTTCAGAACCAAATGATCCCAGTTACATAAGCCCCTGTGACCTGACCAGCTGTGAAGCGTGGGGCAAGATAAATCCTCAATCTCATGTTTGCTCAAAACTTAGTGTCTGTATCCAGATTCTGACCACTTCTCACCACCTCCACCTGGCCCAAGACCCCCACTATGTCTTACCTGGGTTACTGCCGTAGCCTTCTCATTGGTCTCCCTGACTCTTTACTCATCCCCCTATAGCCCATTCTCAATACAAAACCTCGTCACATTGTTGTGCTCCTTTAGAATCAAATCGACTGGAGTCACTCCTCTTTTCACAACCCTCCAGTGGTTCCTCAAATCACTCAAAGTAACAGCCAGAGTCTCCACATGGCCCTACCTGTTTGGCTCAGCTACTGAGAGCACATCTCTTATTACTCTCCCTTTGTTTACCCTGTTCCAATCAAACTGGTCTCCTTACTGCTCCTAAAATGCTCCCAGCATACTCTGGCCATCTGCTTTGCATGGGCTGTTCCCTCTGACTGGAATGCTCTTCTTCCAGGTAGCTGCATGGCTCATTCCCTCACCTCCTACCACCTCATTTAAAATTGCAACACACACTACCAATCATTCTTACACTGATCTATTTTTTCTTTAGCATTTGTCACTTTCTAATATACTGGATAACTCATTTGTCCATTACTGGACAACTAGTACATAAACACCACAGAGACTTTGTGTGTTTTATTTCCTTCTGTTTCCCTGGTCCTTTATATATAATGCCTGGCACATAGTAAGCACTCAATAAACATTTACTGAATAAATGAGTCAACAAAAGTATAAAAATTTGCATTATGAAAAATGGCTAGAAGGAACAAAGGTAACTGGCAAAAAAACATAAAAACCAACATCAACCCTGAGGTATAATCATCAAGTGCTTGACAATCTACAGGTGTGCAACCTATATCAGAACTGCAGCTCATAAGTAAACCTGAGGTCACATTAAGAGCTTAGCTCTGCCACCCCCTTGCTGTGTGACTTTGGGCAAGTTACTTACCACTCTGAACTTTGCTTTCCTTATATAAATTATGAAGATATTAATAAAAACCTATAACATGAGGTTATTGTAGAATTCAATGTCTTTATACACCTAAGGGGCTTAAAATAGTACTATAAATTAGTGAGCAGTTACAACTCAGAGTCCACATGTGCTGACATAGGTCCTGAGCCATTGACTGGGGAGGGGCAGAGAGCAGAAAGCTGGGTCTCATAGTTGCTCAAAGCTACTGCCCCTGGATATATCCACTAGAGGCCACCATGAAACCCCAAGGGCCAGAGCAGCACTGAGACCTCACACATCCATGTTGGAGATGGAGTTTTCCTTATGTTGCGCTCCTACCTCATCCCTAAGAAGCCCTGCTTAGGTCCAGAATCTCACGTTATGTCTTGAACTTGACAGCTTTGATGTGGGTAAGGGGAGACACAGACACTTGACTACACTTACTATTCTTCCCTCCTCAACCCTCCCTGGCTGCAAATCTCCCTTCTCCTTAACCACAAAGCAGCATCCCACATGCATGTCATGAAAACAAGCAGACTCTAGCCAAGACATTATATGTATGTTGTAGAAACTGCTAAGTTTCTGGATTATTTGTTATGCAGTAATAGGTAATGAATACATCTGGGATGGGACCTGAAAATCTGCGTTTCTAAAAGCTCCCAGGTGATGCCCACGCTCCCATGGACTACACTCTGAATAGCCAGGTGATTAAATGATTTGCTCAAGAATACATAGCTAGTCATAAGTGGTAGAACATAACTCTGAACTTAGATCGACCTGTCCACATTCCCTTGGCATTCACTGTTCCAGCATATGTTTGAGAGTTTTCTCCTGTAAGTCTTTACCCGAGGGCTTTCTCCCTGCCCACTCAGGATGTACTAGGAGTTCTGGGAGTTAATGCCCCAATAAGGTACTTACCCAGTGATGGGTGGGAGCTGGAAGATAAAAACCCCAGCTTCTTAACTTCTTAAGTGGGATAGCTCTGATGTATGCCTTACACATCTCCCAGGAGTCCCCAATGAGTTGAGTTCCAATTGTCCACAGGGTTCACATGCTCAATAACAAGCCTTTATTGCCCTTTCCCCCTTCCCTATGTCAGTTCCTCACTTCCCTACTAGTAGTCCTTAAAACCATCTGCCAAATAAACTACTGGCACTTAAATCCTTGTCCTGGGATACTGTGTACCAGCCACTGTGCAAAGAGTGCACTCTCTTGATAAATATATATCATATTGCATCTCATTTAATCTCTACAACTGATAGTCTCATTTTATAGACACCTGAGGCACAGGGAAGGTGAATGACTTACCAAAGGTTACACAGCTAGGAATGAGCAGAGCAGGGTTTGAATGCAAGCCTCTTTGACCTGAAAGACTAGGTTCTTGTAACTCTATCCACACTTCACCCACTGCCATCTGCCCTCAGTCTAAAGCTACCCATCTCCATTCTCAGACCTCTTCCCTCCCTGCAAGAAAACTCCAGGCCCGAGGCCTCATCCCAATGTAGCCCCTCGCCCTGCAAAGGAAGAGGCCAGGAAATCAGTATGAGCATCCCCAAAACTACTACTAAGTCACTAAGTAAGTAACAAGACCTCTCAAGACATGTCCCCAAAAATGTGATCCCAGCAATGAGGGATATCATCAGGTTTTAAGCATATCCAAACAGAAAAGAATCTACTGTGACAAGTGGATCCTAAGTGAATCATCACGTGTGATAATTTAATTCAGCAAACTATAGGGCTTTGCTCTGGGAGTGGGGGTAAGGAGTTTCACTTAGCACCCTCTGCCCCAACTCATTCCCACTAATGTTAAACACAATCTACCCAGTGTCTAGATGATAATAGGCACTCAGTAACTATTTCTTGAATAAATGAATCAATGGATCAGTGAACCAATGAATATAGGTATACCACCCAGCTGGGCACAGAGCCCCCACTCCCAGGACATCTCCAGCCCATTTGACAAAGTAGCAAAATGCTCAACCATATGCACTAAAGAATCGTAACTCTTTGTGTGGAGTGCTTCCCAAAATTTTCAAGATTATTCCCTATGTGATGTCTCATTTTATTCTCCCCTCCCCCACAACAACCTTTGAGCTTGTTGAAATAGGAATGGACAGAAGGAAAGAATTTCAGCCTTTAAGTCCAAGAAATGTTAAACTCTAGCCCTGATTTTGCCATGATTTGCCACTAACTTGTTATGTGACCTGGGGATGGTTTCTTCCCCATTCTGAGAACCAATGTCCTTGTCTTTAAAATGAAAGAGGTTAAGCTGAATTTAAGATCAAAGATTCCCTTCTGGTGCTAACCTTTTATGATTCCAATATCCATCCAGGTAGGAAGGAAGGGCCAAATCATAGATTTCCCAATGCTTCCAAATCTCACCTGTGGATCTCTGGGTATAGTTATTCCTGCCAATCATAAGTGCTATTTTGTTGTATGTTCATCATGTTCCTGGGACTCTCCATACACTATCTTATTTATTCCTCACAACAACCTGTGAGTCTGGGCTTGATGTATCATTTATAAATCTTTTCAGCTGCCAGTAAATGACTACCAACGACTTAAGCAATAAGAACATTCTTAACAAGGAAACTGGACATCCCACTGTTGATTCAGCATCTCAAAGATATTACCAAGAACGTAGGCTCTTATATCCTTCTCTTCCATCATCCTCGGAGTGCTGGTTTTTCATTCACAGGTTTGTTGCCTCATGGTCACAAGATGGCGACTATGGCAGAAAGGAAGAAAGGGAGCAGGAGTCTGTTTTCAGGTACTGCTCTCTTTTTTACTGGAGAAAAATCACTCCCCAAATCCTTTATACTGACTTCCCTTTTATCTCACTGGCCAAAACTCAAGTCACATGGTCACCCTTCACTGCAAAGGAGGCTATGAAAGTATATGGCTTTTTCAACCTCTAGAGTTGGGAGGTGGGCATAAGAAAAAAATGAAGCATGCTATTGGCTAGGGAAGCAACAGTGTCTGCCACACTACTTATCTCCGTTTGAAATTAACAAAACTGGGGCTTCGAGAGGTTAAGTAACTTGTCCACTCCCATGCAGCGAGTAAGTGGCAGAACCATAAGAAAGGTTATGCCCAACTCCAAAGCCTGTGCTCCTAACTACTGTCAACTTCCAACCTAGGCACCGGTTAGACCTTTAAAAGTCAAATGTTGGACAATTTAAAGGGAGTCACATCTTCTAAGAGGATACTGAAAGAGAACAAAAATTTCAAGTCAGGCTTGAGGATCCAATGATGAGAGAGACAGGAAATGGGTCTCCTCTATAAGGTACCAGGATGCTTCCCAGGCACCTGGCAGGCTGGTGAAAATGAGGCAGCAACATCCTAGTCCTCGGCATCCTCCACCTACCATAAGTTTGGCTTCAGAGGGCTTTGCCTTGCCCTTATCAGCATAAGCAGCTGAGTCAGAAGATGATCATCCTAGGAAGGGAGGCAGGGGCCCTGGGATGGGCTGGTCATTCCTGGGCCATATGTCAAGGGGCCCTTAATAGCATAATCACTCTCTCCTAGGAAGGCCAGTGGTGACAGGCCTTTTAATGAAGGATAATGGTATTTTGCATTTAAATATACTCAGCCACGACTCATTACTGCAGTAGCCATCAGAAAGACAAGTAAATCAGAAGGGGAGGAAGAATTTGTCAGGCTCGGAGAGAAATCAGGCCAAGATGTGGACCACCAGGGACCCTCATGACTGCTCAGCCAGCATATAGGTCCTTAGCCCCCTTGAGTAGAAAAATGGACTAGGTGGTACATTTGCATCGTCACAGGAAGTTCTCCTGGTCAGCCCTAACATGGAAGGAGGATGGAGGAGAGTTGGTTTCCTGAAGGAAAATCAAGATGCTGGGACCCAAAGAAGGGTAGACGGATGCTGGGGAAGCCAAACTGATGCCCGCTGTGAGTCATTCTTAATTTGAAAGTTACAGATAACTGGGACTGAGGGAAGCTAGGGAACTCCCTGCCATAAAAGGGAAAAAGTTGCAGACAATTTCATAAACACTGAATTCTGCTTAGAGTTTCAGGGAGGTCATAGGCTCCCTGGAGCCAAACAATGAGCAATGACCCCAGTTCAAAGTCTGGTGTTCAGGGAATTTTAGCAAGACAGTGGGTGGAGATGATGGGGGAGGGCTGTAGGGAATAATTTTTAAAGGCTTTACTACCTTGTGCCATCTCCAGAGCTTCCTTAATTCTCCACCCCAATGCCCTTAGTCTGAGAACAAGAAGAATTTGTCTCTACTCCTAATTATCGGGGAAGACACAAACGATGCAAATATTATGCTAAATGAGGCCCCTTAAAATAGCAGAGAGCAAACCATCGCAGAAGATGCCTTGTCATTTGCAATTTACAAACGAGTTTGATGCCTTTCTTCATCCTCTCCCCACTCCCACCCCTGTTGTTGATGTTAATCTGAATTCCTGAAGGAGTCACCTTCCCCCCAAGAAAGGTGTCTCTTGAGGGGAGGAAGGGAGGCAAATGGGGTGATGGAAATGCAGCTTGATTGCCTACATCTGATTAGTAATTACAAGCCAAGAGCCTCTCTGGAGAGAAACACTGTCACCCTCTGATGAGGAACAGGCTTTGAGAGGCAGGTCTCCCAGGTGGAGGGTGGTAGGAAGGTGATGTAAAGGGGGAAAAGGTGGTGACAGATATGCAGTTGGGGGGTCTGCTGCTGTTGGGGGGCAGGCAGGCAGATTATTCCATTCTTCGCCAGCATGTGTGACCTTGAGCTCTGTGTAGCTTACACTGTGTGCCTCAGTTTCCTTATCTGTAAAATGGGAATACATTTTACTTCTGCTACTTCAGCTGCTTCTTACAGCTGTTGTGAAGACTGAGTCAAGTCTTATTACAGTGCATGCATCCAAACAAGCTCTGATTCGGCCTCCAACTGACAGGACATTGTGCTTGAGATTCTGTAAGACCTCAGGAAGGTCACCTTCATCTCTGCCAACCCGGCTACAGACATCCACATCCTTAAAAAAAATGGAACACGATAATCCATACCCAACTTCCAACTACTTGCGTCATCAGAAAGAATTGGTGGCTTAGGCAATCCTAGACAAAAGTAACCAAAAATAGCATACTGATTTTAGCTGTTTTCATGAACTGCCCCACCCTATGTGAAAAAATGAGAAAGGAGATCTGACTTATCCAGCATCCTCAGTTGTTCAAAATGCAGACAAGACCCTGGAAGGAAGGATTCCCATCAAGTCCCTTTCCAAGGATGGATGGATGGCACAATACCCAGTGAATGTCCCTCCTCACTCATCAAAAATGAGAACATATGACTCGGGCTACAAATTGCTGGGTGACCTTGGGCAACTGGCTTAACCTCTCCGGTGCTCAGTTTCTTCGTGACTAAAATGGAGATAATAAAACCAGGCCTCTGAACTGCCCCTACATTTCCTTTTCTTCTCCAAATGATATAGATGAGAGCCTCTCTCCTCAGCCTTTCTGAAGAGCATAAGCACCTCCCCCCAGGGCATACAGTCCTCTTCTCATCCCCCAAGAGCTGCTTGGCTTCACCATACCCTGTTTTCTGCTCTAAGAAGGAAGAGGTCCATTTTGGTATTGTGTGTTCAGTACATGGGGCTAGTGGTTAGACTTTGCATTATGATTGATTTGTACTGGTTACATTACTATCTACAATGACCCTTCCCATTGTGGGAAAAATGAGGATAAAGCAGTGGTCCTTAGGTGTGGCTGCCCTTTGCACTCAACTGTAAAGATTTTAGAGTTGATGCCCAGGTTCACCACCTGCCCTAAGATTCTGATTTAACTGGTTTGGGGTGTGGCTTAGGCATTGAGAATTAAAAACAAAAACAGAAAACCCTAAGCAATCCTGATTTACAGTTATGTTTCATGACCACTATGCTAGAGAAACTAAGGCTAGTGAATGATCTACAGTGAGGTCTTAAATCCATCTTTTTAAATACATAATAAGGAAAATAATGATGCATTTGACCATGACTTAAAAAAAAAACTTAAATGTTTTTTGCTCTCCCCAAAATCACAAGCCAAATTAAGAAGCCAAACAGCCAACTTCTTAGAACCTATAATAAATGTAGAAGCCCCAGAGGAAAGTATGCTTGCCTCCACTTACCCCCAGACAAGTTTTAAAACTTTCATATATAAAGAGTTCTTACAAAGCAATAAGAAATATAAAACTGAAGCTCCAATGAAATAGAGAAAAAGATGTGAAAAACAATTCTCAGGAGAATAAATACACGTATCTAATAAGCTTATAAGCTTTTTTTTTTAAACTCAGCCATTTCAGTAATCAAAGAAAAGCAAGGAGAAACAAGATACTGCCTTTAAACCTATTAAATTAGGTTTAACACACACAAAAAAAGACAAAAAAGAAAAACCTCTAGGCTGGCCAGAGTGAAGAAAGCACTCTCAAACACTGTTGGTGGGGCTGCAAATTAGCTCAACCTTTCTGGAAAGCAATTTGGCAGGACAATCCCAATTATGTTAAAATATATGTATGTATATTTAGGCATATGAAAAAATACTGGGAGGATATAAAACAAATGTTAACAGCAATTTTCTCTCTGTAATAAGATTAGGGTGATTTTTATTTTCTTCCTTATACTTCTCTGTATTTTCCAAATTTCCACAGTGAATATGAATTGCTTTCATAATAAGGAAAAAAGAAAAACAATGAAAAGAGACACATTTTTTAAAAACCTTGTTATGTTCTTTTGAGATGTGTTTTCTTTTTTACTGTTTCATTCCAGGATGCTTGGTTTTGCAATCCTAAGCTCTTTCTGAAGAGTTTTGTACTTCATCCTGAGAGAGTTTTCGAATAAAAGGAACTGGTTATTTCAGTAGATGTAGCAAAAAAGAAAGCACACCTGCTCTGCACTCAGCAGACGTGTGTAGGTATTCTGGCTTTGCCCTTTCTTGGCTGTGTGACCTTGGGTGTGTTATTCAAAGTCTCTGAGGTTTGAATTTCCTATCTTTAAAGGAAGACATGTAATTATTCCTATCTCACAGGATTGAATGAGATAGCTGACGTAAAGTGTCTGGGACAATGCCAGGTGCTTAGTAGGTGCTCGATAAATGGTAACTTGAACAAACCAGATGATGGGGAAAAGGCATGAAATCCTCCTAAATGGGAAGCAGTCATCCAGAGGGGAAGTCCATCCCACTTGGAGGAAATTATCCCAATAAGTACACTTGGTGTCAGCATTCCCACTTGACAGAGGAGGCTTGGAAGGCATTCAGGAAGGTAAAATGCTTTGCTCAAGGTGCTCCCAATTCTTCAGGATTAGGGGCTGAACAAGCAGCCAAGTACAGCTTTCTTTCCTCTGGGAGAAATGTCCCCGGGCTGTTTCCCTAGCCTAGAATCACATGTTGCCCATCTTCCCACATCTCCCCAGGCCAACAGCATCTCCCACCTTCCACCAACATGACCCTCTAGTGTTCCCTGCAGCACGTTAATAATGGGAAGATTTTTAAGTTGTCTAAATGACTGTGTGCTCCCTGAGGACAAGAACCATGTCCATTTTGCAATCCCCATGTTGGGTCCCGAGTTTCTTTGTTTGAGTCAGAGTCAACCTAGCCTAGAAAGGACAGAGAAGGATTCAACTGGTCCCTGGCCCCTGGCTTATTGGCCAATCCAAACAGGTGATGTCATTCTTTCTCCAACTGCTCTCAAGCAGAACTGAGAGAGAAAGTCACTACTGGATAAACATCAGGGACAGGTCGTGGAGGGTGGGCCCCAACGACGATGTTGGCTTTTAGTTGGAGGGCACGGATTTTTGCCCTTTTGTTCACTGATGCATCCACAATATATAAAACACTTAGGCACTCAATAGACATTTGTAAAAATAAATACTATGTGGCTAACAAAAATTCCTGCCATAGAAATATTTATGATGTATTGCTCAGTTGTTTTGTTTTTTTCTTAAAAGCAAATGACAAAAGAGTATATAAAACTAAGTGATCACAAATTGTTCACAATGGCTGGTCTGGGGTAGTGAATTTGGGCCCCATCTTTTCCCTGTTTTCCTACTGAATATTTCCGCCCTCCCCCCTTCCCGCCAAAAAAAAGAGCTTGTAATATTTGTATAAGAAAGGAGAAAAATAAATGAAGAAATTAGGAAGAAAGAAAGGAAGAAGCTGGGAAGAGGAGAGATTAATTCAGGCTGTGGAATCCCCCACATTCATCCTCCATCACACACACACACACACACACACACACACACACACACACGTGCGCAGGTGCGCACGTGCGCGCCTGAAAGCCCTCCTTCCCTTTCTCGGCCTGGCCCTTAGCTGCATTCCACACTCTCTCTGCCCTTGGCATCAACTTCATATCCTCCCAGAGGCCAATGCCCTGCCGCCCCGGCCACAGGGGAGGCTGCATCAGATCCACAGACAAAGGCAATTAGTAAGGGCCTGATGCCTGGCTCCTCTAATTGCCCACACTCCTGAACAGAAGTAAGTGATGACTCTTTCAGAGGAGAAAAGAAACATCTGAGCCATTAAAACCACATTATACAGAGCAGACCTCCCCTAGGAAGACCCAGAAATTGCCAGAGATGGGAATCACATGAGCAGAAGGCCACTGCCCCAGGAGCGACGAGGCCAACAGACCAGAAAAAAAATGGCCTCTTGATGGGCTCTCTGGCCACCGGCCGCAAACCCACCTACTGTGAAATCAGGCCTCTTAGAAAGTTCTAGGTTCAATCCCATCTCTACCATTCACTAGCTGGGTGGCAGTGAGTAAAGCACACTGCCTCTCTGAGCCTCAACTATAAAGTGGGAGCAGAACCAGCCTCAAGGGGTCATTATGGGAGCTACGTGAGAAAGTACTCCGTAAGAGCGGCTGATCATCAGCATTTGTGAGCATACTTTTTCCTCTGTCTTGCACCCTGCCATCCCCTTCGATATCCCACTCCCTCCTGTTCATCCTCGAAGATTCGGTGCAGATGTTACCTCTCCCAGGATGTTCCCTGACCCCTTCAAACTGAATTGGGTGCCTCTGCCATGTGCACCCAGTTTACACACTACTTCTCTGTATAGGTCAGGGCTCATTGGTCGTGAGTGACAGAGACAGCCTCTGGCTAACTTAAGCAACAAGGGAGTTTATTGGAACGATGTCAGAACTCAAGAAATCAATGTGAGATTGGACTGGGCCTGCAGAATGAACTAAAGATGCTCCAGGGAGCCAAGGAGTAGAATCTGGGTGTGAATCCACTACTGGGATGGAAATAGAGCCTTGACCTTTCAGGCATCTTGTCCCTCTGCTCAGAATCAAATTCCAGGGAGCGGGTGATGGACTGGCCTTGCTAAGGACACAGGTCCACCCCTGGCCAGGGTAGAGCAGAGCCTCCATTTATGGCCCCACCCTACTGTCTCCAGTGGGGAGAGGTTACCCCAATAACAGAAGTGACCAGTGAAGTAAAGTGGGTGCTGGTCATGAACAACAGGTGTAGGAACTAACAACAGAAATCAATCTCAAATATATAGGCAGGGATTTCATCTCATTCTCCTCTGAGTCTCTAACACTTTACTCAGTGCCTTGCAAAGTTTGCTGGCTGGCTGGCTGGCTGGCTGGAGAAACCATAGCCTTCAAGACGAGTAGTCTAAGGGCCCCAACTGAGGCACAAGGAATGACCATGGGAGGCAATGAGGGGGTAGCAGTTAGAAACAGACTCGGGAGTCAAAGTTGAGTTCAAGTTCAAGCTCTACTCATTTCTGATTTTGCTATCTTTGACTTTGAGCAAATTGCTTCCTAGGCTTCGGTTTCCTTACTGTAAGAATATCTCAAGTTTGTCTTGAGGATCTGAGAAGTTTTGTGTGTAGAACTGACACAAAGCCTGGGACATGCATGCTCAATAAACCACATTGCTAATACTCTTGTTTTTCATCACTGTTATTACCACAGGAGGTGAGGGGGAAAGTAATCTGCTGACTGACTGGGTGTGAGAGCCTTATGGAGAAGGGGTCACTGGGATATGTGGGGGCTCCATGGGGGACCCCCAGATGAACAAGGTAGGGACCCTGCCCTGGAGAAGCTCAGAGTTAAGTGAGGGAAACAGATGAATTCTCACCCCAAAGTATGAAAGGAACGATTTTTAAAAATGATCAAAAGTAAAAGTAGCACAGGATGAAAAATTTATGTAGCCGGAACCACATCAGAAAGAAGCAAAAGCAAATATAGTCAAGACTTACATAATTCGCTAAATTCCGAGGGTGGTAAGGAAATGCCCAAGCCCTGGGGAAGGGAGGAGGCTGCTCCAGAAGTCTTCACAAGTCGGAACTTGAGCTGAGGTTTAGAGTAAATCTGGACAGGTCCAGAAGAAGGTGGGCACTCCAGGCAGGGGGTGTGGAAGTTGGAATGTCAAGCCTTAAAAGACCTTAACTTGGGGTGTCTGCATGGCTTAGTCAGTTAAGCATCTGACTCTTGGTTTCAGCTCAGGTCATGATCTCAGGGTCATGAGATCCAACCCTACATCGGGCTCTGCACTGAGCAGGGAGTCTGCTTGGGATTCTTTCCCTTCCCTCTCCCTCTGCTCCGCCCCCCACCCCTGCTCATGTGCACATGCACCATCCTTCTCTAAAATAAATAAAATCTTAAAAAAAAAAAAAAAGACTCTTAGCCTCCTTGGGCTGCTTTGACAAATACCGTAGGCTGGGTGGCTTCAAGAACAGACATTCATTCCTCACAGTTCTGGAGGCTGGGAAGTCTAAGACCAAGGCATCAGATTCAGTCCCCAGTGAGGACTCTCTTTCTGGCTTACTGATGGCCTGCCTTCTTACTGGGTCCTCATATGGCACACAGAGAATGAACTCCTGTCTCTTCCACTTCTAAGGATACAGTGATCGCATTATAGAGGCCCCACCATCAAGATCTCATCTAAGCCTAATTATCTAGCTAGGGCCACACCTCCAAATACCCCCATGTTGGGGTTAAAGCTTCAATATATTAATTTGTGAGGGGAGGACACAAACATTTAGTCCATACCAAAGACCTAGGTAACGGGCAAGGGAGCAAAAAGGGAGACCACGGTTTTTCAGGTGGCTGCCATTTTGGATAGGTGCTGTCTTCATTCTGGACTTGTACGGCTCTAATTCCAGCTCAGTCAGGCTCCACCCAAACCCGGTCTTGCATTGGAAGTACCTGCTGCCGTCTCCTTTTACAATTCAGAAGCCTGGGCTCTGCCCCAGGTACACTAAAGCGGAATCTCCAGGAACAGAGCCTGGAAATCTGAATTTTTTTTTCATTCCCTCAAGTGATTGTTTTTTATTGAAGTAAAATTCACATAACATGAAACTGACCATCTTAAAGTGTACAGTTCAGTGGCACTTAGCACATCCACAGTATTATGCAACCACCACCTCTATTTAGTGCCAAAGTGTATTCATCACCCCAAAGGAAACTCCTTACCCATTAAAAGGAAACCCATATCCCATTTCCCCCTCCCCCCGGCACCTGGCTTTCTGACTCTATGGGTCTGCCCACTCTGGTTATTTTGTATAAATGGAACCTACGACACTCATCCTTTCAATGTCTTCTTTCACTTCACATAATGTTTTCAAGATTCATCCACGTGGTAGCACAAATCAGTGCTTCATTCCTTTTTATGACTGAGTAATATTGCACTGTGTGGACAGACCACATCTTGTTTATCCATTCTTCAGCTGGTGGACATTCGGATTGTTCTCACCTATTGGTGATGGCGAATAGTGCTGTCCCTGGGGTACTCTGATTTCACTAATTCAAGAGGTACCATTTGGTAACTGTACTCAGGTGATAATCACTTAAAAAGACTTAGGTTCCCAAGCTTCAGCATGCCTCACTCACAATCACCTGGGGAGCCCGCTAACAAAACAGATGCCAAAGTCCCACCTCCACACGTTCGTGAGTCAGTAGATTTGGGCGGGGCCTGGAAATAACTTTTAATGAGGCCCCTGCCTCCCATCCCTAGGAATTGGGACGCAAGTGACCTCTCCACCATTCTGTAAGGAACAGTGATTTAAAAGGAGGTCACCCATGGTTGAACGATGGGTCATTTTTTCCCTATTTTTTTTAACATCTGACAATAATATTGTCAAATATTCAACAGTGAGTATGTTTTACTTTGATATTCAGAATTATTTGAAGTCTCAGTGAATAAAGAGAAAAGAACAAGGCCCCAGTGCCTCACCTTATTATTCCCAGTCTCTGCTTCTCTCCAGCACCCCTCCTCATGACTGCCCCCCTCCTATACTCCCCCAAGCCCAGGCTCTTTCTGAAAAGTACACACACATATTAAGAAAGTCAACATCTGATTTCTATGCACAGAATACTTTTGCCTCCAGCCTGTCACACAATTTGCTTACTTACTGTGCGCTTTTTGGAGCATCTGAAGAAATCAAAGCTGGGGGCTGGATCTCTGTTTTTCTACAGATAATGGTATTCTCCCACCGCCTAAGTTAATAGATTGAGGCTTGCAGGCATTTATGAGTGGTGTCTTTAATATGGTTCTGGAATATTTGCCCTATAAATTCTTAAGAACAGACTTATAGATTGCCTATTACCAGCATTATGGGCTATTAATAAATCAGTTACAGCCACGTATTTTTTTAATTGCATTTTCCGTTTCTGTTCACATTCTAAGCAGCTAGGAATTGGTGAGAGACGGAACACCCATGCTGGATGAGGGCTGTGATTTCCTGGAGAGAGATGGCAGGGGAAGGGACTTGACAGCTAGGTGTGAAAAGGCCATTTCGAGCAAGAAAGAGAAGTAAAGGGACGGCACCAGCCAGGTGTTGTTGCCATGTTTTAGAGCCACAATCCATCTCCCGGTACTGAGCCCGCCACTGTCCCCGTGATTCCTTTGCTATAAATCCCCCTGGGATTTCTCTGCTCAGGCTGTTCTGTGTTAACTTTGCATGTAATGATATGCTGTGTGGTGTGGGGGGTAACCTGAGCATCACCAAGACTCTCTAGCTGGTGGGTACAAACACGGTCACATGGAAGGGCAGACCTGAGGTTCTCCAGCTCCGTAGCCCCTTCCCCTGGCAAGGGGAAGACCCTCAACCTTCTGCAAGGCTCCTGCCCCGATCTGGAAGCTGGGGAGTCCCCAGGGGATGACAGCTCATTCGTATTTGGTACTCCAGGCAGCTGCAGTCTGCCCTACCACCGCCTTGGCACTGTTTCCGGCTGTAGTACTCGGGGCCCCCGTGCCTGGCAGGAATTGCTGTGCAGAACTTACCCCAAGCCCCGCCACGTGGGGGGGCCCCGCGCCTGGGACCACGGCACTGTCCCACCTCACATTATTACACAGCCTTTTTCTCTCAACAGCGCCAAGTTCAGGATGACAAAAGGAAGAGTACACTTGTTTTTTGTGTGTTTTTTATTTTTTTTCCCCAGAACTACTCTTTCCTCCAACTCCCAGGACTTCGGGTTGGGACTGGGTCGCTATGCCCATTGAATTTTTTCCCTACCGGCGGATTCATGGGAACAGAGACCTCTTTGTTACTTTACAGTCTCTTCTCATTGAGACTCCTCTCCCCCCCTCCACACTATCGTGTGTGAACTCTTGCTGTGTCTGAACACCAGACACTGGGGCTGATGGAATTATTTTTTCTAGAAGCCTCCAGTGCAAATCAGTAGGTGCGAATAGAGGGGAAAGCAGTTTCTGACATGATATACCCTGTGTGAGGTAAGAAGGCATTGTTAGCTGCTATTACAAACCAACCTAATACACTTAGTATGTATCAAGTGCTGTAAGTTGTATATTATCTTATTCAAAACCTACAACAGTCAGATGAAATTATCTTTATAACGGTCCTCAAGGCCAGGCAGTAAATGGTATAAAGGGGATTTGAGCCAAGGGAGGAGATTCTAGAGCCCTTGCTGGTAACTACTACACTAAGAAACATACGGCAAAATATTTTAAAGATCCTACTCCTATCCTCCTGATAGGACTCCCACTAGAAGTGTCTGAGCACATGGGGGGACAGGGGTGTGCAGGTAACAATCCTCCCATGTGCTAGGGGCAGGGACACCAAACGACAGACACACTACCATCCTGGGAGGCACAACCATCAGTTCACACCTTAACCCCTCCACCTGCCTGGTGCTCAGTGTGGCTGTGGCCTCCGTTCAAGGCTCCCGACTTCTCACCCACCCTTGCACCATCCCGCCTTGGTCCCACACCGCCCTGGAGACCATTCGAGGCAATACCTCTAGTTCCACCCTATCCCCGAGGCCCCTTTTCAGATCAGCTGCCTCTTGGGGAGCAAGCCTCTACACATCCTATCCCAACCTCCCAGCCAGAAGAAGGCAACAAGTTACAGCTCACCAGGAGACAGGGGACTCTGAAAAATCCCAAGAAGATTCCCCAAATATCTCCCCCACTCCGGGCACCTGTCACCGAATCAGAACCTTCCTTAGAAGACTAAGTCCTTGAATGGAGGAAATGTCTGCAGGAGGCCCCTGTGAAAATGCTCTTTCCGAGGAGAGCCCCTCATATGGATTTGCAAAGTTCACTTATCAAATGAGCTCATTCACTGATTCATTCAATGTCACTGATGCCCACGGGAGGTGCAAGACTGAGGCTACCCAGAGTTCCACGGGATGAGGACTCAGGACAGAAACGGATGACACTTGATCAGGTTGTAGGGCCCTAGCGTGCGGGGGGCGGAGGAGGGTCTGGGGCATTGAGGGGGCACCACAGGGCTCTGGGTATGAAAACCCGGAAGACAGAGAAGGGTTATCTAATGATTCTGCCTGAGGCCGGCACTGGCCCTGAGATGACTTTGTCCTCCAGCCTCTGTCACATCCTCTGGCCTATTTCTTTGGAGATAAGGTCTGGAGTTTAAAACCAGAGGCTTTCAATTTATGTAAACATAAAATCCTCATTGGCAAGATCGCTCGGCACCACAGAAAGGCTGGACTGGAAATCAGGAAACTGGCTCCCGCTCTCACTTGTGTCCCCGTGATGATGAGTCTATCAGCTCTCCTCCCGGGGCCTCGGTTTCCCCTATTGCCTGGATCATGGACAAAACACTTAGAAGGTGCAGGAGCAGCCATTATGCAACCATGAGGAAGAAAGACACACCATGAAATGGCAAATGGCAGAGCTGGAAGATAGACGGAGCCTGGGTCCCAGGAGACGTGCTTCCAGATAGTCTTGAGGGCCAGACAGCAAGCCTCCTGCTTCATGGACCAAATAAAACCCCTGACAGATTTGTCAGGTCTTCAGTTACTTACAGCCACACACCATGCCAACTGACCTTGAGCCAGTCATTGCTTTTCAAAATAAACATTTAGTGAGCATCTTCTCCATGACACACATGTAATCACATTACATTGATTTTCTCCAATTCCTCCCAACAACCCATTTCACAAATGTAAACATTGAGGATCAGAGAGGGTAATGTGCTCAAGGTGATAGATGCAGGGTGAATTTGACCTCTAGAACCTAGGTTCTTAATCACAACCCACGCTTCACCTTCCTGAGCCTCAGTTTCCCTCTCTGTAAAATGAGACAGTAGAAGGCAGTGTTGTAAGGGAGCTAAAGCTTTGAATAATTCAGACCAAGTTCGGTTAAAATCCTGCCTCCACCCCTTGGTGCTGTGTGATTTGAGCAAGTAACTAAGCCTCTCTGAGCCCCAATTTCTTCTTCAGTAACTGATGACAATGAGAGGACCTACTTCACGGGGTTGGCATAAGGATTCGACTCAGGTAAAGCTGTTAGCACAGTGCCCAGCACAGAGCAGGTGGCTCTCTGTGGCTGAGGGAGACAATCTCATCTCTCCCGTCCAGCAGAGGATTGCCAAGATATTGGTGACAGGTTGCATACCGATGCCGAATACCCGATATCTTTCCCGGAGGAAATGTGCTCCTGTGGCTTTCTAGGTACCAGAGAAACTGAATACAGAAATTTTTCATCTGAAACCAACTATTTTTAAAAACAACTGTTTACAACTTCCTTTACTCCTGGCAAGGGTTAGACCAAGGCGTCCAGCCCCTCCTTGCTGTGGGTAATGGGGGGCGGGGGAGGATCACTCTCCAGCGAAGCTAAAAACTTAAAAACCTGAAAATGGGAAGGAAAGGGGGA
Source organism: Leptonychotes weddellii (assembly GCF_054177405.1). Classification (NCBI taxonomy): domain Eukaryota; kingdom Metazoa; phylum Chordata; class Mammalia; order Carnivora; family Phocidae; genus Leptonychotes; species Leptonychotes weddellii. The sequence continues at coordinate 68,603,333 of NC_138381.1, forward strand.
GGCGCAGACATAAGAAGAAGCAGGTTCCAAGGAGGTTATATAAAAACAATGAAATCGTAATATTTTCCGCGACAGATTTCATCAGTGCCGCCTGAGTGCATTCTACTAAACCTCATTTATTAAATTTTGAGAAACATAATTTAGATATAAGATCCCGGACAAACAGGTTGCAAAATAGCTGATTCCAGATACATCGACATCCCCCCATGCGTGGAAAACAGGCTGGTGTTTTTCATTTTGATGGTCTCACGGGGCTCTCCTGCTACAGCTTACGTGGGGGAAGGAGACAGTGGGATGGAGGTGGAGGGGGCTCCAGGCTCTTATTTGCAGTCTCTCTCCCCCGCTCAACAGCCATTTGGAGGTATTGTGCTTCCTGTCCTGTAGCATAAGCATCTCTGAAGTTGAACAGGCACACTTAATCGTGTTCTGGAATTTGTAGGTTGAGAGGTGTGCAGGTGCCAAGAAAGCAATGGACACACACAGCACAGATAGCTTATTTGTTTACCTAAGCGTCTCCCCTGAGCCTCCCAAGACATCCCCCACCCTCCAGAGAATCTCATTTGCTGGTATTTACAAGGCAGGAAGTGGCCAGGGTCTTCCTGGTAGTTGACTTAGATGATCTTTTTATTCTGGGATTTCCACGTCATTGGGAAGTCTCCCTGCCCACTCCCAACTTCCAGCCCCAAACACTTCCTCAGACCTGCTTTCTCATGCCCACGGGGCCCTGTGAAAGGAGTTAATAGATGCCAAAGACTGTCTGCATTAGTTCATCTACTCCTTTCCTCAGCCCACTCACGACATCAATTACTGACCCCATTTCATGGATGAGAACACTGAGGTTCAGCGAGGTGAGGCGATTTTCCCAGGATCACTCAGTGATTAAGTGGCAGAACCAGAGATTCAAGCCCAGGGAGAGTTGTAGAAGATACCGCCATTCTCTCATTGCAGGACACAACATACTGACACTTGGATAGCTGACAGGCAGAGGTCTTTGTTACTGCTCCAAATGGGAGGAAGCCGCCATTGAGGGCCACAGAAGCATTGTACCTGGGGAGCTGCTGTAGGGACAGCTTCCGTCTGGCAAGCAGAATGGGGCTATCTTGGTTTCTTGGGCTCCCTGTGGGTTGGCTAATTTGAATAATGTGTGAGTGACTCTGGGGCATCAAGGCAGTCCCAAGTTGTCTGGTTGCACCGGCCCTGGCTAGATCAGGGCAGGTGCATGGTGACCCCGGGGGTGTGAAGTCCGATAAGGGACCTAGTTGGAGTGTGAACTTAATTATCTGCTTGAGAAGAAAAACTGGCCAGCCTCTAGCCAGGGCCTCAAAGCTGGGTCAAGACAGAATTGAGAAACAAATAAACACCAATATTATAGGTGGGTCTAATTCTACACCCCACATCCTCTTCCCCTCTCTGTGCTGAAAATGCCTCTAGACCTTGGGGGTCACCCATCCTCTCCCACATTTAGTGGGTCACAATGTCTTGTTGCCTCCACCTCTATAAAAAAGTCTTTTCAATCAGTCCCCTGCCCTAAAAAGTCATGTTCAGATCTCTTTTGTGAACTGCAAGGCCCTTCAAGGGAGCATCACTATGGTTAAGAATAAGAAAGTGAGCTCACAAGTCCACCCATCTGGGCTCAAGCCATAACAGTGCCACCTGTCGGGTGCAGGACCTCAGAAATCACCCAGTCTCCCGCTGAGCCTCACCTTCCACTTCTGCAGAATGGGAATTAAAGAATGACTTGCAGTGGGAGATGGGGAGGATTAATCGAGATTATCTACCTGAAAATCCTGGCACAGAGTGAGTCCTCGGTGAATATACTCAGCGCTACTGCTGTTATTCTGTCCACTCTGATGCGAACCTGCATTTCAACCTCATTTCTCTGCTCTTCCCAACTCTGGCCATTGCCCACTCCCCAAACACTGCCACGCCTTCTTACCTTTCTGCTGCAGCTGGGATATTTTTCTCTGCACCTTTCTCACTTCCTAGCCCATCCTGTTCATCCCCAGACCCATGGTCACTTCCTCAGAGGAGCCCTCTGGAGCCCCTAGCCTGATTCCAGCAGCTTCCACCTCCTCCTGGAGCCCAGTGTTCCCTCCCACTCCGTCAAAGTCTGAACCAACCATCTTGCAAGAAGGGAGGTGGGTTCCTACCTGGCTCCCCAACAGTGAGCTTCTCAAGAGAAGTGCAGAACCTTATTCACACAGCAGAGCGGTCAAGGGTGCAGATCTTGTGCTAGGCCACCAGGGTTCAAATTCTAGGCCCACTGCTGTCCCACCCACCTGTTCCTGCCTTTACAACTTCCTCCTGCCAACACCTGCATGTCTTCCTTTGAGGGCCTTGGCCTCATCACGGAGTCTGCTTTGCTACCTATAGGGCTGGCAAGAAGTGGCAGTGAACAAACAGGAGGGGGCCCTCCTGACCCCCATGCCCCCACCCAGGAGCAGCTCTCAACCAGTGCCTGCCAGAAGTGAGTACAGAGTACAGAGATCCCTAATTCTCTCATCCCCCGGGTGGGAGATTTCTAACGCATGTTCTACGGGCTCCCACAGCTTCCTCAGCAGGATCAAGCCACACTTGCCCACAGGGGTCACTGGCTTGGTATATTGGCGTTCCCCAGAGAAACAGAGCCAATAGGACAGATAAATCTATGTCTCCATGTCTATAAATAGATAGAGATAGAAATAGTCTATAGATACAGATATATATCTCCATCAATCTCTGTCTATATGAGGATATTTATTATAGGAATTGGCTCATGTGATTATGGAGGCTGAAAAGTCCCACCATCTGCCATCTACAAGCTGGAGATCCAGGAGAGCCAATGGTGTAATTTAGTTTGAGACCCAAAGTCCAAGAACCAGGAGTGCCAATGTCCAAGGGCAGGAGAAACTGGATGTTCCAACTCAAGCATAGAGACTGCAAATTCGCCCTTCCTCCACTTTTTTGTACTATTCTGTACACCTTTACTCGGTCTCTCGATTCAAATGCTAATCTTTTCTGGAAACACCCTCACAGACACACCCAGAAATAATGTTTTAACCTCTATCTGGGCATTCCTTAGCCCAGCCTAGTTGCCACATAAAATTAACAACTGTACTTGATAACATATCTTCAGTAGCCTTCCCCCACGCCCTCATCTTTGCTTTCCTACTTGCACTTAAATCCTTATCTCAGGGGCCGCTCTGGGGCAATCCAAATGAAGACGCGTTACTCCTACTAGCTGCAAGAGCTTGAGCATGTTACTTAAACTCTCTGTGCCTGTTTCTTCATCTCTAAATGGGAATAATTTTATTTATGGGACTGAGGATGAGATGAGTAATGCTGTGCTTGGAAAAGTGTCTAATACACAGAAAACATGATAAATATTAGGTCTTTTCTTCTCAAGGTCTAGCAGAGGACCTGGCATACGCTAGGGCTTCAAAAAATGTTTGCTGGTTGAAGCACACTGAATCTCTAGGGATAAAGGAGGGCAGTATATTAAGCCTTTTCATTCCTCTGGTTGCCAAAACTCACTCGAGCTAACACAAGTTAAGGAAACTTGTTTCAAGGAGGTGCCTATAGAAACAGAGACAGGCATCTCCAGGAACTCTAGAGCGACCAGTCAGGCAGACGGTACCAAAGGCAGGAGCAGAACTGGGGAATGTGGAGGTGATTCCCATTCCAAAAACCGTCCTAGCAACTGGGTTACTTGTCACCTCCCTGAACTGCAGAATGTTCTAGTATCTTCCCTCTAGAGATTTATCACTACCATAACTCATCTCTCTCCCTCTCACTCACTCTTTCTCTCTCTTGCCTCTCTTTGTCCAACTTTCTGGTTCCATTGAGGTCTCCTAGTTTCTTTCCAGTCACATCTCTTCCCCCTGAGGGCTTTGGTCCAAATGAGAAAGAGTCACAGGAATCAATGGAGGTACCAGCCTAAGAGGTGGTAAAGCTGGGCTGGAGAGCACGGCACAGACTTGTAAAGAGAGGTAGGAATTCTACTCCTTCCAACCCTCCCCCCGCCAAATCTAGACAGTGGAGGTTCCTGGAGCAGAGTATGGGCTCCCCTGCTGACCCACCCCACACCAGCTGAGCAAGAAGAGACCCTGGAGGGATGAAGAATGGGTCATTGCACTATGCCAAGCAAGAGCCTTCCAGCAGGGCAACTCTGAAACCAGAACGTGAAGCAGCTGAACAGGCCACACTGAGACCTATCCACTACTCACTCCCCACTGGGTAGAGTGAGAAAGGGAGGGGGAGAATGGGCTGAAGCCCTCCCTGGTACTTCCAAAAATAGTGGAAGTTGGTATTTTAATGGACCATGGTAGACTAGACAGGAGAGGGATGGGATTTTTTTTTTTTTTCTGCAGCTCCCTGCTGACCAACTTTGCCCATGTCTCTAGTTCAAATTCCCAAGAGAAACAACCTGACTGGTGCAGGGACTCATCTTTATCTGTTTGAACAGTCTCCATAAAAAGCCAGCTCATAGGCCATTGGCCACTGGCCAGCCCACCCCTTAGTGAAACCTGAAATTACAAAACTGTTCATTTATTTGTTTATCGTCTGTCTCCATCCCCACTAGACTGTTCCTGAGAGACCAGAACCTATCTGTTATGGTCATTTTTTATCTCCAACACCTACAATAGTACATGGCTCAAAGGAGAAGCCAGATTAAGACTTACTGAATACATGACTGAATGAATGATTAATGTAATGAATAAATGAGTGAACAAGTTTATTAAGAGCCCTGTCTATGTCACTGAAGCCTCTTTCCTATCGTTCAGGGAACTCAGCTCCACTAGGCAAAGTTCCACCGGGTAATGAGACCCCACTTACCCAGAAGGCAATTGAGTGAGTTTCTACTGCTATGCAGTATGCCCCCAGTCCCCATCAAAGCAACTTGGCCAGGTATTCCTTCCAACCATGTGCTGGAATCTTCCTGAGAGATGTTCTGGCCAACACAATTTTCTCCATCTTATTCTCTGTCCAGTGATGTTTTAGCCCCTCTTGAAACTGGACCACTGCCCTGATTACCTGCTTCTTAATCCAACTCTGTCTGCACCAGTACCCTTGATTAACATTTTTTCCAGTACACAATGATGTCTCCCTCCAACTCACTCAACATGGCATTATTTAACAGAAGTCTAAAACCAGCATGCTAATGAAAACAGCTCTTGCAAATAATCCTTTAAAGGGATTTTTAGTACCCAGTTCCTAATAAACAGATGCAAATTAATGACCTTTAGGAAGTCACTAAAAACCCACAATGTCCCTGGCCTCATCATTCTTTTATCCAGAATAAAGTAGGGATGAGGGTAGAGATAATAGAAAGCACCAAGACAAATCAATCCCAAGTGTCATCACCCCTGAGCCTCAGACAATGTTAGAAGGGGACAGTGCCCTGGAGAGATCTGAAGAACTGGGACTTCAGCATTGCCAAGAGAGATAGCCGGGGATACCCCAAATGAAGGAACTTTGTCCCATCTTCCTCAGCATTGGTCAGAGGGTCTGGGAAGCTTAAAGGCTAAGGCTCCATTGAGCTGTAGTTAGGAATCAGTAAGACTTACACAGTCACTGTGCAGATCAGAGAGAATATGTGAAAAGTGCCAGCACACAGCAGGTGCTCAATAAATGGGAAATGTTGTTATGATGCAAATCGCACTCTGGTGCCTGTAACAGCAGAGACCTGGAGAAAGAGGCTTCCCAGCTCAGGACCAGGAGTATCTTGGCACCAAAGGACTTTCTGCTCTCAGCCAAAATGGAGGCTTTGGAGCTACAACCTTTGCAGCTCTGGGCATGCCTAGAAGGGCCTCTAAGACCAAAAGGGCCAACAGAGGACGGTCCTAAGTTAGCTAACTGGTTGATACGCCAGAGCAGAGCCTCCTCTCCAGGGAGCGGAGGTCAGCGTGAGCCTCTCCAAGCCTGTGAGTCTACACTGGATCAGCCTTTCTTTGTATTCCTCTTCAAACTCACAGTGCCCTCCCCCATACCCATTCACCATCCCTGTCCCCTGATTTTCAGCTTTAGGCTGACCTCCAGGAAGCCTTCCTAGGCCTTTGTAAGCTACATATTTTTATTCTCATCTCTATATCCCCATGACACTAACAGTCTGCAGCAAACAATCTAGCCTCCTCTTTGAATATTATGCTTTACTGGTTTCTGGTCTATGAGATATTGGAGCCCCCTTGAGAGCTGACACTCTGGCTCACATGCCTCATGTAGCCCCCTAGAGATCTTGTGAAAAGGTGATTCTGATTCTGTAGGTCTTAGGTAGGGCCTGAGACTCTCCATTTCTAACAAGCTCCCAAGTGATGCTGATGCTGTTTGAGGTAGCAAGGATCTAGACCATCTTTTACAACACTGTTTCTTCAAACTTTTAATGTGATGCATACTTTTTTTTTTTTTTAGATTTTTTTTTTATTTATTTATTTGAGAGAGAGAATGAGATAGAGAGAGCATGAGAGGGGGGAGGGTCAGAGGGAGAAGCAGACTCCCCGCTGAGCAGGGAGCCCGACGCAGGACTCGATCCCGGGACTCCAGGACCATGACCTGAGCCGAAGGCAGTTGCTTAACCAACTGAGCCACCCAGGCGCCCAATGTGATGCATACTTTTAACAGCTAGAGAAACAAGTTTACTCCAGGAGCAATCAGAGCCTTCAAGGGGCACTGTGACTCTCCAAGAGAGGGATATGGTATACAGGACCTCCCAAGAGAAACCTTTGTTTAAGAAACTATCCTATAGCATTTATCTCATTATCAGACGCACAGCGATCGTTAATAACAAGAGCAAATATTTATTTCCTCCTGACTGTGGGCCCAGAGTTTTACACGCACCATCTTATTTAATTATTCCACTGACCTCTATGAAGTACACACTAGTGGGATCCTCATTTGAGAGGAGGAATTAGAAGGTAAGAGAAGGTAAGCCATTTGCCCAAATGCATGTGGTAGAGTCAGGAATTAGACCCCAATTTGTCTCACTCCAAGGTCCTCCTCTTCAACTCTCCACTTGACCTCTCAGCCTGGGCCCAGAGATCTTCTTTTTGCCATATGTAATGGCTGAGAGGCCAGATTTAGTGAGGACAGGCCACTGTCTCAACTGGAATCACTTTTAGTCTACATACTCTTTTACACGGCTGTGGGTTGGGTTTTTTTTTTTTTTAATATTCCTATGGTGAGCATTTATTAATCACATATAAGAAAGGAAAAGAGCACACTTCCATTTTAGCTCAGGATGTATCTGGCTGCAAGTAACAGTAGATAAATATGCGTTTGTTCTAACCATATTATAAGTCCAGATAGGTAGGTAGGTAGATAGTAACCTTAGTTCAGCCATCAGGAACCCTGGCTCTTTCTTTCCTTCCAGGTGTCATGGACAATAACAGAGAAAGTGCGTGCCTTGGTTGTGGGAGAAGTTAGCATAAGCACCGTTTTCATCCACACTTTGATTTGAAAGACAATTTAAGATCCTTCCATGTGCCAGCCAGTGGGCTTTGGAACAAAGATGAAAAAGACAGGACCCATTCTGTGGGACAGATAAGATTATACAGATAACTAATCTCCCAATTATGATACCATATAATAATGACTATTATTCCCTTCAACCCTGGATTCCTACAGAAAAGATCTGAGGTGCTGATGTACTGTGATAAATATTATAAGAGAAGTGACCACAGGGGATGTACAAGCCCAGAGAAAGGGCCTCTTGTCTCCCTAGGGGTGAAGAAGGTCAAGAGGGGTCAGGGAAGGAATGGATCTGAGTCTTGTAAGGCAAAGAGAAATTAGCTGGGCAAGAGAAGTTCAAATAGGTGTGTGAATAGTCAGGATGCTTTCACCTGCATCCTGTTTTAAAAACAGGGTGGTTGTTTCTGGGTTTTTTGTGGGTTTTTTTTTTCCTCTCACAGAAAAGAAGTACAAGCATAGATGGTCTAGACTTGTTTCAGTGAATCAACCACACAAGAGTCTTGGATCAACTTGTCTGCAATCTCTTGGCCCTCCCCTCATAATTGTAAGATGGCTGCCATTGCTCCGGACATCACCAGAAGAGAGCATAAAGGTTTCATCTTTCTCTGTGGCTTCTTCTAGGCAAAGCTGCTCACTTTGCAGTGTAGCACAGTCCTTTGTGCACATGTGGTAGGGAGTTAAACTAGACAAGATTCATTGGAGACATACAAAGTTCTTAAGAGAATTATATTTGAAGAAACACTGTAATATTGAAATGAAAGGGACAGAGAGAGTACAAAGTGAAAAGAGACATCCAGATCACCAAATTTCTACAAGCAGGTGGAAAGCTGAGAAAACTCTTCCATGCAAACACACACCACTCTTTATGTAAAATAAAGGATGACTCAGAGGGTGAACCAAGAGCCTAGAAGGTGGAGCCAAGAACCATGGAGAATTACTCCCAAGCCTTGTGTCTGAATCAAGGAACTGTTAATTTGTCCAGCTGGATTTCAGAATTTCCATGGACCAGTGACTCCTGTGTGCCTCACATTTTCCCCTTTGTGAACAAGAACGTCTACAGTGCTTATTCTATGCCTGTCCCACCACTGTATCTAAAAAGATCAAATACTGGCTCTGCTGCTTTGGTACTGTGGGCACCTCCACCCATAAGCCTCAGTTTCTTCATCTGTGGAATGGGGACAATTATAGTGCCTATCTATCTCATAGGTTATGAATACTTAGTAATATTACTGTGATACGTATGTATTCGCTCCACACAGAGCCTAGCACATAGTAAGCAGTGTTCAGTAAATGCCTACCATTATTATTTTTCATTATTCTCCCCTTTATTATTTTTCATTATTCACCCTGAACATACCTGTGGCACCTGCCATTCTGTGCTGGCATTATGCCTGTCTACCCTGTTAGGCTCTGAGCATAGGGAATAGAGAAGATATCTTAGTTATATTTGTATCTTTAATAAACATAAATAGCCTGGCATATGGTAGATGCACAGAAAGTGTTGAATAATGACTGAATGAATGAATGAATGAATGAATGAATACTCATGATTCCACATTCCTTTTTTCTGCTGGCTTTTGGTACCTGAATAGCATGGTTTTCTCTCCTGGCTGTTGCAGCGGGAGACGATTTGAGAAAGCAGGGGTCCTTCCTGTCAGTCATGATAACTGCACAATTCTGATCACCTGTGATGGTGAACGTTCCAGAGGCAGTCCCTCAACAGGAAGTTGCTGTGGCTGGGATGAAAACCTGGGAGAATGAAGGGTTCCTCCCAATTCAGAGACATCAGAGCTCCAGAAACCCAGCTTTTTTCAAGCCACTTCCCTTGCCCAAAGCACTCTGCTAACTACCCTTCTCCCAGCTCTGTGCTGTGACAGGATCAAGTTCAGTGACTTGAGATTTCTCTTGTGGTCCCAGACGATTGAAGCCAAAATGGGATGGACACATGAAAATGGATTTATTGACTCTCCTCCAGTGCTTCAGGGTACACCACATTTGGCTAATTTAGGAAGCATATCAAAATAAGGAAACCCATCTGCATGGGGTCAATTAGGAACAAAACTCTTCTTGAAGCAGTGGGCAATGGTGGCTATGGTGACCTGTGACCTCCTTCAGAGCTAGGATCTGTAACAAGCATCAACAACAGTCCCAGCATAAATGCCAACAACAAATTCCCAGCATAAACGATGCACCTTACTCATGGCATACATCACTAACCATTTACAGCACACTTTCACCTCAGACACAGCTTCTCATCCCATTGATTGAATCCAGTCACTACTAATTGATTGGGGGTGCCACGCAAGATTAAACCCACTTTCCAACCCTGACCTAGATGTTAACACTACCTGCATAGTCTTCATGATTATAATAATCTCCTTAGCCAGTGCCTCCTTATGTCCCTAACAACATGATCTTAATAGCATCCTGTGTCATCATGGAGCAGACAACTTTTATCTTACCACATTGCCTCCTCTCTCTAGGACCCTCTTAACTTTTCTGAATTGCCCTTTGGTGGGACGTAATACTGAAGCAGTCAAATGAAACTGTATTTACTGTAAGAACATTGTTGAAGATATTGTTATTTTACATTGTGTCTTCTCTCTGAGGCTCTGGGAAGAGGGAAGAATGCCTCCCTGATCTTTGAATCAGTAATGGATGTGTCTCTCTTGAGCCACCAGATTTTCATCTGCCTAATGACCCTTGTGCATTCTGTAACTGACATATTTCCCTCTTTGCGATGGTTGCAGGAAGTTTCCAGACCAGGAAAGCACGACTTGCCTTGTAATTCATGCACTAGTCTCGTCCCTGAATCCATCTAATTTTTCTGGGTTGTTTCCCTCCTTTGTCTTATTTATCTTAATTTTCATTTATTTTATTCTGCTGCTTTTTGCGCATCCTTGTAAGCCTCCTTGAATATTTTGGGGAATAAGCTTGGTATAAATAAACAGATAGGCAACTAATATCCAGGTGAATGTGAAGCATTGTTTAGGCTCTTTAATATCTAATCCATGTGCAAATGTTGGGGATGGGGGTGCACCAGACCATGTGGATTGGGGGATGGGAGTGTGTAAGACCATTTTTCTTTTCAAATACCCACCCTTGTTCGTCTTACTCTGAGGGACCTAAGAAAGGGGTATGTGTGTGTGTGTGTGTGTGTCCCCTTGCTTCTCTGCTTTGCATATGCTCTTACAGACCTGATCAGCTTGCCCAGAGGCACATAGTTGAAACTTAAATATCTGGGTATTTAAAGCACCAAGATGAAAGAACAGGAACTCTCTTCATTTCCTCTATTCACAGCTCTCTACGGCCTAAAATACTTGTCCAAACCACTTAACACATGGACTTTGAAGCCATACATACCTGTGTTAAATCCCCATACTGCCATTCAAAAATGTATTTATTTAACCTCTTTTTCTAAACCTCGGTTTCCTCTTCTGTAAAATGCCAACTTTCTGGGGTTAGAGAATGGCTTAAGTGAGATAATATACAAAAGCATTTAGCACAATGCTTGGAACATGGTGAGTGCCTGATAAACAATAGCTATTATGTTACAGCTTTTATTAACCTTGTCTCCTTTAACCTTATAAACTGAAGGCTCTACTTCACTATACCTGGTGGAGGGAGGGAAGAATTTGGTTTATTACACCCTTACTAGCATATTAGCCCAGGGTAAAGCACATCGTAGGTGTTTAATACCTGGTTGCTGAGAATCTGGAAGAATGTGCCCTGGGAGACATTAGCTATCAACATATTTACCGTGCAGTGCAATATTTCATTATATTATACTACTTCCTCCTTCCTAGAATGACCTCTCTTCAATTTGCACCAACTGCATTCACAGCAACCTCTGCTGTGGCAGAAGCAACAAATAACCTCCCCAAGTCAGCATGAGATTTGCTCTGAAGGAAAGCAAAGGAAGAAAACATACATGTACCGAGTCCGCGCTGTGTGCTAGCCAATGTCCAGGACATGTCTATCATCTGCACATGAAACTGTGTGGTCGGTGAGTGAACAGCCTCATCAGCCCCCACCAGGTCAATTCTCCCTCTGTGTAAATTCTACAGTCTGAGCATCTAACAATCTATATTCTTTTCCAGGTCAAATGAAATGACAAGAGGATTAAAACAATGTGTCTCAGAAACCCATAGACAGAGCCCAAGAAACCAGCAACAGGTAAAGTCCTGGTTAATTTCAAGATGCCAAACAGCCAGCTTTCCATCAATTTCCAGGACCTCATTTTCCCCCCTTCATTTTCAGAATTGATGTTTATGTTTCCACCAGGATAGAGACCAATTCTCCTTGGCATCCTCCGTCAGAGAGAATCAGAAATTTTCCACCTGGGATGCTACAAATTGCATTTCTCAACACAGTTCTAGAACACGGGATATGACCAGCATAGCTAATGCTGAGTGATCAAAACTCAGGTGCTCTAACTTTATAAGAATCATCATCAGGCAGTCAGCATTTCACCAAGGGATGGAGCCTCTTGTCCTCCAAGATTCAAAGAGCAAGAGCACATCGATCTGGAAGCGGCTCCCGGGGAACATGGTAGCACAAGGGTAGGCTGGGCCAAGACTCTGCCACTTCCTCCTGTGTAACTTTAGCTGTATTGCTGTGTGGCTCTGAGCCTCAGTCTTCCCATTTTTGAAATGGGGATAAAAGCAGGACCTAATTCAGAGAACTAGCAGGAGGAGTAACAACACACGGGAAGCACTCAGCACAGTGCCTAGCTCACGGGAAGTGTGGGGTAAATCTTAGCTGGCAACTTGTCTGTTGTTGTCATCCTTCCTCTCTAAAAATACCCTTCACTCCATGTCCCTGTTAATCCTTAGAAGCCACCTTTATACCATCTGGAACCACACCCCCTCCAGAGTTACCAGCCAATGGTAGTTGGACCATGAAGGAAAGCTCGCCCAAACTGGACCAATCAGATTTTCCCTCCCAGGAACCTAAAGTGGACCTAAAGGAGCTAGTCCGACTCTGCTGCTGTTTCAACTGAGGACATAAATTCAGGAACCAGGAGGATGCCCTCTTCAACCATGTGACCGAGGAAGCAGGGAAAGAGTCATTGGAGAAAGGTCTCTCTAGGTCTGACTACTGGGAGGAGAGAATGAGAGAATTTGCTTTAGTTTTGGACCTTTTCTGGTTCATAGTTCCAGGGCCCTGGAAGGCCTGGCTGCATCTGTTCCTCCATGGGCTCCTGAGCCCTGTCACTTTCAACAAGCCCCACTTTTTCCTTAAGTTAGTCTGAGATCTCTCTTATTTGGAGTAAAGAGTTTTGAGGTAAAAGCAGAGACTTCAGGCTCAAAACTCTTTTCTTGGGAATATGCTATTCCCTAGGACTTCATGAGGGATTCTATGAAGAAGGAAAGGAAAGGGACAGGAAAAAATATCATTTAATGGGTACCTATTGGATACCAGCCACTCAGGCTGGTGCTCTCTCACATCACCATCTGGATGAGAGACATCTCAATGAGGTAGGAACAATCACCACAATTTTATACAGGGAGCACTTAAAGCTCAGAGAGGTTAACAAGGTCACACAGGTCTGTCCGAACTCATGTAAGGTTTTTCAGATATCTGGTATTAACAAATTGGGGATTAACTCTGGGTCTTTGCTGCATCATCAATAATCATCTCCACCACCACTATCAAATCACCCATCCATATCCCCATCATTCCCATCCCATCACCGTCCTCATCTTCACCATCATTATTATTATCACTATCATCAGCATCACCATCCTCATCATCATCCCCATCACCTTTTTCATCACCATCACCATCATCACCATCCTCCACATCATTACCATCACTAATGGCTCACACTTATTTAGCAATTCCATTCAGTCACTCTTTATATTGAGCACTGTATACATGTTAACACCAAAGAGGACTCTGAAGAAGGCAATGTTACCATCTTTACTTTACAGATGAGGAAGCGAGGTTTTGTGAGGTTAAGGCACGCGTCTGAAGTCACCAGGCCTACCTGAATCCAGAGCCCACCCTGAGAGACTATACTCTCCTGGTGGGCAGGGGCTGCACCTCCCACTTCTTTGGCATCTCCCATGATGCCTAGCATTGTGCTATGCATGCAGTAGTTGCTAAATAAATATCTGCTAAGTTGATGGAAAATGTGAAAAGGATTACAGAAGTGCTGAAAGAGCAAGGGTTAAACGCTCTACTCCAGGTCACCAGTAAAGACAGCTGGAAAGCCAGGCTCTGAGCGCCAATCACTAGGCACAAAAGGGTCTCTTTCACATTGGTAATAAAGATGCTTGTCAAAATGCCTTTTGATTTGGGGCCGAGAGGCTGACAGGAGCATGCTAACCATCTCAAAGGCTGAGGCTCACTGCTCAGTCCTTTACCTTATCTCCTGGACTAAACCAGGACATGAATCAATGCCAGGGTGGTCCTCTCTCACCCCCACTTCAAGCCAAGGAGACAATGAGAAGAAGGGAAAACCACATTTAGTGAGTGCTTATATGTGCCAAGTGCTGTGCTAAGTGCTTGGCTGGACAAAATGAGACAGGCTGAGGCCACCTGATAGTACAACTCAGTGATTAAACACACAGGCTCTAGAACCAGACTGCCTTAAATCCTGGCTCTACCACTCACTGCTTGTATGACCTTGGTTTTCCTCAGTTTCCTCATCTGTGAAACAGGGATGATAGTATTAATAGTACCTTTTTTGAAGAGGGAGATGAGCATGTGGTTAATGTTTCATAAACATTAGCACATATTAATTAATCCAATGACTCTGTGAAGTAGGTATCATCAACCCATTCTGCAGATGAAGATACTAGTAACTAAGGCTCACAGGCATGAAATGACTTATCCAATACTGTATAGCTAACAAGTGCAGAGACTAGATTGGAATCTAGGTTGTTTGCCCTCCAATCCTGAGCCCTGTACCATTCATACTGTTATATTACCAGGGGTCATGGTACCCTCAGCCTTGGGGAGGCGGGAAAGGTCAAGGCCTTTATCTTCTGTAGACCTTCCATCACTCTTCCAATGGCTTAATTTTGTCATACACACACACACACACACACACACACACACACACACTAATATGCTGTAGGCACAGAAAAGTCAGGAGGGTTTCTATTGCTTATTTTTTCATTCACCACATATTTATTGTGCCATGCAGTAAGGTGCTGAGAACACAGTGATGGGCAAGACAGACTTGGCCTCTGACCTCATGGAGCTCAGTTTAGCAAGGGATGCAGATATGAATCTACGAGTCATGCACATGTGTAATTGTGGCTATACATGTGCTTAGTAGGGGTGATGTTGGTGCTCAGAGGGCCTACACAGGAAGAATGACCCAGGAAGGAGGTCAGGGAAGGCTTCTCTGAGGAGGTGATGACTGAGCTAGAGTATGACTAATAACAGTGATTACCAACATAAAGAATAGAGGGAACGTCATTTCAAGTAGAGGCAACAGCATATGTAAAGGTCCTGTGGCGGGAGGGAGCACAGAAATAGCAGGGACTGAAGGGTGACTTGTATAGCTGAAGCAGGGAGCAAGGAGGAGTATGTTACGTGTACAGTTAGAGCAAGGAAGAGCATGTTATGGGGTACAGTTGATTCTGAAGTAGGCAGTTCTCCAAAAACACTGTTGAGAAACATTGTTCTAGAACATTGCCTGGTACATAACACATGTTCAGTGTAAGTGTGATGAATGAATAAATGAATAAATGGGAGGACTGAGTCACTGGCTGAAAACAACCTATATTATAATAAGATGAAATGTTAGAATAGCAAAGGCACATAGAAAGAACTAAGGAAGTGCATATAGAAATGCAGTTGCAGGCCCTGGAAGGCTTCCAGGAGGAGGTGACTTCTGAGCTGAACCTTGGATCCTGTGAAGACATTTTCCAGGTCGATAGAAGGAGAAGCCTCCCAGGCAGAATACACAGTATTGAAAGCAGGGCAGCTAAGGACCAGGACGCATCTCGGGGAGCTGCTGGAAATGATGCAGCAGGGGAAGCTTTCTCGGTCCAGATGACCTGACCCGAAGCAGAGTCCGTTGCTGGGCTCCATCAGGTCTTTGGTGATCCTTAACCCCAGGGAACCCCCTTTGCTTGAATCTGTGCCAGAGCCCCCTGTGAGGGGCACCAAGCTCCACCCTAGACTAGACTCACTGAAAAGGGAAATGCCACACTCAACCGCCTTTTGAATAAACAGGTATGAAATGACAGCCACTGAGCAGAACATCAGTGAAACAAGACAAACTCTCTGGGAGGGAAGGGCGGGGCAGTTTCATCTGTAGGCAGATGTGGAGCTAAATCTATCACCTGACCAGGTCTAATGTCCCAGTTGGATGGACTCTACACATGGTAAGGAGACACTGGGTAGATCTGAGATGCCTAAAAAGTGGTAGAGGAAGGTGAAGGGGGCAGCCCCATCACCTGCTACGATGCCCACCACCATCACCAAGCCTTACTGTGTTGCCAAAGTCTTCTGAGGAGGTTGCATTTGAGCCAAGCTATAAAGGAAAGAGTATTCTGGGTAAAGTGAGCAGCAAGTACAAAGGCCCTGTGGCAGAAAATTCTGGTGGGTCATAGACAGTGACAGAGGCCAGAGGAACTGGTGTGTATTGAGGGAGGGAGAAAAGCAGTGAGGCCAGGGAGAACAGCAGGCCTCAGGTCTTGCAGTGCTGTGTAGAGCAAGTAAGGAGGCCAGATTTTATCCTAAGACTCACGTGAGGGTAATGAAGGGTGTTAAGCATGGGAATAACATGACCTGATTTATAAAAAAAGATGATTCTGGCTGGTATGTAGAGGATAATTCATAGGCAAGAAGTGGATGCAGAGGCCAGCTGGGAGGCTACTATAAGAGTCCAGGCAAGAGGTGCTCATAGCTTAGACTAGAGTGTTCAAGGTAAAGATGGAGAGGTGTTCTGGCATACTCTGAAGGTGGAACGGTCAAGACCTGACCTCATATCTGATGCTGAGTTGAGGGACTGGAAGGAGTTAGTGGGACTCCTGAGTTATGATCATGCCATGCTTAACGAGTTAGTCTTTTATTTTGTTTTATTTTTACAGGTGTGGTACCAGGCCTAAACCAATCATCTAAGTCACGCAGAGTAAATAACCACTCAGCTTGGACCAGTCCGACCCAGGCCTCAATCCCCAGCTCCTGCGCTCATAACCACCCCAGCAAGCTGCCACAATTACACAAGAAGCATAGGAGAGTTAGGGGACCTGGCCCAAATGCTGTTCGGCCACTCACTGTGTGATTCAGACAGACCTCTGTACATGTCCGACCCTCAGTTCCCTCAACTGTACAGTGGAAATTATAACAGCTTCACCAGGAGGGTGATGGGAGAATTACAGGAAATTTACTCATTCATCCAATAAACATTTATGAAGCATCTCCCACACGTGCTGGGCGCCATCCTAGGCACGTGGAGCATACTGATGAGCAAAACAGAAGAATCCTGTCCCTGAGTTGCTTACATATCAGGAAGGAGACACAATAATTCTCATAATGAGTACATTATCTAGTATTTTAGAAGGTGAGAAATGCTATGGGAGAAACAGGAAGAGCAGGGTGGGGGGAAGACATATATAAATGTATCAAATCAACACCTTAAACTTATACAATGTCATTATGTCAGTTACATATCACTAAAATTTAAGAGAAAGAGCCATCTCAGCCATCATGATTAAATATTTGTTATGTAAATAATTGCTCTTTTTGACAGATCTTTTATTTTTATGGCTTTCCTTGCTTAGGATAATAAATCCCTGCTCCCTCAGTTAACTCCAGAGGACAAAAGTTCTTCCCACCCGGAGAAATGCCTTTCATCGTTAAAAACAAAAGCAAACAAACACACAGCCCTCCCACCACAAGCACTTGATAAGTTGCAATGTAAGGTCTGGTTAAACAGCCCTGAGCCCAAAAGCACCCTTTGTCCTGAAGCAGAAGTTCTCAGTGGGAGTGGTGCTGCCCCCTAGAGAAGTATCTGGAAATGTGGTGGTGGGAGATGTATGTGCTTTAGCTTGCCGCTAGGCTTGGGGTATACAACAGTATTCACATAAATGTCCTTCCTGCCAGATACTTACTCCATGAAAAAGAAACATCATCAGGTGAGCCAAACTCTAACTTCCTTGCACATGTAAACAAAAAATTATTTCCTGCGTGGTTCAAGCTGACATTGAATTTAAAAGGAATAGAACTACTGGGAAAATTGAGCAAAGGTTGTTCTTCTCTTTGCTCAGAACTTTACCAAAGTGCACCGTTTCAGGAAACTGGGTCGTGGGCAGCAGCGCTGTGTGGGGCATTTTTTTGTAGGTGACACCACACATCTGTGCAAATGTGCCTTCGTAGCTGTGACAGTCACAGTGATTATAAATAGAAGCAATTATCTGGCTATATCATTATATTTTATGGTAGAGTCATATCTAAGCATTTACATATTGAAATATATACTATCTTATCACAGACTCCTTTCACTTTATTCTCAGTTATAATATTGTTAGGACATTATATTGATCTCTTGAAGTTATGTGTATATATAGATTCTATTATCTGTGAAATTCATTTCTGGATAGTAAAGAGCGTGTTATAAAAATTTTTTTTTCTTTTATGAAAAGGGGCATTGAGTCTGACTGAGGAGTGATGTCATCTAAATGCTACTATTGAGCTTTAGAAAGTATGCCCTGTGGATTTTGGCACAATGACTATCTGATCTCTCCATATTTCAAGAGCTGTATTTCATGGGGAAACCAGAGGGATACGTGCATGAGCCTCTGCAATGTGTACAACCATTCAAGTGGTCATTTGTTGAACATATACTTTGTGCAGTTTTCTATACATTACACACTTCATTTCACAGGACGTCTCTCAGATAAACAGTGTCCATGTCACAGATGAAAAAACCGAGGCTTGGAAAAATGAATCGACTTGGTTCAACTCTTATTAACTATGGTAATTACTGCCAAAAGCATTTTAGTGCCCACTGTTTGCCTGAGCCCTGCTCACAGTGCATTTCAAATATTCTTTTGTCTAATCACTGCAATCACTGTGTTCGGAGGCATGTATTTTTATCCCCACTTTATAGACCATGCAGCTGAGGCTCAGAGACCACCCCTTGCCCAGATAGGCCTTTCTGCTTGAAAGCACCAGAATAATCTCAGAGCGATCCCAGCCAAGTCTGGTTGATTCCAAAGCTCATACAATCAACCACAATGGTGTGTTTCCTTAAAAGATAAGCAACACTAATAATGGGGGTCATTCACTTGTCATTAAAGGCATATGACAAGTGCTTTATTCACTGTGTTGACACCAGAGACTGTCAACCTTGATTACACGTTAAGAATCACTTAGATAATTTTATAAAGTATTCATGAATGGATCTCGCTTCATTGGTCTGAGATATGGCTTGGGCATCAGGATTTGTAAAAGTTCCTCCAGGTGATTCCAGGAATGGCTCATAATTCTCAGAATCAATAACAAAACCCAGAGTTGGGTGGGAATTCTTGACTTAACCTCTTGAGCCAAGTCAAATCATTTCTCCATGCCTCAGTTTTCTTGTCTGTGACATGGATACGGTTTATCTTAGAGGTTTCTGATGACATTAAGTATGACCTCTGGGTGACTCACACACTAGGTCAATGGCTTTCAGCTCTAACTTTGTACTAGAATCATCTGGGGGGTTTTCTCTCCTGGTTACAGATGCCCAGGCCTCATTTGCAAAGATTTGTTTTCAGCTGATCCATTTGTTGGATGCAGATGAAAAAGCCTCCCAGGTGATTCTAATATGCAGCCAAGGGCTAGAACCACTGAACCAAGTATACCTAATGCCCTATTTTGCTTCTGAAGGAACTGAGGCTCACAGAGGTAAAATGACTTACTCAAGGTCACATGCCTAGCAACTTGTGCTTTTAACCACTATTCTTTGATACCCAAAAACTAAAAAAACCTCTTTCTTTGCCACTAAATATAGATTGTCAAGCCAGAGAGTCATAAGACCTCAGGTAAGTATGTCCCTTAAAGGCCACCACAGTCCAACCTACCCTCTGATGTAACCTCTGGCTCCAAGTGGTTGGCATGGTTCTACTTGGTTCTTCTGGGAACAGGGAGATCATTAGCCCTTATAGCCCGCTCCATCTTTGGGCAGTTCGGATGCTTAGAAAGAGCTGCCTTACCTACGGCACAGCTGTGGAGAATTTTGCGATAGATCTGTTTGAATTGCTACAGATATAGCACAAAAAGCAAGTGAAAGGACTACATGGCTGGTATGATCTAATTATTATGCAAAATACAAAACCTTCTCAGTGTGTATGTAATTGCATAGGAAAAATATCTGGTATCAAGAACAAATCAATAACAACGGCTAACTTTAATAAGGAGAGGGACATTTAGAGGGACAGGTGTGTATTTTCTGAATTGTAATGATTCATACCTAAGAGACTGTTCTGAAAATAAACTGGAATAAAGGAAGTAAAATACTTGACAAGTGCTTGTCATCATAGGTACACTGAGTAAATGTTTGCTAAATATGTTTTAGTCATAGAAAAGTTTCAAAAGGTATCAGTGGTGATTACAGATCTTTTTTCTTTTTTTTTGCTTACCCATTTTTAAAATCTTTTTTCTAAAATGAGCATTTACTATTTGTCAACAAGAAAGATGAAGAAATCACTTCTGGGTCCGCTCAGAATGCATTTGGCTGCAAGTAACAATCTTAACAGCAGCTTGGACCAAAAGAAAGGGGAGGGGGTATCTCTCAACAAGATATCCAAGTAGGTGGCTGCTATTAGTTTACTCATCAGAGACTCAGGTCCACTGGCCATTCTCTGTGTGTCAGGGTTTATCCCTATGCTTTTCCCTTAATGGTTTCAGCATGGCGACTGCATGTGCAGACGCTGCATCCAAGCAGAAAGAGGGAGGACAGATGGTGCCAACTGTGTTTTCTCTTTTACTGGGAGATACCTTGTTCCCAGCAGCACGCACAGCAGACTTCCATCTCGATCCCATGGACCTGATCTGTATCACTTCTACCTGCAAGGGACGCTGGCAAAGTAAGGAACAGCGTGTCCATTTAATTGGCTTCAACTCATCCTGGCTCAGAGCCTAGAACTGGGTATACCCCTGCCTGCTTAACAACAAAACGTTCCACTATCCCGGAGGAAGGGGGTTTAGATATTGGGTACGCAAGTGCCTGCCACAGCTTCCGTTTATGAAGCCCGGAGCTCTCCCTCCAATATTCACCTTGATCCTAGCTGTTATTTACAAAAATACATCCATTATTAATAACTCCACTTGCAGGCTGCTTACAGTGTGACATATAACTTATTTAAAATCTCAGGGGGAACCCAGCAGGGTCAGGACTGGGATTTACAGACTTCTGCCTGTGGAGATGAGTAATGCTCAATCCCCCAAGTATTTATTTACCTCCAACTAAAATATGACCGGGGAGAGGGGGCAGCGGGGAAGAAAACTTTGAATCCTGTCATAGTTGGGATTTACACGTGTTCAAACACTGTCTGGCAGAGAAATGGACAAAGGGTAGCAGAGTCGGAAACTCGGTTCTGCAGAGGGATGGCTCAGGTCCTGAGAGAAATTTCATCACAAAGGGTAACGAAGACTGGCACAGAGAAGACTCCCCAACAAAGTCTGAAGGGCAGAGGGAAGCGGGAGGTCTAGGGAACACACAACAACTGGAACTAAGCATAACCCAAATGATGGGAAACGTGTGCATGTGCGTGTGTGTGCGCGAGCCCTGGGGAGAAAAAGAGCTTTAAGAAATCGTGATGTAAAATCTCAACTCAAATGTAGAAAGGGGAATTTGTCTTCTCACTTCATGAGGAACACTACGCTACCATGGCAGCGTGAGAATCAGGAGCCCAGACAGCGACATAGAAGAGGTTGAGAGCTCCAGTTCTGGAATCATCTACTACCTCTGTGGCCCTGGGCAAGATGCTTAAACTCTCATCAGTTTCGTCCTCTGAAAATAATAATGATAACATCTACCTTGAAATATTGTCATGAGAACTAATAAGCCTCTCGCTATTTGTTAGCATTTGAAATTATTGGGCAAAAGACTCAGGACCACCCACAATTACGGGCAGGGGTGTCTCAGAATGGTCAAGGCCAGCTGTTATGAGGAGCCAGATCTGACCTGTGCATACAACGCTCATCAAACAGGTTCCCATGTGACCACACCTGGAGCACTACAGAATTTAAAAACACCCAGCCCAGCAAACACAAGCATGCCAGGCCAGTCCTCTTACAACTCTTGGTCAGAAATAATGAGGATCCAATCATGATCTACTGAAACACTCCTGAAAGGACCCTTTTGTCTAACACAACAGCTTTCCCCATACCTTGTCGGCCCATTTCTCACTACCAAGGATCCCTCCACACCTCCAGAACTCCCTACCCACCACATCCCCTCTCCTCTCATAGAACTCTGCTCTCTTTTCTCTCTGACAAGCCCATCTTTTCCGAAGAAAATCCCACCATCACTTCTCCAGTTCTTCATCTACGCATGAGCGTAGTCGGCATTTGAGCCCCGGGGGAGGGAGACAGGGAATGATACTAATGCCAGAAATCATCCCAAGGGAATGAGGGATGGGGAGAAAAATAGCCATACATTCACAAGTGTTGTTTCTGCTTTGTTACAAAAGACATCTTCCCTTTGCTAATTAGGTCACTCAACAGATATTTATTTGTGCCCAGCACAATTCTCGGCACGAATGGTAATATGCGGTCCCCGCTCTTAGGAGCTCACCCTCACCTCCTCCTACCTCAGCCACTTCCCAGGATAGAGAATGCCCCAGATTACCCTGGCCCCAAACCAGAAGTGGGTGCCCAGCCCACCACAGTTCTCCTAAGACCCCTAGCGGATGATAGGAATGCAGCTTCATGACTGTTTGCAGCCTCTCCGTAAACAGTCCAGAGAAATGAAGACACTGAGTTGACAGTGGCCTTGGCAGAGCCAGAGAGAGACCTCAACACATTTATCACGAGCTGGGGAGCTGCTGTTCAGCCTCACTGACCTGTAAAATCCACACTAAACTCAGGGCTGGCTCTTCAGCTTCTGAAGTTGATTTAGACCCCAGGAAAGGCCCCCAAGGCCTGATAGTGACAAATCGCCATTTCTCAGTACTGTTCTCCTTAATGTGGATGCTTGAAGATTGCTGGAAGCCAGTGGGGAGAGCCAAACTGTCTCACCTATGAGGCACAGGGGTGACAAGGTTCCCTACCCCCAAAGTGCCTCCTCAGTTTGGCACTTCTCCCCCAAATACTCATCACATTTGGAATATTAGACCAAAATCTGTCTCCTCTGATGGAGTATAAGCTCTGCGAGGACAGCGATCATATTGGGTTTAATCACAGATGTACCTCCAGCATCATGCCCTACATGTTGCCCATAGTAAGTGCTCAATAAATTCTACTGATTTCATCATACGTGATACTACTTTCATAACATACCTTGAAAAAAAATCCAGTCAATATTGAGTCAGTACCAAACAGGGTGCCAAGTGATTTATATTCATCTTCAATAAATAGGTCAGAGAGATAGGATTTATATCCTAACATAGCCATTTCCCAAATGCATAACTTTGGGCAAAGATTTAACCTCTCTGGGCCTCAGTTTCCTGATCGGTAAGAGGAGTACACAGTAATAACAAACAGTACATATGTGAAGGGCTTAGCATAGGAGCCATTTTTTTTTAAAGAGCCCAGGCCCCCCGCACTTTTCAAAATTTTAACTTCTCATTATCATTAATTCCCAGTAATTGTATTTCCATGAGTTTCTCCAATAGAAATGTTTGTGCGCCTGTAGGACAACGCTGAAGAACGTTCGCTGCAATGTGGTTTGAAATAGAGAAATCTTTTTTTTTTTTTTAAAGATTTTATTTATTTATTCATGACAGACAGAGAGAGAGAGAGAGGCAGAGGGAGAAGCAGGCTCCCAAGGAGCAGGGAGCCCGATGCGGGACTCGATCCCAGGACCCTGAGATCATGACCTGAGCCGAAGGCAGATGCTTAACCATCTGAGCCACCCAGGCACCCGAAATAGAGAAATCTTACAGTAACCCAAATGTCCATCAACCAGGGATGGTCACACAAATTACAGGACAGTGCATTCACTTCCCAGGGCTGCTGTAACAAATGACCACAAACTGAGTGCCTAAAAACACTGGAAATGTATTCTCTCACAGCTGGAGGCCAGAAGTCTGAGATCTAGGTGTGAGCAGGGCCAGGCTCCCCCCACAAGCTCCAGGGAGAATCCATTCCTTGCCTCCTCCAGCTTCTGGTGGCCATCAGCATTCCTTGGCTGTGGCCACATGTCTCTCTGCTTCATCTCCTGTGTGCCTTCCCTGTATCTGTCTGTGCATTAAACCTCCTCCAGCCTCCCTCTTACAAGGATGCATGTGATTGCATGGAGGGCCCAAGGATAATTCAGGATTATCTCCACATCGCAAGATTCTTAATTTGATCACATCTACAAGACCCCTTTTTCCAAATAAGGTAACATTTACATTTGTTATGGACTGAACATACCCATATACTGAAATCCTAGCCGCCCCTCTCCACCTGCCAGTGTGTGGTGGTATTTGCAGATGGGGCCTTTGGGAGGTAATTAGTGTTAGATGAGGGTAGAGCCCTCATGATGGGATAGTGCCCTTATAAGGAGAGACACCGGAAAGCTTGCTCACACTCTCCTCCCCCCACCCCAAGTGCACACAAAGAAGAGGTCACGTGAGCACACAGCAACTAAACAGCCACCTATAACCAAGAGAAGAGCCCTCAGAATGAAACCTACCTAGCTGGCACCTTGGTTTTGTACTTCCCAGCTTTGAGAACGGTGAGAAATAAATTTCAGTGGTTTAAGCCCCCTGTCTATGGTGTTGCGTTGTGGCAGCCCAAGGAGACTAAGATAAGGTTCCAGGGATTAGGACCTGTACGTATCTTTGAGCCACCATTCAGCTCACGACATCCAGTATATGAGGACTACAAGGCAGTCATCAAAAGGAACAAAGCTATTTCATTGTTCAGTGACAGATGATGACTTGTACTAGAGAGGAGAAGTGAAGACTGAACAACAGGAACACATTCTAGATGTTTCTGACGGGAGAGCTGATAAGACTTACTTATGTTTTGAATGTGGAGGATGAATATAAGAGAAGAAGCCTCCTTCAAGTTGCTGCAACAGGAAAAAGAAACCTGGAAGGTCATACAGGATGATTTAAGGGCTAAGCCCAGATTCTGAATACATAACATACTTTTTTATTTCTTACTGGAGTATAACGTACATACAGTAAAGTACGCAAACCTCCGGCATACAGCTCAATGCATTTTTACATTTGCATTCACCACCTGTGAACCATGCAGAGAAACTCCTAGGACATGTTCCGCATCCCAGAAGGGTTCGTTGTACCCACTCGAAGGCAATGCCCATGCAAAGGTAACCATTTTGACTTTTATATGTTTAGATGTTCTTAGATTCTTAAAAATGCTTTTAGATTTTGACTTGTATAGGTTTTGGATATTTTTGAACCTCACACACACAGAACTCATTCACACTGAGCTTCTCTCACCTGTCCTGTGTCTGCGAGGTTCATCCACATTGTTGCTGTGTGGCATGCCATTGTATCACCCTGCAACCTATGGGATTTGCTGATGGGACATGAGAGGAGAGGATCTGGGGATTTTCTTCTGAGTCACTAGAGAGTGGAGTTGCCATTCACTGGAGATGGATTACACGGGGGGAGGAGTGGCTATGAAGTGGGCGGAAGATAAAGATCAGGAGCTCGGTTTTGAACCTGGTAAATCTGAATTGCTTATAGAAATGCAAGTGTTGATGGTGAGTAGACCATCAAACTCAAGCAATGAGTGGGAGGGCCAGTGAGGGAGATAAGTACAACAAGATGGGTGGCACGTGATGGAGAGAGAACAGGAGATCCAGAGCTTGGGCAGGGAGGAGCGGGAGAAGGACTGGGAAGTAGCATGCATGAACAAGGAAGATGCCTACCTCCCCTCTGGGAGGACTCCAAGAGTAGGAGGCATGTGCAAGAAAAACAGCCATCACCTGAGAGGACTCTGGGGGAAGCCGTGTCCCCAGGGCAAAGCCACGTTAGAGCAAAAAGGGAGAGAGGATGTCTACAGAAGAAGTACTGTGCCAGACTCACAATTTTTCCAGGAGCTTCTCAACCACTCATGAAGCAGACCTCTTACACCCACCTGCACAGGCATATTAACAGCCCCATTTCTTGGGTTAAGGCTACTGCCCAGCATTAGCCATCCAATCAATCAGTTTTCCCTGCTGTTTATCTTCTTGTTATTCCTAACATCTACAAGGTAATAAACAGGATTATGATGGGATGCGCCATGACCATTCTCCATGCTCACCAAGTGAATCAGCTCCTCGGGCTTCTGCCCAACACAGAATGTAGCCTTGACCAAGTATCAGGACACCAGAACTCCAAACCCATCTCTGCTGCTAAAGTGATGTGTCCCTTTGAGGAAGGCCCCACCCTTCTTTGACCTCAGCTCTTGCCTCTATGAAAGGGACGAGAAGAGTGTAGGAAAGAAAGTATGAGGGGTGCCTGGGTAGCTCAGTCGGTTAAGCATCTGCCTTCAGCTCAGGTCATGATCTCAGGGGTCCTGGGATCGAGCCCTGTGTCAGGCGCAGGGAGCCTGCTTCTCCCTCTGGCCCTTCCCCTGCCCCTACTTGTGCTCTCTCTCTCGCTCTCTCCCTCTCTCTCTCCAATAAATAAATAAAATCTTTTTTAAAAAAAGTTAGTATGGGCTTTGGGGTCAAGCAGACCTCATATAGTAAATGAGGTTTGGTCTCATTTGTGGTTTAGCCTGCCCAGCATTCACACCCTCTTCCAAGAACAATACCCTGATTTTCTTTAAGGAAACCCCCGTACACACACACACACACACATACACACACACACATACGCACGCACGCATTCTCAGCCCTTGATGTTCAGATGGAGCTGATGACCCACCTCCCAGATCCACGCCTGGCCAATCAAAATCACAGAATTTGTTTTGGGATGTGCACATGACCTAACTAATGTCAATGCACAGCAACCCTGGGACTTTGATTGCAACCACTGGGGAACAATGTTCCCTTTCACTGTACGTCTCAGCCAGCAGACTAGAAGCCTATAGCTGCTTGAGGGAATCATGCTTCTTGCAATTTGGGTCGAATCATGAAGAGCTTTTTCTGCTCTGCTATGAAGTTGAGGGCATCTTCAATTTTTTCACCGAAGTATCTATAAACAGCAGAGAACAAATTCAGTGGTTATCCATTTAGAAGTGCTGAGCTCATGAACTCAACTGCAGGATTTCCCCAGCAACATTCATCTTAGTTTGTGCACCTGCATGTGGTATATTTTTTTTAAAGATCTTATTTATTTATTTTTAGAGACACAGAGAGAGAGAGAACACGTGAGCGGGGTGAAGGGCAGAGGGAGAGAATCTCTAGCAGACTCCACACCGAGCGTGGAGCCCGACACGGGGCTCGATCCCACAACCCTGAGGTCATGACCTGAGCCAAAACCAAGAGTCGGACGCTTAACCAACTAAGCCACCCAGGCGCCCCCATGCACGTATATTTTAATTATCTGTTCATACAAATACAAACAAAAATATTTGTTTAATTGGGTGTGTGTGTCTGTGTGTGTGTGTGGCTTTCTGCCTCTCCTGATTCACTGTCACCCATCTTCAGGGCTACCGGTGCCCCAGTTTGAGAAATACGGCTTTATTTATTTATTTTTTTAAGATTTTATTTCACAGAGAGAGCACAAGCAGAGGGAGAAGAGGCTCCCCATTGAGTAGGGAGCCCAATGCGGGACTCGATCCCAGGACCCTGGGATCATGACCTGAGCCGAAGGCAGCCACTTAACCGACTGAGCCATGCAGGCATCCCAAAATATGGCTTTAAAAAGAGGCAGCCAACTCTGGAAAACTGTATGGAGGTTCCTCAAAAGTTGAAAATAGAGCTACCATATGATCCAGCAATTGCACTACTGGGTATTTACCCCAAAGATACAAAAGTAGGGATCCGAAGGGATACGTGCACCCCGATGTTTATAGCAGCAATGTCCACAATAGCCAAACTGTGGAAAGAGCCAAGATGTCCATCGACAGATGACTGGATAAAGAAGATGTGGTATATATACACAATGGAATATTATGCAGCCATCAAAAGGAACGAGATCTTGCCATTTGCAACGACGTGGATGGAACTGGAGGGTATTATGTTGAGTGAAATAAGTCAAACAGAGAAAGACATGTATCATATGATCTCACTGATATGAGGAATTCTTAATCGCAGGAAACAACCTGAGTGTTG
>NC_138381.1:68631613-68680654 GCF_054177405.1 Leptonychotes weddellii
ATCTGGATTTTACAGCAATGTAACTAATAAGGCTATTAACACAAACGGGGCCTGCCGCTGGCATTTATAACACCATAAATCTCTCTTCCCACTGGAAGTATTTATGGGATGGCATGCACTCAGAGTCCACTGCCTTTTCTGCACTCCACTCTCAAAGCTTGGCAAGGAGGAGGTGTGGCCCAGTAATGGGACCGGTCCGGAGGAAGGAGGGAGAGAATGGAGTCTGATTCTCAGCCCCTATCCCTTCTGTCAACTGGACCTGCCAGCCATTGCCATAGGCAGACTGTTACGTATTTATGGCCCATTTGTGGAGCACTGAGCACATGCCAAGCCCTTTGCAAATGTAGCGACTATGAATCCCCCAGCATCTTCTTAGGAGTAAAAACATGTTAGCTTCTGTGCTTATGGATGTGGATGTGTTCTCCCACTGGACTGAAGTTCTGTCTTAAGCCCCCCAAACTCTCTGAAGCAGAACATTTAATCTTGTCACTTCCAGCAAAACACGGTCATTTTCTTGATTTTTATTTTTCTTATTGATTTCAGGTTAAACCAAGTCAGATTTTAGATTTTCTCACTCTGTTCTTTCGCTGGGGAAGATGCCAGGTTCCAGGGGCTGTGCAAATGTCCCCAAGCCATCAGTGGGCAGGGGTGGCCGGGTCTGTATTTTTATCTGTCCATGTCCTCTAGGGTATCCATTGAGATGTAACCCACGCCACAGTATCACCCTCCACACCGGCTGACCCCTGGGATGGGACACACCTCATCTGGTCCTCACATCCTTTGCTTCAGGTACCTGTGTCCAGGCCAGGGAAAGCCTTGTACAACTCCGGTCTCATTCTCTCCCTCCCTTCCTCATCTCCAAGTCCCACTTAGGGGGGCCAGGGATCATGACACTCCAAGGCCATTGGCAAGACTCTCTCTGGACTTCAAACGCCTGGCCACCATGTCTATGTGCTCTCCTGCCACCTCCATGAGACCCACCACCTCCCTTCCTTCCTTCCTCCCTCCCTCCTTTCTTTCCTTCCTTCCTTTTACAACACATTCAGCCTTTCTCAGGCATTGTTCTAAGCACTTTTCAGGATCTGCTTCATCAATCCCATCAACAGCTATGCAAGTTAGGATCCACTATTATCCGCCTATCATAGATACAGAAACTAAAGTCCAAAAGTGTAAGTCTCCTGTGTCAGATCACGCAGCCATCAAGAAGTGGAGCTGGTATTTGAACCCAGACAGCCAGGCTTCACCAGGGTAATGAGACACCCACAGAATCCAAAACTAAAAGTGGGGTCCTGCTCCCTAACACCCCTCTGGAGCTTCACCCTGGGGGAGGCACTGCTCAGAGTCCCACATGCTTGTTCAGTGTTTACCTCTCCTCCCTTCCTCCACTCTGGGGTTTGGGGAGTTTGGGGAAAAATGGCTCCCTAGGAAATCTTCCCAAACTTTTGTTCCTGTCAAGACCTTAGCCTTCTGGACTTCCAAAGCTACAGACGTCACTGTTTTCCTTTTTTCCCTTAGGACAGTGGAGGCTAAGGCCTGATCTAAAGAGAGTCAAGGATAAAAGGTGAGCTTGAATATTTCAGGGACCAAAAAACCCCCACAAAGGTGGAAGCTTCACTCATCCACATCCACATCATCACATTCAACCTCACAGCAGCCCCACCGAAGACACAGTTCTCCCCTTTGTACAAGGGAAAAAGGGAACTTCTTTCTTCTCCAGACAAAAAGTAAAACTGACAAGTTGCAGAATGAGAATTTGGATTCAAGTCTGTCTGAGTTTCTGGGGGATCACTAACCTCTCTTCTGGGAGCAGAAACTAGTTTTTTTTTTTCTGTCTACCCAAATAGTGGTAAAACTGGCTCCAGTACAGAGCTGTCCAGAGTTTGAGACTGTCTTCTGGGGGCTAAGCCACGCATGAGGACACATGTCACAGAGAATGCTCAGCTGGGCACCCTGCCAGGCACCTTCTATTGAAGAGGAATTCGGAAGATCCATTCTTCTGATGTTTCTTAACTTTCCTCTTTTCCCTCCATTGTTCTATTCAAAATAGTGTGAGCCCCTACTATGTATTAGTCTCTGTTCTAGAAACTGTGGAGAGAGCAAGAAGCAAGCCAGACCCCTCTCCCCCTCAAAATCTTAGTGCCTGCCTCAACATCACCAAGGTGAAGACTGTTAGTTCGCAGAGGGCAAGGTCTGTGTTTGCACACCAGGGCCCCACACTGGTCCTGGCACAGAGCAAGTTATCAGTAAGTTGACGAAGGGTTTTCAGTTCCCATCAACTACCCAACCTAGGTGTCTCAAAGATTTGGGCAGTTCTGTGCTCCCCAGACTCCCAGCAGTACAGAGACATCAAGAGTGGTCACGAACAAGCTTCAGGGATGGCTGATGTAAAGGAGACAAAGTCAGTGTGAATACACCCCGACACGGACAGGAACCCAGACATGAGCCACTGCTAGGGAAGGAGAAAGGGCCTCCTATGTTCTGAGAGCCTACTCTGTGCCAGGCCCTGGCCTAGGCACTTAACCTAGGCTTTGAATCTTACAAGAGACCAGGAGATGGGCACTCCTGCCCACCCTGCAAACCATTTCTAATCTATAAAAGAGGGTTCCATTATTGCTCAGTGTCCTGTGGACGAGGCGTGTCCACCTCCCATGGGTGTTGGATTAATCTTCACAAATCAAAGTAGGATAGAATCCCGAGCCAAAACGAATCCAGGGAAGGGCGCCTGGGTGGCTCAGTTGGTTAAGCGACTGCCTTCGGCTCAGGTCATGATCCTGGAGTCCCGGGATCGAGTCCCGCATTGGGCTCCCTGCTCGGCAGGGAGTCTGCTTCTCCCTCTGACCCTCCCCCTCTCATGCTCTCTGTCTCTCATTCGCTCTCTCAAATAAATAAATAAAATCTTTAAAAAAAAAAAAAACAAACGAATCCAGGGAATGTGGCCTCAAGCGCAGCAGGTTTGTTTCCTTCTCTCAAATATCTGTTTTGTTCAAATAATATGCCGTTCTTCTTTCTTCTTAGTCAATACACATACATGGTGTGAAACTGAAAAAAATGCAAAGAAGCGAAACACAGAAGAGACAAGCCACCCTTAATCCCATCATTAAGAAATACTCACCCTCCCTACTCTGGCATTTACTTCCCAGGTACTACACATACACTTACACATACAATAACACACGTATGTGTGGCACATGACACATACATGTGCGTGTACATCATATACAGAAATGCATAGCGTGAACATGTATGCACATACACATGTTAACATTCATATTCATGTATATCTTCTGTGTGTACATGTCATACATGTGCCATATGCATACGTGTCAAATATATGTCATGAGCATATATGTGTGCGTATCGTATACATATACATAGGCTATATATATATCACATACACATACATATTTTTTCAATAGATAATTTCTTACATTATGATCTTGCTGTTCTAAAATTTTCTCATTTCACTCAAAAATACATCATAAAATTATTTTCTGAACATTAAATATTCTTCTAGAACGTCACCTTGGAGGCTCCAACAAAAGCCATTATATGTGTATGCCACATTTTGTTTACCCAGTCCTAACTCTTGGTTGTTAAACATTTAGCTAGTTCAGTATTATAAAAAATGCTGCTGTGAACATCTTTAGAGTTGTATCTTTGAGTGCATTTGTGATCATTTCCTTAGAATAGATTCCCATAAGTGAAATTTCACTGTTGGGGGCTTTGCCCATATATATATTACATATGTAATATATATATGGCCTTTGATGCATTTTATCACTTTCCTTTCTATAAAATTTGTGTGAATTTACCCTCCCACATGGCTGTATAAGACTGCCCACTTCTTCACATCTGTACCTTTACTGGGTTCTGTCATTTTTTACCTATCTTTCAATTTGAGAGATGAGAGATGACGTTTCAAGGATAGTTGAATTTGCAATTTGTATTATAAGTGAGGTTAAATCAATCACCTATTGAGTTACTGCTCTGAGATCAGCAAAGAGAAGGGGAGTTGGGAGAAGTGGTGAGTACCACCTAGAAAGTCATTTATCAATACAAGGACCATACAGTAGGAGACAGCAAGCCAAGAGGATGCATGAGTGGATGCAGAACTAAGTGCTAGAGGAGGTCAAGGTTGAGTTCAGGAGGGAAGGGCTCAGTGTCTGTCCTGGAGCTGGAAGGGAGACCTTGAGGAGGAGGAGGAGGACCAAGGAAAGGGGAGGGGGAGGGGGAACAGAAGGGAAGGGGAGGAGGAGAGGAGGGCATAGGGCAGGGGAGGGAGGGGAGAGGGGGAGTGACTGGAGCCTTGAACAACGTGGGTACCCCTCACATGCTCTGTTCAATTCCCCAAATGCTCCAAATCCTCTCACCTCCCAGCCTTTGCTGATGCTGGTTCCTCTGCTCCTGCCTTCACTATGCGGAGTTCTCCTTCTCACCTCTCAGGCTACATCTTAAGTGACTCTTGCTCAGGAGAAGCATCTCAGCCCCAAGGCAAGGTCACGTCCCCTACTGTATGCCCTCCCTGTGCCCTGTGCTTGTGCTTTAAAAATAAGTATTGTGGGCGCCTGGGTGGCTCAGTCGTTAAGCGTCTGCCTTCGGCTCAGGTCATGATCCCAGGGGCCTGGGATCGAGTCCCACATCGGGCTCCCTGCTCGGCGGGAAGCCTGCTTCTCCCTCTCCCACTCCCCCTGCTTGTGTTCCTGCTCTCGCTGTCTCTCTCTCTGTCAAATAAATAAATAAAATCTTTAAAAAAAAAATAAGTATTGTAATGGTGGGGCGCCTGGGTGACTCAGTCGGTTAGGTGTCTGCCTTCAGCTCAGGTCATGATCTTGGGGTCCTGGGATCGAGCCCCACTATGGGCTCCCTGCTCAGCAGGGAATCTTCTTGTCCCTCTCCCTCTGCCTCTCCCTCCCTCCCCCGACCCCTTCTCATGCTTGCTTGCTCTCACTCTCTCTCTCTCAAATAAATAAATAAATCTTTTAAAAATATATATGTATTGTAATGGTAACTAACTGCATGTGTAATTATTCATGTAATGTCCCAGGACTGTAAATGATGGACTGGAAGCTCTGAGCCTGCACAGTCCGTCTTGCTCCCCTCTGGGTTCCCAAGACTTAACATGGAATCTGGTACATAACAGGTTTGCTTTTCTTTAGCTCTTTGTCCCTCAGCTCTACACCCACCCTTCAGTATTCTACCCTCTGCTGCTGCTGCACCTGGAAACTACTTTTCTCCTTTGCCAGCTAGATTTCTTTATCAGTTCTATCAATGGGAAGGAGACATGAAGGCAGGAGGAGGGGGAAAGGACTGGCTCCTTCCTCTTGATGTCCTGTCCCTTTAAGCACCTCCCTAGCAGAGCAATACCTCCCAACCCCCTCACCCCACCCCACCCCACTTTGGCAAGGGTTCTAGTCTCCAGTTGCTTTCAGCACTCCCCAAATCAGCCTACAGGTGGCCTTTCACAGGTACCAGCAGCAACCAGGGATGTCCCTTTAAGCCCCAGATGCATGGGCTTCTCCTCCCAGCTTCTAGGTTTTTTTTGTTGTTGTTGGTTTTTAAAATTGTTTTTAAATTCCAATTAGTTAACATACAGTGTAATATTAGGTTCAGGTGTACAATTTAGTGATCCAATGTTTACACACAACACCTGGTCCTCATCCAGCTTCTAGGGCTTTTTATTTTTATTTTTTTAAAGATTTACTTATTTATTTATTTATTTAGAGAAAGAGCGAGCAAGTGAGCAATCCAGGGGGGTGGTGGGCAGAGAGAGAATCTCAAGCAGACTCTGAGCTGAGCAGAGAGCCCAACACCGGGCTCAGTCCCATGACCCTAGATCATGACCTGAGCCAAGAGTCGGACGCTTAACCGACTGAGCCACCCAGGCGTCCCCGGCTTCTAGGTTTTAATAAGCACATACACTTGCCTTTATTCCCCCAGCAGTAGCTTCTTCCCTCGTCATTACACCTGGACTACCTCATAGTTCTGCTGTTGCTTTTTCATCCTTCACAAGCTGTCCATCTAATTCCCTATATTAAACTTTCTCTATTAAAACACCTAATGTGATTTCCATCTTCCTAATGATATAGTAGACATTCAGTTAAAATTCACTGAAGCCAAGGACTCTTCTGTGGTTAGAAAATGACATGAACAAATAAGATCAACATTGCATGATTGAGCATCTACTACGTGCCTGGTATTGTGTGGGGTCCTGGAGGCTCAGAGATGAAACGGAAACAGAAATGAACCAAAATTGCCCAAAGCAACTGCAGCTAGAGAGTAGAACTCCCTTTCTCCCTCCCCCACACCTCCATCAGAAGCCTCTTTAAGGGGAGCAACTGAAGCTAAAAATCTCTCTTGCTCTGTACTTTGCAATGCTTTTCAGTGGGTCTCTACTAGCATATTGGGGAGAATTCTTCATTGTGCAGGACTGACTTCGCAAGAAGTTTAGCATTTTTGGCCCCCTCAACTAGATGCTAACACCCCTCCTCCAGTCACTTGGTCTGTCAGAAGTGCCCCCACACATTAACAAATGTACCTTTTGCAGTGTCCACCCTCCCTGACCACTACAAGGTCACCCATTGAGGAGATACCCCCAGGGGATGACAGATTTGCTAATTATTTCTGACATTATCAGCCCCAACAGAGAAAGCGTCAATAAATGTGGAAGATGGTGTAGTTCTGCAGGAGATCTGCAAATTAACCGAGACACGCAACAGAATGAAATCCAACAGAGGGCGTGACAGGGCGGCAGACTGGTAAGGGTGGTAGGTACAGGAAAAAGGCAGCCGGGAACCTAATTAGCCAGAACTGCTCATATCTGAGATGCTCTGCGCCCAGCTGCCTCCTGACTCGAGACATGTTGAAAACGAATTCATCAAGAAGCACTCACATCAGCCCCTTGTTAGAAATGGGTCCTGAGTAGGCTTAATTAGAAGAAGAAAAATGGGGTAGAGGTAGCGCATGGAAGAAGAAAAAGAGATGGTGGGTGGCAGTTGACTGTGGGTCACCCACATATTCAGTGCTGTCCAAGATGGGGTATTTTTGAAAGAACTGAGATTTCCTTCACTTCCTCCCACCCCCTTCCTTCTGTTCCACCCACTGGTGACTCGGAGAGCACCAGTTCCCAACAAGGTAGGTTGGCACACTCTAATGTACAGAAACTGATAATGAAATGTGGTCAAAGTAGCCCCACCGTGGTTGAAAACTATTAACAACAGTTTAAAAAATATGAAAGTCTGATGATTTTCTCCCCTTTTCTTCTATTCCTTTCTTCAATCCTTGAAAAAAAAATTAATTGAAGTAGATCCAAGTTGTCTCTCTAATAATAACATTCTCTGGCACATATATTCCAATGTCCTGTCCTGTCTAACGTGGGAGAGAAAAAATAGAGTTCCAGGTATGACATGCAACCCCAACCAGTCTCATCTTCCCAACCCAATTATAAATGATATTTGTCCCAATTTACTTCCTGTATCCTTCACACCCCCTGCTACCAAAAAAAAAAAAAAAAAGAATGTCTTGACTTTTGAGATCAACATAGCAGAGTATGATAATGGACAGTGCAATCAGATAGAACTGAGTTCTAATCCTTTCCTGGACAGGAGTGTAGCTTTGGGATCAATAGCAAGTTACTGTCTACTCTGAGCCCCACTTTTCCTCCCCACTGGATACAGCCATTGACATATCAGCCTCTGGACCCTGGCTGCTGCTGAGAAATGAGGATCCTGCTATCTGTGCCGCCAGTCTCACAGGATTATTGTGGGGAGCTAGGGAGATGAAAGCAACAAGGGTTCTTTGTAACATTAAATCATTACATGCACAGATACTCTAGGGCCTTGGTTATTTGCAAATGGCTTATGCATTCCATTGATTACCTATGTCTGCCTCCCTGCTCTGCTTTTCAACTGACCCCACACAGGAGATCTGGCCAGGAGTGGGTGAGTGGCAGGCCCTCTTGACTGCCTACCCAACAACCACCCACCCTTTTCCTCCTGATTTTAGTCACTCTCCTAACAGCTAAGTGCTTGAGGTTGGACTGTACCCCTCTCAGATCCAAGGGAGGGGTGAGTCTTGACAGGTCAAAACCAACCATAGTAATTCCATTGCCCCTTCAGTGACTGGTTGGAGCATGGATATGTGACATGATTCCCACCAGTGGACATGATGGCAAGTCTGCTGGGGGCTCTGGGAAATGTACTCCTTGCTCTTACAAAGTCAATGCCTTTGAGAATGTTGATGTTTTGATGCTTGGAGCTGTGGCAGCCATCTCTGAGCTCAAAGGGAAAAGTATAAGGACAAAAGCTAGCCATTGAGACTTTGAGAGGGTTCAATGTCTTTGATTCTTGACATTGACTCTAAAGCTGTCCTGTCTAGAGATATCTTGATATATAGGATAATTCTGGTGATCATACAACCTTGTCTTCATCAGCTTGGGCTGATATCATAAACTGCCATAGACTGAGTGGCTTAAACAGTAACAATTCATTTATCACAGTTCTGGAGGATGGAAGTCTGAGATCAGAATGCCAACATGGTCAGGTTCTGGTGAGAAACATCTTCTGCCAGGAAGATTGACTTCTCCAGAAAACTGACTTCTCGTATCCTCACCTGGGCTAGCTAGCTCTTTGGTCTCTTCTTACAGAGGCACTAATCCCATTCATAAAGGCTCCACCGTCATGACCTAATTACTTCCCCAGAGCCCTACCTCCAAACACCATCACACTGGGGATGAAATTTCAACCTACGAATTGTTTGGGTAGGGGGGGACACAAACACTCAGTCCATAACAATCCTGGTTTTCCTGGAACTATTCCACTTTGCATTTGTGCCAGTGGATGTCTGCTTCAGCATTTGTATGGAACAATAGTTTCCTGGCTTGAATGATAAATGATATGGTCTCCCTGCTCATAATAAATATCCTTATTACTTAAGTCACTTTGAGCCAGGTTTATTATATTCAGTCAAAACATCCTAATTAATACAGGGCTAGAGAGAGGTACAAAGGATGGGGTTGTGCCTATGTGTGCACATTTATGCATGCACACAAGCATGTGCAGGACTATACTAAAGCTCAGAATGGAGCCTTTATAGTAACCTCTACTTAAAATTTTCCATGCTTTCTCTTCTTCCCTCCTTAGTAAACATTATTATTGTGGAAACAAAAAGAACATGAGAGAGAATCTTCTCCCAAATGTGTTGTGAATCTTTAAGGCAGAGCGATGTGGGCAACCCTTCTCCCCACACCCTATATTTTCACTATTGTCTGAAACAGCAAACTCAGATCTGTCTCAATGCATGTAGCTCTTTAACTTCCCCCAAAGTGATAAATCCATTGTCAGATAATGCATCTACCGTCCTTGTTCTCTCTCTCCCCTTCATGTGTCCTTCCCCAGTTACTCCATTAAAGGCTTCAATTTGCCAGTTGGCCCTCTGCCCTTACACTGTGATCAACAGGGTGGGGCTGACTTGGCCACTGTCACAGAGAAAGCTGAGCAGTCTGCTGATGTAGTGTGTCGAACAAATGCCCCATTAGTTTTTCTATCACCTGGTGTGCCTCATCCATTAGTTTGGCTGGTTTGACCTGAGGTTTCAAGGTAAACCTCGCAGGCAGACACTCTACCTTAAGACAAAAGCAAGTTAGAACACTCAGTGCCTGCCCAGCCTGGAAATGGCTCTTGCAGATAATCTCTCTCTCTCTCTTTCTCTATATTCCTCACCTGATGCAAATCTAAATGTCTGAACTCAGCCTCTAACCACCCCAGGTCAGGAGCATCTGGACTTGGAGATTTGGAATCAAGAAACTTGGAAGACACTCACAGCTGTTACTATCACTCTCTCCAAATCAATGAAACAGGTACTCCTCTATTCTGACAGCAGGAATAAAAAAAGGCACAACATTTTGAGAGGGCAATATGAGAGGATAATCTGGCAATATGCATTGGAAGCCTTAAAAATGTTCACACCACTTGAAATAGTCACTAATGTTGTTCACTAATGTTTCTGGCTTTCTACCTTCCAGACATGGAGTAGAACTGAACTTAATGGTCTTCTAGTTATCATCTACCGAGTCATGATCCATGTGACTGGTTCTGGCTAATGAATTGTAAAAACAAAAAAGTGATGAGTACCACTTCCGGGCGAGAGCACTGAACTGTCAGTGTGACACCCAGGGAACTCTTCTTCTTCCCTGGTGACCATCAATGTCTGAAACTGGTCCCAGAGTGAGAAGGTGTAAGTATAACTGAGCTGGATACACAGGATGAGAGGTAAATAGGCCTTTGTTGTTGTGAGGTTTTTAGAGTTGTTTGTTACTACTGCATACTGCATATCCCAAGAACCCATGAGTTTCCCTATGCAAATTTATCTAATTCCTCCACATAAGCCATCAAGGTCCATAAAACAAGGAATATAGGGAGAAAAGGCTTTATCTATCCCAAAACATACCTGCTATGTGTTCTTCCCCTGGAGCAATGAGTCCTTACTTGCTTTGCATCTACATATCACTCTCAAGCAAAGTCTCCACCTCTACAAATAAAAGCAGCTGGTAATGTAGCAACTTCTCTCAACATTGAGGAAAATAGTTTTTAAGTTTACCAATTCATCACACCATTATTATTAGGAATTATGCTGACCATGTGGACAGTGATGAGAAATAAGGGTGAAGTAGAGAGATGTGACAGGAATTTCACCATCCTGATCAGAATTTGCCTTGGGGTCTTCAAGCAACAGATCTTTAAAATTTAATGGCCCTACTGGGTATGGGTATGCCCTCTGACCCTTAGAAGTAGTTGGTGAATAGAATAGCAGAGTGAAAGGTCCCTACAGCTCCCAAAGGGATGGTTTCTTGGCTACTAGAAGACCTTATAAAGTTGCTCATAGTGGCAATTGTGGCAGTGGTGGTAATGGGTAAACATGGTAAAACTTACTCATCAACCCAAACCTGACCTCTCAATTCACAAGGCTGAATTAATGTGACAGTGATGGGGCATTAATATTTACCAGGATTTAATATTTTATAGCCATCTTCTCACTCTAGAAATGGATTGAAAACAGAGAGGTCAACTGTCATCCGGGAAAACAAACAACTCAAAGCAACAAGACAGAAGGGAAGCAATAGGGGAGGGGGTGGGGCAATGAGTAGAGAGCGGGGG
Source organism: Leptonychotes weddellii (assembly GCF_054177405.1). Lineage (NCBI taxonomy): Eukaryota > Metazoa > Chordata > Mammalia > Carnivora > Phocidae > Leptonychotes > Leptonychotes weddellii. The sequence goes on from NC_138381.1 coordinate 68,642,764, forward strand.
GAACAGCCAATCCCCCCGTGAGAACTGAGGATCTCAGGGCACCTGCCATCATGGACTCTAAGCCTGTGAGACAGAAACATTACCAGAACATCTGGTCAACCACTCTTCCCCTATTTATCATCTTTCTAGAACATTCTGCCTCTGTTAGTTCACCTATCTCTCCTCCCACGTGGGATACAAAAGGAAGGAAATAAATATCCCCTTTCATACCTGGAAGGCCAACAGGCAGACTTCAGGCAGAAAATCAAGTTGGGTCAAGACTAAGAACCAAATTAGTCATTGGCTGCTCTTGGGATACTACCTCTCTGGGAATAGGTGAACCCAACTAAGGATCACAGTTTTCTCCAAAGTGTATTCAGAGACACGGTTTGCAAGCTGGCCTGGTAGCTCTGTGGGGGCAGGGACCAGGTCTATCAGTGATCACCAATGTTCCTCAAGAGCTGGAAAAGTGCCTACAATATGGTTGGAGCTCAATAATTTTGTTAGATCAACAAATGAATGGATAGTCCTATGGGATGTTGTACTTAAAAGGTTCCACAACTGAGTAATTGAGGGAAGGATGTAGATCCTAGCCTGTCCTTGGAGAATTACAATGTAATATCCAAGAAGCCTCTAACTCTGTTTATCATATAAAGTTTCAAATTTATTTGAAGATATGCTACATCCCACCTTTTTGAAATCCCTTAACTCTATTTCTATGGGACATGCTTTGGAACATGCCGATATGTGGCACTTCAGCGTAATGGAAAGAGCATGAAATCTGGAGTCAGCCCAAACCAAGGTTCAAATCTCAACTTTACCACTCTTTCCAGCTGGGTTGCCTTGGATAAGTTGCTTCATCTCTCTGAGCCTCGGTGTCTTCACTTGTGAAATATAAAATATCACAGCATCTCCTTTATGTACCTCATGGGGGTTGTTGTAAGAGTCAAATGAGATACTACACATGGAAAGTAAACTGCTTGTACATCATGGTTGTTGCTGTTTCTAAAAGCAAGAATCATGTCAAGTTGACATTGCCCAAAGAAATTTCCATTTCAGCTTCAGATTCTGCTAAAAGATGTGCCAAGTCTGATCTCTGGAAGCTTCTTGGGCCTTGAAGGTAAATTTCTAGGTACAGGTGAATTTTACTATCTTAGAAAATTAATATTAGAGTTCTTAAAGGCCACTTGAAACACTATAGTAGACACTGGTCATTCACAATATCTCTATCCCTTGCCACCTCCCACTACTTGAAGGTTAGAAAACCAAATACTAAATTTCCAGATTTATGGAGAGATATGGCCTTGAAGCTAGGAGAGATATGGCCTATGAAATATAAACAGAAATATTTAATGAGGCTTCTGGGAAAGGCTTTGATTTTCTGATTTAATACAGAGTTAGAGAAGACTAGCACAGCCATCTCCCCACTCACTCCCTTCTTGAATTGAGTGCAGATGTGAAGGCTGGAACAGCAACAGCCATCTTGTAACCCTGAGGGAAAATACAAGAAAATTACAAAGGCATCATTCTAAAATTATTGAGCCAATGCACCAGAGCTAGAAACCACCTTTCCTCAACTTCATGTTATTAAAAAAAAAAAAAAAAAATTAAATCACTATAGTCAGGTTTATGCTACTTGCAGCTGAATAAAATCCTGATAAAAATAGTGGGGAAAAAAGGGTTTGATTGGGACTTTATCTTTAAAATCAAACTTAACGTTATGAAAATGTTTTTATCTTATATTAAAACAACTGAAGTTGTAATTATATTGCTTTCTTCCACGTACTCATTCTTAAAACCAAGTATGTATTATTGATTTATTATTGAATTATTTGGAGCATAATTCTTCTAGCCACATTACATCCCAGCATAACATGGAGATGCTTCACCTCATGTTGGACTTTCACAGCAAGTTTGTGAAGGTGAGCGACATCAATTTTCCCAGAAATCTCTTTCAATCCTCTGCTCTTCCCTCACTCCCCTTTGCAGCTCCCATTCTGGGGTCCTCCTTGCAGGCTTTGGTCTTTTTTAATTGCCTAACTCGGCCAGGTACTCAGCTGTCAAGGGCTCTGCATGAGATGTGAGCAGCTCACCATGCATCACCGTCATCAGCTTTGTGAAATCCCACATTATATGCAAGATTTGCAGTTTTACTTTGCAGCCAGTTTGCATTATATTTTCTTAACACCATTGGATGTTTACAACATCAGATCATTGGGGAAGAGGCTGACTGAGACACTGACTAGAGAGTGGGGACAGAATAGCACTGAGTGCAAATTTCTGTATGGGGATTGATGTTTTAAGTAGACAAACCACTGGTGAATATTTTCATGTACTGATGGCATTCAAAAGTCTACAGTTGATGTTCACTTTGATACAGCCATAAAGGCAATAGATTGGGAGTCAGAAGATCTGTGCTCCAGTTCCACCTCTGTGTAACACTGGGTAAGTCATTTGTCCTCGCTGGGACTCCATTTCCTCTATGGTAAAATGGCAGGACTGTATACATTCCAAGATTCTTCAACTTCCAAAATGTCTATCATCCTTGAAACAACTGACAATGGTGGGGGGGCAGCAAGCTTGAGTCCAAAAGCTAAGGACCTCTGGAAAGGGTGACTGAAAACCCTGGACGAGGTCCTCTGCTAAATCTGACTCAGGCTACGCATTTTCATTTTGAGGAGGCCCTCGATCTCTTCGCAGCAGAGAAACTAATTAGATTTAATAAGAGACAAGGCTGCTAAATGAAAGTACATGAGAAATATCACATTGCTGAAGATTAACACATGTTCTGGTCTATCCTCAGAATAAAACCAGGGCCCCTATGTATCCTGGAATCTGTGACCTAGACTGAATGAGAAAAATAAGCAGCTCGTTCATGAAATAGAAGTAAAAATTTCATCCCGAAGGAAGAACAAGGAGCACAGGCGGTATTGGAACAGATGAGTGGTTAAGAGGTCAGTCATTCCCCCTCACTCCTCTACTTCCTGATGCTCACAAAAGCCCCTAATGGCGGAAACTGTTCAGTGGCTTTCCACTGAACCAACATATCCATCCGGCAAGGTATTAAAAACCAGCTGTGTGATCTGTCCCCTGCAAGTATCTCCACCCTTGTCACTTGATAGTTCAGGGGTCTTACTTGTATTTCAACATCAAGACATTTAATATTTTAAGTGATTGGGAACATTCCATTTACACTGCACTGTTTCTCACTTCCGTGATTGTATTTCTCCTTTTCGTCTCAGAATTCTCTTTCCTGCCTTCCACCCTATCCTGCAGCCAAGCTATTTACAGTTCCCTGCGCATGTGCCTCCAGCCTCTTTAGTTTTGCAAATGCCATGCTCTCTTCCAGGGACACTTTATCATTTACTATTGGACTATGGTTAATGATGTAGTTTTGGAATATAGGTGAGGTTCAGTGGGGTGGAGTCTGGAACCGACGACCAAGAAAGAATTCTTGAGGTGTCTTTGGTGCAAAATGGTGGTTTATTAAAGCCTGGGGACAGGACCCGTGGGCAGAAAAGAGCTGCTGCTCTGGAGTTGTGAGCGGTGGCTGATTATATACTATGGGGTTGGGGGAGGTAAGGAAAAAGGGAGGTTTCGAGAAAGAACTTTCATATATTAAAGAAGATTCACAGGATACAAGAGGCCTTGCTATTGTCAAGTTAAGGTTGTTTACCTCTCTAGTAAGGCATTAACATTAAGATAGTTGGGAACTTCCTGGAGGAACATTACACTCTGCCCACTTCAAGAATCTGTCGATGGGCTGCAGGTTATAAAGACATTTTTAATTGTATTTACATTCCCTTCTGGAAGCTACTGCTAAAGCTTTTGTAAGTAAACTGAGAGATACTCATGTCTTGTAGGACTGTGATCTCTACAAGTTAACTATTTGTTTTTCCTTTAGGGCAGCCAGGAGTGCCTGGGGAATGTCACATGTATTCCATGGCGGGGGTGGGGGGGGTGGGGGGGTGTTTGCTGAGTGTCAGTGTCTGTTTTGTCCTCAGCTTGCCTTCTGTTCCCTCATCAGTTAACAAAATATCCAACTAAAAAGAGCTTAAACAATAAGGAATTTAAACTAGTTTGTTCAGCAGCTCAACAATCTCAAGAACATTCTTTTTCTTTCCTCCCTCCCTCCCATTCATTTTTTTTTCCCTCCCTACTCCCCAAGACGGCTGGCCCTCCATCATAGACATTCTTTCCACCTTTCTACTCCACCATCTTCCTGTTGAACTTTAGTCTCAGGTTTAACACTCCCTCACCTCCCCCCCCCCCCCGTGGCAAAATGGCTGCCACAGCTCCGGGCGTCACAACTCACAAAACAGCATCCAAAGGTATTCAAAAGAGGACTTTATCCTCTCAACTCTCTTTTCTTGAAGGAGAAAAACCTTTCCCAGAAGGCCTTGCACCCAGAAAAATTTCCCTCAAATTTCACTGGCCAGGAAAGTTCTTAAACTTCCCAGAAGTTAAACTTAGCAAGCACTTACCATCTGTTCCATTCCTAAATGTCACCAGATCTTCCCCTAGCCTCACCTCTGATTTTGTTTATTGTAGCAGCATTCACTGAGTATTACTAAGTGCTAGGCACTCTGCTAAGCACTCTACAAACATGACCTTATTTATCCCTTAGAACAACTCTGTGCAGTAAGCATTATTATCCCCATTCTGGAGTTGAGAAAACCAAGGCCCACAAAGGTTAAGCAGTTTGCTTAAGGATGGACAGCTAGAGAGGTAGAGGCAGGATTCAAATCTGAGTATGTCCAACTCCAAAGCCAAGCTTCCAGCCCCTCTGGATCCTTCTCACTCCTGTCTCCTCTTGACATTCTTTGCCCCTCAATAGCTCTTTCTCTTTTATACAAAAGTCTCCCTGTCTAACAGACCCTTTCCCTCTGCTGAGCAACATCTTCAGATCTTCCCTATAACTGAAGAAAAATGAGAGCCATTTCCCTTCACACTGCTGTCTCCTCAATCTATCAAACTTCTCAAAAGCACCTCTTCACACTGATTCCACATCCTCAGCACACATTTACTCTTTGCTTAATCTAGCATCCTCCCCCACCTCCCCACTGACAAGCTCTGCCCAAGGTTATCAGCAATAACCAATCAAATGGCTTCCCCCATCTTCCCTCCTCCTAGACCTGATTAATTAGTAGGGCAGTCAGGCAGCAGCCCAGGGCTCCTGTCTATATGGGACTCCAAAGCATCACTGGAAAGGTAACAAGATGAAGAAAATTGTGTTTACCAGAACTCCTCTTAGGGATAGTACTGTGTGCAGTTGGAAAGTAAACTTTGATAACTTACCGGGGGAGACCTCCCCAAGAGGCATGCTTGAGAAACAACAAATGCTTTCCAACTGCCCTCCTCTGACGGTTGATCTCTTTAACTGCAGGGCTTTTGTCTTCCTGCATATGAAATGCAAGCCTGGAGCTGAAGCTAACTGCTTGGATCAGCAGAGCAGTGGCCTTTGCCCTGCGCCAGGCTCAGGACCTCCTCCAAATTAATGCCAAGGAAATATTTAAAGAACACCAGTTTGAAGGGTGCAAAATTATTAGCCTACCCTGTGGACCCACATTTCTCAGTCCAGATCTATCTGCTGCATATAATATGACTAATGCACTTCCTTCTCTCCTCCATGCTCTGGTCTGCTTTCTTCTGGGCCCCAGCATCCCACTGGTTTGTCCTTTCTCCCTCTCCCTCTCTCCCTCCCCCTACACTCCCTCTCCCATAAGGGAGATCATACATTCCATACGGTTAACAACTAGGGTTTGGAATTATGCAGACCCAGGTTCAAGCTCTAGTTTGGCCATTTCCCACATGTGTGACCTCAGGAAAGTTACTGAACCTTTCCAGGCTTCAATTTCCTTCTCTGTCAAAACAGTAACTACCCCAGGACTCCTGGGTGGCTCAGTCAGTTAAGCGTCTACCTTAGGCTCAGGTCATGATCCCAGGGTCCTGGGATCGAGCCCCCATTAGGCTCTCTGGTCAGTGGGGAGTCTGCTTCTCCCTCTCCCACTCCCCCTGCTTGTGCTTTCTCTCTCTCTCTCTGTCAAATAAATAAATAAAATCTTAAAAAAAATAGTATCTACTTCATGCAGCTATTTTGAGCATTGAGACAATATAAGTAATCCTCTTCACACAGGGCCTAGCACGGCAAGGTTCAAGAAAAGGGAACTTTTGATGACGACAGATGATGACAATAGTGATAATAGTGAAATCTACCCAATTCACAGCAACAATAATCACCAACATTTATGGAGAGCCACTTTGTGCCAGACACTTTTCTAAGCACTACACATGCAATAAATCACTGCATTACCACAGCAACTCTATGAACTAGACACATTATTATGTCCATTTTATATATGAAGAAACAGAATCACAGAGAGGTGAAGTGACTTGATCAAAGATACAAAGCCAGCAGGGGGCAGAAACAGAATTTGAACTCAGGTCCACTAGCCTCAGGAACTCAATAGAATTTTAGGAGCCACCTAAACCCAGTGCTCAGGGAATCACAGTGGTGTGTGTGTGTCTGTGCATGACTATGCACGTATAGTGTGTGTGTGTGTGTTTGCGTGTGTGTATGACTCTGTGGGATCGTGTGTGTGGCTATACACATGTGTTAGGCTGTGTGTATGTGCTCATGCTCATACTGTATAGCGTAGAGAGAAAGAAATTTACATTCTGGGTCACAATTTGCATTCTCTTTGCATTTGGGCATGTACCTTTTGGTTGCAAAAATTCTTGCTTGTTTGTTTTCCTTAGAACTCCTCTCCTTTTTCTAAAGCATGATCCCCACTTGTTCATAGAATGATGAAAAAGCCCCCATTGGCAAAGTGGAGGCTGCCTCTTAAGGGCATATAAAAAGAACTACAAAACTCACTTAAACCTTTCCTACTGATAAATTATAGGGAGATTTCCTCAGTAAAGAAGACAAATGAATTATACAGTATTTCATTCCAATGCACTCTCCTCCTTCACTCTATATATTTCTACGACATTATTGGAAGAAGAATAGCTCTATAAGAGGCAGGCTCTACAGTCAGCCTGCCAGTGTCCCCCTCCACCATCCCCAGACTTGGTGTCTTCCTCAAAATGGCTTGACAGCTTTGTCCCCCTCCCTGACTGAGAGGTCTCCATCTGGAAACGACTGGCTCTGTCATCAACAAAACCCACCTGCCGTGTCTCTATCTCCTTCCCTCTTCTGCGTCTCACCTTAGGATTCTCCCCTTCCCTCCTGTTTCCAACTCTTCCCCTCCTCCCCCTGTTCCTTCCTTTGTCCTCCCATCCTCACTCATAAAATTAAGGAGCAGAAGTAGTTAACAGGCAGGGAATTGGTGTCAGACTCAGCCCTGCCATTTACTACCTGTGTGACCAGAACAAGTGTTTAACCCCTGAGAACCTCAGGTTTTTCATCTGAAAAACGAGGGTTACAGTAAGGATTAAATGCAATGTGTAAGTAAGGGGCTTAGAACAGTGCGTGACTCAGGGTAAGCGCTAAATACATATTAGAAGGACCTATGAAATTCATGATGAATCCCAAAGGGGACGAGAAAAATTTCCCCATTGAATAGTTATACATCTGTTAAGAATAGGCTTATCTCCGATCTTAGCCCTGATTCTTGTTCTCTGGTCAAGAATGAATTAGTCTGATATCAAACGAGGGTTCAAATGTGACCTCTACAACATACTGGCTTCACGACCACAGGAGAGACTAAAACTCTCCAGATACCAGCTTCCTCAGCTATCAAATGATGACAGTATTATTCCCCACCTCTCAGGGAGGTATAAGGAATTAGTTTAAAGCCCTTAGCTCAGAGTCTGGCACAGAGCAAGTGCTCAGTAAGCAGTGATTGTTAAGAGTTGGGGTATCTGGGGCATCTGGGTGGCTCAGTCAGTTAAGCGCCTGTCTTCAGCTCAGGTCATGATTTTAGGGTCCTGGGATCGAGTCCCACATCAGGCTTCCTGCTCAGCAGGGAGTCTGCTTCGCCCTCTGCCTCTCAAAAAATTGCTCTCTTTCTCTCTCAAATAAATAAATCTTTTTTTTTTTTTTAAAGAGTTGGGGTATCCCACCGCCTCTGCAGCCAATGACCTCCCCTTGCCCATTTTCAACCCTCTTCACTCCCCATTCACATACAAAACTAGAAAAGTTCGTAAGAGTGTCTATCCAGTGCTGTATCTGCCATTTGTTGCTAACAAAATATCCCAAACCCGAGTGGCCAAAAACCACCACAATCATTTATTTTGCTCACAAATCTGCAATTTGGATAGGGCTTGGCAGAGATGATGATTCTCTGCTCCAAGCAGAATTAGGTGAGGCAGCTCAACTGGGATCTGGAAGATCTATTTTCAAGATAGCTCATTCACATGCCAGCTTGTCGGTGCTGGTTTCAGCTGGGAATCCAGCCAAAGCTATGGGCTGAAGAACTTCGTTCCCCTCCACAGGCGGCTTGGGCTTCCTCACAACATGGTGGCCATGTCCCTAAAGTGCACATCCTAAGAGAACAAGGAGGAGGAGCATAGCATTTTTGTGAACTAGCCTGTAACGTCATAGAATACCATTTCCGCAATATTCTACTGCTCAAGGTGGTCACAAGGTTGTAGGGGAAATGGCAAGGACTCTTGATGGGGAGGAGCAAGGCTCTAAAAGCGCATGTGGGATTGGAGATATTGTTGTGGCCATCTGTGGAAAATACAACCTGCCATACTTAGCTATGTTATACGTCCCACCCCCCTTCAAGGAAAACTTTCGACCTTAATTGGTTATCTCCCCCTTAATCAGATTACAGCTAAAGAAAGCCAAGCCGGGAACCCTGTATTAGGACACTGAACTGTCTTCATATCCACTTTGAACTCGTTTGGATTTTCTGTGTGAATCTGCTGGTTTCAGTGGCTTTGACTGTTTTCTTCATGTGGTCATTCGCAGGAGGTGGTTCTGAGAAAGGTGGGTGGGGGCAGCACCAGAGAATACCACAAATACTGTGGTCAAGTTCAACCACTCACTCACAATTGTAAAAATTCCTTAGGCAATAAGCTTCTATGTGATGTGATGCGATGTGAGCCCACCCTTTCATGGACAGCTGACTGGCTTCGGTTTAATCACCTGACCTCAAGGCAGCCATCCCAAGTCGTAGTGCATAAAGATGAGATGAACCAAACAGATTCTCTCTCACAGGAATGTGAACTAAGAAACAGGAGGAGGCATCTGTTCATGGGAATGGAAAGTGAAAGTTCATAAGGCAGAGTGGGGATGGAGCCACCTTAAAAGTCTTGTACCAGCTGGTATTTTGGTAAGCAGAAACGGAGTTACACATGAGGTAGGTCTGTGGAAAGGAGAGTAGAACAGTCCCAAAGTAAAGACAGAGACCATGAGTTAGCAAAGGAAAAGAGGTCATTAGAGCTATTTTAGATTCTGGTAACTTTCCATTCTAGTTCCAGGGACTTCATGATTAAGCCCCTTTTATTCCCAGAGTTGGAATGCTGAATCATATAGTAATTCTATTTTTTACACTGTTCTTTATATTCTATTTTATTTATTTTATTCTATTTATTTATATTCTATTTTATTTATGCTGTTTTCCATAGCAGCTGTATCATTTTACATTCCCATCAATGCACAAGGGTTCTCTTTTCTCCACCTTCTCATCAACACCTGGTATCTTTTGTCTTTTTGATAGTAGCCATCCTGACGGGTGTGATATGTCATCCTGAGGTGATATGTCATTGTGGTTTTGTTTTGCATTTCCCTGGTGATTAGTGATGCTGAGAATCTTTTAATATTCTGGTTGGCCATTTATATGTCTTCCTTGGAGAAATGTCTATTTAAGTCCTTTGCCCATCTTTCAATCAGGGTTTTTGTTTTTGTTTTGGATTTTTTGGTGTTGTGTTTTGTTTGTTTGTTTTTGCTATGGATAAAGAAAATGTGGTATATATATACAATGGAGTATTATTCAGCCTTTTAAAAGAAGGAAATCTTGCCATATGCAAGAACACAGAGAACCCAAAGGACATTATGCTAAGAAATAAGCCAGTCACAGAAGGACAAATACTGCATGATTTCACTTATATGAAGTATGAAAATAGTCTAATAGAAACAAAGAGTTGAATGGTGGTTGCCAGAGGGGGGGGGGGCAGGTGGCGGGAGAAGAAAATGAGCTGCTGTTCAATGAATATAAAGTTTCAGCTATGCAAGATGAGAACAAGCTCTAGAAATCCGCTATACAACAGTGTTCCTACAGGGAACAATACTGTAGTGTGCACGTAACACCTTAAGAGAGTGTCTTTCATGTTAAGAGTTCTTACAATTTAACAATTTTGTTAAAGTCTCCTTTATTTACACTAGCCTATGTTCCCTCCCAGTTCTCCCACTGCCTTGTCTCACTAAAACATGTATTCACCCATTTCAGAGATAAGGAAACTGAGACTCAGAAAGGTAGCCAACTTACCCGAGGTGACACAACCTTTGAGCGACTGACGAGCCTGGAGTGAGAGCATCTGGGACACCCAAGTCCTTTCCTTCCATATCTTTTTGAAAGGTCATCCCTCTCTGACCTGTCCCTTTCGTTAACCCTACCCTCTCCAACACTTGTTCCTTGGAGGCTGCCATGAAGATATTTCTGCAATAACCCTGCCCTTGAAAGATGACTTTGCCTTGGGATTCCATCTTCCTGATGGCATTCTTTGATTCTACCCCTTCCTCGAGCTGAGTTAATTGCCAAGACTGTGGGGAAATCTCACCAGCTCCTCAGTTCAGCCAGCAGGACCCCCATCCTTAACAATGCAACTTTCTGACAAAGTATGATGGATGGCCTCAGACAAAACTTTCCTAGCAGGGGATTGGAAGAGAAAAATAATTAAAAGCAAAATGGAAGGGGGGTGCAGAGATTTCTTCCCATTGATTTCTTTGCCAATGAGAAGTCTTTAAAAATCACTTTTTAGCTGTAGCCCATAGATGTCTGAGCTGTTATGCTGAGAGGGAGAGAGAAAAAAAATCAAACTCTGAACCAGATCAAACTGTGATCTTTCATTCTCCTGAACAGGTAGCCATCTTGGTAAAGAGCGAATTAGAAATTCAAACAAAAGAAAGAGCAAATGTCTGGGGCAGGCTTGGCTTTGGGCAAAATTGGGAGTTGGCAAAGTCTGACTTCAGAACCACGCAGTGCCCGCATTCTCCCTGTGATCCCCACCTGAGGCAGAATCTGCCTTGAGTTAGGTGAGCAGAGAAGGAACTTGGCTTTGTCTCCCTCTCAGCTTCCCCTTCTGCTTCCTGTAGACCTCCTGTCACTTGTCCCATCCACTCTAGGTGTGACCTCTCCCTTCAATGTTCTCCGATGCTAGTCACAGACCCCCAGGAGGGGCTGGGAGTTAAACCAACTATTAATTAGTTCATAATGAAATCTAAACTGTAGATACCTCTCCCCACCAATCCAAGGGTATTTGAGATTTGAAAAAGGGAGCTCTTCAAGACACACTCTGTGATAAAGGAATAGTAGGCAGTGTGTTGACTGAGGAATGCGGTGGATGCTGCAAGGTGCTGCCAAGATCCCCCTTCAGAAATGAAGGATGTAATAGCTCAACTCCTGAAGTGCTTTCAGGAGAGCCCTTTGCAATCAGCCCCTTTCAGGGACTGCCTCAGCCGGAGAGAGCTACCTCATCTGAGGTCATGCCCAAGGTCATGCAGACTTTCCCAGGCAGCCAGCACCAAATTACTAATTAACAGCGGGTATGTAGACTCAGCCTTCTTGCTGAGACAACTTCAGAGACAAGTTGGGAAAATCACCCCCTCTTCAGAACTCTCCCTCAGGTTGGCTGAGGTTTCTGTTAAGAGCCAGTTGCAGCTCCATTTCCTCCTCTTTTCAATCCTGCTTCAGCTCCATTTCCTCCTCTTTTCAATCCTGCTTCCTTCTCACCGCCCCCCCCCCCCCCGTATTGATCCCAAGAGCTCTCTGGAACAAACCCCCTGCATGCCAGTCCCCATCTCGAAGTCTGCTTCCCCAAGGAATCCGACCGATGAAGGTGCAGTCGAAAGGCCTTCCTGGAAGAGCCCACATGTTGCATAACTCCGGGGCACCACCCTTCCAATCGTACTGTTTGAAAATTGTATTCCCTAGAGTTTGGCAGCTTCCTGTTGGTGCCTCAAGTCACGCTGCCCAATCACAAGCATGAATTCACGTGCACCCAGCTAGCCACCTGACCAACCTCTACGATTGGCTCTTGCAAGTACCTGAGTCTCTCACGGTGGGCTGTTTCTGCCACCTGGGGCTTTGCAGCGTGCTTTCTCTGCACCACTCCCTGACCTGCCAAGCTGTTTCCCTACATCCTGACACTTCTCCCACATCTAGGCTTCCTCAAAATGTGCATGCTCCATGTTTGCCACTATGTGGTACTAGGCAAGTATTTACCCTCTGAGCCTCCACTTCCTTGCTTTTGATGTGGCACAGACTGCCAACCGGCCCCCAATCAATATCCATTTTTCCCTTCTTCCCTTCCCAGAGCATATGGTCACCCACCTAGAAACTTCTCAGCCTGTCTTGCAGTTATGACATGTGACCACATTCTGATCAGTGAAATGTAAGTAGGAGAAACTGCATGGTATGTGCAAGTTCCATATTGCACCCCCTAAAAGCAAGGTGTTTTCCCTCCACATTCCCTTTCTCTTTTCTGCTGGCTAAGAAGTTACAAGTGAACAGCTGCATTGAATCCAGTAATGGAAGCCAGCTTCAAACCACCAAACTCTACCAGTACGTGAGGGAGAAATAAGCTTCTATCTTGTTTAAGCCACTCTATATAGGGTCCTCCTGGATACAGCATTTTAGCATGTAACATAACCAATACATGTGAAATGAAGATAATGACCCTTACCTCACAGACTTCGGAACATCTAGCCACCCTCAATGAGCTTTCCTCATCCTGCTTCTGTTGAATCTCATCTCTAGAATGAGGGATTTCAAAAGACTGATCTCCGGGCACCTGGGTGGCACAAGGTTAAGTGTCTGACTCTTGGTTTCAGCTCAGGTCATGATCTCAGGGTGTTGATTTCGAGCCCCGAGTTGGGCTCCAAACTCAGCGCAGAGTTGGCATGGGACTCTCTCTTCCTCTCCCTCTGCCCCTCCCCACTGTCTCTCTCTCTCAAATAAATGAATCTTTAAAAGATTGATCTCAAGAAATACAGAAAAACACAAGCAAAGATCCTGAGTTCGGGGCCCAGATAAGCCAGAGTTCACCCTACACAAACTAATACAGGGCCAAGTCCCTTATCCTCTCTGTGCTTTGTTTCTTTTACTGTAAAATGAGGATAAGAATTGTAGTTGCCTCACTGGGTTGTTGTGAAAGTCAAATGAGAAAGCGTATGTAACACGCTTACATAAATGTATGCTATATCATAGATGCAAAAATAGACTCTCAACCAAGGACAGCTATTATTACCCGAGAGGCCACTTTGCCTAAGGAATATGAGCATGTGCTCTGGAACCAGACAGTCTGGATCTGAATCCAAGCTCCCCCACCTGCAATATTTATAAACTTAGGTGGGTTACTAAATCTCTCTGGGTCTTAATTTCCACCTCTATGAACTAGGGATTAAAATAGTATCTACCTCATAGGCTCATCACAAGGATGAAATGAATTGATAATTTTAAAGTCCTAGTAGAGGGGCACATGGGTGGCTCAGTCCGTTAAGCATCTGCCTTCAGCTCAGGTCATGATCTAGGGTCCTGAGATCGAGCCCCGAGTCAGGCTTCCTGCTCAGCGGAGAGTCTGCTTCGCCCTCTCCCTCTGCCCCTCCCCATTGCTCAGGCTCTCTCTCTCTCTGTCTCTCTCTCACTCTCTCAAATAAAAAAAAAATCTTAAAGAAAAATAAAGTCCTAGCAGATTGCCTAGCAGGTGGTGAGTGTTCAAAAATTCTACCTATTATCATTATCAAAGACTTCTTCCAGGGCTGATATATTAGGACTCTCCTCACAAAACTGAAAAGCAACAAGAGTCTTCACCAAGGGATACTGCAAACTCCAATGCTCTATGAAAATGAAATCTGCCCTTGCTGACCTGCTGTTAGCTGAAATTCTCATTATTAGAACCACATCTTCAAATTGTGGTGTTTTCATAAAACTCCTAGCCCCAAACCAAAATATATTAACAGAAAATGAGACTACTTGGCCTGTTTTGTAATTCAGCAGAAATACACTAGTCATTTATCCATTCAAACATTTTCTAAGAAGCTATAAGCACAATTCAAGACTCTTAAGGTATAAAAGCATAATAGAAATCAGTTTCCCCAGACTACTATCTCTGATTGTAAAGAAAAAGGACAATGGAAGACACCGTTCATTGCCTCAGCAATATCTATTCCCCTCTTTCTTGATAACGAAACCAAATTTCATTTGGAAAAATAAAGTGCCAACTCCAGGGAGTGGGCTGTCATTGGTCTAGGTTAATCATGACACTCTCGTTCCCTCTTCCCAGCCTCTCTTGCAGCTAAGGATGGTTATGTGACCCAGGTACAGGGAACAAAGATAAGCAAAATCTACTGAGGGAGCAGTCCTGAGAAAGCATCTGCTTTCCCATTAAGAGGAGACAGAAGCAGCTGGTGTTGTGCCCTTGCCTTTTCCCCTGCCCACCTTCTTCCTGTCTTGAACATATATGTGATGTCTGAAACAAAAGCAGCTACCACATGGTCTTAAGATAATGGACATAAAGGAAAGGCTGAAGAAAGAACAGATACACTGGTCTTGACATTCCCATGCCACTCACTGGACCAACACCAGTAACCATTGACTTCCGGACCCCTTGTTGTAAGTTACTACAGAGGAGTTTTACTTGCAGCTAAATATATTCCTACTGCACAGGTCCTTCCACAGAATATGGCGCTGTAGCAGGCAGGTCCAGATAGCAGTTTCCAAGACATGGAGATGTGTTCTTGTATCCGAGTTGTGGGGATGATATGAAGGATGTGAAGAGGGTGCTAAAACTAAACCATTCCTATGTCATTACTTTACCTGTGACTATCATCTAATTCAACCCAGTCTTCGGTGAATTTCCCAGGCTCAAATACAAGTAGCTTACTGATAATCCTAAAGGGGCACAATTCACCTAACAGCATATAGAATACGTGGTCCTTGCCCTCAAATAATAGCTCTGCTCAATTTGGGCAGCCACCCTCCCCAGCCCACAGCACTGTTCCTTTCCTATCATTTTTCTTCTAGCACATGGCAATTCTGTCCCAAAGGCTTCCAGTGCCTTTTCAACTCTGTAATCAGCCAGCAGTTGGTAAGACCTATTAATATTTCAGTTCATTTTTCAATTGCAGGGCCATGATACTCATTGAACACAGACCATCTCTTCATCTACCACAAAACACACCCAAGTGTCTCAAAATGCACTTTTGGTTACAAATGAGATAGTTACAAAATACCCTTCAGGACCTCAGAGAGCACCCTTCCAGCGACCTTCCAGGTCAACACAAGGTCAATTTCTCCAGGACCCCTTCCACAATCCAAGGCATGACATTGCCTCTTCTTGGCATTATTAACCAGGAAAAATAAACACAAAACCGAACACTGGCTGGAGTAAGACAGCCATTTCTTTAACCTGAAATATGGCCATCCTCCTCACAATGACTCTCACAATGGGTAAGAAATGCAGCTAAAATATATGGAGTACAGGGGGCGCCTGGGTGGCTCAGACGGTTAAGTGTCTGCCTTTGGCTCAGGTCATGATCCAGGGGTCCTGGGATCGAGCCCCACATCAGGCTCCCTGCTGAGCAGGGAGCCTGCTTCTCCCTCTCCCTCTGCCTGCCACTACCCCTGCTTGTACTCTCTCTCTCTGTCAAATAAAAAATAAAATATATGGAGTACATACTGTTTCAGGTATGGGGGTAAATGCTTTAAGTACATTATTTAATTTTATTATTTCACTGAGATCCATACAGCTAGAGTGACCATATATTCTGGCTTACATGGGACCATCCTGATTCATACTTGCTATTCTGGCCTTATTATTAATAGCACCCATTTCACCCTCAAAAGAATGCTCTTTTACAGTTATAAAATACATAAGTCACAGGGATGTCATGTACAGCTTGGGGAATACTGTAATAATACTGTATTAACTTTGTATGGTGATACAGTAACTAGACTTATGCTGATCAGTTGGTAATGTACAGCAAATGTCAAATCACTGTGTTGTACATATGAAACTGATAGAACATTGTATGTCAATTATACCTCACAAAAATGCCTTTTTAGATGGTAAATTGCACGGTTATCTTAGCTATGGTCAGGCCACCTGGGTTAAATTCTAATACTTCCATTAAGAGCTTTGTACTAGTTGCCTTGGTTTCATCACATAAAATGAGACTCATAATAGAAGTATCTCTCACTATCTGAATTATTTTAATCCAAATTCAAGAACATACCACATAGTAAAATATGTCAGTAGGAATTCATAGGATTGTGTGTGTGTGTGCAGGAGAGAAACATATATTTAAAGTACATACAAGCTTAGCAGACTAATGACATTTAGCAAGTGTTCCACAATGTGGTAGCTTTTCACTTCTGTTTTTCCATCTGTAAAATGGCAACAACATCTTATGTTTCTGGAACCTATCTGGGGTTCAGTGAATGGTTAGGATTATTATCTTAATCTCGGGAAATCTAGCTCCCTCTGAGATGGAAGGCATAAAGTGGTCTAGAGATACATAGTATCATCGAGGGTTGCTTAACAGGCTTCTTCCATCCTGTCCTCTTCCCTTGAAAGGAAGCATCAATTCTGGCATTATGACATCTGTCCCATGTGAGCAATGCAGAGCCAGAAGAACGTGAGATGACTCAGGCCCACCTGCCATAGGCTGATGGATGGCAAGCCAGTGAACTGCTCAGACTGGTTCAAGCACCCATCTGCCACGTGCCAGGAAAGAAGCTGGGGTTCTAGTGCAGCCATTGACATCTGTCCAGGTATCTGATATCGTAGCTAAATTGAGATTGGCAATCAACAGAGATATCTCCAGAGGCCTCATTTTCACACGTTCTTACTCACCTCGCCAGCGTGTCATTTTGCAGTGGTGGAACCTACATTCAGGGCTGTTGTCCCTGTTCCAAAGCAATTGTCTGAAGTTCCCCAGTTCCACCTCCACTGTCCCCACCCCGTCTTAAATCACCTGCAGCAAGGAAACCATTTTATTGACGGCCACTTTCCTCAAGGTGGGCTTAGAGATATCAAATTGCGCAACCATGGAAAATCTACATAGAACCGGATTGCTTTAAAAGTCTGATGCGGGGGCGCCTGGGTGGCTCAGATGGTTAAGCATCTGCCTTCGGCTCAGGTCATGATCCCGGGGTCCTGGGAAAGAGTCCCACATCGGGCTCCTGACGCAGCAGGGAGTCTGCTTCTTCCTCTCCCTCTGCCTCTCCCACTGCTCATGCTCTCTTTCTCTCTCTGTATCTCTGTGTCTCAAATGAATAAATAAAATCTTTAAAAAAAAAAAAAAAGTCTGATGCGGTGGGCGCCTGGGTGGCTCAGTGGGTTAACCGTCTGCCTTCAGTGCAGGTCATGATCCTGGGATCAAGCCCCATATGAGGCTCCCTGCTCAGCGGGGAGTCTGCTTCTCCTTCTCCTTTCACCCCTCCTCCTCCTGGTGCTCTCTCTTTCTCGCTCTCTCTCTCTCAAATAAATAAAATCTTAAAAAAAAAACTATAAAAATCTGATACACTCAATTTACAGATCAAGAAACTGAGATTCAAGAAGAGAAGAGACTTGCCCAATGTAATATTCAAATTATTTTGGCATTAGAATGGGTTGGGAGCAGGACGCTGGAGTCCAACTACCTGGCTTCAGATTCTACCTCCACCACATTCAAGTTACTTTAATCTCTCTGTGCCTCAGTTTTCTCAGCTATAGAATGGGACTAATCACAGCACCTACCTCCTTTATTGTGGTGAGGATTAAATGAGACAGTGCACATAAATCCCTCAGCACAGTTTCCTAGGGCTTAGAATTCACATTAGATAATGTTGCTTTTTATTATTTTTAATATTGATGGAGCTGGTATAGGATTCCACATCTCTTAGTAAAAAAACAAAACAAAACTGAACTTGTTAGAATCTGGGTGCATCCTCATAAAAAAAGGACTTTTTAAAGTTTTAGATTTTTCAGTGTTTTTCCTTTATAGCATTTAATGCTCTCATGGTTAATGAACTTGACTTGTATTTCTTTTTTTTTAAGATTTATTTATTTATTTGAGAGAGAGAGTGTGCATGCAAGCAGGGCGAGGGGCAGAGGGAGAGGGAGAGACAGAGAGAAGCAGACTCCCCGCTGAGTGCAGAGCTGGACTGGAGGCTCCATCCCAGGACCCCAAGATCACGACCCGAGCTGAAACCAAGAATGGGATGCTTAACCAACTGAGCCACCCAGGCGCCCCTTGACCAGTATTTCTTAAACTGTATTCCTCAAAAGAGTAGTTTTCTTCAGAGCTAGGAATTCCTTGAAATCCCTAGTTTGGACATCATACAAGTTTAAGAAATACTGGACCTTCGGTTTCCTCCTCCCCTGGAGATTCATAATGCACATGAACACATTAAAGATCTAAGGAGTCCTGCAGGAAAGAAGTTCAAATTATGTTATTTAAGTTGTTATTTCCCAAATATACTTGACTATAAGATCCTTTAGAATATCCCCACTGACACTGGTTATCACACAAATTCCTCAGGAATTGAGAAATTCTAAATTAGAGCAAAGTTTCTTAAAGTCTCCCACTCAAAATCAGAAGCCAAGCCCATATCACCTGACATTCCACAGCTTCCTAACCTAAAAAACAAAAAAACAAAAAAAACTTTCTAGCAAATAACACATACTTGACACCTTCTCCTGAGCCCAAGACTCCCACAGGGCACTGAGTCTTGACAATCATGTTTGTAGAACTTTGCCATCCCACCCCTAAGCCACAGCTGACTGGACCAGAGGTGGACACCTGACTGAGGATGAACCAATCAGATTCTCTCCAGAGAGAGAGTCTCGCATGTCGGGAGGTGTCCCAGCCCTTAAGTTAAAGACCCTCAACTCCTACTGCTGGAGACCCAGCAGCTATTCTACTAATAGCTTCTTTCCCAGCTCACCTAATAGAGTGGTAAAGATGGTGATCAGCATCTCCAGCCTGCATTCTATTCCTCACTTCCCACAATTAACTGAGTCTTGTTGGCCCTGATTGGCCCCACTTGGCTCACTGACTCATCCTGAACCAATCACAAGGAACGTGGGCTTCTGACTGACTGGGCCTGAATTGCATGACCCCTTCTGGAGCTAAGACTAACAAAAACCCATCTGAATCTCACAGGACTGAGAATATAGGAGGAGTAGTTTCCTGCAGCTTCTGCAACCAGAAGACAGGGGGAATAAATGGTGAGCAGACAAAAATAAAGATGTCCACCATACCCAGGGCCACATTATGACTTTTATGGGTTTTAGGCACTTTTATGTTTACGAATCCCTTCCTCCAAAAAAATGTATAGACTTGAAATCATATTTTATGACTGTGTTGGTGTAAAGACAAATATAACCCTGGCTGGATGATACTCATGTTTTTCTTCTGACTTCAAAAGAAATTAAAACATTTTTGTGGGCCTAAGTACTGCACCTACTGTGTCAATTGATAAATCAGCCCTGACCACATCTGCTCTCAGATGAAACCCTCTTCAGCAGAAACTTGTGCCCATGGATGAGCAAGTATTCTTCCTGTATCTGCCTTCCAAACCAACCTCCAAGCTCAACCCCAGAGCTCATGAGGAGAGGCAGCCAATTTTCCCGAAGAACAAACCTGGAGAAAAGGGGAGCCAAGAAAATTACAGGCTTCTTAATCAGTATAATTTTCCTGCTAAAAGGTTTATCTGCCACAGTGCCTTAATCTGCTTCCAAAGTTCACATTCATCAACTGCCCCGTCTCAGAAAGGTGCTGATAGCCCCCTTCACAAATCTCACACTTGCCATAACCGACATTAAATTCATGGCTATTATTTTTAGGATTACATGAAGTCAGTGACCTTTTATTTTCTTCCCCCATAGTTTGAAGAGAGATGAACCAAGGGGATATTTTCATGGAGAGGAAACCAAAGAATGGAACAAGGTGGAAAGAGCCCTAAGTGCTTTGGAATCAGAAGTCCTGAAAGGGACTTTCTGAAGTTAGCTGGAATATCTTTTGTCCTTAATTAATTTACCCTAAAGTATTCTGAGCAGCATGGGGTGGTGCATGCATTCCCATCTGTCATCCACTTGTTTAATGCCCGTGGGTTTTGCATATTTGTGTATCAACTGTAATATTATTAAGCTTTTGTTTAAACCAACTCACTTTTCCCCAACTTCATTCTAAATAATACCATCCAGGAGATCAAAAGTTTGATGAACCAGTTATATTTTTCCTGATACATTTAATTAAATGTTGACTATTCAAATAAAAAATATTTGTAGCTGTAACTCCTAAAACCTTCATGAGTACCCCCAATGACATATACACTCCTGGTGGGACACCTGTCCCTAATTAGCTGTGTGCCTTTAATAAGTCACTTACCGGGGTGCCTGGTGGCTCAGCCGGTTAAGTGTCTGCCTTCCGCTAGGGTCGTGATCTCGGAGTCCCAGGACGGAGGCCCATGTCGGGCTCCCTGCTCAGCAGGGAGTCTGCTTCTCCCTCTCCCTCTGCTTGTGTTCTTGCTCGCTTACTCTCTCAAATAAATAAATAAAATCTTTAAAAAAAAAACAAAAAAACAAGTCACTTACCCTCTCTGATCTTCAGTTTCTGGGCCCAGCTGACGTCTAGAGGTCTATGATTCTGCAGTTCCAGAGAGGGGTTTAGGCAGTTGAATTTTGCGTGATTGTGTTCCTCTCCGCCCCCCACCCTTGGCTTTACTAGCTTTTAATTTTTTGAATATTAATTTTTAAATGAGGAAAAGCCTATATAAGCTTTGAAAATAAAACATATCTTATTTATAAAAAATAAAATATATTCCCAATCCATTTGATTTTCTTTTCTTCAGATTTCTGTCCATCAAGGGCTTTCAAAACTTCGGAGGTTTTGTACATGCTGTTCTCTCTGGAGACAATGCTCTTCCTGCAAGAGTTCATATCTACTCATGCTTCATATCTCAGCTCAAATGCTCCTTGCTCAGGGAAGCCTTTCCAACCTATTATCACCATTTCCACTGTAAGTCACATCCTCCTATTAAATGCTTCCATATTATTCTGTTTCTCCAGATGTAATTTTATTTAAATTTGTGGGATCATTTCATTAATGTCTGACCTCTTCCCTAGACTATACATTTCATGAGGGCAGGAATAGCATTTGATTTCCTTGCCACTGTTGTTTCCAGAAATTTCTATAGTGCCTGGCACATGGTAGGCACCCAGTTTATTGAATGAACAACATTTCTGGGAGGGGGTGGTTTTGAAATTTCATAGAAACTAATATTTCTTTTGGTAACTTGTTCTAGGGTGTCTCAACCTTTTCAGTCCCAAAATCATCCCTAATGTGTAGCCTCAATTCCTCCTCACTTGGCAGAGAAAACATTTTACAAATAGAGTTACACCTGAATGCTGTAGTCTTTTGAGGGCCAAGGAGAAATTACAAGCAGTCTCTCTGATGGAGCCCTGGGAATTTCCTCCCACTCCCCATCCAAGGCAAAAGCCAAATGTTCTTGATGCATGTTAACTGCGAATGAAGCCTACTGTTACCTGGTTCAACGCAATTATCTACAAAGCTGGTCAAAAAGGCTCAGATGGAGGTAGTTTAAGAACAAAGAGGAAGGGAGAACATTATTTGAGTAGCAAGTAGGCAAGCAAAATCCATCATGGTTAATTATTTGCTCTTAATTGTCAGGAAATGAAGGATGGATGGAAGAGGGTTTAAATGGAATAATATTAAAAGTGTTCTTCTACCCAAATGCTGTAGCCAAATTTGCAAGTGAGACTTTTCATAATCCACGGGTTGTTAATTATCTAAACACAGGTCCCTTGGAACTGCCTGAGTGAAGATTAATTAGTTTTTGAAATAATAGCTAAATTGATGCAGGGAAGGAGTTCAGACTCCAAAATAATGGCTGAAAATTAGCCGTCCTATTTCTTCATTTCTCTTTGCTGGGTTCCTAGAGGACATTTATCTCTGTTGCTTTTGCAGAGAGGGCTCATTAATCAAACAGGCAGATGGGCCTTCCCAATTTGTGACGTGGAATGAAAAAGTAGCCCCTCAAAGTGCATAGGAAAAGAAAGGCTGATGATTTTCTGCACAAACTTCCTTCCAAACTCAGTCATGGCCAGATGCTTCCTTGTCAATATGAGCAAGACAAGGCATAAACTCCAAAACCCGATTCTTTTCCCCTGGACTGGAAAATGGGTCTGTGGGCCGAAGGAGGTTTTCATAGGCCCAAATGTCCAGTCCAAAGACTGGACTTCTGACACAGAGAAGGACTTAGTTTCACATATAGAGTCTTTTTTAAAAAAATCTATATAAGTAAAATTAAGGGGTTTTTTTTTTGTTTACTTACCACATTATACAACAACAAAAAAGCAGGGCAGGTTTTCACTAAATTTGGAAAGTACGTTTGGGGTTGATCAACTAAAAAATAGAGATTAGGGGTGCCTGGTGGCTCAGTCGGTTAAGTGTCTGACTTTAGCTCAGGTCGTGATCTCGAGGTCCTGGGATTGAGCTCTGAATCAGGCTCCCCGCTTAGCGGGGAGTCTGCCTGTCCCTCTCCTCTGCCCTTCTCCCTGTTGATACTCTCAGTCTCTCGCTCTCTCAAATAAGTAAATAAAATCTTTAAAAGAAAAAAAAGAAGTCTTATGAGAAATCATGTGAAACATACCTGTAAATGGTCTCTCTGGAGGATGAGGAGGCTGGGCCAATTATTCGAAGATTTTCATGCCGCAGTAGTTGAGGTTTTCGCCTTAGGCATTAAGATCTGACACCATTCTCCCTGGTATCAGAGGAAGCCCTTGGGCAGAAAAGGGAGATGCAGGTAGAAACTGTCCCCAGCTGCAGGTTGAGTCCAGATGGACTGAGGGGGATACACGGTGGGGCATCAACAGTCACTGCAGTAGCTTTGCCCCAGCGTAGGCGACACTGAGGTACAAGAAGTTGGTGACTATCCAGATATGCTATATTACAAAGCTGTGGACAGAGAAAACACACAGTGGATTCAAAGATGAGCTCCTAAATGAAAGTTATACGGGTAGACACTACAAAATAAAGCATGATAGCTTCCCACTGGGGTAACTCTACATACTTTAGTGTATTTTAGAGAAGATACAGAGAGATTTCTTTATGTACGAATGGTTAGAGATTCCAACAACTAAATCTAGGGGGAAATAGTTGATACAGAGTTTGTGTTGATATCCAAAGAAATATCCCCTGTCCTGAATCATTTTCTTCCAAAGCCTCTGGGCTTTCTTGTCTTTTCCCTTCTACTTTGGAACTCAGACCGAGCCAACTTTGTTTACCGCTTATTAGCAAGATCTAGTATTGTCTTGGGTTTGGTTCTCCCAGAAAAAAAGGCAGAAAGGCAATGACTCAAGGAGTCTGAGAAGTGATCCCAGGAAAGGAGGTGTCACTGGCTGAGTTCCCCAAAAAGTAGACTCTGACATGGAGTCAGCATGCAGGATGTTTATTAGAAAATATCCTTGGAATCAACACCTATTAAGAGGAAGGGGAAGGAAGCAGGGATGGGAAGCAGGAGGAGGTGAGCCAGCATGCAGGCCCAGCAACACCTAAGCCAACCCTACAGAGAGCTCTGAAGCTCAAACGACCCTTATGAGTAGCCCAAAACTTGGCTAGGATGGCTAAGCCTTTATAACTGCACACGAATCAGTTGCTGGGTGTGGGCTTTCCCAGAACGAGGTGTGTCCCTGGGCAAGGCAGCTGTCTGCAGCTAGATGATCTCTAAAGGGACTGACAGTTGAAGGTCATCTGCCGGCAGCACTCCTGGCAGCTGGGGCAGCAAGCCTTCAATGAAGGGACATCTGCATGTTGCATCACAGTGTCCAATACAGTAGGAGGGTGGAGTAAGTGAGACAATGAAAGGAAGTAAGTCAATAAACAGTATGTTATTGGAGAGGTTACCACTGTGGGCAATCAGATTATCCCACCTAGGACAGCAATGGAGCTGGGGTATTTCTCTACCAACTCACATCAGTCACTGGTTGAGAGCTAATCCCATGGAGCCTGAACACAAGCTCATGGGGTTCCAGTTACCAGAGAACGCCATTAAGCAGAGTCACTGCGCAGCCCTTTGGGAGCCTTGGGCTGAGAATGCATAAAACGGTGTCACTGGCATATGGGTAGGTACCAAGAGTATCTGCTAAAGCATCAAATGGTTAACCAAGAACAATCCTAAAAGGGTTTTTCTGCCATACAAGACAGCTCTGACCCGTCTTCTCAACTGCCCAATTATCACAGAACCATCCTTTTGCCAAACTGCAATTACAGTGATTTCCCTAAAGTACAAAATTAAACATGTCACTCCCTCTGCTTGAAAGCCCATCCTGCTTCCCTCTGTTATAAGAAAAAGTCCAAATTTCTCACTCTGGCTTAAAAGGCCCACCTCTAAAGCATGACCTTGCCTCACGTTACCTTCTATGACCTACCCAGTTAGATTGTACTCATTTATGTCCCTCAAATTCATCACGTTCTCAAGAGGGCACGTTCTGCATGGAGCACTGGGTGTTATACGCAAACAATGAATCATGGAACACTACATCAAAAACTAATGATGTAATGTATGGTGATTAACATAACAATAATAAAAATTCATCATGTTCTCTTCCTTTCAGGCTTTTGCATGTGGTGTTTCCCTTGCTTGTAATATTCTTCACTTTCCCCCACTCCTATAGCTCCATCAGGTCTCAGTCTAGTGGTGCTCCTTCCAGGAAGGCTTCCTTCTACCACAGAGTGGGTGGATGCCCCCTCCTTAAAATCCCTCCTTATAATCCCCTCCTTACAATCCCAGCATGCTGAACTTCTCCATTGGTAGTATTTATATACTGCATTGTATTTTTTGGTTGACATATCTGTCTCCCTCACTAGACAGAACTTTGCAAGGGCAGAGACCATGACTGGCTCACCAGTATGTTGTCAGTACCCAGCACAAATGCTTGGCACAAGGTAGTTACTCAATAAATTGTGGTGGAATAAATGTGGAGCCAAATTTGCCCCAAACCCACAATGCATGATGCCCTATATCCTTCCCAATTTGGTCCAGTTCCAACAATCACTTTTTTGTTTGTTTATTTATTTATTTATTTACTTATTTTTTGAGAGAGAGTGTGAGCAGGGGAGGGGCAGAGGAAGGGAGAGAGAGAGAGAGAATCTTAAGCAGGCTCTACGCTCAGCATGGAGCACAACATGGGGCTCGATCTCACAACCCTGACATTATGACCTGAGCTGAAATTAAGAGCTGAACACTTAGCCAACTGAGCCACCCAGGTGCCCCCTGCCTCTCCATAATCATTTTGAAGCAATATAGACAACCTCTGCACCAGGGAAGTCTTTGCTGTCTGATCTACCCTTCTGCCAACGGGATCATTACTTTTCATGCCTGGGTATTATGAGAAAAGTGACATTTGGCCTAGGAAGAGGAAGGACACAATGATTCAAGTAAGGAGAGGCTTCTGCACCTTCCAATTATGGAAGTGAAGTGTGTGAAGGAATAGAAGTTCCTACAGAAGAGAATGGTTTGGTTAATCAAGGAAGAGAAGTGCAGATTTAATGAGGACTCTGCAGTGGCTGAGGTGCAGACCTCATCTTTTACAACCACCCGCGGCAAGAAAAAAGCAGATGATGAATCAGAAAGCCAGAATCATTTCCAAGCTGCAAAGATCCAGTCCCCACGCTAATTGACCTCCAGAAGTGACACTGGAGTTTTGGAATTGTACAGGGTCTAAAGGTGTCTACTAACACTGAATATATACATACACGACAACCTAAAAATCCATTCCTAGGTATATGTTCAGTAGAAATATTCACTAAAAGACATGTATAGAAAGGTTCATCGCATCACTATTCACAATGGCCCCAAACTGGAAACTACTGAGATGCCCATCAATGCTAGAATGGATAGAATGGATAAATATGTTGGGGTATGATCATACAGTGGAGTGTGGTAAATAGAATGAAGAAACTATAGGCAGCAATGTGGATGAATATGACAAATGATGAGTGAAATAAACCAGACACAAGGATACTAGTGTATAAAGTTCAAAAACAAGCAAAATAATCTATTCGGTTAGAAGATTCAAGTAAGGAGAGGCTTCTGCAACTTCCAATTATGGAAGTGAAGTGTGTGAAGGAACAGAAGTTCCTACAGGGAGTAGATACCCTTGGGGATGGCAGTGACCAAAAGGGGTGATGGTGGATATTGACAAGTATTTGCAATGATCCATCTCTTGATCTGGGTTCTGGTTACATGGATATGTTCAGATTGCAAACATTCATGGCATCGCATGTGCTTATGATTTGTGCTTTTTGCTATATTTAGGTTATATTTTTTTACTTTAATTTAAAAAATTATTCTAGCCAATGACTTGCAAACCCAAATTCCTGTGTATTTAATGTATGTGAGAGACATGGGTCAGAGGGCCAGGTATGAGGAAAATAAGGAAGAGGTAGGGACTGAGTGAAGAGGGAGTCAAGCCCCTCTAAAGACATTTAAATACAGATTTTGAAAAATCTGTGCTCACCCAACCAAACATGACTGGTGTCCCAATTCAGCCCATGTGTGACCAATTATCAGTCTCTTCAGGTCTGCTCATACTCAACCACCCACAGTCTCTAGACACACCTGACAACATGTCCCTAAGCCTTTGCCCTCACCCTGTCTTCTGCCACCTTCTCCCATGGCAATGCCTTCCTCATCCTCTAAGATCTAGCTCACATGTTTACCAGGTGGAAAGCCTTGCCGTCCCCTCCTCTCTCAGGCACTGATAATCACTTTCTCCTTGTGTTGCCATAAGATTGTGTCTCCCCCAGAGTATAAAGCTCCAAGAGGGCAGAGATTTGTTTTGTTCCCAGCTTCACTGCCAGCACCTTGAACATGGTAAATGCTTAATCTGTATGTTGAAATACAGCTAAAGAAAAACATTTACTTTTGCACTATAACTTTGTTCTTTATCCAGAAAGGTGTAGTTATAAAGCCCATAAACAAGTATGCATAGCCCATCAATCCCCCACACCAAATCCAAAAGACTATAACAGTCCCTTATTGGGATTTGGGTGGTATATTCCAATCCCTATAGACTCCAAAGAGGATCAAGATTTTGAAATTGTTTCCCAATTCTAACACTCTGCCAATGCCTACAAGCTACTCCAGTAGGTCCAAGGATTCCCCCCCGCAAAAAAAGAAATGATACCCCATGAGGAATTACTAATTTGGAAGCCTCCTCCACTTGGACACTCATTCTCTACTTCCCCTTAGCTTATTCAAGCCATTGCTCAATCTTCTTATCCTTAGTTTCCAGTGCAATTTTTCAGCCATTTGGATCCTCCTTTTGTTCCACTGTTGGGTTGGAGATTGTGGCATGAGGAAGGGGCCCAGATCCTTTGGGTGTATTCAGCCTGGCCTCCCTCACAGTGGATTATCAAAAAGTAATCAGATCTATCACAATGCCAAGATTAACATCCTCCACTATCTCATGCTCTAGTCATTATTATGCTCAAAGACATCTATCTCCTTGGTATATGCCACAGGAAGATGGGAGTGGAGGGAGAAAAATATGTTCCCTCCACTCCTCTGTCATAATAATCATCACACTGTGTTTTGACTAAATGTATATAATTTGCTTCCTTTAGGAGACTAAGCTCCCTGAGGGCATGAACTATGTTTTATTTTTCTATACATCTAAGTGTCCTCAGGGCACTCACAGAGGGATGGAGGTGGGTGCCATATGGTGATATGCTCTACTGGGTAGCAGTTGAAAGAAAAGCTGCTGCCACTGGCGAAAAAGGAGCATTTTAAACCAAATTCACGTTTGCCCCCAACAGATTGCATCTGTCCAAAGTTCTGTACTTAGGCTACAGAAGCAAAAAGGCACCAAGTGGGAGTATAGGCGACTGAAAGCTTGGACCATTCAGAATGATGGGTCTCCATATAGCTCTCTCAACTGGAAGCTTCGGGTGCCTGCCCTGCCTTCAGTGTTGAGAATACTGCATGCAGGGTAGAGGATTTAAGATGCTATAAATACATTCTCTGGATGGTAAGAGCATCCACAGGCACCACTAGGCGCCAGGACCGCACACATGGTGGACATGGTTGGGGGCGGGGTGCGGAGATGCTTATTTAATTAAAAATAACGTTTTTCTTAATACAAGCATCATCTAGGTGAATTGTGGAAGATTTCAAAAATACAGGGAAGCATAATTTTTTAAACACATGTGATACAAGTACCTAGGAATAAACATTGTAACTCCTTCCAGGCTTTTATATACCAATCCTGGCACTGGTCGCAGAGAGTGCATCGCAGAGAGTGCTTGGCTGTATCTTCATGCGAATTCAACTCTGTTACACATGGTTTCTGCCAGGTGTAATTCTCTCCTCAGTGCCTCCTCCATGCCCACTGCCATGTCCACTTCCCTCCAGCATCATGACTCTCATCTCTGGTGGACAGTATGCATTTTTTTACAGCTCATTCTCCATTCTATGTCACATGTGCAGTGATGGCATAAACTCTGTGCCCTGCTCCTCTCTTCCCTTTGGACTATCAAAAGCCTATTTTGTAAACCACCAAAAAAAGAAAAATGTGTTATTATGTTCCTGCTATACCCACCCTAATTCTTGTCAAGGTGAGATAGATGCCTCTAATTAAAAAAAGCACACATACTAGGAAAAAGAGAAAATACTACAAACACACACCAACATTTCTGCATTTCATCAAATCCAAGGTGTTAGCAATTACAAGACACCATATTTAAAAATTTGATTGAAGCATAGCATACAGAGAGAAAAGTGTAGAGACGTAAACGTATAGCTCAATGAGTAATCACAAAGCAAACACCTGTGTGACCGCCAGCTGGGTCAAGAAATAGAATGACGCCAGCCCTTCAGAAGCCCCCCCAGCCCCCGCCCTGGCCCCGTTATGTTCTCTCCATCCTCTCAAAGGTAACAACTGTCTTGACACCTAACCCTCTATCTCAGTTTTGCTGGTTTTTTTGAACTTTATGTAAGTAGTATTGTACATTATATATTTTGTTTATGACTTCTATCATTCAACATTATATTTGTGAGACTCATCCTTGACTCACCACTATTTTATGTAGCCCTAAGAAAGAAGAAATGCTACCAGTTAAACTAGGGCACAAAGCTTTCTTATCTCTTACAATTTTTATTTCATACCTACTTAAAGAGCTATTTTAGATTTATTTATTCAGCCTTTTATCACATATTATTCTTATGCACTCATAAAAAAAGGGAAAATATAAGCAGCAAAAGAAATTGGCAGGGCATTCCTAAAACTCCTATGTGTTCAGAATCCAGTTCTTCTGGTGGGGGCGCCTGGATGGCTCAGTTGGTTAAGCGTCCAACTCTTGGTTTTGGCTCAGGTCATGATCTCGGGCTCCTGGGATCATGCCCCGCATCCAGCACTGTGTCAGTCTCCACACTCAGCAGGGAGTCTGCTTGAGGATTCTCTCCCTCTCCCACTGCCCCTCCCTCTGTGCTCACTCTCTCTCTCTCAAATGAATAAATAAATCTTTAAAAAAAAGAATCCAGTTCTTCTTCTTTTTTTTTTTTTAAAGATTCATTTATTCATTTGAGAGAGCAAGAATGAGAGAGAGTACATGAGAGGGGGGAGGGTCAGAGGGAGAAGCAGGCTCCTCGCTGAGCGGGGAGCCCAATGCGGGACTCAATCCTGGGACTCCAGGATCATGACCTGAGCCGAAGGCAGTTGCTTAACCAACTGAGCCACCCAGGCACCCACGAATCCAGTTCTTCTTAATCACTTTTGACTCACAAAGATGTCCATTTCTTTTTTCACACAATGACATTGATCATACCATTGCACTGGTGTTACAGTTTTTCTTCAGGGTGTCCCACTATTGTGTCCAGAGTTTTCCTCCAAGCTGCAGACCCCGGCCTGCAAAGTTGGATGCTGGAAGTTTCTTACCAGAAGTAGCAGTAGAAGGTTTTTAGACAACAACCAGAATTTACAGTCCTTCCTTCAGTGGTTCTTAATGGTTGGGTGACTAAAGCATTCTGGAGCCAAGTGATCCATTCAGGCCATGAGGAATAAGATCCAAGTGTGCAAATACTCCAGACAATGACAACCACACACAAAAAAATGGTTGTCCGGCTGGCAGTGATTGTAAAATGCCACTGATTCCCAGATGCACTCCAATTTCTGAGATGACACAATGCTATTTAATGTCTATTTTAGAAACAATGAAATGCAATAATATTTTAATGTATTTATCTTGCTTTTGCATACAGTAAAAAATGGTCACATGGGCTATACTTTCCCTAAGATAGGGAAAAAGCACACAACCAGGGAGGAACAATTCAGAATATCAAGAAAATATTTTGAAGAAAATATTTTGGCCAAAAAAAATTGAGAAGCTTATTCTAGTTTAAATATAAAATGAAGTATAAGGTAGATTTGGCTGAATTTATTTATTTTCACTAAAGAAATTCTTTGATGCTATGCTTTATTTCTCTAATGATCTCATAGTAGCTGGGTTCACCATCACACAGAACACCACCACCATGTATCCACTCAACTTCCCAAGCCAGAAACTTAAGAGATATCTCCCTGGCTTGTGACCCCCACATCCAAGCTGTGTCTAAGTGGCATCCCTCCACTTACTTGAAAATCTCTCTGATCTGCCTAGCCCCCTTCCCTTCACAAATATTTGAGTTCAAACCACCATGACTGCTCACTTTGATGACTACAAATGTAGAGATACATTTGTAAGGTCTACCCCAGTCTCTTCTAGGCCCACTATCATCCACTTTCCACCTAGCAAAGAAAGGATCCTTCTTAAATGTAAATCTAGTCATACCACCCCATGGCTCTAACAAATAATGTCCAAACGCCTTACCACGGCTCCTAAGTTCCTGCACTTTCTGGCTGGGAAATACCATATATGGCTATCCTGAATGACATTAGGGCACCTGACTCTGATCTATTGTGCTGTGGAGCTGTGCCCTGTACAACCTGTCTGACCGTACCCAGCAGCCCACATCTTCTCAACCTCTCCAGCCTCATCTGTACCACTTTCTCTTTGTTCCCCACATTGGACCCACATGGACCTTCTCTTAGCCCCCAAGCACACCAAACTCATCTGTCTTTTAGGCACACTTACCCTCAGTTCTGCCTTCACTTAAGTAATAATACCTACTAATCCCCCATGTCTCAGTTTGAAAGACACCTCCTCAAGAAAGCCTTCCTTGACTGTCCAGGCTTTCTGTACAACCTTTCATAGACTTGGTTAAAACTTTTAACAGATACTTTTTCATGTGCTTTATGATTTAAAAATCTGTATTCTCATCTGGCATGTCAGCTGCCCAAGAGAAGAAACTATCAGTCTCCTCGTTAATATATTCCCAATGCCCAACATAATGCCAGGCACAGAGAGGGTGTTCGGTAAGTAGGGAATGAATGAATGGGTAGAAGGATGGATGTAGGAAGGATGGATAGATAGACAACTGAATGAATAACTGAATGGATCCCTTTAAGACAAGCATTAATCCATTGGCTGCTTGGTATCGCCACATTCTTCTCTCCCTCCTCTTCCTAACCTGCTGCCTACCTAATCTGGTCTGAGAATAGAGACCCTCCAGGAGGTCCAAAATTGCCTTTAACCTAGGGTAACCACATGCAATAAATGAAACACAAGATAGCCAGTTACATATGAAATTCAGATAAGCAATGAAATTTTTTAATATGTCAAAATGAACAATAACCATTTCATTTTGGCATACTTCTTCTAAAAAAAAAAATATCATTGTTCATCTGAAATTCAAATTTAACTGGGAATCCTGTATTTGATCTGGCAACCATACTTCAACCTCTTCAAACCTGGACCTATTTGTCCCAGCCCCATCCCCTGCCTTTTGCTCACCTCTCTGTCACAGGTGGCTGAGACCTCTGTGGATTACAGAACCTGTTGCTGGCTGGCTTCTGGGGCTGGCCAGTGAAAGACCCAGGTAAGAGAGTGGTGGGTGACAGTAAGAGAGAAGTCTGTCTTTCCCTCCCTTCCTCTCAGCCTCAGGCAACATCTCTAGTAGCAGCTACATCACTTTTGTAAGTCCAGCTCCTGCTAGAAGGCTCTCTGTGGTTCCAGCTTCCAAAGGGTGACCCCAGCTCCTGGTCACACCATCCTATCTGTGTCCCTCGGGCCTGGGACAGAAGCAGCTTCCTGCTATTGCCACTCTCTGAGTTGCCTCACCATTTTACTTCCTTAGACTTCCCTGCTCATTGCTCATCTGTGCAATCCATACCCTGCATTAAATTCCTTTGGTATTAAAACCTCAGAAGGTTTCTGTTCTCCTGATTTGAACCCTGACTCATACACCCCAAGTCTCTAACTCTTTGTGTAGCCCACTGACCTGGATGCTGGGCATAACTCTTCCTCCAAGACTGTCAGCCAAGTGTAACATCCACAGTACCATCCCCACTTTCGATGCCTCCCCTGGTCTACTGCTTGGGGAAATGGTTTCATCATTATTTTTATGAGTAATAATGATAGAGCTAATATTTATTGAGTAGTTACTATATGCAAAGCACTACACCCGCTTCATCTCATTTACTTTCCAATGCAACTTTATGACTTGGTACTATTATCCTCAATTGGCAGACAAGGAACTTGAGGCTCAGAGACCAAGGTGATGCATTTAGGACAAGCAAACCCAAGCATGTGTGTCTCCATGCTCTTAATCGTCCCTCTGCCTGGGACTCCAGTCCCACCCCTCTCACACTTTCTGTAGGTCCATACTCTTGGGGCCGATGTCAGTTCTCTTGGGAGGTTTGGGTATCATTAGAAGCTGATGTGTAGGCTATTTCTGGAGGGGTGTTTTGAGTTTTTCAGCCAGCAGGCTATATCTTGAGCCTGCTTCAAATAAACCAGTCTTAGTGGTGTATGTATGTGTGTGGGGGAGGGGCGGCGGGTACCAAAGAGGGAGTGACCTTGAAATATGAAATGAAGTTACTCTGTATCAGCTGTCATGGTGGTGAGAAGCCAGCCAGGCAGCTCCACAGGGGACCCAGGGAAACATGAAAGGCACACAGAGTCAGATTGAAGGAGATGATATTTATCAGGCAGAGGGACTTTTGGCACTGAGGGAGTATCTGCTCAGCAAAATACAAAATGTCACCCAAGCAGCAGTGTGAGAAGGCCTCCTGATGTACGTTACCTGAGAAAGGCCCATTTTAGAGCAAAACTAAATAATGAAATGAGGTTGACACCCATCCCTCCAACACTTTCATGTTTCCAGGGAAACTGAAGCTAATGGAGCACTGCAGGACTCTACTTCACAATCAGAAGCCTGCAGAGGTGCCTCCGTGGGGATTCAAGTCCCAAGGGGCAACCCAAACGCTACAGACCTCAGCCCTGTTAGCCCCCAGCTGCCAGCCTCATGCAGAGCCAGCTGTCTAACATTTACAAACCAATATCTATTTTTAACACGGCACAGGTGTCAGGGAATGGGCAGAAAGCCAGGCAGGAATGAAGTCAGCACAATCTGCTTTGACCAAGTTCTCTGATCTGGGGAGTGGTAGAGTAGAAAAGGCAAGGTATGGTCCAGTTGAACTGGAAAGCAGACTATATGTCTGGCAGTTTCCTTTCAAAAACTCCCCACATGAAGCACCCAGTGCTCTCCAAAATCATATTCATTCATTCAGTGTTTAACACTTATTTATTGAGCGTCTACTATGCCTTGGGCATTGTGCTGGGGGCCATCCCAGACTCCCTCCATTAGGGATGAATCCTACCCACTTCACAAAGATATGATGAACCTCAGAAATAAAAAATGTAAAAATTACTAATTGTATCTATAGAGACCCTATTTCTAAATAACATTATGAGGCTCTGAGTAGATGAAACCCTGGGGGGAACACTAACCCACTATAATTATACGAGGTTATCAACTAATTCATATTTTTTAAGGACTGACTCTATGTTTATGCCCCTTAATACCTAACCCATACTCTCCTTGAGATCAGGAAACATGCATAATATTTTTTTGGATCCCCATTTTCACAAACATCTAAATATCTGTTGAATGAACAAATGGACTACGGAATAATAATAAGAGATGGAAAACTCAAGGGCCAGGCTGGTAACATGAATGAGGGCAAGAGTGGGCCTGCTAGGTGCACTGGAGGGCACGTGTCCTACATGAGGGCACTGTCACTCAACTTGTACCAACTCTTGCCAGAAGCAAGCCCAGAGTTGTGTGACCTGATTTTTTTCAACAGAAGCAGAAACTGTGGCTTTTTACATGGGATCTCCCCAAGTTTTAAATGTTGGTCATAAATTAAACTTTTAAAACACAGCACAAAATCAACAAAATACACTGATGAGCTGGATTTGGTGCAGGGACCACCAGCTTATCACTTCTACTCAAGACGCCGGGAGTGACTCTGACAGTATCATTTCAGGCAGGACAGTGATACAGACATCTTTGAGGTGGCTGACCTTGCAGTTTTTCTTCTCTGCCTAGCTGTGGGGTAAGTGTTTATGGAGTCCTGCAAAGATTTACAAGTAGAGGATTCATATCTTTATCAATTCATGCATTCAAGTATTTCCTGTACCACCATTCTTTGTGATGCTTTGTGCTAAGCTGGGCACACAGGAGGCAAAAATCAAACATCACCTGCCTTCAAGGAGCATGGAAAGGGAGAGTGAAATCAAATTGATCATTATTCCAAATAACTATTTAATCACAACTATCGTGAACTGAAAACAAGACAGGGGCAAATTTTTCCTCACTCAGTTTTTTTGGTATTTTTTTTGGGGGGGTATTTTTGTTTAGTTATTTGAAGATGGAGCTATGTGAAGGGGGTCATTATTTTGGGGGGACCCAGTGTGGGGCCTGAGTATTCTCATCTAGACTCCGAGCCTAGGTGCAACTTGGTGAGTACTTCCTGTTCTCTTCAATTACTTTCATTTCTGGGGCTTTTCAAGGAGTACAGTCTTACTGGAACACTTTCATGCCAGTTGCTCAGGCTGCAATCCTCTAGTCCGTGGCTACTCTACAGGGAGGAATAAAAGCCTGCCCTTGGCTGGAAACTAGTACCGTGGCCAGAATGGTAATAAGACCCTAGAGCACCTGGGTGGCTCAGTTGGTTGGTTGGGCCCCTGCCTTCGGCTCAGGTCATATCTCAGGGTCCTGGGATCAAGCCCTGCATTGGGCTCCCTGCTCGGCGGGAAGCCTGCTTCTCCCTCACCCTCTGCCCCTCTCCCCACGCTCATGCTCTGTCTCCCTCTAAATAAATAAAGTCTTAAAAAAAAAAGATCAGAAACTTGATGCCTTTGTTTCTGTCCTTATGTCTTGGACATGGGACAGCCACCTAAGTCACTAGCACACCTGCCAATCTTAAGACTCCTGTGTAAGGTTTCCTCCTCACTGGTCTAATGTGATCCCTCCACATCTCCAGTCTAGCCACTTCTGGCTGTGAGACCTCTGCTCGGAGCCGGCCGAAACCAGTACCCGACTGAATTAAAACCCAACCGGGGACCCCTTCCTAGGGAAGTCAGCTGTAAAAGACTACACGTGTTGGAATGTCACTTAGACCATGATGGATTTCTCACTTTACTATTCTTTGTCAATGTCCCCTACTAATTACTTAAATCATAACATTGAGTAATTTCCCCCTGTAAAACTTTTCTAGTGTTTTCCATGGGTTAAAAATGGCATGTTCAGCATGGCACAGTATTTCGGCCCATTCACTGGCACCCATTTGTAGTCTAGAATGCAATGGGGAAGGGGTGTTGGGGGGGGGAGGAGAGGGGAATGCCGGCATCCCTCCTACAAGGCAAGGCGGTGTTCACGGTGATTTCATTTGAGATATGCCTCGAATTGTTTTGACACTAGGAACTTCTGACATATCCCGTGAGGGACACCCCCCCTGTGAGTTGGGGGGGATTTTCTTTTTTTTTAAAAGATTTTATTTATTTATTTGACAGAGAAAGACACAGCGAGAGAGGGAACACAAACGGGGAGTGGGAGAGGGAGAAGCAGACTCCCTGCCGAGCAGGGAGCCCGATGCGGGACTCGATCCTGGGACTCTAGGATCATGACCTGAGCTGAAGGCAGTTGCTTAACCAACTGAGCCACCCAGGCACCCGGGGGGGATTTTCTTGGTAATGGACCTTCTTCTCTACTTTTCTAGGAGCATGGGATCTTCTTCTCTCAGTCCCCAAGGAATCTCCTGTGGGATGCCTTTTAACCCACTGGAAACAATTTGAATTGCAAGATTTAAGGAAAGACTGATCTTCTGTAACACTGAATAGCCTCAGTACTCCTTAAGAGTCGAGGAAAAATGGCCCATTAATGGGACATTAAGCTCCAATACGATCTATCAGTTAGATCTCTTCTGCAGGGCAAATGGATGGAGGTACCCTATGCTCAGGCCTTCATGACCTAAATCAGGACACCGACCTAAGGGCCTCTTGCAGAATGTGTTTGGCCACTAACCAGGCTAGTAAACCCCCTCCTGATATACTGGATGACAACTATCTAAACAGGCCTCTTAATGAACCCAGGTTGCTGGAGGAAACACAGGCCATCCCTGATGAAGGGGGATGCTGACTCCCTCTCACTGTTCCTCCTCCTAACAGACCCAGGTTACCTCATTGTATGTGGGGGCTTCTCCTTCATTCATTTCCTGGGTTAATGGCTATGATAATTGGAGCCAATTGTCTCTGGTTAGTCTACCTCAGGACAGGGACTTCAAGGAATATTCCCAAGCAGCTGCCAAAACACCTTTTGTTTTGGGGAAGTTCCCAGTCTTCTCTGGCCCATCATGGACGGCCTATTTTCATTTGTTGGTGGAAAAAAACCATGCATCTGCTCATCTAGCCAAGCTGGTGAGCTTTAGAACCGGGAGTCCTCTTTCTCTGCCCTCTGGGCTTTTATCCACCTCCAGCCTTGCTGGTGGCACCTCACACCCCTTCTGCCTTCCCCCTGTCCCCCATCCTGTTTCTGCACCACCTTGGGTGTGGTCTGCATAACTGGCTCCTATACCATCCTCCGTGCCTCCAGCACCATTAGCTCCTGCTCCTATCCTATCAAGGAGCGAAGAGTCCAACCAGGAGAACAGAACTCTTTAAAAAGTGATTGGAGGGGTGCCTGGGTGGCTCAGTTGGTTAAGCATCTGACTCTTGATTTCATCTCAGGTCATGATTTCAGGGTCCTGGGATTGAGCCCTGTGTCAGGGTCCCTGCTCAGTGGGGAGTTTGCTTGTCTCCCTCTCCCTCTGCCCCTCCCCCTGCTCATGCTCTCTCTCTCTCTCAAATAAAAATAAATCTTTATTTTTATAGATTTTTTAAATAAAAAACATCTTTTTTTTAAAGAAAAGTAATTGAAAAAGTCAGTAACAGCTTCCATTGAATGAGCACCTACTATGTGCCCATCACTGTGCCAGACACGGTGAATGTGTTTTCTTTCACTCTCAAAACAAGCCTGCAGGGTAAATATTATTTCCATTTTCTAAAGGAAAAACACTAAGGTTGATGGAGATTGAGTTGCCCAAGATCAAACAACTGGGTGAATGGCAGAGGCAAGACTTTACCCCACGTGTGTCTCATTCTACAGCTCATGGTCCTTCATCTACACAATGTTCTCTCCCAGCATGCACTACAAGCAACCACCACCAAGTGCAAACTCCCTGTCCAGACTTCCAGCCACAATAGCAAACCACACCTGAAAGTCGTCTTAGCTTAAACATAATAGAAGTTTATGTT